>NC_037334.1:1886557-2515410 GCF_002263795.3 Bos taurus | reverse complement strand
TGTTCATGCTTACTCTTTCATGCCCCTATACCTGATTCACAGACTGCCTTTTGTACCTACATTGCCCAACTTTTGCTTGTCAGAATAACAAATTCTAATCAACCCTGCTATCGTCTGAATGTTTGTGTCTCCCCAAAACACATATGTAGAAACCTTAACCCCCAACCTGGTGATATTAGGAGTGAGGCCTTTGAGAGGTGACTAGATTTTGAGGGCAGAGTCCCATGAATGGAATTAGTGTCCTTATAATAAAGGCTCCAGAGAAATCTCCCATAGCCTTCCACCATGTGAGAACATAGTGATAAATCAACTATTTGCCTCTCACCAGAACCCAACCATGCTGAACTTCCAGCTTCTAGAACTGTGAGTGAATATCTGTTTATATGCTATCCAAGCTTTAGTTTTTTTGTTTTAGCAGCCTGAATGGACTAAAACAATTCCCTCAATTTTAGCTCAAAATCTCTGACTCAGGCCATCCTTCACTGCCGCAATCAGACTTTGTCCTTCCCTTATTGTTAGTGCTTCATACATTTCCAGGAAGCTGTGGTGTGTTTTGCTCTGTATCTATGTTGAAACTGAGGGCCCTTTTGTCAGCAAATGCCCAGCAGCTACAATATGACAGGTTTGGTCTGTGCGTTGTATGTTCAAAGATGAAGAAAAAGAACAGGTTGTCTCAACCCCGAGGTTGTCCTAATGTAAAGGACAATGTTGACAAAGTGATCGTTAAAAGACATTGTTTTATGTGCAACAGCAGGGGCTGTGTGACAGGATGTTATGGGGATGGAGAAATAGTTCTCTGTTCCAGATGGGAAAGAAGGTCCAGGAATCCTCCCTACAATATAAAGTCCCCATTTTAGAGAGAACCAGGTGAACAAAAGTTTGAGTTATTATGGTTACCAGATGGAGTCATGCAGGGCTTCCATTCATCTGTGTAAATGGGCCCTTTGGTGTTGAGGTGAAGCCCATAGACTACTTTCCAAAAAAGCATGTTTCAAAGCCTAAAATACAATACATGATATTTTTAAGAGAAACCAATTGTATTGAGACACATTTTCATCAGCAATACATTTTAAAAGCTTTTGTATTATGATAATATATGTTTTGGTTAACTCAGTAAATGACAAGGAGATACATTTCATACATTGGAGAAGGAAATGGCAGCCCACTCCAGTATTCTTGCTTGGAAAATCCCATGGACACAGGAGCCCACATGGTGGGCTATAGTCCATGAGGTCACAAAGAGTCGAACATGACTTAATGACTGAACATGCGTGCACATTTGATACATAAGCAATTTAAAATTCACATTTTAAAAAATTGTGAGAACAGTTGCTGCTTAATTGAAGAAGACCATTAAGCTGTGTATGGGAAGATCATCGGGACAATTCACGCCACGTTGGCTATCCCTCATGTTCATGTTTTGATTTGATGGGTACAAATGTTGAACTCCAGCAGTGGTGAGAGTTCAGTTCTGAGACTGAGTTCATGTCTGACTCCATCGCCATCATCAATACTGTGTGATAAAGAAAAGCACGGCAGATTCATGGCACAGTGTTGATGCCATGAAGACAATTTCAGAGTCCTAAGGTGTTTCCAAGTATTTAGAAAACTCCATTTTGAAATATGTGGACAGAGAACTTTATAGACAAGAAACCAGAAAGCATAGATATGCCATGCAATTGACAACAAGTAGCTTCACATCTGGTGGGCACAGCTCTGCCCATGGCTGGCCTTCTGTTTTGCATGTTCTCCCAAACACAGGAAGACTCAGTTATGTGCAAGGTATTTTAGGACTAATTATCACCATGATTTGCAGCAGAAATATATATGAATGATATTTTTAGATCTCAGTGGAAACTATATTTTAAATCATGTAGGAAAATATGGTTTCTGTGGGTGACAAAGTTATAGGTATTGCTAATTTTATTGCAGTTGGTTGCTTACAATCATAACCAAAGAAATGCTACACCTTATTACAGGTTGGTGAACTTGAAAAGTCTATTTTTTTCTCCTCAAGTTCATTGAACCATGGAATTGAGAGCCCTGCAGTGAACTGTGAATAACGAAGTGGCTGGGCATGTGCCCAGGGCTGCAGGGAAGGTTCGTAGGGCCAGGTCCAGGGACATCAATTCCTTTGTGGTCAGCAAGATGTGATTGGATCATGTCAGTGAGAAAGTGATGGCTCAGATTTGCACTTTAGATTCTGTGGGAGGAGGAGGAGAAGGAAATAAATGCAGGGACAGGGAGATGAGCAGGGAGACTGTCAGGAGCCGCGTTAGATATTACTGACAAAATGGAGGCACGGCCCCAGACCCCTCTCTTCATTCCGCAGGCACGGATCCCGGGATGAAGGAGTTAGGCCTTGTAATTCTGACTTGTCTTTTCCTCTCTGCTGAGTTGACTGAAAAGGAATATTAAGGTGCTTATTGGTCTTGAGAGGAGCATGAGAAGGCACAAAGCCTTCTGCAGCTGTGCTCAGAAAATAATCCATAAAGTTAATCATTGACATTTGTTCAAGGACTTTTATAAAAGACTGTTCCAGGATGAGCACATAGGCTGTAGCTTGAGGCCATGGAAGGGATTGCTATCTGAAGCCTATTTGTGAGGAGAATGTTTATGGCAAAGGAGTTTACTGAATTTAGGGCTTAGAAATAATTAAAACAGAAGTTAAAGATTTAAGGAATGTTGTAAAGTTAGCATATTTTACTATAGCTTATAGAAGTTAGGAATTTTTAGAGACACTATAGCTAGAAGCCTTTTTAAGAGAGAGCTCAGGATGTTAGGGGCAAACAGGATTTAGGAAGATAAGTAGTAAACTGAGGAATGTAGCATGAGTTACAATGTAATCACAAGTTAACTATAGGACACATTGGAAGAGGTAGATAATAGATGATAAGGCTGATTCCCAGAGAATCACTGAAGCAGGAACTCTGTTTGAAGAGCAACATTGATTTATGGAGATATAAATCTGGGATAGAGGGAACTGAAAATGTCAAACCTCTGGCCTAATGTTTTTGTAAAAGTATAAAAGAGAATCTTAAACTTGAAATAAAGAGGCAGTCCAAGAAAAATGAGAGGCTGCCTCATTTTTCTCACCGACACCATTCATCTTTTCAGGTTGAATCCCTGGCTGCTGGAGTTGGACTCCAGCAGGAGACTTTAAGAAGTTCAGTTGAGAAAAGATAGGACATAAACTGGGGTAATGACAGAGGAAGGAGAATCTGAATGTATTATTTATACATTTAAACATTATGTTTACATGTATCTATATTGATTTATAAGTGGTACATTTGATATTTATATATACCCATATACTTTGGAGATAAAATGAGTGGTGTTGGTCATTTATTTGGTATGGTGAATTAATGAAGGACAGAAAGGTGGCCAGAATAACTTCAACCTTTTTAACTTGAGTGACTAGATTGATGTAAATAGAAGATACAAAATGATACAATTGATTTGAAGCATGTTGGGCTTGGTCAAGGAGTCTATTTAATAATCCCAAAGAAAAAATAATCAGATGATGAAGAAATGATGGAATAAAATAAACAATGGATGGAATGATATCACATAGAAAATTCTGTAGGTTAAGAAAATTTGTAAAACAGGTGGCAAAGTAGATAATACATGAATAGGATGTGGAGAAGGCTGGAAGTTGACAGTGATAAGGAGGTGAAAATGGAAAAACTGAATATCATGGGCCTCAAAAACTGGGGTCCACTGCCTAGGCATATGTGTTGCATTATTTAATGAGGATAGGAACCATGTTGAAATTTGGAATGAGGGGGCCACTGTTGCCCTGTGATGGCCATGGATGGACACATGGGGCATGAGCAAAAAGAAGGCACATCCTTAGGATCTGGAAAATTTTAACTCACATCTCCATGGGTATCAGATTTATATACACAATAGTTGGGGATGTTCCCCCTTGTATGTGCATGCTCAGTCGCTTCAGTCGTGTCTGATTCTTTGTTACCCTATGGACTGTAGCCTGCCAGGCTCCTCTATCCATGAAGATTCTCCAGGCAAGAATACTGGAGTGGGTTGCTGTGCCTTCCTCCAGTGGATCTTCCCCACCCAGGGATCAGACCCATGTCTCATGAGGCTCTTGCATTGCAGGCAGGTTTTTTAACACTGAGCTACTGGTTGAAGCCCTGTTCCCTATTGGGTGATCGTAATTATCACAATCAAAGAATGTTCAAACTATCACACAATTGCACTCATCTCACACGCTAGCAAAGTAATGCTCAAAGTTTTCCAAGCCAGGCTTCAACAGTATGTGAACTGTGAACTTCCAGATATTCAAGCTGGATTTAGAAAAGGCAGAGGAACCAGAGATCAAATTGCCAACATCCACTGGATCATTGAAAAAGCAAGAGAGTTCCAGAAAAACATCTACTTATGCTTTATTGAATACCCAAAGCCTTTGACTATGTGGATCACAGCAAACTCTGGAAAATTCTTAAATAGATGTAAATACCCACCACCTGACCTGCCTCCTGAGAAATCTGTAGGCAGGTCAAGAAGCAACAGTTAGAACCAGACATGGAACAACAGACTGGTTCCAAATGGGGAAAGGAGTTCATCAAGGCTGTATATTGTCACCCTGCTTATTTAACTTCTATGCAGAGTACATCATGCAAAATGCCGGCCTGGATGAAGCAGAAGCTGGAATGAAGATTTCCGGGAGAAATATCAATAACCTCAGATATGCAGATGACATCACCCTTATGGCAGAGAACAAAGAACTAAAGAGCCTCTTGATGAAAGTGAAAAAGGAGAGTGAAAAAGTTGACTTAAAACTAAACATTCAGAAAACAAAGATCATGGCATCTGATCCCATCACTTCATGGCAAATAGATGGAGAAACAGTGACACTTTGTTTTTTTGGGCTCCAGAATCACTGCAGATGGTGACTGCAGCCTTGAAATAAAAAGACGTTTGCTCCTTGGAAGAAAAGCTATGAACAACCTAGACACCATATTAAAAAGCAGAGACATTACTTTACCAACAAAGGTCTATCTAGTCAAAGCTATGGTTTTTCCAGTAGTCATGCATGGATGTGAGAGTTGAACTATAAAGAAAGCTGAGTGCCAAAGAATTGATGCTTTTGAACTGTGGTGTTGGAGAAGACTCTTGAGAGTCTCTTGGACTGCAAGGAGATCAAAGCTGTCAGTCCTAAAGGAAATCAGTCCTGAATATTCATTGGAAGGACTGATGCTGAAGCTGAAACTCCAACACTTTGGCCACTTGATGTGAAGAACTGACTCATTGAAAAAGACCCTGATGCTGGGAAAGATTGAAGGCAGGAGAGACGGGGCAACAGAGGATGAGATGGTTGGATGGTATCACCAACTCAATGGACATGATTTTGAGCAAGCTTCAGGAGTTGGTGATGGACAGGGAAGCCTGGGGTGTTGCAGTCCATTGGGTCGCAAATAGTCAGACACAACTGAGTGACTGAACTGAACGGACTGAAAGTCCCAGTAATTTGTAGTGATTGTGATTTTATTAGGTTTCATGCAGTTTTACTCAGATTATTTTATTTGATCATACTACTGTCCAATAAGTAATTTCTAGTTTTTCTTTCCTTTTTATGGATGAAGCTGCTAGGCTCACAAAGTTTCTGTCACTTATCCAGCATCACACTGTTAGTAAGGCAGTTAACCTTAGTATCCGTTCCTTCAACCATCATAATCAAAATATCCCCAGTAGGCCTCCTCATCCTTCCCTTTTTTCTGTCGTGGACATCACCACCAGATCTGACTCTCCATTCCCATCTGACTGCACCATAGTTTTAGTAATTCTGCCAAGATGTGTGTTCTTTAAGCGCTGGCCTTCATTTCACTGTTCAAGAAATTAAAATTCCTCTGTTGGCTGAGGTCATGTTTCCCATGGGAAGATTGAGAAAGCTAGGTTCAGGAAATGTTTATTAGGCATTACATGAAGAAAGGACACTGTAGTCAAATAAATTCCCCCCTCGAGCTTTACTGAGGTATAACTGATACACAAAAAAATGCACATAATTAGTGGGTACACATTTGTTGAGTTTGGACACATGCCTATCCCCACTGAAACCATCACCACAATCAAGGTAATAGACACATCCATCACATCCAAAACTTTTCTCTGTGCCTCTGTTGTGTGTTTTTAAAATTTCGGTAAGAACACATAGAATGAGATCTACCCTCAATCAATTTTTAGGTGCACAATTAACTATATTGTTTGTACTGTTTATGGTAGGCATTATCTTGGGCAGTACTTACTCATCTTGTGTGACAAACTATTGAAGTTCAGCTCCCCATTTCCCTGTCCCTCTATTACCTGTAACCATCATTCTGTTGTCTACTGCTATATGTTTGTTTTAGTTGCCTCACATAAGAAGGATCGTGAAATAGTTGTCCTTCTGTGTTTGGCTTATTTCGCTGAACATAGTTTCTTTCAGGCCCATCCATATTGTCCCAAATGTCAGGATTTTCTTCTTTTTAAAGACCAGAAAATGACTCAATAATAAAAACTACTAACCCAATTAAAAACTTGGCAAAGACATACAAATGGTCAACAGGTGTATGAAAAGAAACACAGCATTAGGGAAATACAAATCAAAGCCATAATGAGAAATCACTGCACAACTGTTAGAATGACCATAATAAAAAGACAAGAGATAACAAGAGCTAGTGAGGATATGCGGAGAAGGCAATGGCACCCCACTCCAGTACTCTTGCCTGGAAAATCCCATGGACCGAGGAGCCTGGTGGGCTGCAGTCCATGGGGTCGCTAAGAGTCGGACACGACTGAGCGACTTCACTTTCACTTTTCACTTTCATGCATTGGAGAAGGAAATGGCAACCCACTCCAGTGTTCTTGCCTGGAGAATCCCAGGGACAGGGGAGCCTGGTGGGCTGCCATCTCTGGGGTCGCACAGAGTCGGACACGACTGAAGCGATGCAGCAGCAGCAGCAGTGAGGATGTGGAGAAAGGGAACCCGTGTGCGCTGTTGGTGGAGTAGTATTAGGTTGACCAAAAAGTTCCTTCAGATTTTAAGTAAAAATAAAAGACACATTTTTCATTTTCACCAAGAACTATATTGAACAACATAGTCATCATTTTGTTCTGCTACCTTCTGTCATTTCTCAGACAAATTCATAATTCCATTTTCCCAAAACTTCTTATCTTATTGAGCAAAGAACTAGGTGCCTTTTACAATCTCTCAGGTATTTGAAATTTTTTTTTCATTAAGAGAATTTTGTAAAGACTTAAATAAATGGAAATCCAAGGGTGCAATATCTGATGAATACAGTGGATGAATCTGAATTTCCCAACCAAGCTGTTAAGGGTTTTTGCCTGGTTATCAAAGAAACATGCAGTCTCGCATTATCCTGATAGAAGATGATGTGTTTTCTGTTGACTAATTCTAGATGCTTGTCAATGAGTGCTGCTCTCATTTGGTATAATTGGGAATAATAGTGCTTATTAGAATTACTCGTTTGGTTTTCCAGAAGGCGCTCATATTAGAGGACTCCCTTCCAATTCCAACATACACACAGCATCACCTTCTTTGGAAGTGGAGATGATGGAATTCCAGCTGAGCCATTTCAAGTCCTAAAAGATGATGCTGTTAAAGTGCTGCACTCAATATGCCAGCAAATTTGGAAAACTCAGCAGTGACCACAGAACTGGAAAAGGTCAGTTTTCATTCCAACCCTAAAGAAAGCCAATGCCAAAGAACATTCAAACTACTGTACAATTGCAATCATCTTACATGATAGCAAAGTAATGCTCAAAATTCTCCAAGCCAGGCTTCAATAGTATGCGAACTGTGAACTCCAGATGTTCAAGCTGGATTTAGAAAAGGCAGAGGAACCAGAAATCGAATTGCCAACATCTGTTGGGTCATTGAAAAAGCAAGAGAATTCCAGAAAAACATCTGCTTTACTGACTACACCAAAGTCTTTGACTGTGTGGATCACAACAAACTGTGGAAAATTCTTAAAGAGAAGAGATGGGAGTACCAGACCACCCGACCTGCCTCCTGAGAAATCTGTACACAGATCAAGAAGCAGCAGTTAGAACTGGATGTGGAAAAAAAAAAAAAAAAAGAACTGGATGTGGAACAATGGACTGGTTCAAAATTGGGAAAGGAGTATGTCAAAGCTGTTTATTGTCACCCTGCTTATTTAACATGCAGAATGCTATGCTTAGTGGCTCAGTTGTGTCCAACTCTTTGCTACCCCATGGACTGTAGCTCCTCCCACCCCCAGTTCTCCTCTGGCCGTGAGGATTCTCCAGGCAAGAATGCTGGAGTGGGTTGCCATGCCCTCCTCCAGGGCATCTTCCTAACCCAGGGATTGAACCCAGGTCTCCTGCATTGCAGGTGGCTTCTTTACCATCTAGCCTGTATGCAGAATATATTGTGTAAATTGCTGGGCTGGATGAAGCACAAGCTGGAATCAAGATTGCCCAGAGAAATATCAATAACTTCAGATAAACAGATGACACCATCCTTATGGCAGAAAGTGAAAAGGAACTAAAGAGCCTCTTGATGAAAGGCAAAGAGGAGAGTGGAGAAGTTGGCTTAAAACTCAACATTCAAAAAACAAAGATCATGGCATCTGGTCCCACCACCTCATGGCAAAAAGGTGGGGAAACAATGGAAACAGTGACAGACTTTATTTTCTTGGGCTCCAAAATCACTGCAGATGGTGACTGCAGCCAAGAAATTAAAAGACCCTTACTCCTTGGAAGGAAAGCTATAACCAACCTAGACAACATATTAAAAAGCAGAGATGTTAACTTTGCCGACCACGGTCCGTCTAGTCAAAGCTACGGTTTTTCTAGTAGTCATGCATAGATCTGAGAGTCATGCATGGACCAAAGAAAGTCTGAGCGCCAAAGAATTGATGCTTTTGAACTGTGATGTTGGAGAAGACTCTTGAGGGTCCCTTGGACTTCAAGGAAATCAAGTTAGTCAGTTCTAAAGGAAATCAGTCCTGAAAATTCATTGGAAGGACTGATGCTGAAGCTGAAAGTCCAATACTTTGGCCACCTGATGCAAAGAACTGATTCATTAGAAAATACTCTGATGCTGGGAAAGATTGAAGGCAGGAAAAGAAGGGGACAACAGAGGATTAGATGGTTGGCTGTGAGAGGGTAATAGGCAGGAAGGCCAGGGGTCTCCAAATGGAGGAAATAGGCTGCAAGTGTCAGACATTTTTTATCTCTCTTAAGCAGCAGGAGGAAACAAACGTGTTAGATTTTTCCCCTCTTCTCTATACAAATTTAAAACGTTTCTCTTAAAATTCTGCGTTGCCATGATGACACCTGGCTCCACCTGAACTTAACTTTTCCCAAACCTTGAGCTAACCAATGCATTTTTCTTATGGAAATGTTTTTCTTAAGCTATGTTAGTGAACTATGCATTTATCCTAGACTCTGTCTTTCTTCAAGTTGATTCTGCTTAAGACTCCGAACCGATAAGGGGTCAACAAACTGGTATATTTTATTCATACATTGTTCTCCTAATCTATGTTAATGAAACTACGTATTTACTTAAAAACCTGTCTTTCTTCAAGATTCATGTCCATCATTTTATGTTCTGAGATGACTCACTTTGTGCCAGTGTTATCTCAAAATGCATGTTGTGGATGAGGGTCATGGTGCCAGTCTCTGAGTTTTGAGACCTTTCCTTTCTCCAGTTATCAGCCTGCTAGTAGCTATATAACATCCGGCTAAAGACTAGCAGGAGCGCACTCTTTCTGCCCCCTTCTGATGTCTATGTCAGAAGCTTTATCTATATCTTTTATATTTTAATAAAACTTTATTACACAAAAGGTCATCACTGGCCCTGGATTGAATTCTTCTCCTCCAGAGGCCAAGAATCCCAGTGTCTTTCAAGGCTCAGGAATAAACTTTCAGATGGCATCACCGACTCAATGGATATGAGTTTGAGCAAGCTCTGGGAGTTGGTGATGGACAGGGAGGCCTGGCATGCTGCAGTCCATGGGGTCACAAAGAATCAGACACTAGTCAACTGAACTGAAGGTATCCATGTCAGCTTTAGTATTTAATAAATACTGCCACAAAAAAGTTACAATGTGAGTATACCAGTGTGTATTTCGCTCTTCAATGCAAACAAGGTGCTGCCTGTCATTTTAGTGAATCTGGGAGGTGTGTATTGGTACCTCATTGTGGTTTTGTCTTATAATCTCCTGGAGTCTAATCAAGCTGAGCATGTTTTTCTATGTTTATAGGCCATTTGGATATCCTACTTTTTTTTTTTTTTTTCATTTTGATGTCCTGATTTTCATGTTTCATGCCCTTCCTTTTATTAGGTTACCTATTTTGTTTTTCAAGGAGTCCTTTTTATTTCATGAGTTCAGGTCTTTGTGAACATATAAGTATAGCAAATACCTTCTCCCACTCATCTGCTTGCCTTTCATTTTCTTAAAAGAATATCTTTCAGTAAAGGTTGGTAAAGTTTTTTTAGTGAAGTTTACTTTATCAATACATTCCCTTATGGGAAGCATGATTTATATCCTGTTTAGGAAAGTTTTGTGGATCACAAAGTCATAATGATGCTTTTCTATGCAATTTGTTGTTGTGTGGGTGGGCATCTAGATTTGTGAGTGGGCATCATTTCTGATTTTAGGGGAAAAGCTTTCAGTAACTCACATTAGGTATGGTATTTGCTATGGTATTTAACAGATCAGTTATCAAGTTAGTCCTTCAGCCATGTTCAACTTTTTGGACCCCATGGACTCTAGCATGCCAGGCTCCTCTGTTGGTGGAGTTCTCCAGGCACGAATACTGGAATGAATAGCCATTCTCTTATCCAGGGGATCTTCCAGACCCAGGGATCAAACTGTGGTCTCCTGCATTGCAGGCAGATTCTTTACTGTCTGAGCCATCAGAAAAGTCCATTTAACAGATATGGCAAATCAAATTAAAGAATTTCTCTTTTAGTTTGCTAAGAGGGATTTTCAGAAAATGCATTATGAATGGATGTCGAATTTTACCAGATGATTTTTCTGAATAAATAAGAATCATCATATATCTTTCCTCCTTTTTTTCATGTTCATGTGGTGAATTACATTGATTTTCCACCTGGGATGAACCACCCTTGTATTTCTGGAATATACTTCACTTGGCTATGCTATGTAATCATTTCAGTAGTCATATTGTGTTGACGGTTTTTAAATGTAAGCTTATTAGAGTGGTTAGTCTCTAATGTTCCTTTGTTGACCAGTTAGGCTGCTTTTTAAAATTTTAGATTAAACGTAGTTAGTTTACAATGCTGTGCTAGTTTCAGGTTTACAGCGAAGTGAGTCGGTTATACATGTACTTAGAACTGCTCCTTTTTAGATGCTTTCTCCAAATAGTTCGTTTCAGAGTACTGAGTAGAGTCCCCTGTACTATACAGTGGGTCCTTATTAGTTTTCTATTTTATATATAATAGTGTGTATAAGTCGATCCGAATTTTGCAAATTATCCCCCTCCCCTTTCCCCCCAATAACCGTAGGTTTGTTTTCTACATCTGTGATTCTATTTCTGTTTGGTAAATAAATTCACTTGTACCTTTTTTTTTTTTTTAGATTCCACATATAAGTGATATCACATGATATCTGTCTTTCTCTAGCTTACTTCGTTCAGTATGACAATCTCCAGGTTCATTAATGTTTCTGCAAAAGGCATTATTTCCATTTTTTTTATGGCTGAGTATTATTAGTATTCCATTTTGGGCTTCCCTGGTGAAGAATCTACCTGCAATGCAAGAGATGTGGTTTTGATCCCTGGATTGGGAAGATCCTCTGGAGGAGGAAATGGCAACCCACTCCAGTAGAAATCCCATGGACAGAGGAGCCTGGTGGGCTATACAGTCCATGGGGTCTCAGGAGTTGGACACAACTTAGTGACTAAGCAACAACAACAAATACTCCATTGTCTATATATACCACATCCTTTTTATTCATTCCTCTGTTGATGAGCATTTAGGTTGCTTCCATATCCTGGCTGTTATAAATAGTGCTGCAGTGAATATGAGGGTACACGCGTCCTTTTGAGTTATGGTTTTCTCTGAATACATGCCCAAGAGTGAGATTGCTGGTAATTCTATGTTTAGTTTTTTGAGGATCCTCCGTACCATTCTCCATAACGACTGTACTAATTTACATTCCCATCAGCAGTGTAGAAAGGGTCCCTCTTCTCCATATACTCTCCAGCATTTGTCTGTGTACTTTTTATGCTGGCTACTCCAACCAGTATGAGGTGATACCTCATTGCAGTTTTGATTTTCATTTCTCTAATAATCAGTGATGTTGAGCATTTTTTCACATACTTTTTGGCCATCTATATGTCTTCTTTGGAGAAATGTCTTCTTAGATCTTCTGCCCATTTTTTTTGGTTGGGTTTTTGTTGTTGTTTTTGAGCTGTATGAGCTGTTTGTATATTTTGGAGACTAATCTCTTGTTGGTTGCATCACTTGCAAATATTTTCTCCCATTCTGTGGGCTGTCTTTTTGCCTTTGCTGTGCAGAAGCTTAAGTTTAATGGGGTCCCATTTACTATTTTTGCTTTTAATTTCATTACTTTAGGATTCAAAAAGATATTGCTTCAATTTATGTCCAGGTGTGTTCTGCTTATGTTTTCCTCTAAGAGTTTTATAGTATCTGGTTATATATTTATGTGATACAGATTTCACTTGTCTCAAACCTACTGTGAATCTTGAAAGTTTCACTGAGGACTCAGGATCCTAACTAAATCTACATCAATCATATTAAATTTCTCTCAGTTGTCTCTCTACCTCCCTGACTACTAAGTTGGTTACATTTTTGAGGACTGCAGGTGAAGGGATGCTGGTTGTTGCTGAAAGCCCTCTTAGAGGTGACTTCCAACTGCATTTCCAGATTTGAGTCCAGTTCTCTTTAAGATTCACAAACTGACTTTCTGACAGCATATAAAGATGAGCTTACTCTTGGTAATAGACTCATACTATTAAAAATCAGAGAGACTTAAAGAACTTTTAATGGAATTGCTGGCTCATAAGGATGTAAATATTCATTTCTCTAATTAGCAGCTTGCTAACAGGTATAAAACTCCTTACTAAAAACTAGCAAAAGGGCACTCTTTCTGTCCCCTTCTGATGTCTAGGTCAGAAGCTTTCTCTATCTTTTTTATACTTTAATAAAACTTTATTATACAAAGAGCTCTGAATAATCAAGGCTTGTCTCTGGCCCTGGATCAAATTCCTCTCCTCCAGAGGCCATGAATCCCAGGGTCGTTCCCAGCTTGCAGCAGCAGCCTTTCAATAGCTTATAGACTCAGATGACCTGGAAGGGCTTGCTCTAGACACACAGTTTTCTCCTGCAGACAGCAAATAATCTTTTGATTCATTTCACAGTCTTTTACACCACTTAAGAGTTCTCAGTATGTACATTGTACTTCAATTGTTTAAAAGTTAATTTAAAAAATTGAATTAAGCATGGAGAATACAGAGATCAGCTTTCTCAACTGTTCCCCAAGATTTCTCTAAATTCCTGAGAATTCCTCACTGAACAGCTTTCTTTAAAAGCTTCAACCTCTCGTAACAGGGAAAAACAGAATCTGACTCCATGTTTGATATGTTTCTTTTACTTTAAACCTTTGCTTTCCATTGCTTTTGTTTCTATAATCTCTGAAAGCATGCTGTCTGTAACTCTAAGCATACATAATGGCCTGCCTCAGGGAACCCTGCCCCTCTGCCTGAAAGTTAAACTGAAATGCCTTTGTTCAGCTCACAGCTCACAGGGAGACATTCTGACCCTGCCCACCTGTAAAAGTCTGCAGAAAAGGGAAAAAAAAAAATTAGCATATCTCCTCCATGATGCTGGCCATTCCAGGAGATATTTGCAAGACCAATGGCCATTTTACTTTAGTTCCTTACCTCATCCCCATCTCTGTTCTAGAAAAGAAACTGGCGTCCAGACCCTGATAAGATGGTACTCTAGGACAGATCTTCTCGGATGCCTGGCTTTCCAAATAAAGTCATTATTCCTTGCCTCAACAACTTGTCTCCCAATTATTAGCCTGTTGTGTGGCAAGCAGACCAAGTTTAGATTCAGTAACACTCTTGCCACGTGGCTGGCCTCTGTCTTACTTCCTTTTCCCCAATTTCCTCTCCAGAGACTAACTACCTCGATGTCTATTTGGTGCATGTGTGCGTGCTCAGTCACTTCAGTTGTGTCTGACTCTTTGCGACCCTATGGACCATAGCCTGCCAGGCTCCTCTGTCCAGGAGATTCTCCAGGCAAGAATACTGGAGTGAGTTACCATGCCCTCCTCCAGGGCATCTTCCTGACCCAGGGATCAAACCCGCATCCACTGCATTGCAGGCAGTTTCTTTACCACTAAGCCACAGAGAAAGCCCATCTACTTGGTGGGGAGGAGAAATTGCCTGTAATGTTGATTGGAAAAGATGATTTGAAGATCTGCCTCAAAGAGTTTTCTCATTGCCCTCTTTATCTTTTTTATTTTAGCCACCACCTTCAGTTCCAGTTCCAGAAGTATCTGATTTACCACTGTTGGAAATGCTCTCAAACGGTGTCACAGGAATAAAACAGACAATCAAAAATGGCCCGGCAAGGCAGTCTTTATTTCTGCAGAAGGATGTGCTACAGACAAAGGCCTGGGAGCGAGCACACTTGAGTGGGAAGTCTGCTTGGTTTGTATCCCTAAGACGCAGGTTCCCTCCTCTGACTCCTCATAGGTTGATGACCAGAGTTTCGATCTTTCCTGGATGTTGCCTAAGTTTTTTATTAGACAATTGGTCTCCATGAGGACTCCTCCATGAGGAGTCCTCCTCCATGAGGACTACAAGTAGTACTTGTAAGTTCCTGATTGGAGAGTTTATATTAACTCTTTTCCTCACCCTTTCAGTTCTTTGCTCATGTCCAGGATAAAGCCTGTGAAATTAGCCCACCAAAATGTTCTTATGAGGAAGGAGAATCAGGAAGTGAAAAGAGCAAAGGATTGGCAAGAGCTACCATTTTAGGAATCTTATTCACAAGATGGCTATATACCTTTCTGTTCAACTATTCTAAGAAAGAATCACCCCTTTATTTCTTATAGCTTCTCCCCTGATAGAAAAGACCATATCTTTCTTACATCATTTTGAGGTTTCTGAGATATAAAGTCAGACTGGCTTTTAGCTTTTGTTATAGCTGTCTGGAATCTGGCATTTTTCAAGATTTACCAAGAATATAACATCTATCTGCTTTTCAGGTCTAAAATGTTGCTGGTGTGTCCTTGCCTGATTTTCCCTGACTTTGTGAGTTAACTTTTCAAATAATACCTTAATTTTGGCTTTGCTAGGTTTCAGAAGTGGAGACGGAAATGGCAACCCACTCTAGTATTTTTGCCTGGAGAATCCTATGGACAGAGAAACCTGGCTGGCTGCAGGCTCTGGGGTCGCAAGAGTTGGACACAACTTAGCGACTAAACCACCAGGTTTCAGAAGGGAACAAAATTTGGTGTATTATCAGAGATAAAAATTGTATCCCTCCTGTTAAAAAAAAAAAAAAAAGCTGTTAATGGTAACAGAGGATGAGATCGTTGAATGGCATCATTAACTCAATGGACTATGAGTTTGAGCAAACTCTGGGAGATAGTGAAGGACAAGGAAGCCTGGCATGCTGCAATCCACAGGGTCACAGAATCGGAAGTGACTGAGCGACTGAAGAACAATAAAGAACAGTAAGACAGAGTTTATTCAAGGCGGGGCGGGCATTGTGATTGGGTACAGGGATCACTGCAATGGAATCTAGCAGTGGGGAAGAAGGATTGGGATCAACTCCATACACAGCATGAACAAGTAGGAATTTTTGGCTAAGGAACCAAGTTAAGGGGTGGATGGTCAGAGAATAGAAAATTCCTAAGAGGAGGAAATGTCAGGGGTGAGGGAAGCCCAACGTAAAAGAATACTTACTGAAAGCAGACATCACCTGAGGCATGGTAGAGGAGGAATTCCCAGATTAGCTCAGTTGGTAAAGAATCTGCATGCAATGTAGGAGACCCCGGTTCAATCCCTGGGTTGGGAAGATCCACTGGAGAAGGAAATGGCAACCCATTCCAGTATTCTTGCCTAGAGAATCCCATGGACAGAGGAGCCTGGCGGGCTACAGTCCATGGGTCGCAAGTGTCAGACATGACACAGCAACTAAACCACCACCAGCACCCCCACCACCAAGAGTGATAAGATACAGGGGAGGGAGGATTCTGGCTACACTAATTCAGTAGGATTCTTGCTAAAATTTGACAATGCAGAAACAAAAACAAGAACCCATCAGTTGAGGCCTAGTTGAAAATGAGCTCGGAGGAGCATGATTAGAGCGTGACAAGCTTAATCTCTAAATATTCTCTTTTTAAAAGGTTTCTGGTCTTTTTGTTGTTGTTGTTAACCCGGGGTAGAGTTGCTTTATGATGTTGTGTTAGTTTCGCTGTATAGCAAAGTGAATCAGTTACAAATATACATATATCCCCCTTCTTTTACATTTCCTTCCCACCTACATCACCACAGAGCACTGAATAGAGTTCCCTGTGTTATAAAGTAAGTTCTCATTCAGTTCAGTTCTATCACTCAGTATTGTTTGACTTTTTGCGGCCCCATGGACTGTAGCACCCCAGGCTTCCCTGTCCATCACCAGCTCCCGGAGCTTGCTCAAACTCATGTCCATCAAGTCAGTGATGCCATCCAACCATCTCATCCTCTGCAGTCCCCTTCTCCTCCTGCCTTCAATCTTTCCCAGGGTCAGGGTCTTTTCCAATGAGTCAGTTCTTCACATCAGGTAGCCAAAGTATTGGGGTTTCAGCTTCAGCATCAGTCCTTCCAATGAACACCCAGGACTGATTTCCTTTAGGGTTGACAGGTGTGATCTTCTTGCAATCCAAGGGACTCTCAAGAGTCTTCTCCAACACGACAGTTCAAAAGCATCAATTCTTTGGTGCTCAGCTTTCTTTATAGTCCAACTCTCACATCCATACATGACCACTGGAAAAACCAAAGCTTTGACTAGACAGACCTTTGTCGGCAAAGTAATGTCTCTGCTTTTTACTATGCTGTCTAGGTTGGTCATGGCTTTTCATCCAAGGAGCAAGCATCTTTTAATTTCATGGCTGCAGCCACCATCTTCAGTGATTTTGGAGCCCCCTAAAATAAAGTCTGTCACTGTTTCCATCATTTCCCCATCTATTTGCCATGAAGTGATGGGACCAGAGGCCATGATCTTTGTTTTCTGAATGTTTAGTTTTAAGCCAACTTTTTCACTCTTGTCTTTCATTTTCATCAAAGACTCTTAAGTTCTTCACTTTCTGCCATAAAGGTGGTGTCATCTGTGTATCTAAGGTTATTGATATTTCTCCCAGCAATCTTGACTCCAGCTTGTGCTTCATCCAGCCTGGCATTTCACATGATGTACTCTGCATATAAGTTAAATAAGCAGGGTGACAATATACAGCCTTGACCTACTCCTTTCCCAATTTGGAACCAATGGACATGGAACAATGGTATTCCATGTTTGGTTTTAATTGTTGCTTCTTGACCTGCATACAGATTTCTCAGGAGGCAGGGAGGTGGTCTTGTATTCCCAACTCTTGAAGAATTTTCCACAGTTTGTTGTGATCCACACAGCCAAAGGCTTTGGCATAGTCAATAAAGCAGAAGTAGATGTTTTTCTGGAATTCTCTTGCTTTTTCAATGATCCAGTGGATGTTGGCAATTTGATCTCTGGTTCCTCTGCCTTTTCTAAATCCAGCTTGAACACCTGAAAGTTCATGGTTCATGTTCTGTTGAAGCCTGGCTTGGAGAATTTTGAGCATTATTTTGCTAGCATTGAATGAGTACAATTGTGTGGTAGTTTGAGCATTCTTTGACATTGCCCTTCTTTGGGATAGCAAAGAAAACTGACCTTTTCCAGTCCTGTGGCTGCTGCTGAGTTTTGCAAATTTGTTGGCATATTGAGTGTATCACTTTAGCAACATCATCTTTTAGGATTTGAAATAGCTCCACTGGAATTCCATCACCTCCACTAGCTCTGTTCATAGTGATGCTTCCTAAGGCTGACTTGACTTGGCATTCCAGGATGTCTGGTTCTAGGTGAATGATCATACCATCATGGTTATCTGGGTCATGAAGATCTTTTTTGTATATTTCCTCTGTGCATTCTTGTCACCTCTTCTTAATATCTTCTGCTTCTGTTAGGTCCGTACCATTTCTGTCCTTTGTTGTGCCCATCTTTGTATGGCCATGGGCTGCAGCAATGTGTGGGATTCCCTGGACCCAGCACGTGGGGGCTAGGAAAGACCCAGCCGTGGGTCTCTGGCACCCCAGTGGCATCGGAGCACCAAGTGGAGGGTCGCACACTGTGGGTCATCCAGAGGACCCAAGCCATAGTGGCTACTATGACTCTTTCCACAGTGCTTCTTCATAAATGTGGACTCCTACAAGGGCTATGAGCATCACAACTTCCCTTGAATTTGATCTGGATTTAGATAATTTCTTATGAGCTATCACAAGATGGAGGAGTAGAAGGTTCTCATTAGTTATCTATTTTATACACAGTGATGTATATATGTGAACACCAATCTCCCAATTCCTCCTACTGTCCTTCCCCTTTGATATCCATAAATTTGTTTTCTGGTTTCTGGTCTTTAAAAAAAATCTCTCATTGCATTGTTGTCAAAGAATGTGATATTTATGAAACCAATTCCTCAAAATGTGTTGAAGCTACTTTTGTAGACTAACTCGAAGTCATTTTTCATAACTGTGTGATTAAAAATGTGTTTTTATTACTTTGGGCGTGCAACATTCTTTACGTTTGTCAGTTAAATCAAAGTTGGTTAATTTTGCTCTTCGGATATTATATATCTTTAGTGATTTTGGTGAGTGTGGGGGTAGATTTTCCTATCAATTATGGAAAAAGATAGTTTAAAAATAACTCAGTGAATTTGTCAATTCTCTTTTTTGTTCTGTCAATTGTTGCTGTATTTATTTTGAAACTCCATTATTAAATATATGAAAGTTTATGCTGCTGCTGCTAAGTCATGTCAGCTCTATGAGACCCCATAGATGGCAGACTCTATGAGAGTCAACTATGAGATGTCAACTCTATGAGACCCCATAGATGGCAGCCCACCAGGCTCCTCCATCCCTGGGATTCTCCAGGCAAGAACACTGGAGTGGGTATGCGAGTTTATGAATATTTTCTTTTCCTGATGAAGTAACTCTTTTATTGTTATGTAATTACCTTCTCTTCCTCTGGCGATATTTTTTGGTTTAATTTCTGTGTGTGTGTGTGTGTGCGTGCACGAGCATTCGTACACACACACACACACACACACACACACACACATTAACTTTTGGGGGTTAATATTTGCCAGGTATATCTTTTGCCAGTTTTCCACTTTCAAAGTTTGCGTATTCTTATGTTTCTTGGAAAAGACTCTGATGCTGGGAGGGATTGGGGGCAGGAGGAGAAGGGGACGACAGAGGATGAGATGGCTGGATGGCATCACTGACTCGATGGACGTGAGTCTCAGTGAACTCCAGGAGTTGGTGATGGACAGGGAGGCCTGGCGTGCTGCGATTCATGGGGTTGCAAAGAGTCGGACACGACTGAGCAACTGATCTGATCTGATGTGATCTGATGTTTTAAAATGTAGCTTAGATTTATAAGAATGTAAGTCTGACAGTATTTTTCTTTCCATTGGAAGTTCAGTTCATGTGCAAATACAGTAATTACTAATAGACTTGTATTTATTGCTGTGCTCTTCTTATGTGTTTTTTATTTTTCTGAATTTTTATATTAGTGGATTGTTGGGTTTGAAGGAAGTTTGGTTTCTTTTGTTCCTTTTCCCTCTCCCCATTCTACATTCTCTGTCTGCTTTTTTTTTTTTTGAAACTGCACACTCTGTGTTATGGGTTTTATCAAGGGCCATTTCTCTACCAGAGCATGATGAAGATGTTCATGCAATTTTTAATGTAAGAATGACTTTGTAGTTCTGAAGCAACTCTTTGATTCAAGGTATTTGAATTAAAAAAAAATACAGTGGTAGAGTTTTACTTTGTTTGTTGCCATCTGGGTTACCTTAACTTGATTAAATGAACTGTGAAGATTTCCATGTTTTTCAATATGATACCATGCAGAGCCCTGTGAGTCTCCTGGGTACACAGAATTTCTTTGTCCCCATTTCTTTGATTATAAGGAAAAACCTTCATTCAGGCTTCCTTCATAAGGTCACTTCCCTGAGTTCCAATGGGCAGATTCAAGAAATTGTTAGTTAGGGAAGGAAGAAGATGTGAGACCAGGGGAAACAAACAGTCAAGAGCAGCCTTGTGCTTCCCCATCAACAGTTACACACAATAATATCTTTGAGCTATTTCACAGATACTGAAATCCCCTCCAGGTGGGAGAAGTTAGTGATTAATGATGATACACTGACCACAAGGATGCAGACCCCAGACCAACTGAACCTGAAGCTTGATGATGTCAACTTCTACTCACCTCGCCATCCACCCATTGGAAGAATGTCCATGGACTGATCATGCCCTCTTTGAATAATTACTATAAATCTTCTTACTATCTTCCCCATGTTGGGACACATGGTTTTGAGGGCATGACACATTGCACTGTCTCCCTTTGCCTGGCAAAGCAATGAAGCTATCCTTTCCACTTCACCCAGAACTTTGTCACACATGGTTTTGAGGGCATGACACATTCCACTGTGTCTCCCTTTGCCTGGCAAAGCAATGAAGCTGTCCTTTCCACTTCACCCAGAACTTTGTCTCTGAGATTTGACTTGGCACTGCTGTACAGAGAAGCTGAACTTTCAACATCAAATATCATGATATAGTTCAAACAGCTCTCAAGAGAAGGAGCTGAGCACGAGTAAACACAGTGAAGACGTATTTTATTCAGTACTACTGCAATAGGGGTTTCAGTAAAACTGAACTCAACTACCAATACAGCAAAGACAGCTGGGGATTTACAGCTCCAACAAGCAGGGTAAAAAGGGTCAGTGGATGGAAAATCGCCAAAAAGCACACAGCAAATTTGGGAGATTCTTGCTAAAAGAAGGCCAAGGACTTAGACATTGAGAGTAGGGTATGAAGGCTTTGATCAGATATCAGGAATGGGTGATTGTAGCTAAATTAGCAGTATTCTTGCTCAAACTGGGCTCCACAAGCCAAGGACAGGGCTCAAGGTGGAAGCCTAGTAGAAAAGAAGGCTCAAAGAACCTTCCTAATGTTTGATCAAGGGTTAAGTCTTTGTCACATCAACAGAATGAGGCATATGAAGCTAGCAGTTATTTTTAGAAAAACAAATATTACAGTCCAAGCCACTATGTTGATCTGACCTGAATGTCATATACTTCTCTGGATTCCAGTGGCAGATCCAGCTTAACTGACTATTCTGCCCACAAATTAAACTGGAGATTTTGTCTGCATTTTATACAGCTGCATTCTATACTGTAGAATTCTATACAAGGCTCCTCTGTCTATGGGATTTCTCAGGCAAAAATACTGGAGAGGGTTGCCGTTTTCTTTTCCAGGGGATCTTCTTGACCCAGGAAAGGAAGATCTTCAAACCCAGGTCTCCTGCATTGCAGCAGATTCTTTGCCCACTGAGCCACCAGGGAAGCCCTTCTATACAGCAGGGGTCCCCAACCACTGTGCCATGGACCAGTAGAGTCTGTGGCCTGTTAGGAACCAGGCCACACAGCAGAGGTGAGCAGCAGACAAGTGAGTGAAGCTTCATCTGTACTTACAGCTGCTCTCCATTGCTCACATTACTGAGGTCTACTTCCTGTCAGACCACCGGTGGCATTAGATTTTCATAGGCGTGCAAAGCCTATTGTGAACTGTGCACATGAGGGATCCAGGTTGCTCACTCCTTATGAGAATCTAATGCCTGATGATCTGAGGTGGCACTAAGGCAGTGGTGAGTGGCTTAGCACTGAGGAGTGGCTGCGAATACAGATTAGCAGAAGCAGAGAGGTATGACTCTGAGACCATAATAAACCGATTGCTTACAGACTCATCAAAACCCTATCAGCGAGTGGTAAGTGAAAATTAAGCTGCATTTGGTGGCAGGTTTTAACTCAGAATCTGACACCTAATTTAGTCCATGTGTGGCCAGCTCATTATTTTATTTACCGCTTGCATCCGTGCCTTTGTCTGGCACTGCACGCTTGTCTCAGTCAAGGTTTGGTAAGCCCAGAAGCTAAGACTAGCCAAAATGAGTAAAAGCCAAATGTCACTGGAGAGCTTCTTTGAAAAAGGGGAAAAGACCCAATGATGAGACACCAGAAGACTCTAAGACTTCCAACAAAAGGAAAGTTGCATCATTTTTTTTTTTGTACTTGTATTTCTACATTTAAAAAATTAGTTAATTTTAATTGAAGGATAATTACTTTACAATATTGTGACGGTTTTTGCTATACATCAACATGAATCAGCCACAGGTGCACATGTGTCCCTCCATCCTGAGCCCCCCACAACCTGCCTCCCCACCCTGTCCCTCTGGGTTGTTTCAGAACACTGACTTCGAGTGCCCTGCTTCATGCATTAAACTTGCACTGGTCATCTATTTTACATATGGTAATGTAAGTATTTCAAGCCTATTCTCTCAAATCATCCCACCCTTACCTTCTCTCACAGAGTCCAAAAGTCTGTTTTTTACATCTGTGTCTCTTTTGCTGCCTTGCATATAGGATTGTCGTTACCATCTTTCTAAATTCCCTATACATGTGTTAGTATACAGTATTGGTGTTTCTCTTTCAGACTGACTTCACTCTGTATAATAGGCTCCAGTTTCAGCCACCTGATTAGAACTGACTCAAATGCGTTCTTTTTTTATACCTGAGTAATATTCCATTGTGTATATGTACCACAACTTCCTTATGCATTTGTCTGCCAGTGGACATCTAGGTTGCTTCCATGTCCTAGCTATTGTAAACAGTGCTGGAAAGCTGCATTAAAAAAAAAAAATTCTACTTATGTGTTTTTGCAGCAAGTGATTTACATTCTCCAGGCCTACTTTGTATAGTATGTGGTAACTGGCTATTCAATGAAGCTGTGAAACCTTCCAAACTGCTTCACTACAGTGAGACCAGGCACCCTGCTTTAAAAGACAAGTCTTCAGAGTTTTTCAAGAGAAAAATAAAAATGTGGACAGGAAGAACAGAAGCAATTACTGAAGGCCACAATGTTATCAAGTATGTCTGTACTGAGAGGATCACTTGTAGTGGCAAACAGCATTGCTAAATCTAAGAAGTCCTTTACTATTTGTGAAGAGTTGATCCTGTCTGCTGCTAAAGTTCATTTGTCATGAACTTTTAGGAGAGGCTGCAGTGCAATGGCAACTCACTCCAGTACTCTTGCTTGGAAAATCCCATGGATGGAGGGGCCTGGTGGGCTGCAGTCCACGGGGTTGCTAGGAGTCGGACACGACTGAGTGACTTCACTTTATTTTTTCACTTTCATGCATTGGAGAAGTAAATGGCAACCCACTCCAGTATTCTTGCCTGGAGAATCCCAGGGACAGGGGAGCCAGGTGGGCTGCTGTCTCTGGGGTCGCACAGAGTCCGACACGACTGAAGCGACTTAGCAGCAGTAGCAGCAGCAACAGTGCAAAAGGTGGCATGTGTTCCTCTTTTAGCTAGCACCATAACTAGACAAATGGATGAAACAGCAGAGGATACTGAGGCACAGTTGCTAGAGAGGATTCATGAGTCACTATGGTATGCAATCCAGGTTGATGAGTCTACTGATGTTGGCAACAAGACAACAGGGCATGTTTTTGTGCAAGTTATTTTTCAGGAGGATGTGCATGAAGATATGTCGTGAGCACTTTCGTTGGCAATCAACACCACTGCTGCAGAACTATTCAAGTCTCTGAATGATTACGTATCAGGGAAACTGAATTGGTCATTTTGGGTTGGTATGTGCACAGATGGAGTGACTGCCATGACTGGATGGCTTCCTGGTATCACAACTTAAGTCAAAGAGGTTGCTTCTGAATGTGAGTCTATGGACTGTGTCATCCACAGAGAAATGCTGATTAGCCAAAAAATGTCACCTGAACTTAACAACGTTTTAAAATTATCAACAACATTAATGTACACGCCCTTAACTCACGTCTGTTTACAAAGCTCTGTGAGGAGATGGAAGCAGAGCACACGTCTCCTCTAATACAGAATGAGATGACTTTCTAAAGGCAGATAACTGGTCAGAATTTTTGAGCTAAAAGAGCTGTTTCAGATATTTCTCTTAGAAAAACAGTCATTACTGGTAGCATATTTCAGTGACAGAGAATGGGTCGCAAAACTTGCTTACTTGTGTGACATATTCAACCTGCTCATCGAACTCCAACTCTCACTTCAGGGGAGAATGACAGCTGTGTTAGAGTCAGCAGATAAAGTGACCGTATTCAAAGCCAAACTGGGATGATGGTGATGATGCATGAACATTGGGATTTTTGACATGTTTCAAACGTTAACAGAGATCTTGAAAGAGACAGAACCAGGGCCTTCTTTCTCCTAGTTGGTGCATGATCACCTATCTCAACTTTCAAAAGAGTTTGTGATAAGTATTACTTTCTAATCACAAAAGACCCCCGAACTGGGAAGGAATGGATCGGTGACCCATCTGTGAATCAACTTTGTCTGTGTTAGAAGAGGATCAACCGCTTGAGGTTGCAAATGGCTGTGGTCTTGAAAGTATGTTTGGGACAACTTCAGATCTCCATACATTCTGGACTAAAGTTAAGGCAGAATATCCTGAGACTGCCACAAGAGCACTGAAAAGCCTGCTTCCATTTCCAACATCATATCTTCGCAAAGTAGGGTCTTCTTCAGTGACAGCAACCAAAACAAGATTACCAAGACTGGGCACAAGCAACAGACTTAAGGTGGTGGACTATCTAGTTGCAGGAAAACAAGCTCAGGGCTCCCACTGACTCTGCATTATGGTGAGTTTTATAACTATCTCATTATATATCACAATGTAATACTAGTAAAAATAAAGTGCACAACAAATGTAATACACTTGAATCATCGCGAAACCATCCCTTTTCCCCGTTCGTGGAAAAACGCCTCTGGTTTGTTAACTACCAATCTACCCTTTCTTCCCACAACTTGGCAAGGGACTCCTCTGCTGCTGCTGCTAAGTCACTTCAGTCGTGTCCGACTCTGTGCGACCCCATAGACAGCAGCCCACTAGGCTCCCCTGTCCCTGGGATTCTCCAGGCAAGAACACTGGAGTGGGTTGCCATTTCCTTCTCCAATGCATCAAAGTGAAAAGTGAAAGGGAAGTCGCTCAGTCGTGTCTGACTCCGCGACCTCAGGGACTGCTGCCCACCAGGCTCCCCCGTCCATGGGATTTTTCAGGCAGGAGTATTGGAGTGGGTTGCCATTGCCTTCTCCGAGGGACTCCTCTAGGCTCCTTTTATTTCAGAAAAGGAAAAGTGAGGCTTAGCAAAGGATGGCTGCCCCTTCTCCCCTACCCATGGGTTAGGACTCCAGAAGCTCTAATGAAGGGGCTTCTTCAGGGTTGCGGGGGTAAGGCCACCGCGCCTTTGACTCCTGGCTTGACAAACCACAAACCCACCAAATTGAAGCAGCCATTCTGGGAGCCACCACCCCAGGGGGTGGAATCGTCCCGCCCCGCTGCGGCCCGCGTCTGCGCATTCCTACGCCCTCCTTACGCCTCCCCGAAGCTTTGTGGGAAATGTAGTCCGACTTCCTGGGGTGGCGGTGCCGCGAGGGGCGTCATCAGTCCGCAGGCTGCCTTGGCTCCTTCTGGGAGAGGGTGAGTGAAGGGGCCGCGGCGGAAGCGCCCGCTCCGGAGGGTGCGCGGGGCCTTGGAGGGAGGCGTCTAGCGCAGCCAGGCGAGGCCCCTTAGGGGTGGGGCGGGCTGCTGATGGGCCGCGACCTTTCTGACCCAGCGCGGCGCCGGGCTTTTAACTCCAGGTGTGCCTCCTCTCGCCCTGGGAGCCCAGCCGGCGAGAACACCAAGAGCCGAGCGGTCGGGCGCGGTTCTTCGACCACCTGTCCCCCGAGTGGCGAGGGCAGAGAGCTCGGCTCAGGGGCCCAGCGTCGGAGGGCAAGTGAGGGGCCGAAGCCTCTGGAAGTCGCTCGGACCGTGGGTTCCTCCCCGTCGCGAGCTGTCCCCGGGACCCGCCGTGAAAATCTCGGGCGATTCTCGACCAAGGTGCGGGTCTCGGGGCTCCAGCTCCTGCCGTTTGTGTAAACCGCATCTCGGGACCGCCCTCAGTGGTTTCCGATTCCTGGGGCGCTGGCGCGGGCCCCGCTTCACTCCTCTCTCCGTAAGAATGGGGAGGGCCATCCTATGCAGATTTCTACTTGAGGGAATCCTTTTCTTTCTTCTTTCTTTTAAAGCAGTTTTTTCCCTCTTAGCAAAAATAAAAAAGTTCAGTATAGGACAACTAGAAGGTTCAGAGGAGCAAAAAGGGAAAAATCATTTGAAAACTGTCAACATCTGCATGTCTATGTACATAGAAAAGCTTTCTAAACAAATATGTGGATATTAGTATCCTTTTCTCTATTTACTTTAAAAAATGAGTTATGAAATACATGTGCGCGAATCTTAAGCTCCGTGATTTTTTTAATAAATATTTTTATCTGTGTAGTACAACTTAAGATGCGGAATAAAGTTTTTTTAGTTTAATATTTTGAAACCATCTACTTACACTAGTTTTTAAGAACAGCTAAGTCAGCTTATTAATGAATATGAGGAAAAGTAAGTCCGTGCCATGCTTAATCCTCTCTGTAGGGCTTAGTGTTCCTTCTCAGGGTTGTTGTGGGCTTTTTTTGATTGTTTGTTTAGTATTATAAACAATAAAGGCCATCTGGCTACATTTATCTTTGCATTCTTATCTCATTCTGTAAATCTTCTCAAGTGAAATTTCTAAATCATACTGTAAAGTTTTTGATAGCTTCTGTCCTGTTCTCTCTAGAACAGTAGTAGTTTATAAACATTGCAAGGTAAGGGTACCTTACTGACACACAGTTAAGTCTGAGTGTTACTGTTCTCTAACTTCCTGAGAGATGCAAACAGTAAGGTGCACCTATTTGCATTTTGAAAGCCAGTGAATATTTTTAGGCAGTTTGCATTGTGTTTTTAAATCGTGTGTCTGATACACAAATATATTTTCAATTTCTATGCAGAAATGTTGCCTTTTTATATGTTTAGACGTGCAAACCTTCCCTTCATGTTTGGGTCTTTGACATCATTGTTAGGGAGTCTTTTATTCCATATGTCACAAGATATTCATCTGCATTTTCTTCTAGTACTTTAGTTTCACTTTATGTGCAAATTTTTATTCTTTTCCAAATGGTAAGCTCTTGTTCTGAGTTATTGAATCATTCATCCTTTCTGTGGTGACCCAAGGACAAAAGAGCTGATAAAACCAAAGAGGGTCTTAGAATGCAGGAACAGAAAATCCGGACCCTTATCGTCCTTCCTTCCCCCATGTTGTAACTAATAATGGATTTCAGGTCCTCCTAAGCAGTATAGCCTGTCTCCCCTCCTACCCTATAGACAGAGGGTATTTGCCTTACTCTCCATCCCCCCGCCCACCCAGTAAATGACCCGCAAAACCCCATTCCACTCCTTGTACCCTGGGTATGAAAGTGGACTCAGGACCCCTGTTCAAGGTCGGTTCTCCCTTGAGCTGGCCCACTGTTCTAACAGCATCTCCCACTCTAATAAATTTTATTTCCCTCTCTTTCTGTCTCATGTCTGGAAATTCTTTTCCAACCCACACTTGGACCACGACAGTTTTGGTGGCCCATATGGGGACCTTTAGGCCTCTTCCCCCACCTCCTCTCTTCTTTCTCATAGGGACCCTCTGCAAACAGGCAAGTGCTGTGGAAGCAACTGAAGAACTCTGGCCAGGGTTACCCTCTGGTGTGTTCCAAAGGCCCCACTGTTCACTGCACCCCAGTAGCAGCCGCCCAAATGGGTGAGGGTCTCTCCTTTGTCTTCTTTCCAACTGAGGACTAGGCCAACCAATATTGTGTGCATGGGTCAGGCACTTAAAAGCCATTAGGGCACCTGCCACATGAAGACTCCCATGTGAGGATAAGGGGGACACGGAACGGATCCGGCCACAAGGGCATCCGCCAGCAGCAAGACAATTTCCATGTGCCGTGTCAGGCACATAGTGATTGAAGGAAAACAGAGACCATTGTCCCCTGGCCACCACCTCCCCAATAGGATTGTAAGGCATCTTCCTCTTCAGCCTTCTTCCCTGTCACTTTCACTTCTTTCCCTTTCAGTCCAGATTGATTTACAGGAGCCTAGGTGTTGCTTCTGAGCCATCCCAAGAGTGGCTTCCACGTTTCAAGGAATCGCCAGTGAGTCACCCAGTTGCTCCCAGGAATCTCTGTATATCTGGGATCCTCTCTCAGACTCACCCCTTGGCTACATTCTCAGAAACTGGAAAATTTTGACCCTGCAGAAGACCTGGCCCCAGTACAAACTGGGGGACCCAAAAAAAATATGGCCTCTGAATGGCACACTAGCTTTTGCCAAAAGCAGGGAAAGGACTCAGAATTTCTTTATGTTCTGTTGCCTCCCTGTCTCCTGTCCCCCTCTGCCTCTCTCCGTCAGATTTCCTAGATGACCCCTACTCGACCTTTCATATCCACATGACCTCTTGGAAAGGATTCTGAGGTTCCCTTTGGTCCAGGTCTTTCCCTATATTCAAAAGCCTGAAGGATCAAAAACTCTCCTAACATTCTAAAGAATCCCCTTCTAACTACACTTATCTCTCAGGTGGGGAGGGAACCAAGCTTCCCCTACTCCTGAACATCCTAAAGAATTCCCTTCTAACTACTCTCGTTTCTCAGGATGGGGAAGGACCAAGCCTCCCCCTGCAAATTCCCTTAACCCTTCATATTCTTCTGATGGGACAAAGACCTCACTTCCCATCAGAGGGACAATCCAACATTTTTATCAGCTGATCCTCCCCTGATATCAGAGTTAATTTGAGCACTATTTGGTCTATATTTTAGCTATAAAACTATGACTAAGCAACCCTCTCCAGTACTCTTGCCTGGAAAATCCCATGGATGGAGGAGCCTGGTAGGCTGCAGCCCATAGGGTCACGAAGAGTCGGACACGACTCTTCCTTTCACTTTTCATTTTCATGCATTGGAGAAGGAAATGGCAACCCACTACAGTATTCTTGCCTGGAGAATCCCAGGGACAGGGGAGCCTGGTGGGCTGCCGTCTACGTCTATGGGGTCGCACAGAGTCAGACATGACTGAAGTGACTTAGCAGCAGCAGCAGCTTATTAAAGGGCCTGCCTAGGGAAAAGCTTAAAGTTAACTCTTTCCATGTCCTTGAAATACACAGCCCACTTTACCTGAGACCTCAACCTTGGGCAAATTAGAATTTTTTAAAAAGGGGGTGGGGGGGGAGGAAATCAAAGAGACATTTTAAATCTCAAGTGGAAAACTGCGATCTCTGTATTTATGTATGTCTCAGTGTGTGTCGTTTGGGTTTTTTTGATAATGTTGCTGAAGTTGTACATGAGTTCTAATTTAATTGGCCTAAAGAAAAGTAAGCACTTACAAATCAAACAATTCTAAATACAAAGGAAGTTAACTTAAATGAATTTCAGATTCACGTGAACTGGGAAATATGCAATATTAAATATCTAGTATTAATGTTTGTTTGCTAATCTGATATAGACATATCTAAGAGTCATTAACATTAAGCATAATATTTCCTTTGTGCCTAGGTTTATTATAAGTTAAATATTGTTATATTGTTGTATCTGTTACAAGTTTGTCAACAAGAAAAGTACCTGTAGGGAAAAAAAAAAAACTGAAAAATGTAAATGAGATATGAGCTTTTAGATAAACTAGTAAGAATAATTATACTTTAGAAATGTCTGTCTAAAACAGCAGTCTCTCTAGATTTTGGTAACCTGAATTTCTAGGGTTGTGCTAAACTAAGTGATGGAAGTTTATTGAATAGCTAGGTCATTTCCAAATAAACTAAGATTCTGAAACATTCATTACTGAACACTAACTTCCTCTTACAGAGAAACTAGTGATTTTGGACTTTTATTGAATAATGTTTGATGCCATCCTGAGATGTTCTCTAGAATTTTTTTTAGAATTTATCACTGGTATTTATGTTCACCAATCTATAGAATGCTAATATAAAGGTCAGTTCTTGGTTGCTTAAGGAAAGTAGGATGTGTGTTTTCAGTAAAGAAGGTGTGAGGAATGAAATTACATTTTATGAAGGGAAAAGGAAGTAGGTCTGACTTAACTGGTGACTGTTTCAGGATGGGAGAACAAAGTAATGGGTACAGAAAGTGATAAGAAGGTTTTATGGAAAGTGGACCCCAAGGGAAGAGTTTTGTTTTCTTGAGATGTTGAACTGCCTTTGGTAATGGATTTTATGTTTTTTTTCCCCTGAAGTGATCTGTTCTATGTTTACCTTTGAAATCTTTTGTTAACTTTGGCTAAGTGAATAACTGTTGTTTCACTGTGACTTATATGATCCTATCTGACTGAGTGTTATAAACCCTTTTGATATTTATTGAAAACACTTCCTAAATCATTTGGCTTCTAGCTAACTTTGGGATGCTTCAGAGGGCCCCTGAGACATCCCAAAGAGAGATATTAAACTACCTGAGTTCATTTGACATGTTAAATTACATGGGAAGTATTGCTAGAAGAGTGATGAATCATCTCAGGTTATAGTGTATGGTTGATGTTACTAATACAGATATCCTAGAAATTAAGTGAAATTCATGAAAATCTGATATGTCCTGATAAAATATCATTATAATTCAAGTTATCATGTTACAAGTGTTACAAGTCACAGCAATGACCAGGCTCCATTGTCAATTGCAATTTAATCAGATTTTAAACATGCCTTCCATGGTTTCATCCTGATGCCTTTGCAAGAATCCTGCTACTTCAAGATTTATGGAAAAGACTTTTCTAAGATTAAGCGATAAACAAATTTTGTTTGTTATCTGGTAAACTGGTAACAGACTGGCATTTAGTCTACTCTCTATGTTAAGAGAACAAAGCTTTCCTAGAATGAAGTTTCTGATAACAGATTATCAATTTCTTTGCCTTTAAGTGGTTTATATTTGTTTTTAAAATCTTTTGTTACTTTGGTAAATAAACATTATTTAAGATTACGGTGCATGTAGACAAAGCTCATTCTGCTTCTACAAAAAATAAGCCCTCACGGTTAGACTTTTGCTATCCTGATGTCCTTAAAACATGGCAACAGTCTACTCCTAAATCGGGGGATTAAAAATGGGTGAACAGTAGCTGTAAATCAAGGAGTCAGAGCTATGGGAAATCCAAGATGGCTGCTTGGCTTTTCGAGGCTCCCTGACAAGTCTCATTTTTATTTGATGGGTTAAAGCCTTCCCTGCCTACAGGGCTAATGCCCTCACGATGACAAAAAAATTATATTTCACTTAATATTAAGTTCTAGTTTTGTTAATTAAAGTCTGTGTTTACTTCCGAGTTAGTTCCTTGTTGTTATGTTATATTGCTAAAAGGTTTAATTAATTAAGTTATTAAAAAGGACACTCTAAGTTTGTTTCTAAAGCTTATCTCAGTAACCAATCTTTGGATAAAGGTCAGATGCTCCATGATGTACAACCAGGAGATTCACACCTGGATATAATTATTTAACTAAGTCAGATGACCTGTGGTATACTGGACTCTACCTAACGAAAGTTCTTGACTTATAATTCTTACTTATGACCTTACTAATAACCGCTAGCTTTGTTATTTTCTATGTTGCTTGTTTCAGATGATTGTTTCTTATATTACTAAATGTGTGACTGAGCCTGTGATAAAATGCTGATATGCAGTTCCATATAAGATCAATGATTATAATAATGTAACTCTAGATATGGGAAGAAGCAACAAGAGGGAATCATTTCCTGGACCAAGAGGCTAGTAAGACAGGTATGGTCCAGAGACTTTTGCTACTTGCAAGGTCTGGTCCCGTAACAGCACACTTGAGCAGACTGTTGCCGGGGTCCAGCCCCAGCAGGATCCAGGGGTGCCCTCAGGATGACGGCCTAGGCGATAAGGAAAGTAAAAAGAGAGAAAAAGAGGCTTGATCTTCCTTGATTAACACGGAAAGCCAATAAAGCTTCTGTGTTCCAAGGAGTCATCCTGAAAGAAGAACAGAGAGAGAAAAGGAGAGAAAAGGAAAAAAAGAACGACATGGGGAGACCAAGCTTCGGTGAGCGAGGCCCATAACTTTATTTTCAAAAGGAACTTTTATACCTTGACTTGTACATAGAGGGAAATGAAAGATGCAAAGTCATACAGAGTCAGGCCAAACATTACATCTGTTTTGTCTTTATCAAAACCAGGATTTTTTCTGCACACCTTTCCCATAAACAATGTTGTGTACAATATCTTCTGGCCTTGGAGGCCTGTGGACATTTTATGACCCTTTTTTGATATAGGCTGCTCACCCAGAAAACTTATCTTCCCTTGGAGTGTTTTTTCTTTATATTTCTAATCTATGTCAGCCTCAGAAAGTGCTAAACAGAGTTACATTCTCACAGAGCAAAGGTGCAGTAAGTTACAACAAAGGAAGAACCAAGCAGCTCAAAGGTCTGATGTGGTTAATTCCAAGGCTGCTACTTGTTTTTCTTACATTCCAACTATGTTAACCAATGCACTCCCAGGTGCACAATGGATAAGGGATATGGGAACTTGGCAGCAAGCATTGGCTCAACAATGAAACCCTTTACCAGTACTATCTATTTTAATAATTTTTCATCCCTTAAAGGACTCTATGCTCATTAGGACTTTTGTGAACAATCATGTGTGTTAATTGCAAGAGTATGGATAAACCTGTCAGGCAAGCTAGAATGCCAACAGAGGGGTTAAAATAGAAATATTCCTTTCATGCTCAGGAGACTTATTAACCAAAGCCCTAAGTTGATTTTTTCCAGAGAAAGGTGGTCTGGGACAGCCCCCTGTTAATGTCAGAAGAGTTGGTGAAAGGCACAAAATAGTAAGACAGATTCTGGTTTGGGGGTAGGTGCTCGAGCAGATTCAGGGGGTCCCTTGAGGCCTGATCCGCCTTTGCCTGTCAGGTCTCTTCCGCATGACCTTTGTCATGGGTGGGATCTCCCGTGGTGGCTCCCAGCAGACTGTCTGTGGAATCTTTGGTAGACTTGAGAATGAGCCTTCCCAGCACCGCGGGACACAACAGCCATGAAATGCCCCCAAAGCATAGTCAAATATGTGGCCGTGTAGGGACCCTGCTGACTGGAAGTTGGCACCTGCCAGCTGCTTCTACAAAGATTACATCATGACCACTGCAAGCTGCTGGGCTTCAACACCCCCTGAAAGGAGTTCAGGGTGGAGATCATAAATAAGGCACTCTGCTCTGGGAAAAACCCAGAAGACCCGGCCTTCAGATGATCGGATGTTTTCAGGTAAAGATTCTATGAGCCCCAATTCTTGCATCTTCTCATACCCAGAGAAATACGAACGTCGCGAACCAGTGCCTAGTCCGGTCTCTCCTGGCTAGCTCCTCAGCAGCGTTTCTACTTCTGTTAATCTTTGGGCCACGCACCTCTAACTTCCGTGTTAAGTTTGTTTCTTCTAGAATACAAGACATCTCCAAGTAATAGTATGACAAGAATATACCCTGACCAACACCCAGACAATGCTGAAACAAGCCGCCTTATCATTCCGTGGACTCTCCTCTCCCTCTGTAAATGTACCCTGAAAGAGAGCAGGCAAAAGGGAACCGAGAGCCCCATGACGACCCTGTACAGCCTGAAGAAGTCAGAGCGGTCATCGCCTCTTTTCCTTTGAGACTGGTTTCCAAAACTCCTGAGAAGGGAAATAGGTAGATAGTTAGATATGAGCAGGGTATCAACAGGGGCCAAAGAAATGGCCCTAAAAATAAAGAGAGGGGGGAATGTGGTAGCACAGGGACAAAAGAGCAGATAAAACCAAAGAGGGTCTTGGAATGCAGGAACAGAAAAACCAGACCCTTATTGTCCTTCCCTCCCCCATGTTGTAACTATTAATGGATTTCAGGTCCTCCTGAAATATATATAACCTGTCTCCCCTCCTACCCCTTAGAGAGAGAGGGTATTTGCCTTACTCTCCACCCACCCAGTATATGTGCCTCATCCCATCAGCAAATGACCCGCAAGACCCCCATCCCACGCCTTGCAGCCTGGGTATAAAAGTGAACTAAGGACCCCTGTTCAAGGTTGGTTCTCCCTTGAGCTGGGCCACTGTTGTAACAGTGTCTCCCACTCTAATAAACTTTATTTCCCTCTCATTCTGTCTCATGTCTGGAAATTCTTTTCCAACCTGTGCTCACACCACGACATTTTCTTCATTGATGTGAACTGTCACATTTTTTCATATCCTGAATTCTTATGTATAAACTTTTTCCTGAACTGTTTGTGTTGCTAGGATTTTAGTGTATTCCACTGACCCTTTTCCCTGTTAGACTATAACATCCATGAGGGTAGAGAGTTTATTTTGTTTGCCCTAAGAATAGGTGCCTGGTACACAGTAGGTGGTCAACAGTATATCTGGTGAATGAGTGACTCTCCCTACGAAGTAACACTGTTCTGATTTTGTGTATGTGGTCAGTCAGGTCCAATTCTTTGTGATCCCGTGGACTATAGCCTGCTAGGCTTCTCTGTCAATGGGATTTTCCCGGCAAGAATACTGGACTGGCTTGCCATTTCCTCCTCCAGGGAATTGTATAATATTTGGAGGGCAAGTTTGCTATTCCCTTTCAGAAATTTCCTGGCTATTGTTTAATAACACACTTAACTTAAAAAAAAAGTCATCTTTTCTGCAATTAACCTCTCAAGATTATTATTTAGGTATAACTTGGTTGGGAATGTGTTAAGTTCATAAATTAATTTCAAAGAAGTGACAACTTAGGATATTGTGACATCTTATCCAGGAAGATGGTATGTCTCTCTTTGTTCAGCTTTCTTTAAATAAGTTTAATCAGTAAATTAAATGGTATTTTTTTATGGTATTCTTCACATAAATACCATATACTTCTTACTTGGCTTATCTGTAGGTATTGTAGAAAAAAAAAATTCACAACCTAAAAGTTGGGACTTATGTTTTATTCAGCAGAAATTTTTATGACCTCATGCTCAAGCCTGGGAGGCAGCGTCTATCTCAAGAAACCCTGAGAAAACTGCTCTGAGGAGGCTGGGGAGGAGCCAGGGTATATAGGAGTTTTGCCACAAAGGGCAGGTAGTCTGAATGTCAAAAGATGATTGTTAATTAAAGAAAACTGGATATCTCAAGGAATTGAGCACTTTTCTATGTATGGGAAGATGCGATATGCTCCTTGGCTGCCTGGGGCCAGTGTCCTGTGTTTTCACAGCCTGAGTTTCCTCAAGGCTCACTGTGGGGAGGGGCTGAAGTCTGATGACTGCTAGACGCAGGTATCCTTTCTTTCCTGAGTTCCCCTCCAGGCTCCCCAGCTCACTGGTGGCAGATGCAACCCTGATAACTATAATATCCTTTGTTTACTGATGTGGCAGGCAATATTCCATTTCTCAGTAATTTTTTTTTTTTGGCAGGAGTCTTGTTTCTCACATCTTTTCCTTCCCTCAGCTCCATATTCTCTGGATCCTGCCAATCCCCTGGGAAGGACACCACAGGAAGGAAGGAGAAGGCAATGGCTGCTGGGCCTCTACTTTGGGGAGTTCAGGTAAGCTCAGCTTTCTCTCAGACCTCTCTCTTACTCCTTGCTCCTGTAGTGTAGGTAGGCCTCACCACAGAAAACAGAACGATTGAGGTCTCTGAATGTTGGATGTTTTCCACAAAACCCTCCCTTGATGTCTCTCAGTTCTGTTCTCAGCTGCCAGTTCCTTATTCAGCTGGATGCCTTGGCCTGTTAATTTGTTGGTGCAGTTCAGGGGTCAAAAAAGGAACAGAAATCATGTGAGAGATGGTCCTTATAGGTGCTTATAGGGCTATGGACTCTCCAGGAACATAAAAGAGGTCACATTTCTACAGGGAACAGTCATGATGATTGTACATATATACGATAATAAGAAATTAAAAGATGCTTACTCCTTGGAAGGAAAGTTACGACCAACCTAGATAGCATATTCAAAAGCAGAGACATTACTTTGCCAACAAAGGTCCGTCTAGTCAAGGCTATGGTTTTTCCAGTAATCATGTATGGATGTGAGAGTTGGACTGTGAAGAAAGCTGAGCGCCGAAGAATTGATGCTTTTGAACTGTGGTGTTGGAGAAGACTCTTGAGAGTCCCTTGGACTGCAAGGAGATCCAACCAGTCCATTCTGAAGGAGATCAGTCCTGGAAGGAATGATGCTAAAGCTGAAACTCCAGTACTTTGGCCACCTCATGCGAAGAGTTGACTCATTGGAAAAGACTCTGATGCTGGGAGGGATTGGGGGCAGGAGGAGAAGGGGATGACAGAGAATGAGATGGCTGAATGGCATCACTGACTCGGATGTGAGTTTGAGTGAACTCCAGGAGTTGGTGATGGACAGGGAGGCCTGGCATGCTGCAATTCATGGGGTTGCAAAGAGTCGGACATGACTGAGCGACTGAACTAAACTGAACTGAACTGAATGATAATAAGAACAAGTACAGTTAAGTACCCAGGTTGTCAGAGTTCCAGGACCCAGGTTTTCCACAGTTCAGGAGAAAGAGAAGATCAGTGTGGTGACCAGAAGTAGGGTTGAGTAGGGATATGTAGAGAGGATTTGCTGTAGTGAAGTCAGAGTGTCTGAAGTTTAAACTCCAAATATTATTTAACAGCTGCACTGTGTTGGGTGAGTGACGTGACTTCCTTAAGCATTAGTTCCTCATGGTGATGACAGAAATAACAGCATTAACTGAGTGGTTGCCACATACTTGACAGTGATAAGAATTTCATTGGACTTGTTTCATTTAATAATACCTACTTCATAGGTGTGGTGAAAGTTCAAATGAAATAAAGTAAAAAGAGCCCAGCATTGGTTCCTGGAATGTTGAAAATACTAGCTCAGTTGTAGGCATTCTTAACATTATTCCAGACACTAGGTGTTTTAGAGTTTGTCAACTGAAAAAAAATGCACAACATGAGAATTGTGAGTTAAGTTTTATTTGGGGCAAAATGAGGACTGAAGGCAGCATTTCAGAAAGCTCTTAGAAACTGCTCCAAAGAGGTAGGGGGGAAGGTTAATATGTATGTAATTTGGGGAAGGGGAGTACATGCAATCAAGCACTTTTTTTTTTTTTTTTTGCAGAAGGTTACTGCTAGTCACATGGAGCAGATGTCACCATGAAGGATTTTAGTGCTTTTCTAGATATGACAGGATGCAAGAACTGGGCTCATAATATTGTCTCCTGAAAATAAAGACCTGTCTAAAGACCTGTTCTGCCAGTTTTCCCAGAAGACAGATGCTTCATTCCTGATCTCCACCCTGAACTCTTTTCAGGGGGTGTTGAAGGTCAGCAGTTGCAGCAGCTCGTGTGTAGAGGTGGATGGCAAGTACCAATTTGTAGGTGACAAGTTTTACAGGTGGAGTGAAGGTAACAAGGGACTGGAAGTAAGAGGGCATCAGAGACAAATTTGGGGTCAAATACCAGGAAGGAGGAGTTTGTGTGTTGGGTGGGGTAGTAGGCCTGAGAGTAGAGGAGGAGTCAGAGGAATTTAAATAAGGGAGCTGGCATGATGAAAGCTTTTCTGAGAAGAAGCAGAAAAAATCAGAGGAAAAAGGTGAATAAGGAGCCTAGGCTAGTTTTGCTGTGAGAGATTGCTTGAAATGGATGCTACTAGTTTTTGCTAGAACTTGAAGTTGTTGCTTCTCTGGAAAAGGAAGTAAGACATCAGGAGGATTTGACCCAGGAAACTCTTAAGTTCTTAGGTGTTTTTTTGTTTTACTTTTTAAGTTTAGGTATAGTTAACCTTGTCTGCCATCCTAAAGGACTTGTGGTGTTTTGTCTAGTCATAAGGTAATATGTTAGGAGTCTCTTGAATATGTCACTTGGTTATTTATAAAAGGAGCCAGTCTAAAGACTTCATGAAGACAATCACTGTCATGATTTCTCTTTGTACTACTTTCTCTCCTCAGTGTTATCAAGCTCAGTTTTAAAAGGAAACATAATTCACAAAAATAGGTACTATCAGAGAATTTCTGGAAAGGAGGAAGATTTAAAGGGGGAAGCACTCAGAAGATTTTAGTTGAAGAAGGCTTCAGTTTGGTTGTCAATAGCCTTGATTTTATTTTATTTAGTTAAAATGCATGCATGCGGCATGCTAAGTTGCTTCAGTCATATCTGGCTCTTCGCAACGCTATGGACTACTGTAGCCTCCCAGCTCCTCAGTCCATAGGGTTCTCCAAGCAAGAATACTGTATTGAGTTGTCATGCCCTCCTCCAGGGGATCTTCCTGACCCAGGGATTAAACCTGTGTCTCCAGTGACTCCTGCATTGCAGGCAGATTCTTTACTGCTGAGCCATCAGGGAAGCCCATTTAGTTTAATAGTGCTAACTAACTTTATTTTTCACTTATCATTTACATAAAATAACCCAGTTAAAGCATACAATTCACTGAGTTTTGACAAATTTGTGCACCAACATCACCAGTGCCCCAGTCAAGCTATAGAACATTGTCCTCACGCCAGAAAGTATCCTCACCTGTTTCCTATCCACAGCTCCCATCCCAGGTTCCTACACAAAACTCCCATCCCAGGCAATCACTGGTTTGATTTCTAAATACTTAAGTGTTTGTTTCCTAAAGTTAAGGACCCTGTTTCATGTCCTTACACTGATACAATTCTGTTAGCTGATCTGCCGACCTTAGTCCTGTTTTGCCACAAATGTCCTTTATCTGATCCAGGAACGAATCCAGTTCTCACCTGGCATCTAAATGTCCTGTCTCCTTAGTCTCCCTTAATCTGGAACAGTTTCTCAGTCTTTGTCTTTGATGACCTTGACACTTTCAAAGAGTATAGTGATTGATTTAGGATGTATCAGTGCAGTGTTAGAGCTGTGTTCCTTCTTTCATCTTTCCTAATATTTCCATCTGTCCTATATTAACCAGTTATGTGACTGTGAATTGCCCAAGTATAACTTGCATTTGCCTTTAAGTTTTATCCTCTTTTTCTGAATATAAATATTAAGCATATAGTTGTAAAAAAAATTAAGGTGATAAGGTTATAAGATATACTTCTAGGTCTCAAATCCTCAAAAATGACTGTGGATGTACATTCTTCTAGCCTTTTAAGATGCCTTTTTGTGTCCTTTGTCCATTTTTATGTTGTTTATATATAAAAGAAATGGATATTAGTCCTTTGCCATAAATCGCCATTCTTGTTCCCTGTCATTCAGCTTTCTTTTAAACTTTTTTTGTTTTTTAATTTTATTTTATTTTTAAACTTTACAATATTGTATTAGTTTTGCCAAATATCGAAATGAATCCGCCACAGGTATACCTGTGTTCCCCATCCTGAACCCTCCTCCTCCTCCCTCCTCATACCCTCCCTCTGGGTCGTCCCAGTGCACCAGCCCCAAGCATCCAGTATCGTGCATCGAACCTGGACTGGCAACTCGTTTCATACATGATATTATACATGTTTCAATGCCATTCTCCCAATTAAACTTTTTTTGTAATCTTCAGCTACAAATAAAGTTTTACGCAGTTAACATTTCTTTTCCTTTGTTTGGCTTTGGAATTATTGCTATGAAAGGTTTTCTGTAGCCTAAGTTTATAGAAATACTCTTCTACATTTTCTATTGGTTTTTATCATTTTAAATTTAGTTTCTTGAGCTATCTGGAATTTATTGTACACATGTGAGGTTGGAATCTAACTTCATTTAATGTGTGGTGAGGCATTTCATCATCCATCCTTTCATTAAACAGATTTTTAACACCTGCCTACCATGTGCTAAGCAATGTTCTGGATGATGGGAAGGTAGTAGAGAATGAAACGGACAAAGCCCTTTCCTCCTTGATTTTCTCTTCTAGAAAGAGTAGGCAGCAATGAAGAAGAAATATTACTGAGGATGTTGTTACATGCTGTGGTCACCAGACAGTAGGGTAGCCTGGCTGAGTGTGACACGGTGTCTGCTTTAGCCAGGCAGAACTAGGTTGGCACGTTTTGAGGAGATGGCATTCAAACTGTTGTACACCTATTGAAATAATATATTGAGTGCTCTGCTTATTCTTGAAAGATTTGAGATACTACCTAAATTTACACTAAATTAGATATACTAAATTAGATAACACTAAATTTATATATGTATATAAAATGTTTACATATAACATATTTAGATACATATACATACACACTTGAGTTTATTTTTCTGAATTCTGTTCTGTTGCTCTATTTCTACTGTAGTACCACTCTATTTTATTTGTTTTAGAATTTTCTTTGTTAGTTTATAAAGAACATCCCAACCTCCTTTGGCTACTGTACTGTTCATCTACGTTTATCCTTAGGGTCAAATTTTATTAACTATTATCAAGTTCAACAGAAATCATTAAAGAATATGCAGTTTTGATTTGGGTTCACTAACTATATAAATTTGAGGAAGATTACCATCTTTACAATATTTATTCTTCCTATTGAGTAAAAAAAAATTACCTTTCCTTTTATTCAGATCTTTCATTATGGTTTTTGTTAACTTTCATCATGAGGATCTTGCTTATTCCTTGTAAGTGTATTCTGAGGTGTTTCAATTTTTGTTCTATGGTGATTGTAATTTAACCAGAGTTATGACTTGGTTAAAAAAAATTAAGACTGGGTTGCTGAGAATTATATCTGAAAACATGGTGCTACTGTGGTGTCTAAAACTTTATCACTATTATATCTTCTTTATAAAGTATATTTTCATTATTAAAATATTCCTATTTATTCCATTTGATATTTGGCCTTTTTAAAGGATAACAATATCAAAAAACTCAGTGTTTTATATTTGAGGAAACCTGCATGAAGGAGATAAACCCATGAAGCTGCTTATTTCAAATACCATGATTTACCATGAGCTTAATGTAGTGCTGGGGAGAAAAAAACCCATAATAAGTGGAAAGGAGAAAGGGAAAAAACATCTTAAGAGATTAGCAACAAATACATTTTATGACTGGTACAGTTAAATTTCACTGTAGCTTTTTAAAATGGCTTTCTATACTAATCTACCCAGGGTTCCATAGTGTGCTTCATAGTAGGGACAAGCTCTGCGGCCTGTGGCAGGAGTGGAGGGGGTAGTAGGTTCTGCACTTTAGGGAATGAGAAGAATCTAGGAAGGTAGAGAAGACCAACATAACCCATCAGAGTCTAAATTTGGGCTTTTAATTTTGCCTTATTATTAACTTATTGAAAGTAGGTTAATTTTTTTGAAAGAATATCATTTATTATTGCTTTTTAATGCATTTTTTAAAATGAATTTTATTATTATTATTTTTTAAATTTTTGGGCTGCATTGGGTCTTTGTGGCTGCACGTGGCTTTTTCTAGTTGTGGTGATCACAGTCTGCTGTCTAGCTGGAGGGCGTGGGCTTCTCATTATGGTGGCTTCTCATTGCCGTGCACAGGCTCCAGGGCATGCAGACTTCAGTAGTTGCAGTGCCTGGGCTCAGTAGTTACAGCGTGTGGGCTTAGATGCTCCACGGCACGTAGAATCTTTCCGGACCAAGCATTGAACCTGTGTCCCCTGCATTGATAGGTGGATTCTTAACCACTGGACCACCAGGGAAGCCCAGAAAGAGGGTATCATATTTATGGTCTATTACCTTTTTCACAAAGGGGCTTATATTTTACTTCCACATATATTCTACCTTATCTGTTTGATACAGTCTCCTCCCTGTTTTTTATTTGCTTTTGCCTGCTGTATCTTGTCTGTGTGTGTGCGTGCTCAGTTGCTCAGTCATGTCTGACTCTTTGTTACCCTATGGACTGTAGCCCACCAGGCTCCTCTGTCCATAGGATTCTGTAAGCAAGAATACTGGAGTAGGTTGCCGTTTCCTCCTCCAGGGGATCTTCCCGATCCAGAGGTTGAACCTGCATCTCCTGTATCTCCTGCATTACTGGCAGATTCTTTACCACTGAGCCACCTGGGAAGCCTATGTCTTTTCTCTAGCATCCCCACTTTTTAAAACTTTTTGGTTTGTGTTTTATGTGTGTCTCTTACATGTATGTATGTGTTAGTTGTTCAGTTGCGACTGACTCTTTGCAGCCCCATGGACTATAGCCCACCAGGCTCCTCTGTCCATGTAATTATCCAAGGTCTTTTGTATGTGCCATATAATTGTATTTTAAGCCCATTTTACTGCTTTTCTCTTTTAATAGATAAAGCCAACCCATTTAAATTTGTTGTTATACATGTATTGACTCTTTCTTTTGTTATTTAATGATTTATCATTATTATGCTTTCTTGTTTCTTCCCCTTTCTTTAGAACATTTTTCAAACTGATGATTTTTCTCATTTCTTTTTTTCCTTTCATAAAATGGAATTTCTGCCATATATTTATATACTACTAGTAGCTACTTTTGGTGACAGAGGATAAGATGGTTGGATGGTATCACTGATTCAGTGGACTGGGCAAACCCTGGGAGATGGTGAAGGACAGGGAAGCCAGGCGTGTTACGGTCCATGGGTTTGCGAAGAGTCCAACATGACTTGGCAACTGAACAACAAGTAGTTTTTACTTTTCTCGACAATATTTGTCAGTAATTTTTAACATGTTTTTGTTATTTTGATATGTTGATTTAAAAGTACTAGGAGAAAATAAATAATGAGGTAGAAAGAAATATAGTAAACTCTGTGCCTCAGGGTTGACACTTTTTCTAGAGTTCATAGCCAGTAGGATGTAAAATATCCAAATTGCTTGGAAATTGGTTTCATTCCATCTCTGAACTCATCAGTCCTTTTCTCTCTTTTGCCCATTCACATATTACAGTGCTCTCTGTCCTTAAATGCAACCTTTTCCATTGCTTTATTTCCACAACTTATTCCTTACTTCTTTTCAGTCTTTTTTTTTTTTTTCTCATCTTTACAAAAAGTTTGAAGTAATTTCATCTGGCTGCTTCTGATTCCTCATCTTCCATGTATTGTTTTATCCACTGTAAGCTGACTTCTTCCTTCATTCTTCTGAAATTAGCTAATTTTCAAATCAGACATTCTTTTCAACCATCATGCTATTTGACCTACCTGACTTCTGATAGTGTTGACTAGCCCCTCTTCCTTGAAACCCCTTTCCCCCTGAGTTTCAGTCCTGAGTCTCCTTCCATCTCCCTTTCTGTCTTTCTCTCACTCTTACGCTTGCTGAGAGTTTCTGGGATCTTTTCTTGGCCTTCTGACAACATGAGGAGTTGGATGGCCTTGGGTTCAAGCTGTATGACTTGAATGTACTAACCTTTTTGATCCTCAGATTCCTCATCGGTAAAATGATGACTTTAATTCTATCACTTTGGCAGGTTGTCCTTTGGGTTAAATGAGCTGAGGCATATGAATCTCCTCTTGGTACAAAACTGAGTACAAGTTGAGTTATCATTTAGTGTAACTGCCACTCAGTTAGTGTTCCCTCTTGTATTAGTTAGGGTTCTCCAGAGAAAGAGAACCAACAGGATATATGTAGATATACAGAGAGGTTATGAGGAGTTGGCTCACACAGTTATGGAGGATGAAGAGTTCCCATGACCTTCCATCTGTACTGCAGAGGGCCCAGGAAAGCCAGTGCTTCAGTCCCACTCCAAACCAAGGGGTGTGAGATCCAGTGACTGAGGATCTAAGTCCTGGTCTGAGTCTGAAGGCTCAAGAACTAAGAGAGCTATGTTGAAGGGCTGGAGAAGTTGGCTATCTCCGCTCAAGCAGAGAGAGCAAATTCATCTTTCTTCAGCCTTTTTGTTCTGTGTGGGCCCTCAGTGGGTTGGATGATGCCCTTCCACCTTTTTGTTACTCAATCTACCTATTAAAATGGGAGCACTCTCACAGAAATACTCAGAAATAATGCTTTACCAACTCTTGGATCATACCTTAGCCCAGTCAAGTTGACATGTGAAATTAACCATCACACTTATCAAACATAGTGATTTCTTACAGAGTTTTATTTCCTCGTCTAAGAGATGGAAAACAAGGCCCAAATGGGCTTGTAAGTTTGAAATGCCATTTTCAAGTCAAGCTGGGTGTTTTGTTGGTTGTCTCACAGACCAGCCACATTCTAGATTTATCCTATTTATACATGCTTTCCCCCCATTAACTGGAGTTTCTACCCAGTTATTGTAAAGCCTAAAGTTCCATGTGCTGTCTCTACAACTTTGAGCCTTAGGGAGCTCCAGAGACCTAGCTGTGAGTTCCCCTGCTCTCACTGGATATGCTCCCACCTAGTGGGAAGGGCTCCCCACCCAACTGGCTCCTGTCAGTCTGGCCAGGTACACTTGTACTAATCCTCAACCTAATGGTTTTTTATCTTCCTACCAGCTTGAAAATGTTTAAACAAGCCAATCATATCTTCCCATGGTAGCCAAGGGTCACATCGCCCTCCTGTCAGTATAAAGCCTGCCTCCCACAGCCCATGCTGGCTCACTGTTTCTGAGTATGACAACCAAATGGTCTTGCATGGTGTGGCGTGTCCTCCCCCAGGTTGTGAGAATATGTGACTAATAACTGCTGTCAGTCTCTTCTGTGCAGTGCTGTGTGTCATATATTTGGTCATCTTATGCTATTTAGGGTGGGGAATCCATCCTTTCATCAGTGGGGTAAATAGGATACAATCAGAATACCATCTACTCTTCTCCACTGCTAATCTAGAGCAGCCTTCAATGTCTTTCCCTATTACTCCTTATGTCTGTCCCTGATTGTTTCATAATAATGTCTGTTACAGATATTCAGTTTCTTTTGGAAGGTAACATTTTCTCTCACAGATCTCTTTATCCTATCCTGTCTAATGCTGCTTGTTTTTTGTTATTTTTGTTTTACTTCCCTCAGAGGTGTTATTGGCATAATTTTTTTTTAAGCAGGAATTTATAGTTTCAGGATTCAAGGATGTGTCTGCGGACTTCACCTGGGAGGAGCAGATCCATCTAGATTCTCCTCAGAGGAACCTGTATGGGGAAGTGATGCTGAGAAACTATAGGAACCTGGTTTCACTGGGTAAGGACTTCTTGTAACTCAAAACCTACCTATTACCATCTTTCCTACCACTGACAGCTTGTATAGCCTCTGGAATTTTTGAATTTGTACTTGAAATCCTGATACTACAGGACATTATTTTAGGGTAGTTCCTTGGTGTCCTCTCAAGGTGAAAGGTCTTTTCTGTAGAGAATGGAAAAATGGGAAATCTCAGAAGCCACATACTTCCAGAAGCCCTGAAAAGGAAGGGATAAGACATGCTGGGAGTGATTTTTATGCTCAGTTCAGAACTCAAATGTAGTGTTTTTCTTCCTAAGCAGGACATCAGCTTTCCAAACCTAATGTGATTTCTCAGCTGGGTTGAGAACTGAACCTGATGACAAAAGAACATCCTGGGTGCATCTCCCCAGGTAAGGATCAGGCTGCAAATACCTGTTTTATGAGTGTCACCTTGGGGAGAAACCACTTCAGAGGTCCCTGAGTCTCTTGAGACCTGTACCATTTGCTGTGTGTTTGTATTTGTCTAACAGTGTGAATATATACCCTATGTCCTCTGTGTTGTTACTGGGTAGCACTTGTTGGTACTTCACACTTGACTGGATAGGCCTTCTTTGAGGTTACTTGGTGGTGTGTGTGTTTTACAGGTGGACCCTGCTTGGCTTTCCACTTTTTCTCTTCTTCTGTGTAACTGGGTCAGATTAGAAGGATAAAGTCCAGTTCATGCATATCTTTTGCTTTCACAGTAGAGCTTCCTGCCCATAGGCCTTTGATCTCTTGGTTCACTGTTATTTCTGCTCTGGTAATTTTGATCAACCTGACAAGTGGATTCTCAGACTGTAGTTTCCTGTCCTCTGCCTCTCATTGCTTCCAGGCCACTTTATCTGGGATAAGAAATGGGATCAGTGAAAACAAAGTCTTGAGTGGTTACAAGGCCTTTCCTCCTGCCCCATTTCAAGCAGTTCAACAGATTCTCCCCTACCTGCCTCTACCACTAGTTCTTATTTTCAAGGAATGGGTATTTAGAAAAGGGTAGGGCCCTTTAGGATTCTCTTCCCTAAACAGAGTGAGAAAATCACAGGCTCCTTGGGCAGAAGGGAGGAGCTCTTTGAGATTGTGCCATCCTCCCTTGAGAGTTTAAGTTTCAAGTGTGTTCTGATACTTTATCTTCCAGACAAATATGTACCCTAAGGGTAGTTTATATACATTAATTTACTTAGTCCTTATGAGATTATTTGCATCCTCATTTTATATCTGTGAAACTCAGATTCAGAGAAACAAGTAAGTACTTAAGATGCTAAGTGTTAACAGCTAGTGTTTAAACCCAAGTTTGTCTGCCTCCAGTGTAAACAATCTTTTCACTATGTCACACTACTATGTTTTATGAGGATTTAATATCAGAATTATAGGCAGCCTGCAGAAGAGAAGAAACTGCTGGTAAATCTGCTATGGCTTCCTAATCCCAACTTCTCTGTATATCTTCTCTTAGTTCCATCTTCCTTTTTTAGCCTTGTCCAACAGTTGGTGATTTCAGTATCTGTCCCTCCTGCATATAGGCTCACTCTTTCCTCTGCTTACCTGCTTCTAGTTCCTCTGTTATTTACCGGTGGCTCACTGTTCTTTCCCTACCTTCCAATTCTCTTCCTAATTATAGGGACATCCTTGGAAGCTCTCAAATGTGCCATATAGTTATTCTCAGTTGCATTCTCTTATTCCCATCTTATACAGGTTTCAATCTAGTATAGAAACAATTTTGAATTTTTATTTTTTTCAGACTGGAAGACCAAGACTTGAAACAAAAGAGTCAACAACGAAGCCCAAGTTCTTGAAGATTTATCTTATGGGGTAATAATGGAAAGGGAAGGTCTCTGGCATTCTTCTTTAGGGGAAACCTGGGAACCTGATAATTGGTTAGAGGGGCAACAGGAAAACCAGGATAGACATTTGGGCCAAGTGCACATTACCCATAAGGAAACCCTCACTGAGCGAAGGACATGTGGAGGTAATGAACTTGAAAGATGCTCCAGTCAGGGTTCAATCATTGATATACAACAAACTATTCCTGTGGGGAAAAGTCCTCACAACTGGAATTCACATGGAAAAGACACTAAACAAAATGCCGAATTAATTAAAACTCAAAGAATATTTGCCGGAGAGAAAGTCTATGAATGTAATGAGTGTGGGAAAACCTTCAGCCAGAGTTCGTCTCTTCTTAAGCACCAGAGAATTCATACGGGGGAGAAACCCTATAAGTGTAATGTATGTGAGAAGCACTTCATTGAACGTTCCTCACTTACTGTACATCAAAGAATTCATACTGGAGAGAAACCCTACAAATGTAATGAATGTGGGAAAACCTTCAGTCAGAGCATGAACCTTACTGTTCATCAAAGAACTCATACTGGAGAGAAACCATATCAATGTAAAGAGTGTGGAAAAGCTTTCCGCAAGAATTCATCCCTTATTCAACATGAAAGGATTCATACTGGAGAGAAACCCTACAAATGTAATGAATGTGGTAAAGCTTTTACCCAAAGTATGAATCTCACAGTGCATCAAAGAACTCACACAGGAGAAAAACCCTATGAATGTAATGAATGTGGAAAAGCCTTCAGTCAAAGTATGCATCTTACTGTACATCAGAGAAGTCATACTGGAGAAAAACCCTATGAGTGTAGTGAATGTGGAAAAGCCTTTAGTAAGAGCTCAGCTCTTACCCTGCATCAGCGAAATCATACTGGAGAAAAACCCTACAAATGTAACAAATGTGGGAAATCCTTTAGCCAAAGTACATACCTTATAGAGCATCAGAGACTTCATTCTGGAGTAAAACCTTTTGAATGTAATCAGTGTGGGAAAGCTTTCAGTAAGAATTCATCTCTTACTCAACATCGGAGAATTCATACTGGAGAGAAACCTTATGAGTGTATGGTATGTGGAAAACATTTCACTGGGCGATCATCCCTTACTGTACATCAGGTTATTCATACTGGAGAGAAACCTTATGAATGCAGTGAATGTGGAAAGGCCTTCAGCCAGAGTGCATACCTTATTGAGCATCAAAGAATTCATACTGGTGAGAAGCCCTATGAATGCGATCAGTGTGGAAAAGCCTTCATTAAGAATTCATCCCTTATAGTGCACCAGAGAACTCATACAGGAGAGAAACCCTATCAGTGTAATGAATGTGGAAAAGCCTTCAGTCGGAGTACAAATCTTACACGGCATCAGAGAACTCATACGTGAGGAAAACATGGGACCCTTCATCATGATTAACTCTTCAGTGGTAATCAGATAAATCATGTAATATAGAAACCTAATAAATGTAATGATCCCAGTAATTTTTTAGTTGTATAATATACCATGTCAGAAAATACAGACCACTGCAGAGAAACCACATAAAAGTGGAGAGAAATCTTGATTCAGAAAGTAAAACTTACTTTATACCAGAACGTTTAAATAACTAATGTTCTAAGCAGTGAGGATTCATGCTGAAGATAAGTTCTATTGTATTATACTGCAGATTCTCCTTTGGACATCAGAGACTTCACACTGGAGAGAAAATGTGAGAGTGCTTAACTGGACAGCCCAAAGACCTGGTATGTAGTCCTGATCTGCTACTAACTTGGACAAGTCACTTACTTTCACCAGGTCCCAGTGTCCTTATTTGGTAAATGAGGGATTTTTAGATTTAGAAGGCTCCAAGATCGCTACAATCTACAATCCCATAAATATAATGAATGCTTGAAAATCCTTGATTTTTCACCATCTTATATATGTTATCTAGATGCTCCTATTCCACAATCTGGTTTCCCTGAATCTGTTCAGTCAAAATTTTGTACCTCCACCAACTTCTATGATTGTTTCATGTCCTCCTCTACACCCTTTTACTTTCTCCTCTGAAATATTGGCTGGTTGCTACCAGATGACAGAATAATTGTACAGATCTTAACACAATAGCATGCTGTTTTAATTCTCCAATAACAGTCATTAAACTATTGTTAATAAGCTAATTATTTAGAAAACAATATAACAAATATAGTCTTAGAGTACATAGGATTCAAACACATCTTTGGATTGTACTCTTAACTATCAAAGTGATAAGGAGAGGAAGCTAAACACTAACAGACATGAAAATCTGATGTTATTAACAAAATCTTTACAACTCATAAAATATTCAAAACAGTCATAGGGAGAGATTTTATAGATCTATAGTTATGAGAGTAGTTAAAGCAATTTCATTTATAGGTGATAAAAATGATTAGGAAATCAAACTGAAAAAGATAGTCTTTGTTTTCCTAGGGCTAAACTAAGAAACTAGCAGTGGGATGGGAGAGAAAAGGAAGAATTCAAGCAATGATAAGGCAGAATCTAGGTATAGTGGTAATTAAGTGTGAGCACTCAGATTTATTTAGGTGGATGGCTGCCATAATTAACACAAAAAGTTGACTGTGGGGCAATGATGAGTTTAGTCTGGGGGCATTTTATGAGTGAGTAGTATCCAAATGAAGATTACTGATAGGCAGTTGAATAAGTAGAAGGGTGGTGATAAAAGGGGATTCTGGGAGTACTGTCTTTAAATGCAGTAAGTGGAAGGCTAAACTAAGAAGCTTTGCTGGTAGCTCAGCTGTTAAAGAATCCGCCTGCAATGAGGGAGACCTGAGTTTGATCCCTGGGTTGGAAAGATCCCCTGGAGGAGGGCACGGCAACCCACTTCAGTATTCTTGCCTGGAGAATCCCCATGGACTGAGGAACCTGGTGGGCTACAGTCCATGCGGTCATAAAGAGTCAGACATGAATTAGCACACACAAGTGGGAGATGTCAAATTAGAAGCTGAGGAGAAAAAAACAGGCAAAAAAAAGAAAAACAGAAAAATCAGGAGAAGGTGGTGGCATAGAAGTAAAAGAATTTTAGCATAGAGATAGATTTTCAAATGCTACAGTAAGGTAAAAATAGAAAATGGCCTTTGGTTTTTTATAATCTCTAATTTTTAGCAGGTTGAAGAGTGAGTTAAAGGTTGAAAAGGACTTAATAGCTTGATTGACAAAGGAGAGATTTAGGAAGGTAACTAGAGGGAGACTGTGGTTGAGAGAGGGAAAGCTTTTGGCTACAAATAACAGAAAGCCCAAAAAACAATGGCTTGCAAGCAAACAGGGATTTGTTTTTCTCCCATAACTAATCTGGAGGTGCTTGGCACTGTTTCAAAGGCAAAATAATTCAGTGCCTTGAGTGTCATGACTTTTTCATCAAGTCACAGGATGGCTCCCATAGTTCAGGTAAAATATCTGCATTCAAAGCAGGAAGAAGGGGTGGGTAGCACCAGCAACATCTGTGCCTTTTATCAGAAAAGGTTTTCCTAGAAGCCCTCAGCAGACTTCTGATTACATCTTATTGACCATAGGTGCTGTGTTGCATGGAGGCTAGGAGCAAAGGAGTCAGAAAAAAATATTTAGCTCTTCCAGCCTCTATAGTGGAGTTTAGGTAAGCAAAGGGGGGGGGATTGAGAAAGGTGTTGATTTAGCCAACAAATAATCTGCCAGGAGCATTTGTATGATTTAAGGCAGAAGAATTGAGCATGTTTATCACTGCATGGGAGAGCCTGAAAGTGCAGAGAGGAGGGAATGTGCAGTTCAAAGTGGGGAAATCAGATCTAGGACAGAGGCAGAGGCCACAGGGATCTTTTTCAACAGGAGGAAGGGAACTTTCCACTGGGAGAGGGGCGAACAAGAAACAATGGGTACAGAAGATATTTCTGGATAGCAATGGAGGTTTCCCATGGACTCTTGAGTGTTTGGAACTACATCATTTTGATCTCGATGGGCTACAGGACCTCTACAGAGTTTAAAAAAAAAAAAAAAAGGCAAGGACTAAGGGGGAATGAAACACTGAATTAATTATAACCTCAGAAACTTAGATTTTAAATAATGTCTCTCCCTTACACCAGCTTCTTCCTTTCCCTTCATATATTTGTTTTTCTTGTTCCCCACCTGATCTCAAAAGATAGAAATGAAGGGAAGAAGGAAGCAGAGAGGCAGAAAATAGATGAAAAATGAAAATGTAGCAAAATTAAAGGCTCAAAGGGAGGCAGAGGACGAGGAGGAGAGGAAGAATAAAATGTACTAAAGCCTATAAGATGGATGTGATAACCCCAAATTGGTAAAATGTTAACCTTTAGAGGGAGCAGCAGGAGAAATGGGTCAGATAAATGAAGGTTTCACTTTTTCAGGAGTTTTGGAAGCTTTGGGTCCTCATATGTCAGTGCTCAGCCATCCTGGGCAACAAGGAAAGCGGAAACTCCTGCACCTTTCTTCCCAGCAGGGGCAGGATTCCTGGTCCCTAGACATGAGACCCTGGGCAAGGCACTTAATGTATCGCTGTCTCAATTTTCTTATTTGTTAACAGTGCAGACCTTATAGCTTTGGATTACATTCAGTACTAATGTAAAATGCTTAGTGCCCAACACATATTAGTGCTAAATAAATATTATCATTTTCATATATATGAACAATATCCAAACTTGTTAGCATGGCATCCAGAGCCTTTAATTATCTCAATTATCTTGGGCTCTCAAAGCAAATACCTTGTAGGAAGGTTATATAATTGTAGGAGGCTCTCTCCTCCTCCTATTACCCCACTGCTGTAACAGCCTTCTAACTGCTTTCCCTGTATTAGCTCTAGCCCCACCACAGCCTTTTCTCCCCAAAGCAGACCATTGATTCTGTCAAAATGTATTCAGCCACACCACTCTTTTGCTTAAACCCCTTTGATGGTTTCCTATAACGTATAGAATAAACCCAAACTTTTTACCATGGCCTTCAAGCCCTCTAGTCCCTTCTAATCTCCTCTCCCGCTCTCCGTTGTTGACTGCCCTCTCCTGTCATAGTGGCCTTCTTAAACCACAGACTCACCAACAACGCCTCTATCTCTGGTCAGCATTTCTGTTCTCTTCCCAATATTCACATGTTTTCCTTCCTTACTGCATTCAGATCTCTGCTCAAATGTTACCTCCTCAAAGAGAACTCAAAGTACTACTTAAAATAATCCCCACTTCCCCACCCAGTCACACTCTAAACCTAACAGCCTAAGTGTGTCATCCGTTCAGTTCAGTCACTCAGTAGTGACCGACTCTTTGCGACCCCAGGGACTGCAGCACGCCAGCCTTCCCTGTCCATCACCAACTCCCGGAGCTTGCTCAAACTCACGTCCATGGAGTCGGTGATGCCATCCAACCATCTCATCCTCCGTTGTCCCCTTCTCCTGCCTTCAGTCTTTCCCAGCATCATTCCAATGAGTTAGTTCTCTGCATCAGGTGGCCAAAGTATTGTAGCTTCCGCATCAGTCCTTCAGTGTGTCATCACTACCTAATAAAATATTTTCTGTTTATTGAGTACTACCTCTAGTAGAATTCAACCTGCAACAGTGCTGTTGTTCAGTCGCTCAGTCGTGTCTTTGCTACCCCATGTACGGCAGCATGCCACGGTTTCACAGTTTCTCCCGTCCTTAGAACAGTGCCTGACACAAGCGGACACTCCAAAGGTGTCTACAGAATGAAATAGTAAAAACGAAAACAGAATGCCATAAGTAAACACTGCTTTCTAAGATGTGGCCAACAGTTCCCTAATTGACACATCTCAGGTCTCATTATTGACTTTTTTTTGGCGGGGTGGGGTTGGGGGGAGATAAAACCCTTTCATGTTTACTTTCCGAGCTCCCAGAAAATACATATTCAAAGGCAACTAAATATCTCCAGTTGGAGTTTTCTATACTTTATCTCATCCTTGCCCGCCTCCGCAAGATACTGTCCACAAAAATAAATACCATCTCTCTAAACAGCACCCAATTGTACAATACAAACTCCTTGGCATCAGGGCTCCTTGCTAAGACGTGGAGAACCAAATTTATTCTACCTCGTGGACGTTTCTCGCACCATGCCCTCTGTCCTGTGGCCACCATTCTGTTCCCAGCCAGCATCCGCTGAGTCCTGAACTACCACAGCAGCCTCCTCAGTCATCTGCTCGCACCTCTGTCGACCTGGTTCCCGCGTCCCACTCATCGCCCGAACCACGCTCCGGCCCAAACACCAGGACCCACTGTTAGCATCTTTAGCGTTCCCGTGGCCGAAGCACGGCCCCACTGCCTTCGCTAGTAATCGCGCGGTTCTTCACTCGGGAACGCTCTTTTTCGACTTGTCTCCTACTGAGAACTTGAGGCGCGTCCCGGTTCCGCTCTCCTCGTCGGATCAGGCGCCGCTCGCCCGGCATGACCTCCCGTATCCCTGTGTCAACTTTTCGCTGATTTCTGTCTTCGTCAGGCTGACCAGAACGGAACCAAATCCGCACGTGAAGATCAGCGTGTTGGGGGGTCACCTGCCTGGGGAACCGTGACCACCAGGCGAGTCCCTGGGAAATGTAGTTTCGGCACCGAACCCTCTCTGGCCCGGGCTCGGGGCGAGGGGCGGGGCGGGGGGGGCTACCTGCGCAGGCGCGCAACGTCACTTTCTCCGCCCCGCGCGGAGGCCGGCGCTTGCTGCCGATATGCCTTCTGGGAAGTGGAGTCTGCGAAGCAGGAGCGCGGCAGCTCTCGGACCGGTGAGAATCCGGCGGAGCAGGTCCCTCGGCAACGCGCAAGCGCAGTTCCGACCCCGACTGCAGCCCAGCTCATTGTGTTCTGCCTGCGATGTGGCGGTGTGGATCTCACCGCTGGCAGAGGCTCCTCGAAGGGCAACCCAGCGGTGACTAGGCACGGTGGCCAAAGCCGTATCGGGAGAGCGGGAGCAGCCTTGGGGTGGTGGAGCTGGTGGGAAGGGCGGCTGAAAACCGAGTCGGTCTGGGTAGTGGTCCGTTCTGAAGGGCGCTGATCTGACGCCCCAAACTTCCCTGGATGTATGGCCAAGGTTAGATTCCAAAGACAAAAAGGCCAAGTGTGGGCTCGGGTTTAGGGTCCGAATCCGCGGGTGCATGTGGAGAAAGATACGGTCAGGGTCACTGGCTTGTGATTTGGAACCAACTCCGGTAATCCCGTTTACGCTCGGTGGTAGATGCTCCTGGTGTGGTTCAGCTCCCTGTATCTGGAACTCGCTGAGGCCGGGTCTGCAGCGGCGCAACCACTGCAGCAGCTCCCCAAGGGACTTAGCTGAGAGGCAGAGGGCCGGTGGGTGGGTTGTACGATTAAAATAAGTTGCGTCCAACACCCCCACCCGACCCCCACAGATACACTGCTTCTCGCCCACCTTTTCTCTCCAGGTCACCCAAACCGGGTCCCAGAGAAGGAGGCCTGAGGCTAGAGAACAGCATAGCCTGAGAGACGTCTCGACAGTGAAGATGCAGCCTTCTTAGCTTCTTTTTTTGAGGAGAAAGAAGACGACCCTCCTTCCCTACTTCCTCTACTCCCCTCCCAGGATTAGGCAGGTGTCCAGGCAGGAGTCACACGTTTCTTGAGATCTCTCAGCATAATTTAAGGGCAAAAGGCCAGAGGGTGTGTAAAAAGTGTGAAATCGGGCTGGAGGATGCTTTTTTCAAGGAAAAGTCAAGATACAGAAGGAAAGGTACTGAGAATTTGACTCATATTGCTAGGGGGAAATTGATGGGGGGGTGGGAGTAGCAGCAAGATGAGCTATTCCCTTTACAGTGGAGGCCAGCAGAAATATCCCCGAAGAGGAGAGAGGATTGGGAGCAAACAGGGACTAAGAATTCACTGTTTGGGGTATTGGCGGATTCCCAGGGTGTGAATGCTCAAAGCCCCCCTTTGGACTGCTGTGTGATATCTTTTGACCCAGTCCTCTCCTCATGAACAGTAGAAGGTGTTTCCAGCCTGAGGATTTCCACTCTGCTTGTCTCTAAAAAGGCTCATCAGAGAAGAAGGAATGGCAGTCAGGTGCCTGCCCGCCATGGTCCGGGTGAGTGAGGGTTCACTGTGGGCTTCCCCCTCTAAATGGCCTTAGATTTGAATGTAATGGTTGAAGAGGGTGGGCATGTTTCTCTCCTCACCAGAAGCTTTTCTCCGAGTCCATCTCACTCAGGAGCCTGACCCACTTGCTTCCTTTCCCATGCTTTCTACCCCGCTTGCTGGGTTCATTCTGGTGGTTGTCAGAGCTCAGGAACTTGCTAAAGGTCATATAAAAGACACAACTGGACATGAAACCCAGATTGGTCCAGAGTGGAAACCTGCGCTCTTTCCACTAGCAACTAAAATTAAGGGTCTAAAGTGATAAAGGCAATGCCTAACATAATGACAGAAGAGTGAAATTGGAATGCTTTTTTAGGAAGGTAGGATTTACTGGACACTTTTTTTCCAACGGAGAAGGTAATGGCACCCCACTCCAGAACTCTTGCCTGAAAAATCCCATGGAGGAGCCTGGTAGGCTGCAGTCCATGGGGTCGCTAAGAGTCAAACACGACTGAGCGACTTCACTTTCACTTTTCACTTTCATGCATTAGAGAAGGAAATGGCAACCCACTCCAGTGTTCTTGCCTGGAGAATCCCAGGGACAGGGGAGCCTGGTGGGCTGCTGTCTATGGAGTTGCACAGAGTCAGACACGACTGAAGCGACTTAGCAACAGTAGCAGTTTTTTTCCAGTGATATTTGGTTTTTTACTTCAGAGGAATGTTGGTTACCAGTGAAGTCTTTCAAATGGTATGTTTTCAATTTCAATAAATTATTAAAAAACTTTCAGCAGTGCTAGCTTTTTTAGAATAAGGATATGGACTCCACTTTGAAGGAGACAGCATTCATTTGAGTGTATAAATTCTGATGAATTTGGTGAATTTGTTCTAATTCATTCACATGTAAACCTGTCCAGGGAAGGAATCTGGCAGAAGTCACTGGAAGAGTTGAGCCGCTGACTGAAAGTACTGTGTCAACCCAGTCCCAGCTTATTGGTTGTTCACCCTTCTCCTTGATTTCTAGCTTGTCCTTTAGAGCCCATCTCAAGCACCGGTTTTCCTTTGAAACCTTTCTTCACGGTGCCAGTCCACTGTGATATTTCCCTTCCCTGGACTTTTCCTCAAATTCATTTTTGGTGTCACACAATTGTCTTGGGTTTACAGGCTGCTATACTTTTGGTTGCCTTTCAAAAAACCTATGTTAGGGGTGTAAAATGTGCCAAATATTATGTCCCGTGCCTGGGATACAAAGGTGAACAATGGTCTTGACAGATTGGTTCATGGATTCAGTCAAACAAGTGTTCCTTGGTTCAGCCTGCTTTGTGCAAGGCTCTGGGTACAGGTAACAGAAACCCAATTCAGACTAAGCAAAAGCAGGCCTTTATTGGAAGGATACTGGGTATCACCCAAAGTCAAGGCAAAAATGCAGTACTTCAGCTCTGCAGGGAAGGTCTAGAATAATCTGAGAGTCCTTTTTCTTGGACCCTTTGCTTTCTTCTCTGGGCCTCCACTTAACTCTTCTGTCTCAGTGCACACTAGCTCCCTTGGCCTCTTGTCCAGAGTTTCCACAGAAGGGATGAGTTGTGATCAGAGGGAATAAGGTCACATTGTTCAGAAGGACTGTTTCATGGGAATGGTATGTGTGTATTGAGGGTGAGCAGGTGAACAGCTGAAGAAAAACAGGAGTTGCTGAGTAATACATATATAATGGGTGCTAGGTACATGGGCCATGCTCTAGAAGACATGATGGCAAGACAAGGGAGAAGTAGAAATGGTCCGTAGCTTCTTGGAGTTAACAGTCCAGTGGGGGAAATAGAAACTAAACCAGAACTCAGTAAAGTGAGGCAGTGCTTGAATGACCCTGCATAGATGATATGGGAACAGTTGAGGAGGGGTGCTGAAGATGTAATACTGAAGCCAAGACCTGGGTATGATTGGTCATAGGGATGGGGATACAGGCAGGGCTGTGGCAGTTTGATGGAGATGGGAGAAAATGTTTTGGACAAAATGAGCAGCTACTTTTCTTCAGAGTGGGAAACAAAGTCTGATAAAAGCTCAACCCTTAGAGACCCTGAGGAAATGCTTCCCATCTCACAGAAAACCAGCTCCCTCTGTGCTAACAGTCCCGCAGGTCTCAGCCAGCTCCTGGTTGAAGCCTTTCCCAGAGAGCCGCATAAGGGAGAAGCCCCCAGTCAACGGGGATGGGTTTGCCCTTACAGGAATCAGTGACCTTCAAGGATGTGGCCGTGCTTTTCACCCAGGATGAGTGGGCGCAGCTGAGTCCGGCCCAGAGGGCCCTGTACAGGGATGTCATGCTCGAGAACTACAGCAACCTGGTGTCCCTGGGTAAGTGGGAGCCTCTGGAGGCTCATCTTCAAATGGGAGGTTTCTTGGGAATCCTTGAACTGGTTCCATACAGCAGCTTGGATTGGGAGTGAGCTGTTCTAAGGATGTTATGTCTGTGCCTCTCCTTTGTGTCCTGGGCACAGGGCTCTTTGGAGTCTAAGTGCAGATGTCTCAAAGGCGACTAGAAGTCAAATCCTCCCTCCCTCCTAGCAGGGAGAAGGACAGGAACAGATTGGCTTTGTCACCCCTGAACCTTCTTTTCCTCCTCCTGGGAACTCTCCTCTACCCTGGGCCCCTATCATGTCACCTTTTCCAGGAAGTTCCAGATCCCATTCTTGCAGTGATTTTATCTCTGGTATGAACAAATATGGCCCCCCCTTTTTTTTTTCCCTCAAAAACAGGACTCTTAGGACCCAAACCAGATATGTTTTCCCAGTTGGGAAAAGGGGAAGAGTGGATGCCAGAGGACTCCTTGGGAGGCTTCTGTCTTGGTAAGCATCCTGCATGTGGGAGGCATTGGGAGCGACTCAGCATGTGCACCGGGCCTGTGGACTGAGAAACCAGCACCTTTCCCTTCACATTCACCTAAATGCTTTGTTGCCACATTTGTCCCCATGTGCGTTTGGCACTCCTTTCTTGTGGCAGTTTGTGCCTCTCCGGACCGTCCTTTCTGTGAGTTTTCTTCTTTCTCTGTTTGGCATAGATGGGCAGCTCTGTGCCACGCACTGTGCTTGTGTGTCCTGTTGTTCCCTGAGCACCTGAGCATGCAGTCTCTGCTCAGATTCCTCCAGTGAGGAGGGAGAGCACTGGGTTACACAGAGCTGTGCAGCTTCTGGTCCTCAGGGCCAGTCACTGTGCCCACTGAGGCAGCTCTTCCAGACAGACATGGCAGATTTCTTCCACCACCTCTATGTTTGTTCATCCACCTGTACCTACACCCAGCATTGTACTATTCTCCACCTTCTGCTGATGCTGCGCTGGGCTGTAAGTACCACACAAGCATAGCCAGATTTATTGCATGTTTTGTTTTGCTCATACCCAGCAAAGTGCTTGGCACCTAGTAAGGGCCAAAGACTTGTTGCCTAGGGATACAGAGACCACGCTAGTTTAGTGGCTGTTACTTGTGTTGAGGAACCCATTGGATCTGGCAGCTCAAGAGCAGGAGCAGGGGTGCCTCTCCCCAAATCCGGGAATACTCTAGAGAGCTATTGCATTATCCAAGACATTACAACATTTTCACTTTCTGCCAGCATTTTGCCAACTGCGAAATATTTTTAAAAACCTTTTGTTATTGATTTTTCATAGAAGCCCAATGAAGTAGGGAGGACTTTGTATCCTACAGTAAATAACTTTACCTAGAATGTCTAGGATCTAATCTGTTACAGAATTTAAATGTCTGAACGCCAAAACTCAGTTATCAAAATCTTTTAACTTGCCTCAGTAGTGTTCTGAGTTTGTATGTTTATTACAGCCAAACTAAGGCATTTTTAGTATTTCACTCTGTATTATACAAGCAGTGTTATAACAAAAAAAGATGGGGTGGGAATTAAATGAATCCACTGTCCCAGTACTCTGGCATAATAACATCATTTATTCTTTTTATTCTTGCATTATTCATCATTGACACAAATTCTTTATTGTACTTCTGTGGGGCAATTGTGAGATTGAAGAGGACTTTTATGCCTAGAAGGGATTTTAGAGTCAGGTGTGAGTAATGACATGAAAATCCAGGGGATCATAATTCAGCCCTTCCCAGGTGCATTTCACAAACCTCTGCTCCAGCACCTCTTGTTTCTGAATGTCCTCAACACCGCAAACCATGAGCTGATTCATGAAGGATGTTTAGTGGTCAGCCAGTCAGACACGGAAAGAAATCTTGTTTTATATCTCCCAATATGGTTTTGGGGTTTGTTTGTTTGTTTTTTGCACCATGAGGCTTGTGGGATTTTAGTTCCCTGACCAGGGATCAAACCCAGGCTCCCGGCAGTGGAAGGGCAGAGACCAAACCACTGGACCACCAGAGAATTACCCCAATAAAGTTCCTTCAATTTCTTGTTAAAGTTATATTTTTGTTTTTTAATATAACCTCTTTCCTTTTGTTTTTCAACTGCAAATTGCTGCTATAAGAAAGTGGTAGTCATTTCCAAATATTTATTCCCCTCATGTCACTCTCCAATTCTTATTCTTCTTATTCAATGAATCATTTTTAGTTTTAGGTTTTCTTCTTTCTGTTTCACTTCTTAATTACTGGCTAGAACTTAAAAGACCATATAGAACAATGATAATAGGTTTATCTATGACTTTTCTGTTGTTGCATCAGTCACTCTTGGTTTAGACAGATACTTAATTTTCTTCATAGTAAGAAAAAGTCCTTCCGGTAGCTTTCCTTTAAAATTTTTCTCTTCCCTGGGCTTTGAGCTAGTATACACAGGGAGCTGACTTTTGAGCCCTTGTGGATCAGCACCTTGCTGGGTGATCTCTGGAGATGTGTTAGCTGCCCCATTTCAACCTTAACAACCTGTAAGCCAAAAATGATTAACTCTACTTAAAGAAAAACAAGCTTCTGTGTGGTTAACTAATTTCAACATATGCAAGGCAAGATGTGGGTTAAACCAGCATGCCGCTCAAACTGTGTCATTTTCCACCCTTCTCCAAAATAGCTTTACTTGTACAGAAATTGTTCGCTTAGTAAACCTGAAGAAAACTGCCTCATCCCTTAATTTAAGTAGTTTGCTAGTAACTTATTACATTTTTTCCTTATTTATTAATCTGTTTATATCTGTTGTTTCTTTTTGTTATATCAATTGCACATTTTGCCCTTTAGCTTTAAATTACCTTTTTTTGAGCTATAAAATGTATTCATTTACAACTGTGCATGGTATTCATCTATAATTTTAACATTTTATATTATATCCTCTTTCTCATTTTTATCTGCATTTTTTTCTCTAAAATTTGTTGAGACATTTTGTAGAGAATTAGCTCTTATTTCTCTTTCATTCTAATATTTTATTTTAACACTTAGCATTATCATTTCCTTTTTTTTTTTAACTTCAGACAGATGTATTTTGATACTGTAATCCTGTCTACAGAACAGAACATGTACTATTTTGAACAGTCTGAAAAATAGGTAAACAGCCCCCACACTGCATGAAAGTAAAAGTTGCTCAGTCGTGTCCAACTCTTTGTGACCCTATAGTCCATGGAATTCTCCAGGCCAGAACACTGGAGTGGGTAGCCTTACCCTTCTCCAGGGGATCTTCCCAACCCAGGGATCAAGCCCAGGTCTCCCACATTGTGGGCAGATTCTTTACCAGCTGAGCCACAAGGAAAGCCCAAAAATACTGGTGTATTTTGAACAGTCTGAAGAATAGGCAAACAGCCCCCATACTCCATGGTCCAGCTTAAGAAACAGAACACAGCTGCACCTGTGAAGTTTGATATATCCCTCCTCATCGAATCTTCCTCCTTTCATACCAGAGAGCCCCTGGCTTGAATTTTACATTAGGTCCAGTGCTGGCTCTTCATGCCCTTCACCATATTTATCCATCCATGCATGCATGCCAAGTCACTTCAGTTGTGTCCAGCTCTTTGTGAAACCATGGACTGTAGCCCACCAGGCTCCTCTGTCCATGGTATTCTCCAGGCAAGGATACTGGAGTGGGTTGCCACTTCATACTCCAGGGGATGAAACCCGACCCAGGGATCGAACCTGCATCTCTTGTGTTTCCTGCGTTGGCAGGAGGATTCTTTACCACTGGCGCCACCCGGGAAGCCTACATTTATCCATAGCTCTGAGCAATGTTGTTTAGCTTTACATGCTTTAAAGCTTGATGTATATGTATTGTACTATAGATACCTTTCCACAGCTTGATTTTTTTTTTTTTTAAACTTTTTGGCCAAGCCATATCGTATGGGGATCTTAGTTCTCCCACCAGGGCTCAAACCCGAGCCACCTGCATTGGAAGCTCAAAGTCTTAACCACTGGAAGTCTCACAGCTTGCATTTTAAAAATCCTTGTTGAGATGTGTAGCTTTAGTCATTTTTAACTGCACTTGATACTTCTTCAATGGCTATACCTTAATCTGTTTTGTTGACAGGCTGTAGGTTGTTTCCAGACTTTTTGCTGCTTTTTTAATACTGCTGACTGGATATTCTTGTACATGCTTCCTTAAATATTTGGGCCTTGTTTGGGAGTTTCTTTAGGTGTATTCATAGGTGTAGAAATACTGGGTTTAAGAGTATATACTTTTTCAGCTGTACTAGATGGTTCCAGATTGCTGATTAAATTAATTGGTCCTAATTATACTAATAGTTGATGCAAGTTCCTATTACTTGCCAGAGTAACATGAACTTGCCAAACTTCCTGAGAAATGTTATCTCATTGTGATTTTAATTGGCACTTCCTTGTTTCCTAGTGGAATTGAACATCTTTTCATTTGTTGATTATTTGTGTTCTGTGAAATATTCATATTCTTCCTCCACTTTTCTTTTACAGTTTATCTTATTTGCTTGTAGGAGATATTCAGGAATCTAATACTTTATCAGTTAATATGCGTGCCAGTCTATAGCTTATCTTTTCTCTTTCTTTACTGGCTGAAGTTCTTAATCAGTCTTAGTCTTAATGATCTTTATTTTACTGTTTTCTGTGTCCTTTTAAAATAATCCTTTCTATCCTTATATCCATGAGAGAAAGACTTGATCATGTTTGCTCTTGTATTTCAGCTCACCAGGTCCCATTATGTATTTGTTGAATCAAAGTGTAATTGTTTTATAATAATATTTACTTTTGTCTTTTTTTCCTTGTATGCTGCTGCTGCTGCTAAGTCGCTTCAGTTGTGTCCGACTCTGTGCAACCCCATAGACAGGAGCCCACCAGGCTCCTCTGTCCCTGGGATTCTCCAGGCAAGAATACTGGAGTGGGTTGCCATTTTCTTCTCCAATGCATGAAAGTGAAAAGTGAAAGTGAAGTCGCTCAGTTGTGTCCGACTCTTAGTGACCCCATGGACCGCAGCCTACCAGGCTCCTCTGTCCATGGGATTTTCCAGGCAAGAGTACTGGAGTGGGTTGCCATTTCCTTCTCCATTTTTTCCCTGTATAAATCTTATCAAAGTTTCCCTTTTTTAATAAATTTAATAAATACATTTTTAACTTTATTGATACTTTCTATTTTATCTTTATTTCATTAAATAGTGCTCTTCATTAGTTCTTTCCTTTGACTTTTTTGGAGTGTGTTCTTTTTCTTTATTTTCAGTATTAAATTTCATCACAATAATACATTTAGTTTAATGAAATTACAGTATGCGTTATGAAAACTGATGGCCTCTTGTCCCTGTTTATCCCCATTCTCTCCTCTTTAGAAATAACCATTTTCTCTCCTTTCAGCAGATTATTTGGTATATTTGCTTCCGTGTCTTCAAGGAATGTGTTTATATTGCTACCTATTGACCTCAGTTTTAGGTATTATTTACTGAATTCCTCCTCTAGAAAGTGAGGACTAAACTCACTTCCCCAACTGTTCATCTTATTACCTTTTCCATTCCCTGTCTTCCCAGTATAGTATATTTTTGGTCAGAGAAATAGTCAGTGTTTACATTCTGAAGCGCTATTCACAGCTGACCCATGTAGTAATTGTGACTTTTGCCTTTGCTTTCCTAAGCAGTCTTTCATGGGGTTCATTTAGTTTATTAATCTCAGACCTTGCCTCATTGTCTGCATCTCTTCTCAAGAAGTTTAGATCGGCAGTCATCCTAACAATTTCATTTTCCTGGAAAATTTCTTTTGGAGCAATCTGACCTGCTCTGTTCTCGCAGGGCCTTAGCTATCATCCTCCTACAAATCCCATCTTTCCTGGCCCACATGTCCCACGTCATCCTTTTTCTTGGCTTCTTTCTTCCTTTTGTGGCACATATCTTCCAGTACCTTCCAAAGAAAGGATGCATGGGAATAAGTTTTTGCTAACCTAGCATCTGTCAATGTCTTTTTTTTCTCCCATACCAGTGGTAGAATTCAGCAGTGGATGTCTTTTTTTCTTCAGAATTCTGAAGACATTGCTCTAGTATTTTGTAGTCCTCAGTCTGATATTGAGAAATCCAAAATCATTCAGGTTCTTCATCGTTTGTGATCCATTTTTCCTCTCTGAAAGCTTGCAGGATCTCCTCATTTACTCCAGTGTTTCTCAGTGATGAACCCTGTTATGGTCCTATGCTTGGATCCATTAAGCACTGGTGAGCCTTCCACCTGAATTTCTGCCTTGTGGATCTAGGACGTTTTCTTCTAGTATTTTTTAATTTCCACCTTAAGCTTTCTCTATTTGCTCTTGATGGTATGCCTGATACTTCCTGGACTGGTCTTGTAATTTTAACTTTGTATTAAAATTTCCATCTTTATGAATTTTTTTGTTCTACTTTTTGACAGGTTTCTTCCGTTTTGACAGGTGTCTTTTTGACAGGTGCCTTCCATTTCATCTGTCGCGATTTTTAAAATGTCTTAAGCAGTCTTTCCCTGTCATTTGTCCATTGCCTAAAAATAGTTGGTTCATTTTCTCCCCTGGTTTTCCAGTTGTTTATGGTGGGAATTCTCTGTTGAGGTTTCAAATTCTGCCATCGTTTTTAATTTCCAAGAACTCTTGTGTTATTTGTAAGCTCTTATTCACATTTTACAATTAAAATATTTTACCTCTAAATATAATGATTTTCAAAAACACTTTCATCTCCCTTTATAGGCACTGTATTCTCAGATTTTCTCTTTGATTGCTTAAAAACCTCTTTTTAAGAGGTTTTCCTCAGTTGGGAGAGAGAAGCTCTCTTTTTTCTCTAAGTTGGAGAAGACCTGGGGGCAATAAAGTCTTCCTAAACTGACCTTGGGCTTCCCTCGTGACTCAGACAGTAAAGAATCTGCCTTCAATGCAGGAGACCTGGGTTCGATCCCCAGGTCGGGAAGATCTCCTGAAGAAGGGAATGGCAACCTACTCCAGTATTCTTTCCTAGAGAATTCCATGGACAGAGAAGCCTGATGGGCTATAGTCCACAGGGCTGCAAAGAGCTGGACTCGACTGAAGCACCTAACACACACAAACTGACCAGTACTCCTTATTTTACCCACTGCCACTCTCAGATGTACCTGATGGCGCCAGGTCTTGAAACTTCTGATGATTTGGAGGAAACTGGGTCAGTTTCTGGGCCCTCTCTGGGTGTGACCTCTTGACTACATTGTATAGGGTTTGGATCATACTACTTGCATGCTTTGCTTGATACCCTCAAGTTACATATTAATTGTTTAAAACCATACTTTGTTTTTTTAATTTGGGTCAGTGCAGCTATGGGTATTGCTCCTAATCCAGCCCCCATGAAGTGACCTGGGCCCCAGTGAGAACTGACTTGAGGATCCAGTCTTTCCCCATATCAGTTCATCTTCAGTGTGCCAGAACCAGAGTGTGTTTGACCCCTTGTTGATATACAATTAGATGAGTGTTTTCCTGTAACACAAAACATTAAAAAGCCAATTTTCTCTTATATATATAGGTGATAAGTTTTTATGATCACAATCAAGGAAAGGCTTTAATAGACATAGCTGTCTAATAGCTGCTACAAAGGAAAGTTAACAATTGTTTTTATTGAACCAGATGATGATTATTATTACTATTTATAAATATTATATGTATAATTATTTTATAATTATTATTATTTTTGAAAGCTGCTCCCAGATTTTTTAAAGTAGGCTTTTGTTGAAGTAGTTCTAACACAGGAAAATACATAAATTATAAGCATAATTTTTACAATATAAATACTATAAAAAGTATAAGTATAACCAGCACCTATATCAAGAAATAGAATGTTATTTGAATACCAGAAACTCCCTCCCATCCTCTCTGTTTCTTTTGTCCTAAAGATGATTACTACCCTGACCATAGCTTTGCTTTGACTGTTTTAAAACATTTAATAAATGGAATCAAACATTTCTACTCTTCTGTGTCTGGCTTCTTCCCTTCCATGGTGTATGTTTGAGATTCATCCGTGTTGTCATGTGCAGCAGTAGCTGGTTGGTTCTCACTGAAGTATGATACTTCACTGCGTAACCTACCACATTTGTACATTCCACCACTGCTAGACCTTGGTTTTCTTTCCAGCTTGGAGCTATCAGTAGTGCTGAAACTATTATGAACATTCTTGTACATCTTCTAGAGAACATACATTGTACATTTCTCTTGGGCATATAGCTAGGGGTGCTAAGTGCTTGAGTATGCAAGTTTAATATACTTAAACCAAACAGTTTAAGTGGTTATACCGATTTATACTCTAGCCAGCAGGATATGAGGGTTCCATATCCTCTTATATACTTAGTATTGTCAATAAATATTTTCACCCTTCTAGAAGATGTATGTGGAGAAGGCAATGGCACCTCACTCCAGTACTCTCACCTGGAAAATCCCATGGACAGAGGAGCCTGGTGGGCTGTAGTCCACGGTCGCTAAGAGTCAGACACGACTAAGCGACTTCACTTTCACTTTTCCTTTCATGCATTGGAGAAGGAAATGGCAACCCACTCCAGTGTTCTTTCCTGGAGAATCCCAGGGACGGGGGAGCCTGGTGGGCTGCCATCTATGGGGTCGCACAGAGTCGGACATGACTGAGGTGACTTAGCAGCAGTAGCAGCAGCAGAAGATGTATGGAGTATCTCATTGTATCTCAACTTATGACTGAAGTTGATCATCTTTTAACTTTTTTATTAATCATTTAATATTTTCTTTTGTAAAATTTCTATAAGTCTTTCCCCTATTTTCTATTTAGTTGGCTAATCTTTCCTCATTGATATATTGTAGGGTTGCATATTTGGGGTTTGCTTCTTTGTCATATAGGTATATTATAAATATTATTTCACATCTGAAATAATGGTGTTACTTGATAAACCAAAGTTCTAAATTTTTAGGATAATCCAATTAATCAGGGTATTCTCCCCTTACAGTAAATGCGTTTTGTGTTCTACTAAAGACATTTAAAGTCATGGAGATCGTCTGTGTTTTCCTCTATGGAAGATTTATTTTCCTTATTTTCCATATAGGTATTCAGTTGACCCAGGACCGTTTACTGAAAAGACTATTTTTCCCCCATTGTATGCAGTGTGCCTACCTTTGTCATACATATGGGGACTACACGTGCACAGGTCTGATGCTGGGTGTGTAATCCGTCCCATTGGCCTATTTGTATCAGACTGTACTTCCTTAAATGATGAGAAGAATTCACTAGTAAGCCATCTGCTTGGAAATTTCTTTATGAGAATTTTTTTATGTGTTTTGTTTTTGGCCGCGCTGGGTTTTCACTGCTGTACATGGGCTTTCTCTAGTTGTGGCCAGGGGGTACTATTCTTCATTGTGGTGCCTGCGCCTCTCATTGCAGTGGCCTCTCTTGTGGCTCTTAGGCTCTAGAGCACAGGCTCAGCAGTTGTGGTACATGGGCTTAGTTGATTGAAGGCATATGGGATTTTCTTAGACCAAGATCAAACCTGTATACCCTGCGTTGGCTGGAGGATTGTTAACCACTGGACTACAGGAAAGCCCCTGTGAGGTTTTAAATTGAAGATTCAATTTATTTATTAGATATAGGACCGTTCAGATTTTCTGTTTTTGTGTGTGTGTGTGTCTGTTTTGGTATACTATACCTTCCTAGAACTTAGTCTTTTAATTTATTGGCATAAAGTTTACTCATTATGTTATTATCTTATAAATCTCTTTAGAATCTGTTTGATGTCACCTTTATCATTATTTTGTTAAATTTATTTATTTTTAATTGGAGGACAATAAATAAATAAAATTTATTTTAATTGGAGCTTTACATTGATGTGTTGGTTTCTGCAATATAGCAGCATGAATCAGCCGTAGGTATACATATGTCCCCTCCCTCTTGAACTTCCCTCCCACCTCCCACCCCATCCCACCCCTCTAGGTTGTCACAGAACACCTAGTTGAGCCCCCTTCGTCATACAGCAAATTCCCACCAGCTATCTATTTTACATATGGAAATGTTTATGTTTTGATGCTGCTCTCTCAGTTTGTCCCACCCTCTCCTTCCCACACTGGGTCAAGTCTGTTCTCTCTGTCTGTGTCCGTATTGCTATATCATTCTTGATAGTGGTAATATGTGCCTTCTTTCTTTCTCCATTAGTCTTGATAGAGGTCTTTTGATTTTTAATTAAGTTATTGAGTTCTGTTATTTTTGTTATTCCTTTCTCTTTTGTATTTAATATTCTATTTTTCTGATTTCTTGAGATTGATAATTGATATAGATAGATAGATAGATAGATATACATTTCTTTCTAACCATGCCGTAGCTGTATTTTGTTATGTTTCATATTTCTGTTACCATTTAGTTTACAATATTTTCAAGTTTTGTTGTGATTTCTTCTTTATCAGTTATTTTAAAATGTATGGACTAGTTTTAAAATATCTGTGGATTTTCTAACTACCTTTTTGGTATTTTGCTATTTATTTCTGGTGTAACTCCACTGAGTTCAGAGTACACATTCTGAATGATCTGTGTCCTGTGAAATGTGTTTATCCTACTTTGGTGGTGATGGTTTAATCACTTAAGTTGTGTCTGACTCCTGCAAGCCCATGGACTGTGACCCACTAGGTTCCTCTGTCCATGGGATTTCCCACGCGAGAATACTGGAGTGGATTGCCATTTCCTTCTCCATTTTGGTTAATGTTATGTATGGACTTAAATATATATATTCTGTCATTGTTGGGTATTCCGAATATTCAGTATATCATTTAGGTCAAGTTTATCTTATAGCTCAGATCACCCCTATTCTTAATGGTTTGATTATCGAGTTTTGGAGAATGGTGTGCAAACATCTATCATTGTTAAGATTTCTTTTTTCCTTTTATTGTCCCAATTTTTACTTTATACATTTTGAAGTTATGTTACATGAAAATATAGATTTGTTATATATTCCTAGATAATTGAACAAACCTTTAGTCAATGTGAACAATTTAAAAGTCTGTTTTCTCTAGTTAAATGAGATTTGTCTGATAGTAGTATAGGTACACCAGCTTACTTGTGGTTAGTGCTTGCTTGATACATCCTTTTCTATTCTTTCTTTTTATTTCTGGGTCTGTATCTCTGGTAATACTCTCATGAGTGGCTTATAGTTGGATTTTATTTTTTTAAATACAGTCTCATAACCTTAGTTTTTAATAGGATAATTTAGACCAGTTGCTAATATATATATATAGTATTGGCTGTCTGCTATTTTATTATTTATTTTCAATTTTACTCACTAGCTTTAAATCTCTTTTTTGTCTTCTATCTTGCCTTCTCTTGAATCAACTATTTTTATTGTTCTATATTCCCCCATAAGAGCTTGTATCTTCTTTAACTGTCTTTTATTTCTAAGTCTAGTAAATAAAACCAGGTTATTACTATCCAAAATAAGTAATTCCCAGGCAATGCTAATAACTTGAAACAATGCTATTTTTTTTTCATCTTTTGTGTTAACTTTTCTTATGTATTTTAATTATGTATATATGTTCAACCTCTCAAGACATTTCTAGTATTATTTTGTGCAATAATATTTTAAAAATGATTTTGTTTATTTATTTTTATTTTGACTGTGCTGGGTCTCCCTTGTTGCGTAGGCTTTTCTCTAGTTGCAGGGAGTGGGGGCTATTCTTTAGTTGTGGTGCATAGGCTCTTCTGGGCTTCCCTGGTGGCTCAGAAGGTAGAGAATCCACCTGCAATGAGGGAGACCTGGGTTCGATCCCTGGGTTGGGAAGATCCCCTGGAGGAGGGCATGGCAACTCACTCCAGTATTCTTGCCTGGAGAATCCCCATGGACAGAGGAGCCTGGCGGGCTGCAGTCCATGGGGTCACAAAGAGTCAGACACCACTGAGCGACTAAGCACAGCACACACTCCTCTCTTCTGTTATGTCTGATAATATACTGTTAAATCCATCTATTGGGTTCTTTATTTCATTTATTATATTCTTCAGTTCTAGAATTTTCACTTGATTCTTTGGTTCTAGTTCACTGTTGAAATTCTCACTCTTATCTGTTTTATTGAACATAGTATTCACACTTATTTTTAAACCCCATGTCTGATAACTTTGGTATCTGAGTTCTGAGGATCTTTGTCTAATATTTGCTTTTTATCTTGAATAATTTCATAGTACTCCTGGTACTTTAAGACTGAATCCTAGACATTATGTATGAAGGAGTGAATAGGCTCTGGATGATGTTATTTTCCCTCCAGAGAAAGCTTGCCTTCCCTCTGTTAGACAGCAGGAGTGAAAGCAAACCTTCCTAATCCATCAGGGACTCTTTAGCTGGAGATTGGGTTGAATGTTCAAGAAGCCCTTGCTACTGAGTTGTAGCCCTCCAGGAGTCCCAGCTGAGAGCTTTATATGTTTACTGTGACCACCACTCACCCCACCCCAAGAAGGTCCTGAACTCCAGTTTTTGGCTCAACGGTACTGTAAGACTATAGAGAATTCTGAATTTCTACTTAGCTTAGTTTCTTACCTTGAGAAACTTAAGAATTCATCAAATTCTGTGAGGAAAAAAACTGAATCACCTTTCTGCATTTCTATTCTCTCTCAAATGTTAGACTATCATTTTGGTCTCAAGTTATATCTGATGACTTTAGACAGATTCTTTTTTCTATGCAGATTTTTTCAGTTATTTTTTGCAATAATATTGGTCTGCCACAGGGCCACTCTATCAGGTCCAGAAGCAAAAGTCAGTTCTTAAGATTTTGAGATTTGGCAAAACAGGTGTTTAAACATTCTTTCTTTTGAGTGAAGATATGTTATTCTAAGCTCACAAGGATTTTAGCCTTGAAGTGCACCTGTTTAACTTTCTTTTCCAGATAAGTACAAGGAGATGATGATGATGATAATGATTATAGCTCTTAATAGATTTTCTGGAGGGAGTAGGAGAAAAAAGTGTTGAGGGAGGCTTGTTCTTGATAGGCTTTCCCAGGAATCTTTGCATCATCTATGTTAATATCAAGTGCTTATCACTGCATTTCTTGGTACAAAGTCTTAAATAGACAAAAGACAGATGTTCACAAATATGTACCAGAAACTAATGTGCATTCAGAATTCTGCTTGTTAATATCAGGCTACCATGAGACCAAGTGAGAATGTTGTTGAGTAAGTGTGGAGTTTGTTTGTGGGGAGAGGAATCATCTTACCAGACAACTCATGAGACCATGGCCCATATCCCAGTAGCAGAGTCCCATTTCTAATGACTAGTACAGTCCTTTCCCCAAATTCAGGGCCTTGCCTCCAAGACATACTGGATGTATCCTGGCAGATTTTCTGCTTTGTTCCTAATTTTCTGTGCTCACATATATATCATCATGGTACATTTTCCTCATATCAATGTCACATTCATATAGGTCTGAAGACATTGCTTCCTTACCAGTAGCGTGCATGTGTGTGAAGTCACTTCAATTCGTGTCCGACTCTTTGCAACCCTATGGACTGCAGCCCACCAGGCTTCTCTGTCCATGGGATTCCCCAGGCAAGAATACTGGAGTGGGTTGCCATTTCCTCCTCCAGGGAGTCTTCCCAACCCAGGGACTGAACCAGTGTCACTTCTATCTCCTGCACTGGCAGGCCGGTTCTTTACCACTAGTGCCACCGGGGAAGCCCTTACCACGGCAGAAAGTCCTAACTTGATTAGTAGATATCAGTGTTTCACAGCCTGACTTTCTGTTTTCCATCTGAATGCTGAAATGAGTTCACAAAACATAAATGCTGGTTTTAGTAGTTACTCTGAAAGCTGAACTTTTTTTCTACCAGATGTTGACCTCTAGTTGCAGTGGTTTCTTAAGGCCACATCTAGGTTATTTTAAAGCCCATATCACTAAAATAGATAAGATGCATGTTTTTTTTTTTTTTCCCTTATCTGTTAGCATATTGCAGTCTCTATAGGTTTTTCGAGACTTTAAAATTCAGGTAACTTCTCTGTAATCACAAAGAAAATAAATATTTTACTCAGGCCTATGATTTCTGAATGCCATCTCCAAATTTTCCTGCTTCATACATAGTATATTTGATCAACCCGGTCCTGCCATGTCTTCTATCCACCTCTTCTCCCCTTTTTCTATATTCATTTCAAGAAGTCTTCAAAATTGCAACTTCTTTGTTAGCATTATAAACAAGGTCATGTTCTTATCCCAACTAGATGTTTTACTATGATAAAACAGACATGTTTATTTTTAATGTCTTTCAGACTGGGTGATTACACCTATGAATAAGAAATCTATTCTCAAGGCAGATATTCCTGAAGGAGAATTGGGTCAGTGGATGATAAAGGAAAGATTCACTAGAGATAGTTGCTGGAAATATGATGACCTGTTGGAATGGCAGCATGGAGGCCAGGAGATAAACTTGGAGCAAGTGGTGCTTGCTCATGAGAAAACTTCGTCTGTGGTTGGCGACCAGAAATGTGATGAATCTGGGAAACCCGGCACCATGAACTCATCTTTTGTTCAAAGTCAGGGATTTCAATCTAGCAAAAAAGCCTTTGAGTGTAGTGAGTGTGGAAAAGTCTTCACTAAGAGTTCAACCCTCAATAAACATCAGAAGATTCATAGTGAAAAACTTAATGCAAATCAGAAAATTGTTATTAAAGAGAAGCGATATGAATGTAGAGAATGTGGGAAGGCCTTTCACCAGAGCACACACCTCATCCATCACCAAAGAATTCACACTGGTGAGAAGCCATATGAATGTAAAGAATGTGGCAAGGCCTTCTCAGTGAGCTCCTCACTTACTTATCATCAGAAAATTCATACTGGAGAGAAACCTTTTGAATGCAACTTATGTGGAAAAGCTTTTATCCGAAACATACACCTTGCCCACCATCACAGAATACATACTGGAGAGAAACCTTTTAAATGTAATATATGTGACAAAGCCTTTGTGTGTAGGGCACATCTTACCAAACACCAGAATATTCATAGTGGAGAGAAACCCTATAAATGTAATGAATGTGGCAAAGCCTTCAATCAGAGTACAAGTTTTCTTCAGCATCAGAGAATTCACACTGGAGAGAAGCCTTTTGAATGTAATGAATGTGGAAAGGCCTTCAGGGTGAACTCTTCCCTTACTGAACATCAAAGGATTCATACCGGGGAGAAACCTTATAAATGTAATGAATGTGGGAAAGCGTTCAGGGATAATTCATCCTTTGCTCGACATCGGAAAATCCATACTGGGGAGAAACCTTACAGATGTGGTTTGTGTGAGAAAGCCTTCAGGGACCAATCAGCCCTAGCCCAACATCAGAGAATTCATACTGGGGAGAAGCCTTACACATGTAATATATGTGAGAAAGCCTTCAGCGACCATTCAGCCCTCACTCAGCATAAGAGAATTCATACTAGAGAAAAACCTTACAAATGTAAAATCTGTGGGAAAGCCTTTATCCGAAGTACACACCTGACTCAACATCAGAGGATTCACACAGGAGAGAAACCTTATAAATGTAATAAATGTGGGAAAGCTTTTAACCAGACTGCAAACCTCATTCAGCATCAGAGACATCATATAGGAGAAAAGTGACATGGAAGAGCCTTGAGACTGAGTGTATTAATTATTGAATGCAGGAGAATAACCATGAAAGCTTACTTGAAGATAGTCATTTTTTTACTGAGAGTCAAGGTTCACAGTAGTTTGGGTTTTGAGACCTTAAGAATGGCAAATACTCTTCATACTTCAGGAAGTATCTTGGTTGAATAGCAGTGATATTTAATTAGTCTGAATTACCAAGTATCAGAACCAGAATGGACCTTCATTAACAACGTGGAAATTAGTTCACCATTAAGAAAAATTATGAAATTGTAAAAATTAAGGTGAGAAACAAAGGAACAAAAAAGAAAATGGTCTGTAAGCATTTTACTTTACTTGTAGGAGGATTTCTACCTTTAATGGAACCTTTGTTTTCCTCACCCCCTACTGCTGACACCAGTGTAAAGAAAGTACAGTTATCTATGCATTGGCCCAGGAGTTAAATTATGCTTCCTGCCTTCTGCTTCAAACCACTTTTTGTCAGATTTCCCTGGTTCCTATGTCCACTGGCTTCTTACTTGTATTCTCCTCCTGGGATAATTCATTTGAACAGTGTGTCCTCTTTTGATTTAGCAACTCCTAATTGGTAGCATCACGTCAATTACTACCACCCAGTTTGCTCTTGAGGACTGGTGACTTGACCTCATACACAGCCCATGATTCTGGATATTGCACTAAACCCAGCTTTCAGAACACGGGACCCCTTTCTGGAAGGCAGAGGTTGATCTAAATTCCTGAGTTACCCAGTTCCTCTGGGCTTCAGCTTGACTCTCACCCTTGGATAATCCCTAAATTAGGGACATAGTCTATGCAGACATTTCCTTGCAATTGTTCTGCATTGTAGTACTCGACACATGGCAGTCAGGGACATGCTCAACTTTGGGTGTGATGATTCTAAAACCTCTATGTTCTGGGCCACCTCTGCTTCTGTGACTTGCCATTTCATGATGTGCAACTGATGAGGTTAGAGCCTCAGGCGGGTTGTCAGAATGCTCTTAACCACCCTTTCCCTTGGCTGGGCAGTCCTCTGTGTGCACTGCATTAGAGTATATTTGTTGCTCCCAGAATATTGAACTGCTGGATCCTGTTCCTTGCCTTCCTGTTGTCTACTTTTCTGAAGGTATCAACTCTGTTCACGGAAGATGGAGAGAGCTTTGAATTTCTGATTTTGCATTTAAAAGTTGCCATTTCCTCTCCACCATCTGGGTATTCTACCATTTAAAGATTACCCCATTCTGACAGTACTGAGCAGCATGTTGAGTAATTCCATGGAGTGATCAGCAGTAATTCCATGGAGTGACATTCTGTGGCAGGGGCCGCTCCCAGAAGTTGGAGTGATACTCTAGTCCTGCAGGTACAGTTCCCTCACTATCTTTAATTCTTTAGTGCTGTCAGTAGAAATCACAGATAAAATAACATCCATGTGCCTTCAAATACAGCCCCTCATGGCACCTCCCCTTCCCCATCACAAAGAATGAGGAGCCCACACTACTGCAGGCTGGAGCATGCTAAGGCATGAAGGTGGAAGAGCAAGTCAGCTGTCATCTGGGAAGCAGTGTGGCAGGTTCCTGGTCTGTGAAAGTGCTCTCCATCAAGCTGGTGACCTGCCAGCCCCCATGAAAGCTGTACCTCAGCTCCAAGTTATAGGAGAGGATATTCTTTGTGATGGTGGAATCAGGACTTCAGGTTGAACATAGACTTGGAAGCTTCCAGTAGCTTAAAGTCCAAGTTCTCTAAATTCAGCTACCACCTAATAAAGGCCGTGTACTTGGGTTGCTGTCTCCTGTTAGGTGATCAACAACTCATCCTTTCTCCCCGGATGACCTGCAGGTGAAGTGGCATTTCAAGAGGTTGCTTGGAACCCATCATGCCCTGGGTCCATACATGTTCATCTGTAGCTTCTCAGGGCTGGCAACCCCAGATCCAACAATAAACTTGGAAAACTGCTCACTGCTGCAGACATCTGCTTTCAGTACTATCCCTGTGTCCCACTGGTCCTGTGACCTCCTTACCTTGAATCCCTCACAAGAAACACATTTCTCAGCTAAGTTCTTCCTTTTGTTTTTAATAAGAGCTGTTGCCCCTTGGTGTTTGCTTGCCTTTGGGCTAAGGTTCCTGCGCCAGTCACCCCAGCGACAGCTGCAGCAGCTGTCCTACCAGCATTAGTGCAGTCTGATGGCCCTCCATCCAATGACAGTCCATTTTCCCTGAGACCGCTCCTGTTAGGCTTGGGTCTTCATGCAATTAGACCTCTGAGATGACTGGTCACTCCCTTGTCTGGAAAGGCAAAAATAAATGGCCTATTAAAAATGCCTGAGCCGACTTGGATGTATTTATACTTCATCTGACCTGACTATTAGCAGTGACTTTATTCTGCCACATTACTAACACCTTATGTATGACCTTCTCAACTAAGGGAGCCAAAAGTTGCCTGGGTGCTATTTTGTACTTTTTAAATCTGAAGTAGTCTGACTCTGCACGCCAGCAGTCTGGCCTTTGGCTTAACCCCAAAAGTGCATTTTTGAGAACGCTGACTTAGAGTCCCTCAGCCACCTTTGCTTCTGCCAGCCAGTCTGCATGGCGTTAGAAAAGAGTTGAGCAGTTACTGACAGGGACTTTTCTTTACCCAAGCCTCCTAGATGGAGCAGTTCATTCTGCAACTCACCTTTCTAGTTTTGCTGAAAGACACTGTGACAGAAGATGAGGATCACTGGGACCCTCCATCCTCAGCACATCCAGCCCATCCCTCACTACCCCCTGGTGGCACAAACACTTCCCAGCACACCCACGTCTATACCATCTCAAAATAATGAGTCTGAACATGCGGCAGAGGAAGTGCTGAGCCAGTGTACCCATCCCGTTCACCTGGACTCTAGGAAAAGGACACAGAAGCAGACCTAGAACCCATCTCCCATACCAGTGCTTTCCTAGGGCACTTTGGAATTGCCCAGTCATTTTTGGAATTGTCCTTGGAAGTACCAATTCTACTCTGGCTGGGGAAGGGTTTGAGTAGAGAATTAGCTTGTAGACTCTTTGTTATATTCTTCGATGTCTCCAGGCTTCCATGAATAGCTACTGAAAGTGCCAGCTCCTGAGGGAAAAATAATTTTTCCAAGTTTCCCCACTCAAATTCTCTCATCAGGACTTCCTCATCGCCAGCTGATTCATTTTGCACCTGAGTTCTCCCTGGTAAGTTTGCCTAGCTTAGAGAGCAGCACCTCATCAAGATGTTGCCTTTCTCCATATTCAATGACTGCACTTAAAATGGCACCTTGACCTTGTAGCAGACTAGGGCTTCCAGCCACAGAGTCTTGGAACAAATAGCTCTAAACTGCATGCATGTCTTTGGTTGAGAAAATAACCATGTTTAGTTCCCACATATGAATGTAATCTAAGAGTGCACAGCCTGTAGCTGTCCTAATTCTTTTTTACCCTCTTTGTACTTTGCTCTACCCGCCCATGTTGGATTAGCCACCAGGACAATCTGGAAATAACCACTCCTACCTGCTTTATCCTGCAATGGGAAGGTGCCCACCTCAACTCCTGCTAAATATATTTTGGATCCTATTTTTACTTTCGATATTTTTATATCAATTTGTGAAGGGAAGAAAAATACAAGGCTCTACTATTTCCATCACTCAAGGACATCTCCATTGTGCTCATGATGGTTCTCTGCCCATGTTGGGGTTTGGTTGTATGGACATGTCCCTCCTCGTTCTTTGTCTTACCCTGTACACCACACATCACTATCCTCAGAAAAAAAAAAAAGTTTCTGTAAGAATTACTAATCTATGTGTCTTTCTGAAAATAAGTGAGAAAAGTATACAGTGTTTAAGATGTGCAAACTGCCTGGTGATCTAATTAGATATCACTAAGAGTGGGTGTTCATTGGAAGGACTGATGCTGAGGCTGAAACTCCAATACTTTGGCCACCTCATGCAAAGAGTTGACTCATTGGATAAGACCCTGATGCTGGGAGGGATTGGGGGCAGGAGGAGAAGGGGACAACAGAGGATGAGATGGCTGGATGGCATAACCGACTCGATGCACAAGAGTTTAGGTGAACTCCGGGAGTTGTTGATGGACAGGGAGGCCTGGCATGCTGCGATTCATGGGGTCACAAAGAGACATGACTGAGCGACTGAACTGAACTGAACTGAACTGAAGAGTGGCTAGAAATGGTGCTTCCAAGTGTGTTTACCTGTTTATGGCCAATGTGGTCCTAACTCCCCGTGCTGACTATCTAAACCTACCTGACCCTAGAAAGCATAGTGCGCAGGCTGTGGAATATCAAGAGCTGTGTTGTCAGTCACTGGGGGTAACAGTTAACGTTTGAGGGCATACCTGGTGCCAGGTACTATTGTAAGCATTCCCACTTAATCCTCACAGTTATGTGAGACCATTTCTACCATCCCCATCTGAAGGTTGAAGAGAGGATTAGAGACTTGTCAGAAGTCACAGAACTGGTAAAGGGTGAATCAGAGAATTGACCCAGGCTGCGTATTGCACTGGGTCACTTCCTTTATGGTACGTTCTAGGCCACCCTAGAGAGCCACTTGGCTTTAAATGTCAGGGAGAGGCTGATGTGGGTGTAGATGAGAGGCAGTGTGGCGTGACAGCATGGCCTTGGGACATGTCATGAGGGCAGCCTGTGATAACGATTCCCTCATGAGGGAATGCTGGTGCCAGAAAACCAGAAAAGAGAAGATAGTCATTCATTTAATAATGTCTGCCAAGCATAGTGTACAGTGGTTATACATGCATAGTTTCCACTTTCATGAACCTTAAATAGTGAAGATGGGTATTATAAAAGGAAATATTAATACTTAGCAAGTAATTATAGTATGTGGAATGAGTAAATATAGTGTGAAAAAGAGTCAGGGGCCCAGCTTTAGATTGCATGGTTGCAGCAGACCTCAGTGAGGAATTACTTTATGACAACAGCCACAAAAGGAATGAAGTTTGAGTGTGCTAGATAGAGTGAACATATGAGAAAAATGGGAAAGAAAGCTCAGAGGTAGGAACTATCATGGTCTAGTTGTGTGCATGCTAAGTCGCGTCTGTAGTGTCCACCCGTTTGCAACCTTATAAACTGTAGCCTGCCAGGCTCCTCTGTCTGTGGGATTCTCCAGGCAAGATTACTGGAGTGGGTTGCCATGCCCTTCTCCAGGGGATCTTCTGACCAAGTGATCAAACCTGCATCTCTTACATCTTCTGTATAGGCAGGCAAATTTTTTACCACTAGGGCCACCTGGGAAGCCCATCATGGGCTGGTTAGGAGCCTTTAAAAAGGTGTGGGTGGAGCCAGAGTTGGGAACCATGTGAACAAGATGAGGTTGTAGGGGAAGAGGCAAGACCTCGATAGCCTGACCAGCCTGTGCGATGACCTTTGGCACTGTAACACAAAGGAAGCTACTGCCAGTTTTTAGGTGTTACATGTCAAATTTCTAAGTTACAGCTAGTTGCCACTGATATATAAAGTTTACCAGAGAGTAAAAATTGTGATTTTATTTTTTTTCCCAACTTTTTTCCCTTGTAGCGAATAGGAAATTCTAAAGTTAGAAAAACTGTTTAACCACCTAAAGTTCAACTGTTAATTTATTTCGGCAACATACCTTACTTAACCAAAGTACAGGGTCACTCTCTGACACAACTCTGATTATTACCTGATGTTATTTTACCATTTTTAGCCATCCTGATACAAAAAATAAAGGCGTTATAAATATTTTCAGGCAGTCCTATACCAGATTCCTCCTGGTAAGTTTCCCCCGGCTCCTGGCAGTCTTTGTGGTGGGCTCCAGTCCATCTCCCATTCCAGCCACCAGTGACGTGACGTGTCCATCCTACAGATCCAACCACGGTCACACCTGCTCAAAAGCAAGGCCTTCAAGGCCCTTCACAACCAGATCCATGTAGCCTGTCCAGCCTCATCTATCACCTCACCCTGCCAAAATGAAACTGCTAGTAGCTCTCGGCACTCCAGATTGATTTATCATTGTCTCTTTGTCTAGCTCCCCAACAAGTCTGTGAGCTTATGTTAAGAACTTGGCCCAGCATCCAACTCAAGTTGAGCACATAGTAGGATGAGCAGATGTGTGTTAAATTAGGAAACAGGTGATCTAACTATTTCCAAGAATAATTTGCTGAGGCCTGTAGGGGGTATGTGGAGAAGGAAATGGCAAGCCACTCCAGTGTTCTTGCCTGGAGAATCCCAGGGACCGGGGAGCCTGGTGGGCTGCCGTCTCTGGGGTCACACAGAGTCAGACACGACTGAAACGACTTACCAGCAGCAGCAGCAGTAGGGGATATGAAGAGCTGACTCATTGGAAAAGACCCTGATGCTGGGAAAAATTGAAGGCGAAAGGAGAAGGGGATGACAGAGGATGAGAAGGTTGGATGACATCACCGACTCAATGGACATGAGTTTGAGTAAACTCTGGTAGTTGGTGATGGACAGGAAGGCTTGGCGTGCCACAGTCCATGGGGTCACTAAGTTGGACGTGACTGAGCGACTGAACTGAACTGAACTGATGTGTCCTTCCAGAGATAGTCTGTACATATACAACCGACAACTTTCTATAACACAGGTGCTAGATATGTTGTCCTGCATTTTGCTTTTATTTAGCAACATATCTCAAAGATCTTTCCATTACAACTCTTTCCAATAGCTGCAAAATATTCCATTGCATGTGATAAGAGCACATTGAGGTATGGGGAAGTCAGGAATTAACTCGAATTTGATGCTAACTAAAATGATGATCTTTTTCTTTTATCTAATTTGTTTCACTTTTTCTATTCATATTCAGTACTCCCATTTCATTTAGTTTTTGTTTTCCAGTTTCTCCATCTCTTCTTTTTTTTTTTTAATGTTCTTTAAGGCTTGAGAAAGAATATAAAAAAAAGAATATAGAAATTGTATGTGTAATATATATATTTTAGAAAACATGAACTTTTCCCTAACAAATAGTTTGATGACATTTTGATTCCACTTGTTTGACTTAGTATAAATAGAATGCTAGATTTCTAATTTAAAAAATAGATATGCAACAAACGTTTACTGTAATGCAGGGAACTATAGTCAATATCTTGTAATAACCTATAATGGAAAATAATTTGAAAAATAATATATGTGTATTTGTATAACTGAATCACCTTGCTGTGTACCTGAAACATTGTAAGGCAACTATACTTCAATAAAATATATATATATTAAGAAAAAAGACAGGGTATAAAATGGTCTGTTAAAAAAAAGCACCCAACAGAACCTGGTATACTTTCCCAGTGAAGTTCCTCCTTTTGTTAAGTTGATATATAAGCCTTTATCTCTGAGTTTAGCAAGTTACTCATTACTGAGAGCTCCTCAGGCACATGCAAATAAACCTTGTACTTTCTCCTATTAAAAAGAAAAACAGCATGTTTGTGGTCTATCAGACATACATTGTACATCTGCTTAAATTATTAAAGAAAGAGAAATGCTGCAATTAATGTTCTTGGTTATATGCATTGGCAAGTATTTTTGGTGGAAAAACTGCCTGAAGTGGATTGTTAGGTCCAAAGGGTGCCTGCAGTTTTTAACTTAACCAAGCAGTGGCCTCTAGCCCTCCTTAGAGGCTGTACTGTGTGTCTACAGGCATGGGAGGTGGGGGTCCCACAGCTTGCCAGCACAGAACAGTAGCTAACTCCTTGATCTTCGCCAGTCTGAGCAAAAGGGTGTCTCAAGATGGGTTTTTGTTCCAGTTTGATTGAAATATAATCTGAGATATAATCAATTTACAGCATTGTGTAAGTTTAAGGTGTACAATGTAATGATTCGATGTACATATATATTCAAAATGTTTACCACAATAACGTTAGTTGACACAGCCTTCACCTCACACACTTAACATTTTGCTCTTGTTGTTAATGGCGAGAACATGGAAGTTCTACTCTCATAGCAACTTTCAAGTGTACAATACAGTTTTATTAATTCAGACACCATGCTAGACATTAGATCCTGGCACTTAGTCATAACTGAGAGTGCCCTTATCTTACTGCGAATTAGATTGGGCATCATTTCATGTGCTTAAGAGCCATTGTTTTTCTCATTCTAGGCTTGTTGGTTTCTAGAAATCAGTTTAAAGGCTCTCTCTTATGGCAACCCACTCCAGTATTCTTGCCTGGAAAATCCCACGGACGGAGAAGCCTGGTAGGCTACAGTCCATGGGGTTGCAAAGAGTCGGACACGACTGAGTGACTTCACTTTTATAACAAGACGATTAGGCTATTGTCATGAGTTGCAAATGTATTTTATTAGTTTTGGTTTCGGTCTTTGACTTTATGGATAGTGGTGTTTTTGTTCCTTATAAAGCTTTTGATTCTTAAAGTTGATTAATCTTTTATTGCTTCTGAGTTTTAAATCAGGTAAAAAGTACTTATCCACACCAAGATTACTTTTTAAATTACCCACTGTTTTCCAGCTTTATATTTTACTTTAAAATATTTGATCCCTTGAAATAATTTTGGTGTAAGATGTGAGATTATAGGGCCAATTTAAATTTTGGGGGGATAGCTATCCAGATGTCACATTAATTACTATTTAAGCCATCTTTTCCTCCCGCTGATTTAAGGTGTCATCTTTATCTTTTACCACATGTTTTGTTCTTTCGGATTCTGTCCCATTGGTCTATCTGTGATCTATGAGTCAGTACTTTGAATTACTAATAGGGGTGAACTCGGGAGTTGGTAATGGACAGGGAGGCCTGGCATGCTGCGATTCATGGGGTCGCAAAGAGTCGGACACGACTGAGCAACTGAACTGAACTGAACTGGTACATAAATGAGTGAACTGAGTGAAAGTCGCTCGGTGTCCAACTCTACAACCACACGGACTGAATTCTCCAGGCCAAAATACTGGAGTGGGTAGCCTTTCCCTTCTGCAGGGGATCTTCCCAACCCAGGGAGCGAAGCCAGGTCTCCTGCATTGCAGGTGGATTCTTTACCAGCTGAGCCACAAGGAAAGCCCAAGAATACTGGAGTGGGTAGCCTATTCCTTCTCAAGCAGATCTTCCCAACCCAGGAACTGAACCAGGGTCTCCTGCATTGCAGGCAGATTCTTTACCAACTGAACTATCAGGGTTGATATATATGTATATCTATCTATCTTATCTGTGTGTATATGTGTGTGTGTGTGTGTATATATATGACTTAAAAACATAGATTGACCTTTAAATATAGATAATAAGATGTATGTATTTCTGAAGTAATTTATCTCAAAATCTTCTTTCACTTTACTTAAGAAGATAATTATAACTTGATTTTAATGCTTGTGAGAATGTCAGTGAAGATTTTAAAAATCTTTCACTTCAGTGAAGATTTAAAGAGTCTTTGACTTCCTTGGTGGCTCAGATGGTAAAGCGCCTTGCTTACAATGCGGGAGACCTGGGTTCAATCCCTGGGTTGGGAAGATCCCCTGGAGAAGGAAATGGCAACCCACTCCAGTACTCTTGCCTGGAAAATCCCAGGGACAGAGGAGCATGGTGGGCTCCTCTGGGTCGCAAAGAGTCGGACACGACTGAGCGACTTCACTTCACTTTGTACACATCGTTTTCCATCACAGTTGAATTCCCTGATAAACAACTTAGTCTAAGGAGTGTCTCTGAATGGAGTTCAAGAGTTACTACTTTGGGCACATTTTTGGCACTTGGGTCTTCATCTCTATGTGGTTTTAGCCTTTTATCTTTTCTTGGTTTTTTAAAAAACTTCAATCATTGGGCAAAAAGTCAATATGATATAAAAAAGCATGGTGAGCAAACTTGACCTTATGAAACTATATACAGACTGCAGCATTGTCCCCTGAAGAAATATTACATAGCAAAATGAAATGTTACATAGCAAAATTAAAGTAGATCTTTTATTCTATTCAAAATGCTAGATTGTGTGTGATCCCTTTCACAGATGATAGTTTCAAGCTTGTCTTCATAGTAAGCAGGTTATTTTATTATTTTTTCTTGAAAATGTGGATAGTTCAAGGGAAGTCATCAATAGCTATTGTTTAATATAAAAAAAAAGAGGAAAAAAGAAAGCTACAAAAATAACCTTGGACTTAGGAAACCTAGGTCTGTCAGAATTTATATTTTTATAAGGGAAATAGAGTTCACATTTCTCTAGGTAGCAGTCTTTGAAAATGGAATGCTAGTGGAGGGGTTGAAGGGCTTATTTCCCAGACTCAAAATAAGCAGGTTATTTTAGAATTCTTGTCTGATAATTTCAATATCCGGAGCCTTTGCTCCAGATTGTTTCTGCTGGTTGTTTAACATGGCATCTTAGTTCCCTATTTGATTGATTACTTTTTGGTGCTATGCTGTTCCTTGTCTTCAAACAATTATATTGGAGGAATTCTAAAGCCTAGCTGTAGGCGTGTTCTTTCAGGGAAGATTTGCTTTTGTTTGTGCGAAGCACCTAACGGTCTGGGATGTTTTAGAAAACTCAGGGGAGGTGAATCTGGCTTCCCACCCACATGAAGGCTGTCTTGTGGTCATAAAATCTTAAGGGTTGGCTCATTTTCCTCTTACTCTGAAGTGTACACACATCCTTTCAATCCTCTGGATGCTACAGAGAGGGGTACATGTTCAGTTCTGGTTTCTCCTTCATCCTGAAGTGTGTAGCCCTTTCAATTTCCAGCTTTAAAATGGGAGGGTTTCCTTTTAGATGCCCCCCATGAAACTGACCGTGGGTTTTGAGCTCCATTTACCTTGCCTCAGCAGTTTGTCAGAAACCAGCTTTCGAATCTTCAAATGCCATCAGGCAGAAAGCTACTTCATCAGTCACTTTCTAGGATCACATTTTCACTTAGATTTTGACCTGGTAAATCTTCATGATCTTTTCAGCTTTTTGATGCTTTTAAGAAGATTTTAAAATATTTTATTGTGCCTTTTAATTGATTTAATGAGAAGATTTGGGTTTTAATAAATGTGTCCTCATTCATCCCATAGGTAGAACCCTCTGTTCTCTCAAACCCTTCCAGTCAAGTGCCCCCACCTCCCCACTGAAACTGCTTTAATAAGGTGCCCTTTGCTGACAGTGCCCTTTGCTGAACTTGATGATCAGTTCATAGTGCTCATATCACCTACCAGCAGTCCTTGACATAGTTGATTACTCTATTTACTTGGCTTTGCGTTGCATGCTAGGTCACTTCAGTTATGTCTGACTCTGTGTGACCCTATGGACTGTAGCCTGCCAGGCTCCTCTGTCCAGGGGATTCTCCAGGCAAGAATACTGAAGGGGATTGCCATGCCCTCCTCCAGGAGATCTCCCTGACCCAAGGATTGAACCTGTGTCTCTTAAATCTCCTGCATTGGCAGGCAAGTTCTTTACCACTAGAGCCACCTGGGAAACCTCTCACTTGGCTTTAGATCAACACATTTTCTTTGTTTTCCTCCTGCATTACTGGGCTGCTATTTCCTCCTACTTTCTTCCTACTGTTCCATGGTAATAACATCTTCTGATAGTTCTCTCTCCTCTCCCTGACTGCTTAGTACCATTCTACCCTCTGACCTCTTCTCTTTTCTCTTTATATTCATGCCAATGAATGGTTTAAAATACCATCTGTAGACTGAGGACAGATTGAGGACTCCCAACCAGTCTTATGTGTTCAGCATAGGCATCTACAGTGTAACCCAGATTCATGTATGTAACAGCTTACTCAAGGTTTCCACTAGGATGTCTAATTGAGATCCCAATCTTAACATATCCAAAATCATATTTTTCCTCCCCCAAACTGCCTGGGACTGAGGCATGAAAGAACAAAGGAAAAAAAGAAGGATTATGGTGAATTTTCCTATAAGGATCTTTCTAAGATCCTTATCTTGATCCAGAGCTTTGTTCAAACCCTGGTGCCCAAGGCCAGGTTTCAAACTAGGGATATTCAGGTTTTAGCTTTATCCCCAAATATGCCTGTTATCGTTTATTTTCTAGAGTCCTTAAATAGCTATTCCATGTTTTTTGTCCAGGTTTTATAGCAGCATTCAGAGGAAGAGAGAGAGAATAGAGTCTACTTACTCCATATTATCCAGAACTGGAACCTAGAATAAAATTTTTATCTTTATACAGCATTGTGTTTTTCCTAAGTTAATCACCTGAATGTTTTGTTTAGATTAATTCCCACAGATTCTTAATTTTTTCAGATGTATTGTCGTATTAATCAGCCATTTTTTCTACTTATTTCACTTTTACACTGTAGTCCTCCATTTGGACTCCTTGGTCCTCCTCTGATTTAGACTACTTGCTTTCTAAATTGCCTACAGGGGATGACAGAGGATGAAATGGTTGGATGGCATCACTGCCTTGATGGACATGAGTTTGAGCAAGCTCCAGGAGTTGATGATGGACAGGGAAGCCTGGTGTGCTGCAGTCCATGGGGTCGCAAAGAATTGGACACAACTGAGTGACTGAATTGAACTTCCAACTAGATCCTCTCTTCACTAATTTCTTGGATTGGATCCATTGCTTCTTGGATCCCATGTATTCTATCTTGCTTTACTCTGTAGTTTTTGTTGGAGGATATTCTCCAAAAGCATTCTAAGGAAATATAAGAGATGAACTTTACATCCTTGCATGTCTGAAAATGTCTTCATTCTGCCTTTGTTTCAGATTGGTAGTTGATTGATTATAGAATTCCAAGAGTGGGTAAGAAGCAATGAATTTTTCTCTAAGTAGATTTGTAAATAATACCTTTGTTTCTGGTTCCATTCTTCACTCCTGCACCTGCCATGTCCTACTCCTGTATCTAAGACCTCAGTCTTTCCCAGTCAGTGTCTTTAAGGAAAAAACTATCCTTTTTTCTCATTTCTAGTGCATAGGTGTCTGTTGATGGCTTTCTGCATCTGGTGTGAATGTAGAGGTGTTCAGTTCGGTTCAGTTCAGTTCAGTTGCTCAGTCATGTCTGACTCATTGTGGCATGCAAAGAGTGCAGCACGTCAGGCTTCCCTGTCCATCACCAACTCCTGGAGCTTGCTCAAACTCATGTCCATTGAGTCGGTGATGCCATCCAACCATCTCATCCTCTGTCGTCTCCTTCTCCTCCTGCTTTCAATCTTTCCCAGCATCAGGGTCTTTTCCAATGAGTCAGTTCTTCACATCAGGTGGCCAAAGTATTGGAGCTTCAGCTTCAGCATCAGTCCTTCCAATGAATATTCAGGACTGATTTCCTTTAGGTTTGACAGGTTTGATCTCCTTGCAGTCCAAGGGACTCTCAAGAGTCTTCTCCTACAGCCACTATGGAGAACCGTGTGGAGATTCCTTAAAAAACTGGAAATAGAACTGCCATATGACACAGCAATCCCACTGCTGGGCACACACTCCGAGGAAACCAGAATTGAAAGAGACACGTGGACCCCAATGTTCATCGCAGCACTGTTTATAATAGCCAGGACATGGAAGCAACCTAGATGTCCATCAGCAGATGAATGGATAAGAAAGCTGTGGTACATATACATGATGGAGTATTACTCAGCCATTAAAAAGAATACATTTGAATCAGTTCTAATGAGGTGGATAAAACTGGAGCCTATTGTACAGAGTCAAGTAAGCCAGAAAGAAAAACACCAATATAGTATACTAATGCATATATATGGAATTTAGAAAGATGGTAACGGTAACCCTGTATGCGAGACAGCAAAAGAGACACAGATGTATAGAACAGTCTTTTGGACTCTGTGGGAGAGGGTGAGGGTGGGATGATTTGGGAGAATGGCATTGAAACATGTATATTATTATATGTGAAACAGATTGCCAGTCCAGGTTCGATGCAGTCCAGGTTCAGACAGGGTGCTTGGGGCTGGTACACTGGGAGAACCCAGAGGGATGGGATGGGGAGGGAGGTGGGAGGGGAGTTCAGGATGGGGAACACATGTTCATCCGTGGCGGATTCATGTCAATGTATGGCAAAATCAATACAATATAAAGTAATTAGCCTCCAATTAAAATAAATAAATTTATGTTTGTTTTTTTTTTTAAAGAGTCTTCTCCAACACCACAGTTCAAAAGCATCAGTTCTTTGGTGCTCAGCTTTCTTTATCGTCCAAGTCTCACATCCATATGTGACTACTGGAAAAACCATAGCTTTGAAGAGAAGGACCTTTGTTGGCAGAGCAATGTCAACATAGATGGACTTCCAAAATAACTTTTTGTTTTCTCTGCCTCTGCCCAGGCATACTATACCTCTTTTCTTTACCTACTACTTGTAAGTATTCAGTCTTCATGAGAGACTCTTGTGCAAATTTAACATTATAGTAAAAGTTAAAACTGGCATTAATATCCAGGTACCAACATTGAAACCTAACAGTGTAGCAAATCAGAATCTTTCCATAGGTCAATATGTTACATGGAAATTATCTTTTAGGCAAGAAATGTTTAAAGTTGGAATAGAATAGTTATAAGAAGTATCTGGCTTTCATGTAAACAAGGAGATTCAGTAACCTGTTTTTGGAAAATATGTGTTTCCAGAAAACTATGGTACATGATTTGGGAGAAATCGTATAACATTTTTTGAACCTAATGTGAAGTTAAATTTTGACCAGTTCTAAAGGGGCCAACCTTAATTAGTTAATCATGTTGCCTCTGATGTTACTGTATGCCTGTATGTTATGAAACTTGTGTGTGAAAACAATTCTGAGAAGAATACATAATGAAAATGACTGCGTCTTCGAGTCAGTAGAAATAAGTCCTCCGTCTTAATGTTACTGTTCACATAGTTCTGCTATTGGTTCTAGTATTGCATTTTACCCACTTTATTTTTTTAGAGATGAGAATTGTTTTTAAAAATGAAGGATTTAAATTTAATATATTTGCAAATATTTTTCCCCTGAGGTTTGAATTATGAATGTTCAGAGTCACTGGGGATTAAAAAAGGTGAATGAACCACATATGCTCATTATGAACCATAATAAGCAGCCGCAGTGTACGAGGCACCATGAGGATATGAGAACAAATCCTTGTTGGAGTTTGCAGAAATAACAGAAGTGCCGGCAAAGTCTTCATGAAACTTGGCTATGTACAGTAAGATCTTTAAAACTGGAATCAAGTGGTAAGCAATGTGGAGGACGCTATGCGTTGATACTTTTGCGAGAGTCTTGTGTTTTTGTAGGGGTGATGCTCTTAGAGACATAGATTTGCCTTTAATTTCTGGAATTTCCTAGCTGTGTAACTTGGGGCAAATCTTATATATTCTAGTCTTTAGTTTCTTTACTGATTAAAAAAAAAGAGCAGACAAGAGAATTTAAAATATCCTATCCAGTTATATTATTTCTGCCATTCTTTGTCAATGAGGATGTAGTCTGAGGATGGATCTTAAAGGGTTTTTGTTACCAATGTTGTATGTTTAAACTTATTAAGTAGGCAATGGGGATCAACTCGAAGAAGTGAAGAGAATATCATAATTATACTTATTCACTAGAAAAGTGGTTTGTTAGCAAAGATGGTTATCAGGAATACCTGTGGAGGTGCTAAAAAAGCAGCTATTTGTATCTTAGCCCTACTCTAACATCCTGTGGTAGGAAAATATTGTGGATGCCTGAAGTTAGGGAGAGACTGGATCTTGAGAGTCCAGTTATGCAGCTGTTACAATAATTCATCTGAGTTAAATGAAAGTATCGATAAAGGAAGTGTCTGCGGCTATTCCTTGAGAAGTTAGTCATGATGCACCTCTTCATCTTTTGGGTTTTCTATAGCCATCAGCTTTTCTTACCCTTTCTAGTCATTTTTATTCATACCATCATAGAGTAATAGGTATGTTCACATCATGGGTAATATTCACTGAACATATACTTTCAGTCAGGCTCTGATGGTACATCATGTCAAGAAATTGATACAAACCCCCAGGTTTGTGGGGATAAATGGTTATCTATGAGCTGGATATGATTATCACACTCACTGTATAGATTAGGAATCTGTGAGTTGTCCTAAATCACAGTGTTAACATAAGCGTTTTAAATGTGAAGTCTTTCTGAGTCTAGAAACCAAACCGCTAAGCTGTACTGTCATGGGTTGGAGACCTTGTCATTCTGGCTGCCAGAGCCCTCTGCTCACCTCTTTTCTCTCTTCTTTTTGTCATCTTCCCCCAATGTAAGGTGACATCAAAAGGTGTTTCTAAGAATGCTAATGCCTACGTGATTGAGAACAGTGTTATTTCAATGAATGAATGTGTCCACCACACTAGTCTGCCTGTAATACACTGTGAAGAGACTCATGCACAGAAGCTGTCTCTGAGATATTCCCAACACAGTAACCAGAGTGTTCCTTTCAACGTAACCATCTCGCTCCTCTTTTAAAGCCCTCCCAGGTAACCCTCCAATGTCTCCTCCTCTCCCCTAGAATAAAGGCAAGTCTGTAATTATAATGGCCTGTGGGGCTCCATATGATTACCCTCATTCTCTCATGTGGTAGTTTTATATGTCCACTTGGCTAGGGTATATACTCGGCTATTCAGTCAAACACTAATCAACGTGTTGTCATAAAGGTATTCTGTAGAGGTGGTTCATACTACCAGTGTACTTCAAGGGGACAGAAGTGAATATCTTCAGTAATGTTAGTGGGCCTCATCCAGTCATCCAGTGTTGACAGCCCTAGAAGCAAAAACTCATGTTTCCAGGTGGAAAAGAGACTCTGCCTCAAGACTACAGCATCAGCTACTGCCTGAGCTTCCAACCTGCCAACCTTCAGATTTCCGACTTGCCAGCCCCCACAATCATGGGAGCCATTTCTTAAAATATATCTCTTGACATTAAGAATTACACACACATAAAAAGACAGTACACACATTCTATTGGGTACAGGTTAGATAGGTAGATAGTTACAAAGATGATAGATCTATCTGTCAGCCTTTCTATCTTTTATCTATATGTACTGTATATTCTCTGTATCTCTAGAAACCAATGTGTTCTATTGGTTCTGTTTCCCTGGAGAACTCTTACTGATATACCTCACCTAGCTTTTTCACATTGTTTCCTTCTCTCAAACCTGCTCCAACCAAGCCAGGCTCTTGACTGGGTCCTCAAACCTACAGGCATACCCTTGCCCTAGGGCCGCCGCACTGGCTGCTCTATCCGCCAGACCCTTCTTCCTCCAGGTAATTCCATAGCTCACACCCCACTTCCTTCAAGTTCCACCTTTTCAATGAAGCTTACACTTAACCACTTTATTGTAGCCCATCCCCTCTGGCTTTTTCCATTCTGCCTACCCTGCTCTGTTTCCTTTTATCCACAGCATTTTAGCACCTCCTAAGATAGCATACTGAAAAGCAGAGACATTACTTTGCCAACAAAGGTCCATCTAGTCAAGGCTATGGTTTTTCCAGTGGTCATGTATGGATGTGAAAGTTGGACTGTGAAGAAAGCTGAGTGCTAAAGAATTGATGCTTTTGAACTGTGGTGTTGGAGAAGATTCTTGAAGAGTCCCTTGGACTGCAAGGAGATCCAACCAGTCCATTCAAAAGTAGATCAGCCCTGGGTGTTCTTTGGAAGGAATGATGCTAAAGCTGAAACTCCAGTACTCTGGCCACCTCATGCGAAGAGTTGACTCGTTGGAAAAGACTCTGATGCTGGGAGGGATTGGGGGCAGGAGGAGAAGGGGACGACAGAGGATGAGATGGCTGGATGGCATCACTGACTCGATGGACGTGAGTCTGAGTGAACTCCGGGAGTTGGTGATGGACAGGGAGGCCTGGCGTGCTGCAATTCATGGGGTCGCAGAGTCAGACATGACTGAGCGACTGAACTGAACTGAACTGAATATGTGATTTATTTATCTCATGTATTATTTATTGTTTGTCTCCACCACTAGTATGTAAGTTTCATGAAGGAGACAATCCTTGTCTATTTTATAAACTGATGTATCCCAGGTGCTTAGCATGGAGTAAAAATCCAATGATAATTGTTGGAGCAACAATGAATGAGAAGTCTGTAGAGATCAATGAATCAGAGGGCCAGGGGGCCTGAGATGGGGTGTTGGGACTGGTCAGTTGAGGACTCTGCTTAATGAGTAGGGTCTGTATGGACAGTGATTGGTAGGACTAGGAAGGTCAGTAGTAGATAAATGGGTCAATAATTGGGGCTTCCCAGGTGGCGCTAGTGGTAAAGAACCTGCCTGCCAATGTAGGCGATGTAAAAGATGCAGGTTCAATCCCTGGGTTGGGAAGATCCCCTGGAGGAGAAAATGGCAACCCAGTCCAGTATTCTTGCCTGGAGAATTGCGTGGACAGAGGAACCTGGTGGGCTATAGTCCACAGAATCACAAACAGTCAGACACAACTGAAGTGACTTGGCATGCATGCATGTGGAGATCATTAAGGAGACCAGCTATGGCAGAAGCTAATTATCTTGCCCAAGGTCATCCATCCAGCAAGCTGCAGAGCTGGAACTGACCTCAAAATGTCTTAACCTTAGTGCTGTACAATTCAAGATGTGAAAGCTGACTGAAAGAAGTATATAGTGGAAGGGGCAAGACAATGTCTGTGGATCCTGGAAATTTTCCCTGAGTAGCAAATCAGAATGGAAAAAAACTCAGAAGCTGATACTACAGGTAAATTCAGTACTTAAGAGCTCTGGTAGAATAACCGAATGGTACTTGATCTGTCAGATTGTATCAGTGAGCAGTGCATGAGGCCATGATCCTCTAGGCTGCTGCACCCCTCCTGTGACTTCTGCTTCCGAGTCTGCAGGTAAAACAGAATAGTCACAGCCTGATGCAGGTGCTGGGAGAGGGCAGAACCCACAGCAATGCTCCTGTAAATGTGGGGAGTTGGTGCCCTGGCATGATGATTTTGGCACTGGTGTGTAAGATGAGAGGAGGGAAACACAGGGGGCAGAAAGACTACTGTCCTGCAACAGTAATCCATGAATGAAATGATGAGGCTTAACATGTCCAAATCCAGTCCCATCACCATTAGTGCCTCTCTGCACCCTTGTTTGCCTTTTTTTCATCCAATCCTCCTACTCAGTCTTCCCCTTTCAGAGCTGTGCATGCATGCTAAGTTACCTTAGTTGAGTCTGACTCTTCACGACCCCATGGACTGTATAGGCTCCTCTGTCAATGGGATTCTCCAGGCAAGAATACTGGGGTGGGTTGCCATGCCCTCCTCTAGGGATCTTCCCTATCCAGGGATTGAACTCATGTCTCTTACCTCTCCTGCATTGGCAAGAGGGTTCTTTACCATTAGTGCTGCCTGGAAAGCCCAGTCACTCAGTCGTGTCCGACTCTTTGTGACCCCATGGACTGTAGGCTGTCAAGCTCCTCTGTCCATGGGATTCTCCAGGCAAGAATACTGGAGTGGGTGGCCATTTCCTTCTCCAAGCCTATCTTTATTCATACTCCTTGCTTCACAGGTTAAAATGGTGTCTCTGAAACTCCCAACCTACTTGTCATAGATTTCAGGACTCTGCCATGTCCGCACTGGAGATGACTTCCCCCTAAAAGCCCAACAGGCGGGAAATAGTTACCCTTGGGAATATTTCATATTTAGAGGCACATATGTCAGTATGACAGAATATTCCTGAAGAGGCTTCTTTCTATAAAATGATGGTAGAAAGATTCACTTGGAATTGTGCATTTTATTCCATTTTAGAGGGAATTTTGCAAATCAAAACTATATAGAGAAGCAACAGAAAGCCAAATCAAACTTTTAGGAAAAGTTACATTTATTTAATAAGAAATTACTGAGTAAAGTGAGAGACAATGAATGTAATGAATTTGAGAGAATTTTCCAAAGATCACAATATGTAATAAATGTGACAAAGTTGTAGTGAATGTGTCCCCAAGAAAATCACACTATGAAAATGCATAAGAATATAAATAATATTTAAAAAAAATCTCTCCTAGGGGGAGGTTACAAGGGCATAATGAAAGTTTTTAAAATTATGAATTTGTTCATTATCTTGATTATTGTGATGATTTCACGAATAGTTACATATGCTAAGACATATTAAATTGTACCTTCTACATGCAGTTTATGTATGTCAATTATATCTCAATAAAGCTGTTTTGTTGGGGTTAAAAAAACATTTATAAAATCCCTCCTGTACAAATCTCAACACACTGGACATACTGAATAAAACTTGTACCAAAATGTAATCTTACTCTGCTTTAGAGAACTCATACTGCAAAAAATACTGTGACTATAATGTGGAAAAGCCAGCAACCAGAACCCTATTTTCACTGGAACATATAATCCACACAGAGGAGAAATCATTCAAGGGCCATGAATGTAAGAAAGTCTACAAGTATAGCCCAGCTCTTATTCAACAGAGAAGGGAACACACAGGCAGAATGCCTTATAAATTCCACAAATTGGGGGGAAAAATTTTTTTTCAAGGGTTCAAATTGATTGGATATTGGAGAAGGCAAACTATGTGTGCAAATAACATGGAAAAACCTGCAGGGACCTGTCAGCCCCACTGAACAGTGAAGAAATGATCCAAGGGAGAGATCTTATGTACACACTGAATGTGGAAAAGCCCTCTTCCAGGAGTCAGACGTTGGTACACATTAGAGAATTCAGAAAGGAGAGAAGTCTCACAAATGTACTAAATATGACAATGCCTTTGGCAATAGAGGAGGCCCCCACGGCACACAAAGTGCTGCATGCCTCTTCTGTGAGTGGACTGGATGTGAGAAGGCCAGAAGAAGACAGAACTCACTGTGCCTCAAAGAATCTGCATCAGAGAGACCAGTCTAAGTGAAGTTGGATGGTGTTAAAGTCTTCAGCAGGAAGCCAGGACGCTAAGTCAGAAACTTCATATGGCAGAGTGTGTGTGGGGGGGTGCGGGTGAAGAAATCCTCTAACGTGGAAACGCTTTTACTAAGAAATAATCCAAATTCTAAATCATAGAGTTCAGAGTGGGGAAAACCACAAAAAGGTAAAAACCATGGAAAGGTTTTCAACTAGAAGTCAAGACTTACTGCATAACAGAGAATTTATACTGAGAGAAAGAGCAAAAAAACGATAAATACAGGAAAACCTTCATTTGGAGATGAGAGCTCATTGTTCTCGAAGAGTTAATATAGGAGAAAAACCCTATTAAAGCACTAAGTGGAAAAGCCATCAGCAAGAAAATACACCTCATTGTACATCAGAAAACCCACACAGGAGAGAAGCTGTACGAAATAATGAATTTTGGTAAGCACCAAGCAATATATGAAATGTCATAATTCACACTGCAGAGAATTCCTAGGAATGCAACAAATGTGGGGAAGGAGAATCTGTACACCAAAATGGTTATTCTGAGGAGAAGCCCTTTTAAAGAACGCAGAAACACCTGGTCCCAAGGTCAAAATGGATTATGTACAGATTCTGTCTAGGGGAGAGTCTCTATTGGATGAAGTACAGTTGAATCTTCAAAACCAGTTCCAGACATTAGCCACTAGAGAATTCATACTGATAAATAAAAAGAGTCAATTTAACAAATTCAAATTCTATCCCAGGGAAATAAAATTCCATAACTTAAACCAAACCTTTTGTTAAAAGTAGATTCCTGAAAAACGCATTTGACGTCCAAGCATTTTCCTTCCCATGCCTCATGCATGCCTATCAAAGGCAATCTCCCAGTAAATATTGGGAGAGAACAGTTTGGATATTCATCCCAAGTTATCCACTTGGAATGAATCCGTACCATGGACACAACTCTCTCTGTAACTGGTCCCAACCTAGGACTTGAGAACAGGCATCAGAGGAGGGCAAACGCCACACTGATAGTGTATTCTCACACCACTACCACCACACAGTGTGTCCATTTTCTTAAAGTTCAGGGTTAACTTAAGCGAATACACATGGGAAGGGAAAAAAATAAGCTGTTCTCTAAGTATGACATCCCTCAGATCCCAGGATAAAAGAGGTGAAGGAGAAGACTCTGACACAAATAACCTCATGGGGCACCCCATTCCCTCTGTCCTGTGCAGGCCCATCTTCTCCCACAGGGCTCTCATGCGAGGCTCAGTCCCTCTCTCCGTACCAGCAAAACATTTACCCAAGCCCAGGTTACACAGTCGAAAATACAGAGTCACAGAGCTCTTGTGGAAAGTGCTCCTCTCTGGCTCCAACCCTCTATTTCATTCTGGAGTCTACACGTCCTCATATGCTGCTCAATCCCTAGATTCTGGTGGTTGATCAAGGTGGAGGAAATCCACTCACACTGGGCCAAGCCCAAGGCTTCACCACGATCTCTGACTTCAAACCAGTGAATATAAGTTTAATCCCTCTCCAGAAGAGGATTCTCTCAGTGCCTGTTCTTGGCAAGATGGAAGCATGAAGCCAAGACCCACAGAAAAACAGGGCTGAAATGTGTCATGTGGGTCCAGCCAGTTCCATCTTGCTAGGCCTGGCCTTTGTGGACTCCCCACCCTGACTGCTCACTGTAGACCTGGACCCTTCACAGCTTCCATTATGAAGCAAGGAAACAAAGACAACAGAGGAGGGGGAGCAAGTGTCCCATTCTTCCTCTACTTGCTACTTGGGGCCTCTGAGTCCTCACCCTTGGGTGGGGCTGCCACTGTGGAGGTCGTCTTGAGGCTCCGTTTCCGCTTCTGCACGTTCTGCTCCGGGTGGAAGAGGATGACGTAGGTCTTGGGTACATAGAGCATGCCGAGGGACACGGACGCGCTCAGGCTTAAGGACACAGTCAGTGTCGTGGTTTGGATGTAGATCTAAGCCACAGAGGAAAGGACCAGGTGGACTCAGCCCAGCTCTCGCCCACCCTCCGCCCCCACACAGCCTGGAAGTGAGTCCATTTCAGTCAGCTGAATGGGAATGACCACATGATAAAGGAGAGCAGTGTAAACAAAGGCCCCCATGGCATGAAGAACTGAGTAACTGTGTGGCTCTGGTGTAGGCAGGAAGAAGGGAAAACAACACATGACCAAGGGGAGCAAGAGGTTTATTCACAGAGAGCCACACCTAGGGCAACAGTCTGCCTAAAAAGGGCTAGAGCATGTTAATAAATGAATGAACGTGTTTTCAAATACACAAATGAATGCATAAAGGAACAAGTGGGCAAACAAAGGGATCGTGAGGTGAATAAACTAAAGTTCCACAGGGCATATGAATAAATGAATGCATAGTGCTCAAACAAATGAACTGACAGATGGATTGGCAGAGATAAATATATGAAAAGGTAACTTAATTAAAAAAAGTTAATTGGTGGGTAGAAGCATAGATGAACAAATGAATGAACAAAGGGAAAGGGAAGGAGAGAACAACCAGAGGGAAACGAGAAAGACAAATGAGTACATGAATGAATCAGCCAGCCAATCAATCATTCATATGGGCCCAGCACTTAGAACAATTGAGCCGCTCCGTGGACAAGCAGGAAACAAATGAGGTCGTGAAACCCAATGAGGTCGGGACCCAGATTACCTTTTCAGCAGATTGGGCAGTGCCAAAGAAGATAGGCACAAAAGCCAGCCAGATGATACAGGTGGTGTACATGGTGAAGCCAATGGGCTTGGCCTCGTTGAAGGTCTCGGGCACGCCACGAGCCTTGATGGCATACACCGTGCATGTGACCATGAGCAAGAGGCTGTAGCCCAGGCAACCAATGAGGGACAGATCGGACATGTCGCACTTGAGCACGCCTCTGGCCTGTTCTGGGTCCACCGTCCGCTGCTCTTCGTAGTCAATCACACTGTGCGGGGGCTGGGCCCCCAGCCAGGCCAACACTCCGACCACCTGCAGGAGGCAGCATGGTTATCAAGGACACACGCAGTCTCACCCTCGACTGAGATCTCTGGCAGGGTAGGGTTGCTTCAAGGCTCCTGGCCTGTTGAGTGGAATGCTCAGGCCTGAGGCCACCGCGGAGACAGCAGGGTTGTCCAGGAGGGGGCTTCCAGGGCAAAGGCCAGTGACACAGGCAGGTGGGGAGGAGGGGCTGCAGGGGAAGTATGTGCTGGGAACATCAGGGCTGACCGGGTAAGGGGGGCTAGACATCCTCTTCCTGGACTTCAACCACTATCAGTGCCGTTTACTGAGCTACACAAGGTGGCAGAGGCTGAGATGGGTAGACAGCATCTCTGACTCGATGGACATGAACTTTCAAACTCCAGGAGATAGTGGAAGACAGGGGAGCCTGGCGTGCTGCAGTCCATGGGGTCGCAGAGTCAGACACGACTTAGTGACTGAACAACAACAAACAAGGGGAAGTGACCGGCAGGCAGAGGCTCTGGAACTGTGACCCTAAACATACCTCCTCCATCTACCAAAGGGAACCCTCATAATCTGTTGCGAGGATGTGACGGCAGCTTAGGGGAGGAGTCAGTGCACGTCCCATTAATTTAGAGCAAGGCCCAGCAGAGATGCTCCCCTCCATGGAGGCAGGATTGTGTGTTCTGCAGATATGAAAACACTAGCTGGATCCAATCTAACCATATGGGACACCTCATTCCTGAGGACCCCCTTCCTTCTCCAGATCCAAAGAACTGTTGAGCAAGACATCATGAAATCACGTGGGAATGCATAGTGAAACTCAAAATAGAGAGGCACCGGATAGAGAGTGGTACGAATGCAAGCTTATGCTGGGTGGCCAGGGAGGTCAGAGTCAGTCACAGGCCCTAACAAGGAGCAGATGGAGAATGAATTCCTTCACAGTGAGGGAAGACATGACCTTGAGCCAAGGGAAGCTGGGCAGTAGGAACCAAGACACCTGCCTAAAGGTGGGACCTGGGAAAAGCTGTCCTATACACTTGTGCAGGCCACTCACTGAACAAGAATGCTTGATTTGGGAGGAATGAAGCTGAATCCTAGCCAGCACTTCAGTGCAATGCTGTGCACCGGGAGTAGGGCTATGTGACCCTAGAGGAAAGGAAGTTTTTAAAGGAATTTGTGCATTCAGAAGGAGCACCTTTTTGTGAGTCTCCCGAAAGCAGAAGCTCCATGAACAAGGGACTAATAAAATAAAACTCCACCCACTGTCTAGAAAGGAAGCATGGACGCTCCTCTTATAACTCCTCTAAATGGGGGACAAAGTTGCCCATGAGAAATGAAAACTCAAGGCCTATGATACATGGGCATAGCAGCCAAAATGCACCTCACTGAGTTTGCAGCCTAAGTAATTGACAGAAGAATTAGCATCCAGTACACATGGCAAACTCCTATAAAATCACAGAAAGTGAGCAAAGCACAGGAGCCGGCACAGGCACATTACAGAAGACAAAACCTCAAAGGCCAGCTGCACTAGAAAGGAGAGACGAATTAAAATAAGGAGACAGCCTTTCACATCCATTATATTGCTAAATAACCTTGTGACGGCGAAGGTGTGCATCTCTGAAAAGATTTGGGATTTCTAGAAAGGGAGGTCTAAAGCAGGGAGTCCATAGGTCAGCCAGAGGAGAGCACTGAATGTAAGCACCTCCATCCTGGGGTGAGGGGTGCCACGGAGGTTTCAGGCAGGAAGCAGTGAGGTGCCTTCCGAGGATGGGCTGGGCACTGAGATGCTGGCCCTGATGAAGGACATTCAAACCCATCTATATGCTGGAAGAGGGCAGCACCTTCCTGTTGTGGACATTTGAATGGACTGAGGGCCATGCGTGGGAATGATGCAGAGCTAGGTAGGAAGAAGAGTTCTCCTGGAGTGGAGAAAGAGCTGTGTCCAAATGACTTGAGCCCCCCACTTGGCCCTGAGAATTGGGCTGGCTCTGCAATGTCACACACACACCTGTCTCCTGCTGCTACTGCTGCTAAGTCGCTTCAGTCGTGTCCGACTCTGTGCAACCCCAGAGACGGCAGCCCACCAGGCTCCCCCGTCCCTGGGATTCTCCAGGCAAGAACACTGGAGTGGGTTGCCATTTCCTTCTCCAATGTATGAAAGTGAAAAGTGAAAGTGAAGTCGCTCAGTCGTGTCCGACTCTTAGTGACCCCCATGGGCTGCAGCCCACCAGGCTCCTCCGTCCATGGGATTTTCCAGGCAAGAGTACTGGAGTGGGGTGCCATCGCCTTCTCCGCCTGTCTCCTAGTACCCTTTACATAACACGGGAGCCATTTCCAATGTTCTCTTACCATCTCAGAGGAAACCCAGAAGGAATTCTGCTTTTGCTGTACATATAGCATGACATTTTGGCTATTTATAGAACTGGATGCTTCATTCCACAGTAATATCATCAGACCCTATGCCTCTCATCCCGGTTACCCAGTGACTGGGCAGCAGGAACTCCCCTTATGGAAATAGATTCTCTGCTTAGGGGAAATTCATCAGGTATCTCTTTGCCCTGAGAGCCAAACTGTGGAACATCATGTTCAGTTTATGAAAATTATTTCACTGTTTTACAGAAAAATCACTGGACGCTTGCACTCCTCACCTTACTGATTCATTTTCCTCCAAGGATTAAGCAGGAGGAAACAGTTGCTCCTAAGTGAGTTCTACTTAAAAAAAAAAAGTCCCCTAGCTCCTGGTGCTTTTTTTTTTTTTAAACATAGAGACCAAAATAGAAGAGTGACTCTGATTTTTAAAGTGGAGGTCAGTGCCCGTGCCCTCAGCCCCAATCCCATCTGCCAGCCCGTCAACTTGGAGCCTGCGGACTCACCTGCACGGAAGTGAGGCTGAAGGTGATGACGAGCTGCGAAGTGGGGCTGATGAAAGGCGGAGGCGTGACGGAGCGCTTCCCTTGCTCAAAGATGCGGTAGATGCGGTTGGTCTTGGTGAGCAGGGCCGAGTAGCTGAGGGAGGTGCCAAGGCCGAGGAAGAGTCTGCGGGTGGCGCAGACGGCCGCTCCGGGCTCAGCCACCATGAGGAAGGTGATGGCATAGATGAGGAAGATGCCGGTGAGGAGGACGTAGCTGAGCTCACGGCCAGAGGCGCGGACGATGGGTGTGTTGTTGTGCCGCACAAAGGTGGCCACCACCGTGGTGGTGGCCATGATGCCCAGCACGGCCAAGAGGAGGGGCGGGGCCGCCCAGGGCGAGGACCAGGAGAGGCGGACCACCGGCGTGGGGCGGCAGCCCGTGTGGTTGCGCGTGGGCCTCATGTGCCCTGGGCAGGCCTCGCAAGTGAACTCGTCCACCTGGAAGCGGTACCCGTCGCAGGCCTCGCAGTGCCAACAGCAGGGGACGCCCTTCACCATCTTTTTCCGCTCCCCCGGCCCACAGGGGAGGCTGCACAGAGACTCGGGCACCTCTCTGGGGTCTCCTGACCACTGCAGTGCTTCCACCTGGAACAGGACACCGCGGCCTATGACTCCGGCCCCCAGGAAGGTGGGCCCGCCTCCCTGCTCCCAGAGCTCAGCCTCTGCCACTTACATCCAGCCTGAGGGTCTCCGCCCACTGGCCCACCGCCTGGTAGCTGCCACTGCCTGCACTGCCATTGGTCGCCTGGTACTGGAAGATGTCATATCGCCCAGGCGCGTCCCCATTCTCATTGAACATCACAGGGGTTCCTGCGCTGCCTGAAAGGAGAGCCTGTTATCCTCGGCTGGTTCTCTAGCCCATCGAAGGCCAGGACAAAGGAGGAGCTTAGCCAGCACGTGAAAAGGTGCTCAGTATCACCTATCACCAGGGAAATTGCAATCAAAACCCCGGTGAGATTCCTCCTCACACCCATTTAGGATGGCCGCTGTCGAAACAACAGAAAGTAAGTGTTGGCATGTATGGGGACATTGAAACCCTATACTCCACTGATGGGAATGTAAAATGATGCAGTAACTATGGAAAACAGTATGGTGGTTCCTCGAGAAATTAAATAGAATTACCACATGATCCGGCAATTCCAATTCTAGGTATATACCCAAGAAGACTGAAAGCAGGGACTTGAAGAGAAGTTTATACACTTCTTTGTTCACAGTAACATTATTCACAGTAGCTAAAACACAGAAGAAATGCAAGTGTCCATGGACAGATGACTGGATAAACAAACTGGGGTCTATACATACAATGGAATATTATTCAGCCTTAAGAAGGAAGGAAATTCTGACACATTCTACAACATGGATGAACCTTAAGAACACTATGGTAAGTGAAATAAGCCAGTCACAGAAGGACAAATACTGTGTGATTCCGCTCATCTGAGGTACTTAGAGTGGTCAAATTAATATTCACAAAAGGTGGAATGGGGGTTGCCAGGGTCTGGGGGAGAGGGACATGAGGCGTTAATGTGTGATGGGTGCAGAGTTTCAGTTTTGCACAGTGAAGCGTTCTGGAGACTGACACCATTCAACTGCACTCTATGTGTTCACGCGTGCTAAGTCGCTTCAGTCCTGTCTGACTCTTTGTGACCCTATATACTGTAGCCTGCCAGGCTCCTCTGTCCGTGGGATTTCCCAGGCAAGAATAGTGGAGTGGGCTGCCATGCCCTCCTCCAGGGGATCTTCCTGACCCAGGAATCAAACCCATGTCTCTTTCCTCTCCTGGGAGGCAGGTTCTTTACCACTAGAGTCACCTGGGAAGCCAACTGTTTGTGTATGCTGCTGCTGCTCCATCGCTTCAGTCGTGTCCGACTCTGTGCGACCCCAGAGACGGCAGCCCACCAGGCTCCCCCGTCCCTGGGATTCTCCAGGCAAGAACACTGGAGTGGGATGCCATTTCCTTCTCCAATGTATGAAAGTGAAAAGTGAAAGTGAAGTCGCTCAGTCGTGTCCGACTCTTAGTGACCCCCATGGGCTGCAGCCCACCAGGCTCCTCCGTCCATGGGATTCTCCAGGCAAGAGTGCTGGAGTGGGGTGCCATTGCCTTCTCCAATGCATGAGTATGTTACTACAGTTAAAAAAAAATAAGAAAGCTTAGGTATCTAGGTAAAAGGAAGAGTTCAGACTTAGAAAGGTACTGATTTGAACAATAAGCCTTATTTCTTTTAGAAGCTTGTTCTACTACCCTGCAGAGCTATTCTGGAGTGATATTATGGCATGCTCTTTTATTTATTCATTTATTTAGCCTCATAGCATGGGGGATCTTAGTTCCCCAACCAGGGGTCAAATCCGTGGCCCCTGCAGTGAAAGCGCAGAGTCTTAACCGCTGGACTACCAGGGCAGTCTTAAATCGTGCTCTTTAACAGGGAGCTTAGCAGAGAGAAGATGCTCGACACTTGGTGGAAGAACAGTTTTTAATTTTCTAAAGGATAGTAATTGAACACGATGTGAAGCTTTCCCCACAAACCATAAGCACAGCTGAGTCTATTTGGGCCTTTTCAAAAACCCTTACTCTGAGCCCTGACCATGTATCAGGCCCCCCACTGGTATCAGGGGGACACAGATCCATACCCTGTGCTCAGGCAGCACAGGGCCTGACTGGGGAGGCATTTGGAAGCCTGAGGCGTGGAGTGGGACACCTGTCCACAGTGCGGGCAGTGCCCTGAGAGACCAGACGATTCCAGACTCTCTGCAGTGGCACAAAGAGTTGTGTGTGACCCTCTGAGAGGTCCAGGCAAAAAGAGTCACAAACAAGTTCTTCAGAACCTGGAATCTGCAGCCTGGGGCAGGGGGTGCTCAAGCCTGGGGAACAAGGAGTGTCAAAAACTGGTCCCCAGGACTTGGCCCAGGCCTCCAGCTCTCAGGCCCAGGTGCTCCCACTATCCCCTTCTGCTCTCCCAATCCTTCCATCTTGGGCTTTCCCAGGTCCTGAGAACTCCAACCCAGCAGGCGTCCCCTCACTCACACAAGGGCTCTGGCTCCCACTCACCATTGAAACGCACGGCTCGAATATACTGCAGCAGTGTCCGACCATCAGTGGGCTCCATTGCTGGGCACAGGCCTGTGTGCCCGGGACAGAGAGCCTGGTGCATGCTGTGGAGGGCATGGGCAATGGCGTACACAGCATCAATCACAAACTGCACCTTCCCTTCCTGCTCGTAGGCAGAGTCCCGGCCGATGCGTTCCTCACCTGTCCTAGGGATGCCCAGAGGAAGTGTGCCTGGCCCCCAGGTGCCCAACCTGGCTTCCCACCCTCTCCCTCTCCACCCTCACCAGCCACCCCGGGCAGCTCTCACCTGTGCATTTGCGAGTGGAATCGTCAGACTGGGTACCTGAGCTAGTCAGTTTGCAGTTAAAATTCTCTTCCCAGAACTCAGCAAACCAGATGTTTCGGCGGTTGTTCTCCAAGGATCGAGTCATGAAGTACTGGTCAAATCCTGAGAGAGAGGGAAGGAGGAAGGCGGGGAGGCACCCATATGAGCCAGCCATGGCTCACCACTTGGTTCCTTCACCACTTGCTGACTTTACAGCTGGGGATGCCCATGTGATCAATTTCTGGCCTGGCTGATGAGTTCAAAATCATCTAGGGACTCTGCAGTAAATTTGCAAACTCTGAGCCTCACCACATAAAAGAATTTTTTTCTGCCTTGTCTTTCCTGGTTAGGATGCCGCTGTGAAGATGTAATGGGTGGAGCTTCAGCAGCCACTTTGTGAATGAGACATCACAATCAAGAAGACATATAGCAACTACAGAGGATGGTAGAGCAGAAGGGAGGACAGAGCTCAAGATTCTGAGAACATCGTTGACTCATTGCCCCAAACATGAAGTTTCCCCTACTTTGAGACCTCTTGTCTTGTGATGGAATACATTTATTGCTAAAACTACTCAGTCTAGTTTATTGCCTACAATTGAATGCATTCTAAGGGAAAGAAAGAGTGTAAGGGGCTGTGTGCACCTCCAAGAGGCTGGGAGCCCCTGGAAGTCAGGGCTCAGTATTGACAAGGGCCTGTACTTCACAAAATAGCCCTGAAGCACCTCATCAAGGTGTCTTTAGTTTAGCCTTTGGGGAAATGAGCAATCCTAATGTAAAGTGACCATCTTTTTTGCCTTCTTCCAGATATTCACAGGTGGGATGGAGGAGGAGCAGTGGAGAGGCAGGCCTCATTAGTTGATCAGTAGGACAGTAAGTCCCACATCCTTGTTTTCTCTCCCTCTCACACTCATCTTCAAATTAGAGTGCCTTTGGCAGAACCAAAATGCAGGCACTGATTAAAACAAAACAAACAAAACTTAACAATTCTTCACCCTGTACAGTGGTGTGTGCATTTCTTCATTTGCCAATTCATTTCAAACACTGTTTGGAGGGATGTGTTCATAGAATCTCAGGATTCTAGAGTTCCCAGAAGGGACTCTGGGTCATGGTACAATTTTATAGAAGGGGGAAATGAGCACCCCCAAGAGGGGATCATTGTGGGGAAGGATAGATATGAGTGGGAGATGCAGGGGAGGGCATGCCTCCACTCACCATCAATGGAGGCCCTTTTGGGCAGGATGGTGATAGCTCCCACGGCCACATCTTCCAGGTTCAGGACAGGTGAGATCTTGGCTCCCCAGCTGTCTGAGCCAACCCACAGGAAGTGGCCAGTCAGGTTGGCCTGGCGTGCAGCCTCCAGAACCCTCCTGGTAAGAACAGTGTAGGGTGAGGGATGCCCTGAGGTCCTCCTCCTACTTAACCCTGGTCACTTTCCAGTCTTCTCTCACCATCTATCCCATTCTGCACCACTCAGCAGACCATCGTTTATCAGGGAACGTAGGATGTAGGGAGTTTAGGACACTGGGTTTCTCAGGTAGTAAAAGGCCCAGCCAGGCTCTGACTCCAGGCCTGCCCTCTTGTTCTGCACACGGCTCCATGCTGTCTTTAAGAAGGGCCTGCCTTCTCCTGCTGGGGTTCAGGCTGGGGGCCATGCCTCCTGCTGATAACCTATTGCCCCAGGAGTTGTTCCCTGACAATTGTTACATGTGCCCACCAGTCTCTCGCCCACTGTTAATTATAGAATTAGCATTCTTATGTTTCTCTGGCTAGGCTTGCAGCATTGTGACCCAGACCAGGCCAGGTTCATTTCTGGGGCCACCAGATACAGAGAGAATGGTAGAAAAGGTATGCGGTGGTAGGAAGGTAGGAGGGGAAGAAAGAGGGGAAGGGAGGATGTACATGGCTGGGATACGGGAGATGAGGCAGTAGGGTCTTCAAGAAGAGCTACAGAAGAACACGCCCTCTGTCCCACCTGATGTCATCCTCGTTGGCGAAGATGATGATGCCCCGGGCGTTCGGTGTCTCCATGAGTCTCTTGATCACTTTATTGAATTCTCCTGGTTTTGGTTCCCTGGGAATCTTGATGGACTGGGCAATACAGACCCCCCCTGGGTGTCGGAGATGCCAAAGTCAGTCATTCACCCACCAAGGCCACCGCCACCCATGACTGTGGCAGGGACTGAGTCTTCCAAAGGAAAGGGTGCCTACCCACAAGGGCACCATCCAGGCTCCCCACTATAAACCCAGAGCCCCACCTCACAGCTTGCGCCCTGTCTGACGGCATTTCCATAGGCCCCTTCAGGCCTCAGACCACCCCCCTCTGCCCTGGCCCCAAGCTCACCAGCCTCTCGAGAGATCTGCACAAAAGCCTCAACCCCACTCTCGCCATAGTTGCCCTCAGAGGCCAGCGTGGACACGTAGTTCCATCCCAATGCCCGCACTATGTCCACCATGGCCTGGGCCTGGTAGGAGTCAGGAGGCACCACGCGGGAGAAGAAGTCATAGCGTGTGGAGTCGCTGAGCTCAGGGGCCGTGGAAGCGTAGCTGATCTGGGGGATCTAGAGTGAGGAAAGACACCCAGGCTGTGGATGGAGGGTCAGTCACCCTAGGTAGGGAAGACAATGAGGACCCAGGACCCAGGGGCAAGTGGGAGCAGCCTCTCCACATGGAGAGGCTGGAAGATGCGGAGAAAGACCTGCATTTTGTGAATGGGATTAATGGAATATGGGGTTCAAGTCCAGTCTGCAGCTGCCAGGCACTGGCTGCAGCATTCACAGCTGCAAGGGTAAAGAGGTAAAGGGACCTCTGTCAGCCCAGAGGAAGACACGTTTCCCCAGTTCACATAAAGGGGTGGTCTGCAGAGGCGGGCATCAGCCCCAGGAGCGGCTGAGCAGGCAGGAGAGCTGGGAAGGGGCTGTGTGATTGAAGGTTGTGTCTGGTCTAACAGAGAGGCCTGTTTGGAACTGGGTTTATCCCAGTGCATTAGAGTGATTAATAATGGGGATTATGGCTGAGCTGATTCAGGAGAAAGGACGGAGGCAGGAAGTGTGAAAAGAGACTAGTGGTGGGAGAGGCTAGCAGAGCAGAGGGGTGAATCCCTCATGTTAAAGGAAGACACAAGCAAACAACAACAAAACGGACACACACACAAAAGGGAGCAAGTGGGGGCTGGTGTGAAGGTCAGAGACCTGGAGGTTCTGGAAGAAGCAGATTGGAACTGGTCCAGGGGAGACAGAGATGTCTGAAGCTGAAACAGAGAAAGGGTGAAGTATGGAGACGTTATGGAAAGGGGAGGGGAAGAGCGAGAAGGAAAGAGCAAAGGGAGAAGAGAGAGAACTAGAGAAAAGGAGGCAGAGGAAGGCGCATGGGCAATTAATGGACGCCGTAGTTATCCCGGCACTTCATCTGCAGAACAACCTTCCTAGACAGGCTTGCGTCTGGCCCAGGGAGCAGGGCTTCTTGGCTAACTAGAGTGATTCTCGAAAGGAGACTAGACCTCAGGCACCCCCAAGAAAGACAAGGGAGAGACGCTGCACCCCGGGCGCACCCCGGGCCCTCACCGCGAATAGGCGCAGCACGTTGGCGACCATGATGGAGACAGAGCTGGCCGAGGCGCCCACGACAGCCACCACGCGCTCCGGGGGCGCGGTGCGCAGCGGGGGCACCCCGCCGGGGCAGCGCACGGCAGCCTCTTCGCCGTCGCGGCCGCGGATCAGCGCCTGCACGAAGCTCAGCGCCTGCTCCAGCGCGTACGTGTCCCGCGAGCAGGTGTCCAGCAGCCTGGCGCCCAGGCGCACCCCGGGCAGCAGCTCGGGGTCGGCGTTCACGCGATCCAGGGCGTACAGCATGGCCTCGAGCCGGTGCACGCCCTGCTCCTTCTTCAGTTGCCCGCACGCCCTGCCCGCCGGGCCGCGAGCGTGCACCGGGAACAGTCCGCCCAGCGTGAGGCCGCCCGCCAAGCGCACGGAGCCCGCGGCGCCCACCACTCCCGCCTGCGCCAGCGCCAGCAGCAGCGGCAGCAGCGCCGGGACCCCGGCCATCGGCTCGGGGGCTGCAGGAGGAGGACGGGGCGGGGACGGGAACAGACGGGGAGCACGCACTGATCGTGGACCAGAGGAAGGACCCGGGTCGGGGGAAAGAAGAGGGAGCCCCACAATCCTTGGGGACAGGGGAGGTGCGCAATATATAAATGTTGGCCGAGCCAGCTGGAAGAGAGGTGAGGCATCAATTCAGCCAGCCTGCCCGGGACACCTGGCTCTCACACCCTCTGAACCTCAACCCCCGGGTCCGCCCCGCCGGACCACTGTCTCCAGCGCTCCAGTCCTGCCCATCCCCAGCGCCCACCCAGGCCCCTCTGAAGCCACACTCACCTCCGCCAGCCGCTGTCGGTTCAGTGACAGACGCAGAGGGCCCCGAGAGAGAGAGAGGATTTAAGGATTCTAGGCAAGGGATGAAAGGCCGCCCTGAGGGCGGAGACCCGTCCTGAGCAAGGCCTGTGCACACGACTGGCCCTCTCAACATCTCCGTTCCCTCCCCCTCCTACTCCTTGGGTCTGTTTCTTTCTTGTCTTTGGATATGTGGCTGACACACACGTTTCTCTGTCTGCTGGTCTCTGTGTTTCTTTATGTCTGTTTCTGGCTTTCTCTGCCCATCCCTCTCCCTTCTCTCTTCTTCTATCTCTCCTCCTATCTCTGTCGATGTCTTTCTCTCACTGTCTCTCTCTGTCTCTTACTCTTTTTCCCTTACTCTTCCTCTCTTTCCTGGCCACCAGTGGCTTGGCTCAGGCTGCCTAAGGTACTTCCCAACTTTCTCCTTGCAAAACCCTGCAGTAAACCCATGAGTGGAGTGAGAAAGGAACACGGGTTGAGCGAAGGGGGAGTGCACCTGAATAGGAAGACGGTGAACAGGGCTGAGCCAGGAGGAGGCAGAAACAAGCAGCCCTTCCATGGTAGCGAGGTCTCTGCTTATCACACACACACACACACAGCACAAGACAGTCCTGCAAAGAAGACGCTTCTACCATCAGACTCTTTATGCAGACAGGGAAATAGACACCTCAAGGAGTTAAATGACTCAGTCAAGGTCACACAGTTGCCATGTGTCAGCATCAGGATTGGTATCCAGGTTGGTGTGAAAGGACCAGCCTTCACTGCCTTTGATGGAGGGAGGGGACAGGGCAGATTTGCCATGCCGTTCCCACCCCATCTCTTATATCTGATGGTAGAATCCTAAGGAGTTACTCTCTTGCTGGTTCATAAAGCCTTCTTGGCTCTGGGGGCTGAAGCAGTAACATACCATGTGAGGGTCTTTGTATCTGAATTTCCTCATCTTATATTTTGGGCCAAGGTGACAGGGATTGGCCAAGAATACTTCTGCCACCATCCGCAACTGAGGCCCTGGATTTGCCTTTGACACCAGGCCCAAAGTGCATCCTGGAGACAGGTGGTCAGCTCCCAGCCCTAGGCATTAGCAAGTTCTAAGGGGGAGGGATAAGGGGGACTGAGCTGGGGGGGCTGAGCTGGTTTGGGCTCCATTAGAGGGTGGATTAGGTCGGCCGTGGGGATTTGCGTAAAGCTGTCAGAGGAGCAAGCAAAAACCATGTCATCCTTCTCTCTTCTCTCCCCACATAGAAGGGCCCTGAATATCTCTGTTTTCAGAGCCATCCAGGCACCTGTGCCTGGCACAGTTGGGCGGTCCAGGTTGGTCTGTTGGACCAAGGTTGGCAAGGATGGGGCACTTAGCTAGTGCCAGGCCCCAAGCTTGATGTTGCAAAAGTCTGTATGACCTGGGCATTTGAGGTGGTAGGGCGCTGCTGCTGGGCTCACACCATCCCTCAGAGCCCTCCCCTCCCTAGGACAAGTCAGACAGGGCCACAGCTGACATCACAAAACAGCCTTCTGACTCATAGGATGAAAGCATCCTGTTGGTTCCTTGAGAGTAGGACGGACCAACAGCAAGCTGGGGCATTAGCCCTCACTGCCGTGCCTGAGGGAAGCAAGTGAGTGACCAGGAAAGGGAGAGAAGCAGGTGGGTTCCAGGCCAGGGGAAGAAATGGCTCTGAGAGTGAAAAGAGGGGCATCATGGGTGGGGCACCTGGGAGGAGGGATTAGCCATCCCTGCAAATGTGAGGACCAGGACCAGGGCTGAGTGGCTCAGAGGAAGGCAGAAACCAAGGCTTTGACTTTGGACACAGGAAAGCCAAGAATTTCATTTGAGATTTGAGAGGATAGGTCAAGCTCCTGGTTAGATTCAGTAAAGGGAGAAGTTTAATATGGCAAATACCACAGTGTTAAAATTTCAGTTTACTGTTTTGAATACCAGTGTCTAGATTTCATATAGTTCTGTTCTGGGACTTATAGGAAGTGTCCAGAGTAGTAATTAAATAATTACAATGAGTGTTGAAAGCTTGCATTTATTGTGTGATATGTGTGTGCGTGTGTGTGTGTATTGCTAGTGCTAAGTTGCTTCTGTTGTGTCCTACTCTGTGATCCTATGGACCATAGCCTGCCAGGCTCCTCTGTCCATGAGACTCTCCAGGCAAGAATACTGGAGTGGGTTGCCATTTCTTCCTCCGGGGATTGATCCCCACCCAGGGATTGAACCTGGTTCTCTTACTCTCCTGCATTGGCAGTCAGATTCTTAACCACTAGCACCACCTAGGAAGCCTCACAACACTCTATGAAGTTCGTATCAGTATCATCCCCGTATTACAGATGTATACTGAGGAGCACGGAGATGTTGGGAGCTAACTTACTCAGGACTACACAAACATTAGGCAGTGGGCTTGGGATAGTGAAGCCAAGTCAGGCTGAACTCTGAGCTAGGCTACTCACTGGGCTACACAGATGAGTCAGTACATATATATACACTGCTAACTGGGCTACACAGATGGCCAGAATACATGTAGATCTTTCTAACTATACATTTATGCCCCTACCCCACAACCCTGCTTGTTGTAGATGTCATCCTGACAGAAAGGAAAGAGAGTGTTACAGAAATTACAATTTGTTTATTTTGAACATGTGGTTTTTTGGTTCCCGGGGAATTCCAACTCTGGAATTCCTTTGGAAGCAAGAGTCTCTCACCACATTTGCTAAGTTGCTAGAGCTGCCAGAACAAAGTACCACAGACTTAGTAGCTTACCCAGCGTATTTATCAGTTTGCAGTTCTGGAACCTGGAAGTCTGAAGACAAGGTGTGAGCAGGGTTGGATCTATTCAGGGGAGGATCTGTTTAGCTGTATTCTCCCTGTGTAAAGACACCAAAAAGACACCAGTCTTATTGGAACAGGGCTCACCTTACTGACCTCATTTCACCCTGGTTAACTCTATAACAATTCTATTTTCAAATAAAGTCAACATTCTGAGATATTGGAGACTAGGATTTCAGTACATGAATTTCTGGGCAGGGAGATGCAAATCAGCCCAGGTTTTCAGCCCACATCTTTAAAACCTTTGCAAATGAGCTTTCATCCAAGTCTGCCAGCCCTTTGCTTTGGAACAAGAATAACTGATAACATGAGTCATGAGATGAGTGGAGGCAGCTTCAGCCAAGGCTTTCACATGTGGACTCAGTAATATTACTCAGGTGTGAAATAGCCTTGAGAAGCTGTTCATTTTAAAGGAACTATCTGCTAAATAGCAGGGTATTCACTAGGAGATACCAGCTAATTGTTGTTGCTGTTAATGGCAAACCTTTAACCAGAGTATACATTTTCTTCAAAATTAGAGAAATCAAACTGAGGAAAGACATAGACTGAATCTCAGGGAAGTTTTCCCAGATATAGTATAGAACAGCAGTCAGAGAAAAGTTTTGTTGGTTAATGGAACTTAGATTTAATGGAATTTTCTCCAAAATACACAGTATCAAGGTATGATCACAGCAAAACACTTTTTTTAAGGGCCATATGGTAGGCCAAATAATCCACCCCTCACCCCAATCTGTCCAAGTCCTAATCCCCAAGACCTGTGAATGTTACCTTTTATGGCAAAGGGGACTTTGCAGATGTGATTAAATTAAGGATTTGTGATGGAGAGATGATCCTAGATTATCCTGGTGGGCCCCATGTATTCATAAGGGTCCTTACAAGAGAAAAGATGATGTGACCATGGAAGCAAGGAGAGATTTAAAGATGCTAAATGGAGGCTTTGACGATGTAGATAGGAGCCACAAGATGAGGAATGCAACCCTAAAACCTGGAACTGATGAGAAAACAGATGGTCTCCTAGAGTCTCCTGAGGGAACTGGCGCCTTGACTTTTATCCAGGGAAAGTGATTTTAGAACTTTATAGGAGGAGAGATTTGTGTTGTTTTAAATGACTAAGTTTGTGGCAATTTGTTACAGCAGCAATAGAAAACTCGTGCAGGTCAGGTAGTAAATATTTTAGGCTTTGCAGACCATACAGTTTCTCTCTCAAGTGTTCAACTCTGCTAATGTGAATAGTCACAGACAGTTCCCAGGGCCAGCCGCAGGGGCATGGCAGGAATGCAAACAAGGCGCTGGCTGGTTGTGAGAATGGGACATCCCTTCTCAGTATTAATTTAGGTCAGGAACCCCAGCTAGACCTGATTTGGGTTCTGGAGGGCCAGCTGGAGGCTGAGAGAGAAAGAGAAAGAAAGACAGTGAGTGCCGAAAGTGGCACTGCAGAGCTTTGGATAAAAGAATTTTTTTCAATAAATAATGTGGACAAATTGTGTGTCCATGTACACAGAATCAACTCCAGATGCATTATTGACCAAAATGGGAGATGCAAAGTGATAAAGCAGGTAAAAGATTATATATGAGAGTACTTTATCACTTTAGGGAAAGATATCATAAAATAAACATGAAAAGTAATAACATGATAACTCCAGGTGGTGCTAAAGGTAAAGAACCCACCTGCCAATGCAGGAGGCATAGAGATGGGTTCCATCCCTGGAGTGGGAAGATCCCCTGGAGGAGGAAATGGCAGTATTCTTGCCTGGAGAATCCCGTGGATAGATGAGCCAGGCAGGCTGCAGTCCATGGGGTCACAGAGTCAGACACGACTGAAGTGACTTGGCATGCAAGCATGCATAGTTTGACAACTTTAAGAATTCTATCATGAGATATCGAATAGTGTAAAATATGTTGATATCATTGAAGCTAGATTTATGGGTTCATTATGCAATTTTCTCTAGAAAACAAGAGAAAAAGACAACAAAAAGAGAGTGAAAAGGAAAGCCACAGAGTGGGAGAATATATTTAAAACTCATTAAGTGAAAGTTGAAGTGAAAGTCGCTCAGTCGTGTCTGACTCTTTGTGACTCCATGGGCTATACAGTCCATGGAATTCTCCAGGCCAGAATACTGGAGTGGGTAGCCTTTCCTTTCTCCAGGGGATCGTCCCAACCCAGGGATAGAACCCAGGTCTCCTACATTGTGGGTGGATCTTTAAAGGATCACAGGTGGATTCTTTACCAGCTGAGCCACCAGGGAAGCCCAAGTATACTGGAGAGGGTAGCCTATCCCTTCTCCAGAGGATCTTCCCGAGCCAGGAATCGAACCAGGGTCTCCTGCATTGCAGGCAGATTCTTTACCAACTGAGCTATCAGAGAAGCCCTTAAAACTCATGTAACCAACAAATAACTGATATCCAGAAGGTAATAAAAAGATAAATTACACATGAGAAAAATGGGCAAAAGATTTGAGCAGTCACTTCACAAAAGAAGATATCAAAATATCAAAAACCCAGTAACCAAATCAGCCTCATTAAAAATTCGGAAACTTCAACTTAAAACTATAATAAGCATGGCAGACCCACTGTCAAGTGAAAACTCCATGTATTCATGCAGAGGGGAAGTAGTAGGAATTCTCAGATGCTACTAGTCAGAGGGTAATCCTCAGGAACACAGTTTTGCATTATAACTAAAGTTGAAGATATACATGCCCTATTTCTTAGCAATTTTACTGCTATGTATAAACCTTAGAGAAATGAATGCACGCTGCTGCTGCTGCTGCTAAGTCACTTCAGTCATGTCCGACTCTGTGCAACCCCATAGATGGCAGCCCACCAGGCTCCCCCATCCCTGGGATTCTCCAGGCAAGAACACTGGAGTGGGTTGCCATTTCCTTCTCCAATGCAGGAAAGTGAAAAGTGAAAGTGAAGTCGCTTAGTCGTGTCTGACTCTTAGCGAGATGCATGCAAAAGAATATTTAAAGTATTATTAATCCTTAGAGAAAAAAAAATCAAAAGTGTATTAACAGAGTAAATAAATAACTTGTGGTATATTCATATAATGGGATGGACGGAATAATACATAGAAAAATGAGTGAGCCAAAACAATGCATAACAACACATCTTACATATTGTTGAATAAGTATACTGTGATTCCATTTTGTATAGTATTCATAAGTAAGCAAAGTAAATCATAATGTTTAGAGATGCTTCCTGCAGTGGTAAAACCACAAATAAATGCAAGGAAGGGTAGAGGACACAGTGCTGCTAGGGATCATACAGGTGTTTGATTTATGCTGATGACTTGTGAGTTATGCTACACATTTATGCTCTTGCATGTAAAAAATGTGTGTTATTTTTCACAATTAAAAGATATCAAAACATAGAAAAGTTAGGACAATTAGCAAAAGTAAGATATGAGAAATATTAATAAATTGAAATATATCAGTAATTGGAATAAATGTCATTGGACTAGATGCTTCAGTTAAAATACAAAAATTTCAAGTTAAAATAAAAGAAAATTCAGTTTAGGTTGCTCCTAAGGGACACATGTAAAACATAAGGGTACAAAGTTGTGTACCCATCTGACCTATCTGATGGCTCCCTGGAAGACTCCACTTGAAAGCCTTGTCTGTATTACACCTGATTTGGTGCTCAACCAGTGCTAAAAGTCTTCCCCTGGAGAACACTTGTCAAAAAAATTTGCAAGCAAATGTCATAATATTGAGGCTATGATGATAGATAACAGTTGGTTTGGGGCAAAAAAAAATGTGTGTGTCTGTATTAGTCGCTCAGTTGTGTCCGACTCTTTGTAACCGCATGGATTGTCAGAGAAGGCAATGGCACCCCACTCCAGTACTCTTGCCTGGAAAATCCCATGGATGGAGGAGCCTGGTAGGCTGCAGTCTATGGAGTCGCTGAGGGTCGGACACGACTGAGTGACTTCACTTTCACTTTTCACTTTCATGCATTGGAGAAGGAAATGGCAACCCACTCCAGTGTTCTTGTCTGGAGAATCCCAGGGACGGGGGAGCCTGGTGGGCTGCCGTCTCTGGGGTCGCACAGAGTCGGACACGACTGAAGTGACTTAGCAGTAGTAGCAGTAGCAGGCTCCTCTGTCCATGGAGTTCCCCAGGCAAGGATATTGGAGTGGGTTGCCATTTCCTTCAAGCCAAATAAGCATTTTAAAAACCTGACAAATGAGATGACTCCTGGAGCTTTGAAAGGCTCTGACATATTCCTGGGAATCTAGAAGGCCACACTCATGTAGCTTGTGCACATACTCAGGAAAGATATGAGAAAGCCCTAAGCCCTCAGCTCTGGCTGACTTCGAGGCTCTGCAGAAGCAGGCAGCAGAGTTGTCACCTGCCTGAGTGCTAAAGGCATGTGCCAACATGCACACAAAGCCCTTTGGCAAAGAATGGGAAATTTATTAGTTCCAGATGTTTGAAGAAATCTCCATTAGTCATTAGCTGATAACCAAGTTCATCATTAGACAACAAAGAATCCAGACTTTACAGAACTAGTTCAAAATAGTCACTAAACACCAACAAACAAACAAGCAAAAACAACAAGCCCTGGGAAAGGGGAAACTCTAAGAATCATCACATTATAATATTTTAAATATTTAGTTTTCAACAAAAAATCCTGTCATGCAAAGACAAGAAAGTATGGCCATTCATGGGGGAAAGAAAAATGATCAACTGAAATTCTTTCTGAGGGAGAACAGACATTGAAATCTCTAAACAAAGCCTTTATCTACTTTTAAAATGTTCAAAGAGCTAAAAGAAACCACACCTAAAGCACTAAAAGAAAGCATAAAAACAATGTTTCCTCAAATAGAAGGTATTAGTATTGAGACAGAAATTATTAAAATAAAACAAATAGAAAATCTAGAGCTGAAAACTGGGCTTCCCAGGTGGCACTAGTGGTAAAGAGCCTGCCTGCCAACTCAGGAGACATAGAGACACAGTGTGGATCCTTGGGTCGGGAAGACCTCCTGGAGGAGAGCATGGCAACCCGCCGCAGTATTCTTGCCTGCAGAATCCCATGGACTGAGGAGCCCCAGCTATGGTCCATAAGGCCACAAAGAGTTGGACACGACTGAAGGAACTTAGCACGTTCACAAGAGCAGAAAAGTATTATACCTAAGATGAAAAAGTCACTAGAAAGGCTCAGTAACAGTTTTGAGAAAGCAGAACAAAGAACCAATGAACTTGTAGAGAGGACAATTGAGATTATCTAGTGTAAGGCAGAAGGGGAAAAAAAGAACAAGGGAAAATGAACAGAGCCCCAGGGATCTGTAAGATATTACAAAGGATACCAACATGTGAGATAAATGAAAACGAAAACATAATATAACCAAGCTTTTTGAATGCAGCATAAGCAGAGCTCAGGGGGAAATTTATAATTGTAAATGCTTACATTTAAAAATAATACAGTCTCAAATTAATAACTTTATACACTAAGGAACTAAAAAAAAATTAGCAAACTAAACTGAAAGAAGAAACAACACAGTAAGATTAAAACAAGGATCATTGAAATGGAAAAGAGAGAAAAATGATAAAAACCAGAAGTTGGTTTTTTGAAAAGATCAATAAAATTCAAAAACATTAGCTAGACTAAGAAAAGAGAGAAAGTGCAAACAAGAAGAAATAAAAGTGGGGGCATCACTATCAACCTCCCTTAAAATGAGTACTATGGACAATTGCACACTAAAAATTAGATAACCTGGCTGAAAAAACAAACTACCAAAATTGACTCAAGAGGAAATAGAAAATCATAACAGACCTATACTATAATCAGTAATGAAAACTTTCCCAAGAAAGAAAAATCTGGGGTCAATGGCTTCTCTGGGTGAATTCTACCAAACAGTTAAAGATTAACAACAATCTTCCTGAAGTTCTTATAAAAAAATCAGTTCAGTTCAGTCACTTATGTCCATCGAGTCTGTGATGCCATACAACCATCTCAACCTCAGTTGTCCCCTTCTCCTCCTGCCTTCAATCTTTCCCAGCATCAGGGTCTTTTCCACTTAGGCAGTTCTTCACATCAGGTAGCCAAAGTACTGGAGCTTCAGCTTCAGCATCAGTCCTTCCAATGAATATTCAGAACTGATTTCCTTTAGGATTGACTGGTTGGATCTCCTTGCAGTCCAAGAGACTCTCAAAAGTCTCCAACACCACAGTTCAAAAGCATCAATTCTTTGGCGCTCAGCTTTCTTTATGGTCCAACTCTCACATCCATATATGACTACTGGAAAAACCATAGCTTTGACTAGACAGACCTTTGTCAGCAAAGGAATGTCTCTGCTTTTTAATATGCTATATAGGTTGGTCATAGCTTTTCTTCCAAGGAGCAAGTGTCTTTTAATTTCGTGGCTGCAGTCACCATCTGCAGTGATTTTGGAGCTTAAGAAACTAAAGTCTGTCACTGTTTCCATTGTTTCCCCATCTATTTGCCATGAGTGATGGGAACTGATGCCATGATCTTAGTTTTTTCAATGTTGAGTTTTAAGCTAGCTTTTTCATTCTCCTTTTTCACTTTCATCAAGAGGCTCTTTAGTTCTTCTTCACTTTCTGCCATAAGGGTGGTGTCACCTGTATATCTGAAGTTCTTGATATTTCTCCCAGCAATCTTGATTCCAGTGTGTGCCTCATCCAGCCTGGCATTTCTCATGATGTACTCTGCATATAGGTTAGATAAGCAGGGTGACAATATACAGCCTTCATGTACTCCTTTCCCCATCTGAAACCAGTCCATTGTTCCATGTCCAGTTCTAGCTGTTGCTTCTTGACCTGCATATAGATTTCTCAGGAGATAGGTAAAGTAGTCTGGTATTCCCATCTCTTTAAGAATTTTCCACAGTGTTGTGATCCACACAGTTAAAGGCTTTTTTTTTTTTTTCATGTTCTCAATTCCATTTTATACAAAGTACCAAAAGATGCAAAACAACCTGTTAATGAAAACTCATTTGATCCATTTTGTGCTAACACGTGAAATACATTTACTAATTAAGACAACCAACACTTTTACTTTTATTTGCATTTATTTTTTGCGGCATTTATTCCCGGGCCATAAGTTTTTGTTTCTTCAGTTTCTTCTGGGATATCTTTTTCTTCTGTGCAACCTCCTCTTCTGGTTTAGGAACAATCTGTTCTTTTTCAGTAAGGATCATCTCAATGTGGCATGGAGAGCTCATGTAGGGGTTGATCTGACCGTGAGCTCTGTAAGTCCTGTGCCGCATCTTGGGGGCTGTGTTCACCTGGATGTGCTCAATGACCAGAGAATCTACATCTAAGCCCTTAAGTTCAGCATTACTCTCTGCATTTTTGAGCATGTGTAGTAAAAATTCAGCACTCTTTTTGGGCCACCGACCCTGCGTCCAGCCCCACTGTTTAGCCTGTGCACAGCTACCAACTCCACCATTGTAACAACGGAATGGCACACATTGCTTCTTTAAAGTGACATCCTTCAGATACTTGGTGGCTTTTCGGATATACATACCCTTTATGGCCTGGGCAGTTTCACGAGTGTTCTTAAAGTGAACACGAAGATTTGAACCTCTTGATTTGCATGATTTTGTGGGGTTTTCTGGGTCAAGTGAATAGCGCACCATTTTTAGGGGTCACCTCAGGCCGCTTACCGGAAAAGCCAGTTAAAGGCTTTAATGTAGTCAATAAAGCAGACTGAAGCAACTTAGCAGCAGCAGCAGCAGCAGATGTTTTTTTGGAATTCCCTTGCTTTTTCTATGATCCAATGGATGTTCACAATTTGATCTCTGGTTCCTCTGCCTTTCCTAAATCCAGCTTGAACATCTGGAAGTTCTTGGTTTACATACTGTTGAAACCTAGCATGGAGAATTTTGAGCATTACTTTACTAGCGTGTGAGATGAATGCAATTGTGTCATAGTTTGAACATTTTTGGCATTGCTTTTCTTTGGGATTGGAATGAAAACTGACCTTTTCCAGTGCTGTGACCACTGCTGAGTTTTCCAAATTTGCTTTCATAGTGAGTGCAGCACTTTCATAGCACGTCTTTTAGGATTTGAAACAGCTCATCTGGAATTCCATCACCTCCACTAGCTTTGTCCATAGTGATGCTTCCTAAGGCCCATTTGACTTCACATTCCAGGATGTCTGGCTCTAGGTGAGTGATCACACCATTATGGTTACCTGGATCATGAAGATCTTTCTTGTATAGTTCTTTTGTGTATTCTTGCCACCTCTTCTTAATATCTTCTGCTTTTTTTAGGTTCATACTGTTGCTGTCCTTTATTGTGCCCATCTTTGCATGAAATGTTCCCTTGGTATCTTTATTTTCTTGAAGAGGTCTCTAGACTTTCCCATTCTATTGTTTTCCTCTATTTCTTTGCATTGATCACGTAGGAGGGCTATCTTATCTCTCCTTGCTATTCTTTGGAACTCTGCATTCGGATGGATATATATATATATATTTTTTTTTCTCCTTTTCTTTTTGCTTCCCTTCTTTATTCAGCTATTTGTAAGGCCTCCTCAGACAACCACATTGCCTTTTCAAGTTTCTTTTTCTTGGGGATGGTTTTGATCACGGCCTCCTGTACAATGTTGTGAACTTCCATCCATAGTTCTTCAGACACTCTATCAAATCTAGCCCCTTGAATCTTTTGTCACTTCTACTGTATAATTGTAAGGACTTTGATTTAGTTCTCAACCATACTTGAATGGTTTACTGGTTTTCCCTACTTTCTTCAATTTAAGTCTGAATTTTGCAACTATACACCAACAAAATGGACAACCTAGAAGAAATGAAAAAATTCTTAGAAAGGTACCACCTTCCAAGTCTGAGCCAGTAAGAAATAGAAAATATGAACAGAACAAACACAAATACTAAGATTGAAACTATGGTTTAAAGACTCCCAACAAACAAAACTCCAGGACTGAGGTCTTCATAGGTAAATTCTATCAAAGATTTAGAGAAGAGTTAATAACTATCCTTCTGAAATTCTTCCAAAAACTTGCAGAGGAAGGAACAAATCCAAACTTACTCCATGAGGCCACAATCACCCTGATACCAAAACCATAAAAAGAAAATTGAAGGCCACTTAAAATAAATTCTAAAAATAAAATTAAAATATATGTAAAATTTAAAAAAACAAAGAAAATTGCAGGCCAATATCACTGATGAACATAGACTCAAAAATCCTCAACAAAATACTAGCAAACTGATCCAATAACACATTAAAAGCACCATATACCATGATCAAGTGGAATTTACCCCATGGGTGCAAGGTGTTTTCAATATCCACAAGTCAATCAGTGTGATACACCACATTAACAAAGTGAAGAATAAAAACCATATGATCATTTCAAGAGGTGCAGAAGAAGCTTCTGACAAAATTCAACATCAATTTATGATAAAATCCTCTCCAGGAAGTGGGCATAGAGGGAACGTAACTCAACATAATAAAGGTCATATATGAGAAACCCACAGCCACTCTCATAATCAGTGACGAAGAGCTGAAAGCATTTCCTCTAAGATCAGGAAGAAGACTGGGATGTCCACTCTTGTGACTTTTGTTCCACATAGTTTTGGAAGTCCTAGCCACAGCAGTCAGAGAAGAAAAATAAAGAAAAGCAATCCAAATTGGAAAAGAAGTATTAAAACTTCCACTGTTTGCAGATGGTATGATATTATACATAGAAAATTCTAAGGATACTACCAGAAAACTACTACAGCTCATCAACAAATTCAGTAAATCTGCAGAATATGAAATTAATACACAGAAATCTGTTGCATTTCTAATACATGGACAGTGAAAGATCAGAAAGAGAAGGAAACAATCCTATCTACCACTGAATCAGAAAGAGTCAAATACCTAGGAATAAACCTACCTAAGGAGGGAAAAGACCTATACTCCAAAAACTATGAGAGACTGATAAAAGAAATCAAAGGTGACACAAACATTTGGAAAGATATTCCATGTGCTTGGATTGGAATAATCAATATTGCCAAAATGACTATACTACCCAAGACAATCTACAGATTCAGTGCAATCCCTCTCAAATTACTAATGGCATTTTCACAGAACTAGAACAAAAAAAACTATTTTAATTTGTATGGAAACACAAAAGACCCCAAATAGCCAAAGCAATCCTGGCAAAGAAAAATGAAGCTGGAAGAATCAGTCATCTGGTGACTTTAAGTTGAAGGCAATGCTTATTTACTATTCCCAAAGTTCTAGGGCCCTTAAAAATTACACTAAATCTACTCTGCTTATGCTCTATAAATAGAAATACAAAACCAGGATGACAGCATATCTGTTTACCCCATGGTTTACTGAATATTTTAAGCCCATTGTTGATACCTACCACTCAGAAAAAAAAAAAAAAGATTCTTCTCAAAATATTATTGCTCATTTAACACTCACCTGGTCACCCATGAGCTCTGATGGAGATGTACAATAAGATTAATGTTGCTTTCATTCCTTTAGCACAGTACGCACTTTGCAGCCCAATGGAACAATGATTAATTTCAACTTTCAAGTCTTATTACTTAGCAAGTACATAATGTAACAATATTTTGGAAGAAGTTGATTCCCACCCAAGTTGATGACTTCGAAAGTTTCAAGAATTTAGCAGAGGACGTCACTACAGATGTAGCACAAGTAGGGACAGAACTAAAATTAGAAGTAGAGCCTAATATGTGATTGAAGCACTGCAATTTCATGGTAAAACTTTAATGGAGGAAGAATTTTTTCATATGGATGAGCAAGAAAAGTGATTTCTTGATATGAAATCTATTCCTGATAAACATGCTGTGAAGACTGTTGAAATAACAACAAAGGATTAAGAATATCATGTAAATTTCACTGTTGCCTTATTTTAAGAAGTTACCACAGCCACCCAGCCTTTGGCAACCACCAGTCTGCTTAGTCAGCAGCCATCAACATCAAGGCAAGAGCTTCCACCAGCAAAAAGATTATGACCTTTTGAAGGCTGATGACGTGTAACGTTTTTTAGCAATAAGGTATTTTTACTGAAGGTATGTACATTGTTTAAAGTTAATGCTATTGCACACTTAATAGACTACAGTATGATGTGAGCATAATTTTTAAAATTATTTATTTATTTAATTGGAGGCTAATTACAATATTGTGATGATTTTTCCATACATCAACATGAATAAGCCATAAGTATTCATGTGTGCCCTCTCTCTTGAATACCCATCCCATCTCCATCCCAACCTGATCCCTATAGGTTGTCATACAGCAATGGCTTTGGGTTCCCTGCGGTACACATCAAACTCCCACTGGCTATCTGTTCTATACATGGTAATGCATATGTTTCAATGCTATTCTCTCAACTGATCCCACCCTCTCCTTCCTCCACTGTGTCCAAAAGTCTGTCCTTTATGTCTGTGTCTCCTTTGAACATAAGTTTTATATGTACTGGGAAACCAAAAATATTGTATGACTTGTTTTCCTGCAATATTCCAAACCTGTATTTCTGAGGTATGCCTCAGATGTGTGGCAGAGGTCCAACTTTATTTTTTCGCAAGTGGATATCCGGTTGGATATGTAGAAGATCTCTATGGTAGGTGATACTTGGGCAGAGACTGAATGAAAAGTATGATAAAGTAATATGGGTATCTACCAGACAGAGGAAACAACAGTTTGAGACTCCAGGTACAGATTGGTGGCACAAATTAGTCAAGGAATGAATATAGATGTTTCTTCTGGAGTATAGTGTGTGTGTATATATATATATATATATATATATATATGAAATTTTTCTGTTGAATAAAATTGCAGACAAAAATATAATTGGAGATGAGGCAAGAATAGGATTTGAATAGAGCATTCAAACCATAGCAGGTTTGGAACAATCCTGATAAAAAATAACAGCATAATTTAAAAGACATGATTAGTTACTAGACACCTACATACGGATAGCTATGACTGAGAGAAAGTGAGAGAGACAGGCAGACAGAACTTCTTTATTAAGAAAGGTGAAATTGGAAACAACTCCAAACCTATGGGATGCAGCAAAAGCAGTTTTAAGAGGGAAGTTTACAGCAATACAATCCTACCTTAAGAAACAAGAAAAACATCAAATACACAACCTAACTTTACACCTAGAGCAACTGGAAAAAGAAGAAGAAAAAAACCCTCAAAATTAGTACAAGGAAAGAAATCATAAAGATCTGAGCAGAAATAAATGAAAAAGAAATGAAAGAAACAGATCAGATCAGATCAGTCGCTCAGTCGTGTCTGACTCTTTGCGACCCCATGAATTGCAGCACGCCATGCCTCCCTGTCCATCACCAACTCCCGGAGTTCACTCAGACTCACGTCAGTCGAGTCAGTGATGCCATCCAGCCATCTCATCCTCTGTTGTCCCCTTCTCCTCCTGCCCCCAATTCCTCCCAGCATCAGGGTCTTTTCCAATGAGTCAACTCTTCGCATGAGGTGGCCAAAGTACTGGAGTTTCAGCTTTAGCATCATTCCTTCCAAAGAACACCCAGGGCTGATCTCCTTCAGAATGGACTGGTTGGATCTCCTTGCAGTCCAAGGGACTCTCAAGAGTCTTCTCTGACACCACAGTTCAAAAGCATCAATTCTTCGGCGCTCAGCCTTCTTCACAGTCCAACTCTCACATCCATACATGACCACTGGAAAAACCATAGCCTTGACTAGATGAACCTTTGTTGGCAAAGTAATGTCTCTGCTTTTCAATATGCTATCTAAGTTAGTCATAACTTTCCTTCCAAGGAGTAAGTGTCTTTTAATTTCATGGCTGCAGTCACCATCTGCAGTGATTTTGGAGTCCCCCAAAATAAAGTCTGACACTGTTTCCACTGTTTTCCCATCTATTTCCCATGAAGTGATGGGACCAGATGTCATGATCTTCATTTTCTGAATGCTGAGCTTTAAGCCAACTTTTTCACTCTCCACTTTCACTTTCATCCAGAGGCTTTTTAGTTCCTCTTCACTTTCTGCCATAAGGGTGGTGTCATCTGCATATCTGAGGTTATTGATATTTCTCCTGGCAATCTTGATTCCAGCTTGTGTTTCTTCCAGTCCAGCGTTTCTCATGATGTACTCTGCATATAAGTTAAATAAACAGGGTGACAGTATACAACCTTGACGAACTCCTTTTCCTATTTGGAACCAGTCTGTTGTTCCATGTCCAGTTCTAACTGTTGCTTCCTGACCTGCATACAAATTTCTCAAGAGGCAGATCAGGTGGTCTGGTATTCCCATCTCTTTCAGAATTTTCCACAGTTTATTGTTATCCACACAGTCAAAGGCTTTGGCATAGTCAATAAAGCAGAAATAGATGTTTTTCTGGAACTCTCTTGCTTTTTCAATGATCCAGTGGATGTTGGCAATTTGATCTCTGGTTCCTCTGCCTTTTCTAAAACCAGCTTGAATGTCAGGAAGTTCACGGTTCACATAATAGTAAAGATTAATAAAACTAAAAGCTGGTTCTTTGAGAAGATAAACAAAATTGACAAACCCTTAGCCAGACTCATCAAGAAAAAAAGAGAGAAGAATCAAATCAACAAAATTAGAAACGAAAAAGGAGAGGTTACAACAGATAATGCAGAAATACAAAAGATTATGAGAGACTATTATGAACAATTATATGACAATAAAATTGATAACCTGGAAGAAATGGACAGGTTCTTCGAAAAGTTCAATCTTCCAAGACTGAACCAGGAAGAAATAGAAATTATGAACAACCCAATTACAAGCACTAAAATTGAAGCTGTGATCAGAAATCTTTCAAAAAACAAAGGCCCAGGACCAGATGGCTGCACAGGAGAATTCTATCAAACATTTAGAGAGAGCTAATGCCTATCCTTCTAAAACTTTTTCAAAAAACTGCAGAGGAAGGATGTCAGGGAATGTTTAACAGGAGGATTCCTACGTGCTGTTTCTCACAAGTCCTTTGTATCCTTTTAAGCGGAACAGCACACTGCTCCCAGGACCTGGGGTCATTGTGTAAGACAGGCTTGAATCTCCTTTAGGAAACATTCTCTTTACGATAAAACTGCTTAGTCTCAATCCCCTTTCTTGCGATATGGATTGTCTCCTGACCTTGTGACCATCATCATCCCTTGTTCCCTTGGTAATGGTCACTGTACGTTTGATTTTCTGATCTTCATCATTGATTAAAGAAACTTATTGTACTACAACCTATATATACTCACAGAAAAATCATTAAAGCAACTTTGCTCCATCAAAGCTTGGGTCCCCATGTCTTTCTCTCTCTCTCTCTCTCTTCGGCTGATTTCCTGGAGCATAGAGACCCGTCTTGCTCACTCTCCTGCCCGGGCTTCCAAGACTCTCTCGAGAAATCACTCTGTGCCTTCACCCCTCCTCGAGAGGGCACCCGGTACCTTCATGAGAGATGCAAGTCCTGTATCAAGGACTTTATTGGTTTTCTGAGTAAACCAGGGAGTATCAGCCTCTTTCTCTCTTTCACTTTCTTATCATCGCCTCTGGACTACCAGGTCCTGGTCCATTAAAAGACCCCAACAGAAGGAGCATTTCCAAACTCATTCTATGAGGCCACCATCACCCTGATACCAAAACCAGACAAAGACAACACAAAAAAGAAAACTGCAGGCCAATATCACTGATGAACATAGATGCAAAAATCCTCAACAAAATTTTAGCAAACAGAATTCAGCAACACATCATAAAGCTCATACACCATGATCAAGTTGGGTTTATTCCAGGGATGCAAGGATTCTTCAATATATGCAAATCAATCAATGTGATATACCGTATTAACAAATTTAAAGATAAAAACCACATGATCATCTCAATAGATGCAGAAAAAGCCTTTGACAAAATTCAGCACCTATTTATGATTAAAACTCCTCAAAAAATGGGCATAGAAGGAACCTACCTCAACATAGTAAAGGCCATATATGATAAGCCTATAGCAAACATTATTTTCAGTGGTAAAAAGCAGAAAGCATTTCCCCAAAGATCAGGAACAAGACAAAGGTGTCCACTTTTGCTGCTATTATTCAGCATAGTTCTGGAAGTCCTAGCTACAGCAATCAGAGAATAAAAAGAAATAAAAGGAATCCAGATCAGAAAAGAAGTAAAGCTCTCACTGTTTGCAGATGACATGATACTGTACATAGAAAACCCTAAAGATAGTAAGTTGCAGGATACAAAATCAATACATAGAAATCACTTGCATTTCTATATACTAACAATGAAAAATCAGAAAGAGAAATTAAGGAATCAATCTCATTCACCATTACAATGAAAAGAATTAAATATCTAGGAATAAACTTACCTAAAGAGACAAAAGAACTGTACACAGAAAATTATAAGACACTAATGAAAGATATCAAAGATGACATAAACAGATGGAGAGATATTCCATGTTCCTGGCTAGGAAGAATCAATATTGTGAAAATGACTATACTACCAAATGCAATCTACAGAGTCAATGTGATCCCTATCAAACTACCAATGGCATTTTTCACAGAACTAAAACAAAAATTTCACAATTCATATGGAAACACAAAAGACCCTGAATAGCCAAAGCACTCTTGAGAAAGAAGAAAGGAGCTGGAGAAATCAAGATTCCTGACTTCAGGTTATACTACAAAGCTACAGTCATCAAGACAGTATGATACTGGCACAAAAACAGAAATATAGACCAATGGAACAAGACAGAAAGCCCAGAAATAAACCCACGCACCTATGGGTACCTTATTTTTGACAAAGGAGGCAAGAATATACAATGTGGCAAAGACAGCCTCTTCAACAAATGGTGCTGGGAAAACTGGACAGCTATATGTACAAGAATGAAATCAGAATGCTTCCTAACACCATTCACAAAGATAGACTCAAAATGGATTAAAGACCTAAATGCAAGACCCAAAACTATAAAACTCTTAGAGGAAAACATAGGCAGGACACTCAATGACATAAATCAAACAAAGATCCTCTAGACCCACCTCCTAGAGTAATGGAAATAAAAACAAAAGTAAACAAGTGGGACCTGTTTAAACTTAACAGCTTTTGCACAGCAAAGGAAACTATAAGCAAGGTGAAAAGACAACACTCAGAATGGGAGAAAATAATAGCAAATGAGCTTTAAGCCAACCTTCTCACTCTCCTCTTTCACTTTCATCAAGAGGCTTTTTAGTTCCTCTTCACTTTCTGCCATAAGGGTAGTGTCATCTGCATATCTGAGGTTATTGATATTTCTCCCAGCAATCTTGATTCCAGCTTGTGCTTCTTCCAACCCAGCGTTTCTCATGATGTACTCTGCATATAAGTTAAATAAGCAGGGTGACAGTATACAGCCTTGACGTACTCCTTTTCCTGTTTAGAACCAGTCTGTTGTTCCATGTCCAGTGCTAACTGTTGCTTCCTGACCTGCATACAGGTTTCTCAAGAGGAAGGTCAGGGGGTCTGGTATTCCCATCTCTTTCAGAATTTTCCACAGTTTATTGTGATCCACACAGTCAAAGGCTTTGGCATAGTCAATAAAGCAGAAATAGATGTTTTTCTGGAACTCTCTTGCTTTTTCAATGATCCAGTGGATGTTGGCAATTTGATCTCTGGTTCCTCTGCCTTTTCTAACACCAGCTTGAACATCTGGAAGTTCACGGTTCACGTATTGCTGAAGCCTGGCTTGGAGAATTTTGAGCATTACTTTACTAGCGTGTGAGATGAGTGCAACTGTGCAGTAGTGTGAGCATTCTTTGGCATTGTCTTTCTTAGGGATTGGAATGAAAACTGACCCTTTCCAGTCCTGTGGCCACTGCTGAGTTTTCCAAATTTGTTGGCATATTGAGTGCAGCACTTTCACAGCATCATCTTTCAGGATTTGAAATAGCCCAACTGGAATTCCATCACCTCCACTAGCTTTGTTTGTAGTAAAAGAGGAGAGGAGGTTGGCTTAAAGCTCAAAATTCAGAAAATGAGAATCATGGCATCTGGTCCCATCACTTCATGGGAAATAGATGGGGAAACAGTGGAAACAGTATCAGACTTTATTTTGAGGGGCTCCAAAATCACTGCAGGTGGTGACTGCAGCCATGAAATTAAAAGATACTTACTCCTTGGAAGGAAAGTTATGACCAACCTAGATAGCATATTGAAAAGCAGAGACATTACTTTGCCAACAAAGGTTCATCTAGTCAAGGCTATGGTTTTTCCTGTGGTCATGTATGGATGTGAGAGTTGGACTGTGAAGAAGGCTGAGTGACAATGAATTGATGCTTTCGAACTGTGATGTTGGAGAAGTCTCTTGAGAGTCCCTTGGACTGCAAGGAGATCCAACCAGTCCATTCTAAAGGAGATCAGCCCTGGGTGCTCTTTGGAAGAAATAATGCTAAAGCTGAAACTCCAGTACTTTGGCCACCTCATGTGAAGAGTTGACTCATTGGAAAAGACCCTGATGCTGGGAGGGATTGGGGGCAGGACGAGAAGGAGACGACAGAGGATGAGATGGCTGGATGCCATCACCGACTCAATGGACGTAAGTTTGAGTGAACTCTGGGAGTTGGTGATGGACAGGGAGGCCTGGTGTGCTGTGATTCATGGGGTCACAAAGAGTCAGACACGACTGAGAGACTGAACTGAACTGAAGAGCAAATGAAACAACTGACATAGGATTAATTTCCAAATATACAAGCAGCTCACACAACTCAATACCAGGAAAACAAACAACCCAATCAAAAAGTGGGGAAAAGACCTCAACAGACATTTCTCCAAAGAAAACATACAGCTGGCTAGCAAACACATGAAAAGATGCTCAACATTGCTCATTATTAGAGAAATGCAAATCAAAACTACAATGAGATATCATCTCACACCAGTCAGAATGGCCCTCATCAAAAAGTCTACAAACAATAAATGCTGGAGAGCGTGTGGAGAAAAGGGACCACTCTTGCACTGTTGGTGGGAATGTAAATTGATACAGCCACTATGGAAGATGGTATGGAGATTCCTTAACACTAGGAATAAAACCACCATATGACCCAGCAATCTCACTGCTAGGCATATACCCTGAGGAAACCAAAATTTAAAGAGACACATGTATCCTATTATTCATTGCAGCACTTTTTACAATAGCTCAAACATGGAAACAAGCTAGATGTCCATCGACAGATGAATGGGTAAAGAAGCTGTGGTATATATACACAACGGAATATTACTCAGCCATAAAGACGAACACATTTGAGTCAGTTCTAATGAGGTGGATGAACCTAGAACCTATTATACAGAGTGAAGTGAGTCAGAAAGAGAAGGATAAATACCGAATTCTAACACATATATACAGAATCTAGAAAAATGGTGCTGAAGAATTTACTTACAGGGCAACAGTGGAGAAACAGACATAGAGAATAGACTTATGGACATGGGAAGAGGGGAGGAGAGGGTGAGATGTATGGAAAGAGTAAACATGGAAGCCTACATTACCGTTTGTAAAATAGATAGCCAAAGGGAATTTGCTATATGGCTCAGGAAACTCAACAGGCGCTCTGTATCAACCTAGAGGGTTGATACAGATGGGGAGGCAGACAGGAGGGAGCTTCAAAAGAAAGGCGAAATATGTATACCTAAAGCTGATTCATGTTGAGGTTTGACAGAAAACAGCAAAATTCTGTAAAGCAATTATCCTTCAATAAAAAATAAATTAGTTAAAAAAAAAAAAAAGAAAGATGAAAGTGGAAGTTCCCTGGTTAGGATTTGGTGCTTTCATTTCTGTGGCCTGGGTTCAGCCCCTGGTCAGGGAATTGAGATCCCACAAGCTGTATGGTGCGGCCAAAAAAAGGAGTGTGAAAGATAAAGGAAACGTGATGAAGGGTTGATGCCACTGAGTCATGAAGACCACACAGAAGTGTTTCTGAGAGAGAAAGCAGGTGGCCACAGTGTGTTAGGAGAGAGACTGTGAGAATTAAAGATGTATCAGGAACAGCCCTACTTTCTCCAATTGTACCACTCTCAGCATGTTGGTTTACCTGTACTCAGAATTCTCTTACTTGAAGAGTAAAATATTAATGTACTAGAGGAAAAAGTCTCCTGTGAACCAGGAAACCTTCCACATCATACCAAACTAATCCATAATAGAGAAGCACATGTGGCAAAACATATTCTTCACAAAAAATTCAGAGTAGAAGAAAAGAAAATATCTCACAATATATTTTATGAGACTAGCTCATAACTAGGACAAGAAATAAAATTTATAGCCAAACTAAGGAGCACAAATATAAAAATCCTTATCAAAACATTGCAAGCTGAAGAACATAAAAACATCATAATCAAGTCTGGTTTGTCCCAGAAATGCACTTTAGCAGATTAATGACTTAGGAAATTACTAATGTAATTCACTGCATTAACAGATTAAAGGAAAAAACATGATTATCTAAATGGATGCAGAAAAAGCACTTGAGAACATCCAATATTCATTCATAATTTTAAAAACTTAGCAGTCTAGGGATCTTCTTTAAACTGGCAAAATCATTTACCAATAGCCTCCAGAAAATATTGTATTCAGTGACAAGTCACTTCAAGTATTTATTTCCTTTAAAACCAGAAGAAAAAAATACAGTTGATTCTTAACAATATAGGGTTTAGGGATGATGACTCCCTTCACGTTAAAAAAAATTATCTATGTATAAATTTATGGTTAACCACTGATCTTGATCAACAGATTCAACCAACCCCAGATTGGGTAGTTCTGTAGTATGAATTCATTGAAAAATAATCTGTATAAGTGAACCCATGCAGTTCAAAACTGTGTTGTTCAAGGGTCAACTTAATTCCAATTATCACTCACATTAGGGGGCACCAGTCAGTGCAAGAAAGATAAGCATAATAATTGAATTTAAATAATACGATTCTCATCATTTACAGATATGATGGCCTACTGTATTTATTCAGGGTTCTCCAGAGAAACAGAACATCAGTATATTAGAAGGATATGGCTCATGTGATTATGGAGGCTGAAAAGTCTCAAGATCTACAATCAACAATCTGGACGACCAGGAGAACTGATGGTGTAATTTCAGTTTGATTCCAAAGGTCTGAGAACTGGGAGAACCCATAATTTAAATTTGAGAACAAAAGCAGGAGTCTTAAGTTCCAAAAAGACCCTATGTTTCAGTTTGAATCTGAAGTCAGGGAAAGACCAACATTCCAGCTTAAGACAGTCAGGCAGAATTTCCATGTTCCTCATGAGAGAATCAGCATTTTTCTTCTATTCTGGCCTTCATCTGACTGAATGAGACCCACTTATATCATGCAGGGTAATCTGCTCCATTCGGCCTGTGAATGCAAATGTTTATCTCATCTAGAAACATCCTTACAGACATATCCAGGCTAATGTTTGACCAAAGAATAGGGCCCTCTATGACCTATTCAAATTGAATCAATAAATTAAACACATTTTGTCAACTTGGTCCCCATATGCATCTCTTTAAACCATGCCCAGACTCTAAATAAAGACAGTTTAGTTTAGTTCAGTTCAATCACTCAGTCATGTCTGACTCTTTGCAACCCCATGGACTGCAGTATGCCAGGCTTCCCTGTCCATCACCAGCTCCCAGAGCTTGCTCAAACTCATATCCATTGAGTCAGTGATGCCATCCAACCATCTCATCCTCTGTTGTCCCCTTCTCCTCCTGCCTTCAATCTTTCCCAGCATCAGGTTCTTTTCCAAGGAATCAGTTCTTTGTATCAGGTGGCCAAAGTATTGGAGTTTCAGCTTCAGCATCAGTCCTTCCAATCAATATTCAGGACTGACTTCCTTTAGGATGGACTGGTTGGATCTCTTTACTGTCTAAGGAACTCTTAAGAGTCTTCTCCAACAAAATTGCAATAATCCTGGTGAGGGCTAAGGAGGGCTTTAACTAAAGCCATGCAGGGGAGAGGGAGAGAGTGGGCAGATTAAAGAGGGATTTTGGGTTTGAAACAGCAAGACTTAGGAACACATTGAATGAGGGCAATTAAGCACAGTGAGGAGTCTAGGATAATGGCCAGGTTTCAATCAAAGATATTGCTGCAAAAATTTCTCCATGGGTGAAAGACCACGTTAAATGATACCTATAATTCTTTGCAGGACTATGGGTCATAATTTAAAATTTTATTAACTTTTAGGACTCCTGACAACTTCCACTGAATATTGTAAAATATAATAAAGCTAGCACTTAACATCTACATAATATGGTGGGATATCTTTTTTTCAGATACTTTAGCAAAACATTAAACATAAAGTACTTAATATTGGCAAGGCTGCTGTACAGTCATATTTTAGTGTGTTATTTTTGTTGACGTATAATTGATGTACAATATCGTGAAAGTTACAGCTGTACAATATAGTGATTCATAGTTTTTAAAGGTCTGACTCCCTTTATATTTATTATAAAATATTGGCTATATTCCCTGTGTTGTGCAATATAGCCTTGCTGCTAAGCTGCTAAGTTGCTTCAGTCATGTCCGACTCTGTGTGACCCCATAGACGGCAGCCCACCAGGCTCCGCCATCCCTGGGATTCTCTAGGCAAGAACACTGGAGTGGGTTGCCGTTTCCTTCTCCAATGTGTAAAAGTGAAGTCGCTCAGTTGTGCCCGACCCTCAGCGACCCCATGGACTGCAGCCTACCAGGCTCCTCTGTCCATGGGATTTTCCAGGCAAGAGTACTGGAGTGGGGTGCCATTGCCTTCTCCAGTATAGCCTTATAGCTATTTTATGCATAATAGTTTGTACCTCTTAAGTCCCTACCCCTATATTGCTCCTCCCTGTTTCCCTGTCCCTACTGGTAACCACTAGCTTGTCTTCTATATCTGTGAATCGGTTTTTTTGTTGTTGTTGTTATATTCACTAGTTGTTGTATTTTTAGTCTCTACATATGAGTGATATCATACACTATTTGTTTTTCTCTGTCTGGCTTATTTCACTTAGCATAATACCCTCCACCTCCATCCATGTTGTTGCAAATGGCAAAATGTCATTCTTTTTTATGGCTGGGTAGTATTCCATTGTATGTGTATAATGTACTATATATGTTGTATAATACCACACACACACACATAAAAAAAAAAAGCATCAATTTTTCAGCGCTCAGCTTTCTTTATAGTCCAGCTCTCACATCCATATAAGACTAATGGAAAAAACATAGCTTTGACTAGACAGACCTTTGTTGGCAAAGTAATGTCTCTGCTTTTTAATATACTGTCTAGACATCAGTCTGAGTGAACTCCGGGAGTTGGCGATGGACAGGGAGGCCTGGCGTGCTGCGATTCATGGGGTCGCAAAGAGTCGGACACGACTGAGCGACTGAACTGAACTAGGTTAAGTCACAACTTTTCTTCCAAGGAGCAAGTGTCTTTTAATTTCATGGCTGCAGTCACCATCTTCGGTGATTTTGCAGCCCCCCAAAATAAAGTCTGTCATTGTTTCCATTGTTTCCCCATCTATTTGGGGAAAATAAAGATAGTAACAAGGTCAAACTTCCTCCCAACATGATACAACTACCCTGCCTACAATTAACAACTCACTCACTTCTTCCCCAGAAGAGTAGGTAATGTCCTTGAGTGATGTTTACTCTTCTTGATATTTTATAGCTTAAATACTATGATGTAAAGTTTAAAATACTTAAATACCATAATATAAAATCAATATATCTTGTGTTACATGATAAGAGCATTAGACAAGGAAGAAAAACTTTCATAACCAAAAAAATTTACTCAATATTAAAGTCATTTCTGTCCGACCCTCAGCGACCCCATGGACTGCAGCCTTCCAGGCTCTTGCCTGGAGAATCCCAGGGATGGGGGAGCCTGGTGGGCTGCTGTCTATGCGATCGCACCGAGTCAGACACGACTGAAGTGACTTGGCAGCAAAGTCATTTCTATAACTGTTCACTTGGTCATAACTGGTATTTATAACCATCTTCCAATAGCATTTTGTTTTCCCTTTGCCTTCAAGAAACACCTCAGCTGGTAACAGTTCTTGACTTGGTTGGGTGACCTGGACCTTCATTCCTAAAGGGTCTGGCCCATTAGTAATCCTGCCTGGATTTGGTTGTTGTAATTTTACACTGACCTTAATTGCAGGGCATGGTAATACAAAAGACATCCTAAGGGATCTTCTGAATTCCAGACATACTCTTCCTTATTGTAAGCAACAGTTTAATTTCACCTTGGTAGTCAGATCAATCACCCCAGCCAACATCATAACTCTTCTTCACCTGATGATTCAGAGGCATGAGGAACTCAAAGTGTCCATCTTTACTTCCAGTTCAGCGAAATCACTGTTGTGTCTCCTGGTGGAAATTTTCAGCCCTCTGGAACAAAGACCTCTAGTCCAGCAGAATCTAGTTTGTGGGAACAGGAAGCAAAATTTTGCTAGTGTGTTACTTGGGGTAATAATGGGGGGTGCCACAGTTTCCCATTTCCTCCCCTTGATTCCTGGACTTGTGAATTCTGGCTAAGGGAAAATCAGAACTGTATATTGGATGCTGATTCAGGGAATATACAGCCTTAGGGAGAAACTTGCCTTAGCCCTGCAAGGTATTCACCTAGTTGACAACGTGACTAGGTCTTTCAAAAGAGCATTCCACTATTCTATCAAGCTGGCTACTTCAGGATTGTGGGAAATACATTAAGAGGAATGAATTCCATGAGCATGGGTACATTGCCACACTTCATTTGCTGTAAAGTGAGCTCTTTGCTCACAAACAATGCTATGTGGAAATCCTTAATAGTGGATAAGGCATCAGTCTGCCTGATTACCACAGCTGCTGCTGCTAAGTCACTTCAGTCGTGTCCAACTCTGTGAGACCCCATAGACAGCAGCCCAACAGGCTCCACCATCCCCTGGATTCTCCAGGCAAGAACACTGGAGTGGGTTGCCATTTCCTTCTCCAATGTACCATGGGAATGGTACTATATCAAGGATTCAGTGTTGGTTTCTAATTACTGGCATGTTGGGCATTCAGCAATGGCCATAGTTGGGTTGGCCTTGGTGAGTGGAAGTCTATGCTGCTGAGCTCACATGTAACTCCCAACTTTGCTACCAGGCAACTTTGTTCATGAGCCCCTGGGTGATGACTGAGATTACTAGAGAAAGATATTGACTGGTGTCCACAGAACACAGTGAAGTGAAAGTTGCTCAGTCATATCCATGGAATTCTCCAGGCCAGAATACTGGAATGGGTAGCCTTTCCCTTTTCCAGGGGATCTTCCCAACCCAGGGATGAAACCCAGGTCTCCTGAATTGCAGGCAGATTCTTTACCAACACATAAGATTATCTTTCATGGGGTCACAAAGAGTCGGACACGACTGAGCGACTGAACTGAAGATTATCTAATCCACTTGATTATTAAAATTCTCTTCTGCTGAGGTCACTCTTCGGTGAGCATTCACATGGACACAAATATCTTCACATTTGTTCCTCATTCAGAAATATATCTCTGTATCTTTTCCCCAAATTTCCTTGTCATCAATTTTCCAGTTTTGTTACAATCATGTTCCTTCCAATTCCCTGACCATCCAGGCAAACCAATGACTACAGTCCATGAATAGGTATATAATCTCACACCTGGCCATTTTTTCCCCAAGCAAACTGAACGGCTAGATGTGCTGCTCAAAGTTCTGCCTACTGGGAGGATTTTCCTTCACCTAAGTTCTTTGGTGATGTCTCACACGCGAGGTGTAGTGCTGCAGCTCTCGACCTCCAGTGATGCCCAGGACACAGTGGACTTCAGACGTGCAGGGTAATGGTGAAGACAGAGGAAAGAAGCACTGCAGGATATGGAAGATGAAAATCAGTGAGACATAAAAGCCAACAAGAGAAACCATCTCTGACCATCCCACATTTTTCCATCCCACCCCGCGTGGAAATTCCCCCATTGTCAGTGAGAACTACCAAATCTGACTTTTATGTTTGGTATCAGAATTTAGGTTCCTGCTCCATTGGTTTTTTTTTTTTTTAAACAGTTTTCAGAATTTCTTAGAAGGCAAGAGTGAATTTCTGTGGATTTTACTGGTCTCAGCTTTTATGTTCTTTCAGACACTAACAGGACTGCACAGAGGTTTTGTTTTTTTTTTTTAACATTACTGTATGGTCTCCTGCCAGATGTATAAGATCACCATTAGAAATGGAAATTACATTCGAAAGCCACTAGACTTCTAGGTGAGGTGATGCAAGCATATGAAAGCAAGGTTAATCACACTGTGGAGATATGTGTGATATCATTTTCCCTTTTTCTAACTTCAAATTGAATTTTATAAAAATGTTTAAAATTAAGCAGATGTTAGCTTGAGGTGGAATGGTTTTGCTGTAAAAAGTTTCACACTCTGCTGAAATGTTGCAAAAAAGCATAGTGCTCATAACCGTTCAATAACTCATGGCTACTCATTCTTGCCTGTTTTTACTCTTCCTCTGAAGCAGGTCAGCATTGAAGGTGGTATGGAAACGCCTGCATATGTGTTCGATTCTTTGTTTCTTCTCCTTCCCTCTCCCTCTGGGCCCTGCCTCTTCCTCACTCACTCAGCCTCTTTTCTTCAGTATGTGTTCAGTTCAGTTCAGTTGCTCAGTTGTGTCCGACTCTTTGAGACCCCATGGATTGCAGCACATCAGGCTTCCCTGTCCATTACCAACTACCGGTGTTCACTCAAACTCATGTCTGTTGAGTCGGTGATGCCATCCAACCATCTCATCCTCTGTCATCCCCTTCTCCTCCTGCCTTCAATTTTTCCCAGCATCAGGGTCTTTCCCAATGAGTCAATTCTTTGCATCAGGTGGCCAAAGTATTGGAGTTTCAGCTTCAGCATCAGTCCTTCCAATGAATATTCAGGACTGATTTCCTTTAGGATGGACTGGTTTGATTTCCTTGCAGTCCAAGGGACTCTCAAGAGTCCCTTGGGGACTCTCCAACACCACAGTTCAAAAGCATCAATTCTTTGGTGCTCAGCTTTCTTTATAGTCCAACTCTCACATCCATACATGACTACTGGAAAAACCATAGCCTTAACTAGATGGACCTTTGTTGACAAAGTAATGTCTCTGCTTTTTAATATGCTGTCTAGGTTGGTCATAACTTTTTTCCCAAGGATAAGCATCTTTTAATTTCATGGCTGCAGTTACCATCTGCAGTGATTTTGGAGCCCAAAAGTATAAAGTCTATCACTGTTTCCACTGTTTCCCCATCTATTTGCCATGAAGTTTTGGGACCAGATGCCATAATCTTAGTTTTCATGATCAGGATGTGTAGCTTGAAGCTAATTTGTACTGTTGAATATCTGACTGGAGTCACAGATGCAAAATGTGTATTGTTCTTACTAGACACTTCTAGCGATGCCTGCATATTGTGCAGAGACATCTGCAAACCCAAGTTTTCTTTTCCTTTGTCCATTGATGAGAGGGAACTCTGTATGAAGCCATGAGTGCAGACAGTGAGAGATAAGGCAGTATAGCATGAGTGGGAGTCATGGGGCCACTGACAGAATAATGGATACATAAATTGTACTGAAGTCACACAATGTCATCCTAAAGAACAATGAAATTTAAGAACTTCAGTCATATATATTAAGATAGATGAATCTTCCAAACAAGGTGATGAGCAAAACACAGAACTATGGGAGACTAGCAGATATTTTAGGGAACCATATTTGTTTTTAAAAAGCAATGGAATAATAAAAAATGAACCTAGGAGAATGGTTACACTGATGTGTGTGTGGAGGAGTGTTGAGGGTTGGATTGAGAATGGAGATAACAAAAAATAATGACAATAATAGAAGAATAATGTCTATTACTTGTATAGCATTTACAATTTGCCAGTGTTCTAAGTGTTTTTTATACTTTAGCTCATTTAATCCTCACAAGTCAATAGGTAGTTACTAGTACTTTGTGCATTCTACAAAGGAGACTAAGTTATGCTTCCTGACCATTATACAAATATTTCCTAAATTAAAAAATAAACAAATGAAAACATAGATAAAACATTATTGATATTTAATATCTTAAATATCAACAGTGTTTTATTGATTTTCAATATCTTAAATATCAATAATATTTAAAGAACATGAAAGAAGTTTCCTCTAGATGTGGCACTCCACTTTAATGAGGAGTTGTATAGGGCCCTGCCTTTTGATAATAAAACCTTCCCCTCTTATTTTGTGTATATACTATAGGCAACCATTTTTTTATAGAAAGAATTTACTAAAAAATATAATTAGAATAAAAATATATGACATTTAGCTGGTCTCTAAATGGTTTTTTTTTATTTAATTTAATTTTATTTATTTATTTATTTTTTATATTTACCCAGCCTGTTGTTCTTTCTTTATTTTGATGTCCCAAGTTTCCTTCTGTTATCATTTCCTTTCTGTTGAAAAATTTCTTTTAGCAATTCTTTTTTTTTTTCTAATTTTATTTTATTTTTAAACTTTACATAATTGTATTAGTTTTGCCAAATATCAAAATGAATCCGCCACAGGTATACATGTGTTCCCCATCCTAAACCCTCCTCCCTCCTCCCTCCCCATACCATCCCTCTGGGTCGTCCCAGTGCACTAGCCCCAAGCATCCAGTATCGTGCATCGAACCTGGACTGGCAACTCGTTTCTTACATGATATTTTACATGTTTCAATGCCATTCTCCCAAATCTTCCCACCCTCTCCCTCTCCCACAGAGTCCATAAGACTGTTCTATACATCAGTGTCTCTTTTGCTGTCTCGTACACAGGGTTATTGTTACCATCTTTCTAAATTCCATATATATGCGTTAGTATACTGTATTTATGTTTTTCCTTCTGGCTTACTTCACTCTGTATAATAGGCTCCAGTTTCATCCACCTCATTAGAACTGATTCAAATGTGTTCTTTTTAACGGCTGAATAATACTCCATTGTGTATATGTACCACTGCTTTCTTATCCATTCATCTGCTGATGGACAGGCAAGTCATGGTGGAGAGTTCTGACAAAATGTGGTCCACTGGAGAAGGGAATGGAAAACCACTTTAGCATTCTTGCCTTGAGAACCCCATGAACAGTATGAAAAGGCAAAAAGATATGACACTGAAAGATGAGTCCCCCAGATTGGTTGGTGTTCAATATGCTACTGGAGAAGCATGGGAAAATAGCTCCAGAAGGAATGAAGAGGCTGAACCAAAGTGGAAACAATGCCCAGTTGTGGATGTGTCTGGTGGTGAAAGTAAAGTCCAATGCTGTAAAGAACAGTATTGCATAGAAATTTGCAGTGTTAGGTCCATGAATCAAGGCAAACTGGAAGTGGTCAAACAGGAGATGGCAAGAGTGAACATCAACATTTTAGGAATCAGTGAACTAAAATGGACTGGAATGGGTGAATTTAATTCAGATGACCATAGTATCTTCACTGTGGGCAAGAATCCCTTAGAAGAAATCGAGTAGTCTCATAGTCAACAAAAGAGTCCAAAATGCAGTACTTGGGTGCAGTCTCAAAAACAACAGAATGATCTAGGTTCCTTTACCAGACAAACCATTCAATTTCACAGTAATCCAAGTCTATGCCCCAACCACAAATGCCAAAGAAGCTGAAATTGTATGGTTCTATGAAGACCTACAAGACCTTGTAGAACTAACACCCAAAATAAGATGTCCTCTTCATCATAGGGGACTGGAATGCAAAAGTAGGAAGTCAAGAGATAACTGGAGTTAACAGGCAAGTTTGGCCTTGGAGTACAAATTTCAATAGATTTTGCTTTTTTCAATTTCAAGGTCCTATCCATGACACATTACATTCAGTTGCCATGTCCTCCTTAGGCTCCTGCTGGCTGTGACACTTTCAGACTTTCCTTATTTTTGATGGCATTGACAGTACTGATGACCTTGAGGAGTACTGGTCAGACAGTTTGCAGAATCTCCCTTTATTGTGATGTTTGTGATGTTTTTCTTATTACTAGGCTGAGGTTACAGGCTTTGGGGAGGAAGACCACAGAGGTAAAGTGCTGTTTTCATCACATTGTATCAAGAGTACATACTATCAACATAATTTACAACTGTTGATGTTGACCTGAATCATCTGGCTGAAGTGTCTCATCGTTTTTCTCCACTGCAAAGTTACTTTCCCCCCGCCCCCACCCAGTCTTCCTGTACTGTCCTCTTTAGAAGGGAGTTATGCTCCACTTCCTTGAAGGCAGTGTCTATATTAACTGTAAGTGAGTGAGTGAAGTTGCTCAGTCGTGTCTGACTCTTTGCGACACTGTGGACTGTAGCCCAGCAGGCTCCTCCATCCATGGGATTCTCCAGGCAAGAATACTGGAGTGGGTTGCCATTTCCTTCTCCAGGGGATCTTCCCTACCCAGGGATTGAACTCAGATCTCCCACATTGCAGGCAGATGCTTTAACCTCAGCCACCAGGAAAGCCTTATTAACCATATGAGTGATTTACCTTTTCTCACCCATTTATTCATTTATTTATTTATTAAAATATTTATCTCTGTCTCTGGGGGTGAAACCAAGAACTGTGTTTTAATTAGTCCTCCAGATGATTCTTATGTGAGCTAAAGTTTGAGGACCACTGAGACATTGGGGTTGTTAGCATAACTTAATCTAAATAGACTGATGCAGGATTCAATTTCATTTTTCTCTTTTCCATATAGTATCCAACTATTTCCATTCATTGACTAGTTCATGCTTTCCTCACTGATCTGCCATGTTAAAACCATCATATAATAGGTGGCCAATTGCACAAAGGTATGTGTTTGGGCTCTTCAATCCATTTCACTAATCTGTTTTTCTAACCTTGCAATAACAATACGTCACAACTGTGCTATCTTTATAATAATGCTTGGTATCTTAGAGAGCAAGGTCTCTCATATACTGGTATTTCGTCATTATCCTCACTATTCTTGACACTATGCATGCTGATACAAATTTTACTGTCGAGCTGTTAACTTCAGCAAACAATCTGTGATAGCACTGAATTGATAAATCTGTTGGGAGTAATTGAACATACTGAACAATTTTTAAGTTTCTAATTTATAAACATGGTCTTTCTCCATTTATTTAAATTTTTTAAACATTTGCCAATAAAATTTTTAAAAATATTTATTCATTTGTTTATTTGGCTGTGCCAGGTCTTAGTTGAGGCATGCGGGATCTTTCAGTTGTGGTATTTGGGATCTAGTTCCCTCACCATGGATGGAACCCGAGCACCCTGAATTGGGAGCAGAGTCTTAGCCACTGGACCACGACGGAAGTTCCAATAAGCTTTTAATTTTCTTCAGCGAGGCCTTGAACATCATTGTTAGATTTATTTTTAAGTACTGCATATACTTGATGCTGCTGTAAATGGTGTTTCTTTTTCATTTCACTTTTAAATAGTTTGTGGCTGATACATAGGAAAACAAATTATTTTGTATCAGTTTTATAATAGCTATTAATTTCATTAACTCTCAATCATTAATTCTAATAATTATCAACAGAATTATGCTGGAGTTTTTATATGCAGGAGCATATCATCTACAAATAATGTGATTCCTTTCATTAAATCCTTATCCTGTTAAATTATTTTTTAAGCCACTCTTGATTATTGATGATCTCTTAAAAAACCCAAATAGAACAGATGATATTGGACCTGTGGTCCTATTCATGATCTCAAAAGGAAATTTTTTTTCATTATATCATCATTTGGAATGGTGGTAAGCTGGAAGTATTTGACAGAAATCCAGTATCAGATTAAGGGGATTTCCTTCTATTTCTAATTTGCTGCAAATCTTTATTATGAATTGATGTTGAATTTCATGAAATTTCTGCATCTATTTAGATGACCAATTTTTCTCCTTTCATTTTTTAATATGGTGATTATATTAATTGCCTTTTCCCAGGGATTTTTAAAGTTCAGGTTTATTGAAACACAATTTACATACAGTAAAATGTACCCTTTTCCAATGTAGTTTGTTGAGTCCTGGCCTACAGTCATGTACTGTGTTAAGTGTTACTTGCTCAGTTGTGTCCAACTCTTTGTGACCCCATGGACTGTAACCCATCATGGTTCTCTGTCCATGGGATTCTCCAGGCAAGATCTTCAGGCAAAATCTCCAGGGGATCTTCCTGATCCAGGGATTAAACCCAGGTCCCTGGCAGATTCTTTACCATCTGAGCCACCAGGATAATACCAGAAAAATCCAGATACAGAACATTTACATTACATCACCACAAAAAATTCCGTTGTGCCCCTTGGCAGTCATTCCCTTCCTCCTCCTATTCCTTGCACCAGGGAACCACTGATTTGATTTCTGTCCCTATCAGTTCAGTTCAGTCTCTCAGTCATGTCTGACTCTGCGACCCCATGAATCGCAGCATGCCAGGCCTCCCTGTCCATCACCAACTCCCGGAGTTCACTCAGATTCATGCCCAACAAGTCAGTGATGCCATCCAGCCATCTCATCCTCTGTCGTCCCCTTCTCCTCCTGCCCCCAATCCCTCCCAGCATCAGAGCCTTTTCCAATGAGTCAACTCTTTGCATGAGGTGGCCAAAGTACTGGAGTTTCAGCTTCAGCATCATTCCCTCCAAAGAAATCCCAGGGCTGATGTCCTTTAGAATGGACTGGTTGGATCTTCTTGCAGTCCAAGGGACGCTCAAGAGTCTTCTCCAACACCACACTTCAAAAGCATCAATTCTTCAGCGCTCAGTCTTCTTCACAGTCCAACTCTCACATCCATACATGACCACAGGAAAAACCATAGCCTTGACTAGACGAACCTTTGTTGGCAAAGTAATGTCTCTGCTTTTGAATATGCTATCTAGGTCGGTCATAACTTTCCTTCCAAGGAGTAAGCGTCTTTTAATTTCATGGCTGCAGTCACCATCTGCAGTGATTTTGGAGCCCAGAAAAATAAAGTCTAATGCTGTTTCCACTGTTTCCCCATCTATTTCCCATGAAGTGATGGGACCGGATGCCATTATCTTTGTTTTCTGAATGTTGAGTTTTAAGCCAACTTTTTCACTCTCCACTTTCACCTTCATCAAGAGGCTTTTTAGTTCCTCTTCACTTTCTGCCATAAGGGTGGTGTCATCTGCATATCTGAGGTTATTGATATTTCTCCCAGCAATCTTGATTCCAGCTTGTGCTTCTTCCAGTCCAGCATTTCTCATGATGTACTCTGCATATAAGTTAAATAAACAGGGTGACAATATACAGCCTTGACGTACTCCTTTTCCTATTTGGAACGTCTGTTGTTCCATGTCCAGTTCTAACTGTTGCTTCCTGACCTGCATATAGGTTTCTCAAGAGGCAGATCAGGTGGTCTGGTATTCCCATCTCTTTCAGAATTTTCCACAGTTTATTGTGATCCACACAGTCAAAGGCTTTGGCATAGTCAATAAAGCAGAAATAGATGTTTTTCTGGAACTCTCTTGCTTTTTCCATGATCCAGTGGATGTTGGCAATTTGATCTCTGGTTCCTCTGCCTTTTCTAAAACCAGCTTGAACAGCAGGAAGTTCACGGTTCACATATTGCTGAAGCCTGGCTTGGAGAATTTTGAGCATGACTTTACTAGCATGTGAGATGAGTGCAATTGTGTGGTAGTTTGAGCATTCTTTGGCATTGGCTTTCTTTGGGACTGGAATGAAATCTGACCTTTTCCAGTCCTGTGGCCACTGCTGACTTTTCCAAATTTGCTGGCATATTGAGTGCAGCACTTTCACAGCATCTCTTTCAGGATTTGGAATAGCTCAACTGGAATTCCATCACCTCCACTAGCTTTGTTCGTAGTGGTGCTTTCTAAGGCCCACTTGACTTCACATTCCAGGATGTCTGGCTCTAGGTCAGTGATCACATAATAGCCCATAATTTGAAACACAAATGTCCAGTCAGTGATAAATGAATAAACAAGTTTGGTACTTTTTTAATTAAAAGAAACAGTTCTGTTACATGAAGTAATGTAGATGAATCTCAAAAGCATTATGCTAAGTAAAATAAGCAAGACAGAAACAGGATACATAATGTGTAATTCCCTTTATACAATAAATAAGAAAAGGCAATTTATCACTGACTGGACATTTGTGTTTCAAATTATGGGCTATTATAAATAAAGTTGCTACAAAAATTTTCATTCAAATTTTTGTATGGACATATTTTCATTCCTATTGAGTAGATACATAGAAGTGAGATTGCTGACTCATAAAAGTGTATGTTCAATTTTATAGGAAACTAACATGTTTTTCATGGGGTTATAAAGAGTCAGACATGATTTAGTGACTGAACAATAACTGTTTTTCAAAGTATGTGAATTCTAGTTGCCTCATAATTTTACCAGCTTTTGTATTATCTATTTTTAAAAGTATTTATATAATTTTAATAGGCGCATTGCTGCTGAAATTCAGTGGCTTAAAACAACATAAATTTATTCTCTTACAGTTATAGAGACCAGAAGTCCAAAAAGCTAGTTTCACTGAGCCAGACTCACATTGACTCCAGAGGAGAATCCATTTCCTTGCCTTTCCCAAATTATAGTGGCTGTCTCCAACCTAGTGGTATCTTTTAACCTTGCTAAGCTTACTTTCTAGTTCTAGTAACATTTTTGTAGATTCCATCAGATTTTCTGTATTGCTTCTCATCCTGCTTGTGATGCCAATTTTCTTGCTTCAAACTGTCCACACCATTTGTTGAACCCATGGTAGGCAAGGTGCAAGCTAAAAAGCTAGAAGAAAATGCAAGGAGCTGTAGGAACTGCAAATGCATTTATTTTCTCCTGGCTGGGGCAGCAGCCATAGCAGCAGTCATGCTATATTTCTCTTCTTTCATGGCTGAGCCAAAGGAAACAGCCGTGATGCAGCAGTAATGCCGCTGCTTTCTTTAGGCGGAGCTTATATATGGGAACTGTACAAAATAACCTGTTACCAAGCGAGTACCTCACGACACGCATGTGCAGGGCTATAAACGATCTCAGATGTTGTTATTCAGTGGTTCAGTTGTGTCCAGCTCTTTGTGACCCCGTGGATTGCAGCACGCCAGGCTTCCCTGTCCACCACCAATTCCCAGAGCTTCCTCAAAGTGAAGTCCATCGAGTTGGTGATGCCACCCAACCATCTCATCCTCTGTCATCCCCTTCACCTCCTACCTTCAATCTTCCCCAGCATCAGGGTCTTCTCCAATGAGTCAGTTCTTTGCATCAGGTGGCCAAAGTATTGGAGCTTCAGCTTCAGTGTCAGTCCTTCCAAAGAATATTTAAGATTGATTTCCTTTAGGATTGACTGGTTTGATCTCCTTGCTATCCAAGGGACTCTCAAGCATCTTCTCCAACACCACAGTTCAAGAGCATCAGTTCTTCAGTGCTCAGCTTTCTTTATACTCCAACTCTCACATCCATACATGACTACTGGAAAAACCATAGCTTTGACTGTATGAACCTTTGTCAGCAAAGTAATGTCTCTGCTTTTTAATATGCTATCTAGGTTGGTCATAGCTTTTGTTCCAAGGAGCAAGCGTCTTTTAATTTTGTGGCTACAATCACCATCTGCAGTAATTTTGGAACCCATGAAAATAAACTCTGTCACTGTTTCTATTGTTTCCCCATCTATTTTCCATGAAGTGATGGGACCGGATACCATGAATGAATCAGTTTTTTAAATGCTGAGCTTTAAAGCCAGCATTTTCACTCTCCTCTTTTGCTTTCATCAAGAGGCTTTTTAGTTCTTGTTCACTTTCTGCCATAAGGGTGGTGTCATCTGCATATCTGCTGGTGCTGCTGCTAAGTTGCTTCAGTCGTGTCTGACTCTGTGTGACCCCACAGATGGCAGCCCACCAGGCTCCCCCATCCCTGGGATTCTCCAGGCAAGAACACTGGAGTGGGTTGCCATTTCCTTCTGCAATGCATGAAAGTGAAAAGTGAAAGTGAAGTCGCTCAGTCGTGTCCGACTCTTCGCAACCCCATGGACTGCAGCCCACCAGGCTCCTCCATCCATGGGATTTTCCAGGCAAAAGTATTGGAGTGGGGTGCCATCGCCTTCTCCGCCGCATATCTGATGTTATTGATATTTCTCCTGTCAATCTTGATTCCAGCTTGTGCTTCATCCAGCCTGGCATTTCACATAATGTACTCTGCATATAAGTTAAATAAGCATTGTGACAATATACAGTCCTGACATAGTCCTTTCCCAATTTTGAATTGTCTGTTGTTTCATGTCTGGTTCTAACTGTTGCTTCTTGACCTGCATACAGGCTTTGGAGGAGGCAGGTGCAATGATCTGGTGTTCCCATCTCTTTAAGAGTTTCCACAGTTTGCTGTGCTCCATGGTCATCATTCACAAACTGTGGGGGCGAAAGAGCCTGACCATGGCATCTTGGCTAATTTGCTCTCTCCCACACTCCATCCTTTCAGCGTCCCTCACCTCATATTCTGTGCACAGTCCATCTTCTGCAATAATCCTTTGGCAAGTAACACCGACCCTTGGATTTACATCTTGCAACAGCAGTAGCTACAACAACATACAGTTACATCCCCAATACACAGCAAAACCCAATGTCAGGTATCACCTATAATTCATCTGTGCTCTCACAGGGCTAGACGGGCCACCCATCACAGGGGCAGGGCCTTTGTCTTCCATGGCCAAGTCCAGTCCACCATCTGTTCTTATGAAATTGCAGGAAAGCCTCCAGAGGAGAAACTCCACCCTTGTGGGATTTCTCATTCAGTTCAGTTCAGCTCAATCACTCAGTCGTGTCTGACTCTTTGTGACCCCATGAATTGCAGCACACCAGGCCTCCCTGTCCATCACCAACTCTTGGAGTTCACTCAAACTCATGTCCATCAAGTCGGTGATGCCATCCAGCCATCTCATCCTCTGTCATCCCCTTCTCCTCCTGCCCCCAATCCCTACCAGCCTTTTCCAATGAGCCAACTCTTCACGTGAAGTGGCCAAAGTACTGGAGTTTCAGCTTTAGCATCATTCCTTCCAAAGAACACCCAGGACTGATCTCCTTCAGAATGGACTGGTTGGATTTCCTTGCAGTCCAAGGGACTCTCAAGAGTCTTCTCCAACACCACAGTTCAAAAGCATCAATTCTTCGGCACTCAGCTTTCTTCACAGTCCAACTTTCACATCCATACATGACTACTGGAAAAACCATAGCCTTCAGGACCCACAAAACTTCCCACAGGTCCAGAGCCCACCCCTTCAAAGAGGGGATTTTTGTAGTTTTCACAGACCACCTACCAGATTCCAAATGCTCTCACACTCTTCTAAATCCGCAAGAGAATCAGAGGTCAGTAGCACATCACAGAACACAGCCTTGACAGTACACTGTCTACTAAATGTACGTCACAGGACACAGACTAAATCTACATCATGCATCACAGAACACGGCCTTTACAGTACACCTCCCCATAAACCTGCCCACATTTGCATCCACACAACCAGGAAGGGATCCCTGCCAGCTTGGGCCCCCTTTAGGGACTTTATGTTTTCAAAATGGCATCTCCAATGCCATCCCTCTACTTCTCTCAGTAAAGACCCGAAACGCACCCCCAACAGGTGTGGGGTCCACCCCTGTGTCCCAAAGTCGCAAGAGCCATGCTACCAAAGGTTCCTCTTGCTTTTGTCAAAACTGCATACCCAAGTCAACCAGCTCCACCTGAGTGTATGGTCAATATGTTATGAACTCAGTCACACTGGGTGCCCCTTGAGGATGCCCGCCCTGGGCCATAACGTGCTCATGCGTCACTTTCTGCTGTACAATGGGCCTCTCTGCCAAGCAGGGACCTGCAGTCTCATAACGTTCATCATCACTGTCACTTACTGCCTCACTGTCAGAGATGCTGCGTTCTTCAGGGCCACGGGGTTCTTGCTCTAAAGCCAATATACCTTACTCTAGTTCTTCCAAACATCTCTGCACATCGCACACTGGTGTGGCATCTCGGAACACTACTCATATTCGCCTTCATGGCAGTCAGCAAAATCCACCCCACAGTGCCAATGGCAGTCCGTGCCACCTTGTTCAGCAAATAAGAACTCACCACCTGTAACACTTTTTCAATGCTAGCCAGTGAACCGTCCACCACGTCCCAGTCTTCCACCAGAGCCCAAGCCAAGAGAATCATAGCCACACAGCACCACATGCTACATGGTGGCCACTGGCTTCCTCCATCCAGTGGAGCCTCAGGCTCCCCTATCTGCTGGGTATCCTGCCCACTATATCAATTGTATTGCTTCCCATCCTGCTTGTGACACCAATTGTCTTGCTGTTCACACTGTCTGCACCATTCGCTGACCCCATGGTAGGCAAGCCGCAAGCTAAGAGGCTGGAAGAAAATGTAAGGAGGCATAGGAATTGCAGACCATTTATCTTTTGCTGGCTGGTGCAGCAGCCGTAGCAGCTGACACGCTATATTCTCTCCTCTCGTGGCTGACCCAATGGACACTGCCGTGATGCAGCAGTAAGACCGCTACTTCCTTTAGTTGAAGCTCATATATGGGAATTGCACAAAGTAACCTCTGGGGCTTCCTGGCCCACCCATGGCTTGGGGTCGTGGACCTGAGACTTTCAAGGTCATGCTGGCGGCTTTGAGTGACTTGAGGAGAGTGAAACAACACCCACAAGAAGGCCTCTCCTACGAGGACCCACAGCACCAGGCTCGGACTACAGGCCTTTGCCAAGAGACTTCAACCAAAGGGCAAATTAACCCTTTAGTGGTTAGCAGCTTAACTAATTCTAGCTAGAATCACTGATTCTAGCTCATCAGTGTTGTTGTTTATCCTCAACTACCTCCAAAACCCTGGAATGTATTTTTTGTCATCTGCATCTCTTGGAGTAGTATTACTGATGCCAACCTGGGTTCTTGAGCTCTTTAATCCATAGAAACTTATGAGGTCAAATGAGAAATTCAGGCAAGGCTTTATTGGACTGGTGGAACGTGAGGGAGCAAAAACAAATAATAGATTCCCTTGCTCACTCCCATGGGGCAGAAGGAGTGAGCCAGTCACTTAAGTGGGAACCTATACTTCCATATGTGAGAAAGTGAGACTGGCAAGGAGAAATACTACGTATAGCACTATATGCTAGATAAGGTATGCTAAAGACTCTCACTGAAATCTGACACAAAATTTTCATGTGTCAGAAAATCTAAATTCCCACTTGCTAATCTAAATTCCAGGGGAGACATATCATAGATCACTTTGCTTTTTCTTTAAGGGGTTGGTATTATTAAACATTCCTACCCTTAAAGTTCAAACAGCACAAGTAATTGTCACTTTGAAATTGAACTACTTTATACTGTAGCTCAGTTGGTAAAGAATCTGCCTGCAATGCAGGAGACCTTGGTTGGATTCCTGGGTCAGGAAGATCCACTGGAGAAGGGATAGGCTACTCACTCCAGTATTCTTGGGCTTCCCAGGTGGCTTAGCTGATAAAGAATCCACCTGCAATACAGGAGACCTGGGTTTGATCCCTGGGTTGGGAAGATCCCCTGGAGAATGGAATGGCTACCCACTCCAGTATTCTGGCCTGGAGAATTCCATGGATTTTATAGTCCATGCAGTTGCAAAGAGTCGGACAGGCCTGAGCAACTTTCACTTTCACCTTCTTTTCTTTATACTGTAATTGCAAGGCAGAGGCTATATAATACCTAATCTTGCATTTTCAGACACAACTCCTCTTATTTCTGTTAAACCAAATACATTATTATTGTTCCCTAGGCAACCAACTTTTGCTTATAACTACAACTTAATTTCATGTTAACAAAATATAGTGAAAAGACAACTTTGATTCTGAAGAACTGGTTGCTATAATAAAGTAATTTACATTAAAAAATGTTGAATTTAGTTTGAAATTACTCAGAGGAATCAAGATGGCCGAGGAGTAGGAGGATGTGGAGATCTCCTTTTCCCACATATGCATCAAGAATACACTGCAAATGAAACAATACTCAGAGAGCACCTGCTAAACACTCACAAAGGAGCTTGGACACCTAAAAGGACAAGAAAGATCTCTACATAACCAGGTAGGATGAAAGAAAGAAGGGAAAAGGAAGAGGAGAAGAAGTGGGAGAGGACTTGCACCCCTGGGGGGAGGTGAAGGAGAATAGAGATTCCCTCATCTAGGGAAGTCCCTTCACCAGCAGAGAGATCACCTAGGACAGAAAAGGAGCTTTCGGGGCTCCAAGGAGAGTGCAACCTGGTCTGTGGCAGGCAGGACAGAGTGAAACCCTCACAGATGGTCTGTGTCATAGCACTGCACTCCCCAACCTGAGACATATTTCCACCAGTGTGGATGGGGCTGGGTGATGGAACATGGGGTTTAGAAAGAAGACCCAAGGAGAAGTCTGCTGTTGGCTATGAGGAGACAGCCTGAGCGATGGGAGTGAGGCGCTCTGCTAGCCCCTAGCACCAGGAATGCTAGTGGCGGAAGTCTAGACTGTCACAGAAGCTAAGTGCTGTTGTTGAGTGGTGTGCAAAGGATGGGTCTGCCACTGCAGCTTCTATCCCCATGTACCACCCCCTGCCTCCCTGGGCACTAGAAGTGGTACCCACCAGAGTGGGCTCTCACATCCCTGGCAGCTGCCTCCTCCTCCTCCTCCTCCCCAGTCCCTGGGCTTGTGTGCTCTGGGGCAGCCTTGGGAGCAGATGCCAGTGGGTGGCCCACATGCAGAAGTAGGCCTGAAATCACCTCTTAGAGATCCCCGTGAAGCCATGCAACCAAGGAAGAAGAGCTTAAATATCTCATGGCTACACAACATAATTGACTTTGTAAACTCGGCATTTGCAAACCATCTGAACAGACAGTGAGTGCTCCTGTAGCCAAGACAGGTCTAGCTTTAGCAACTGTGGGCTTTGTGGGCACGTACATGAAGGAGTCGGGCCAGGCCAGAATCTGGGCTGCCCCCATTGCACCCAGAGCAGGTCCAGATCCATATAATCGAGGTACCTGACTTCAGTGTATCTATGCTGGTGGCCTGGTGAAAACAACACCTGAGAGATATCAGGACCAATTGCTGGCACACCCACCATGAAGATGGGGCCAAGAGCAGTACCAACGGTAGTGCAATCTGAGAACTCACACAGTGGGTGAAAGGCGACAGAACAGAGCACATCTTGTCTTCTCTGCAAGTAGAAGTGCTCCAATCCCACCTTCATCGCACCACAAATCAGAAACACAGCTAAGACACACATATGTGGGCCTCTAGTTCAATAACTAGGGAGCAGACCTTACCCCTTACAGGACAGTGACAACCACAGAGCAAAAGGAAGGCACTATTCAATATATAGTGCAAACTTTAGGCACCACATCAGCAGTCATACCTCCTATCAGGGAGATAATGGCCATCATAAACAGAGGAAAGAGGTGGCAGATAGCTATACTGAAAGAAGCCCTCACACCAAAAAAAAAAAAAAAAAAATTAAATCCATGCATGATATGCAGGGACATTCCCACATAAAATTAGCCCTCCAAGAGTATCTGAGGGTCTGGCCTCAGAGAATTTAGCCTCGATGGCCAGTGGAGCTTGAGTGCATGAGCCCCACAGGGCTGGAAAACAAAGCCCACTCTTGGAGGGCGCACACAGTGTCTCATGCGCACTGGGACCCAGCACAAAGAAGTGCTGTTGCTGTTCAGTTGCTCAGTGCTGTCTGACTCTCTGTGACCCCATGGACTGCAGCATGCCTGTCTTCCCTGTCCTTCACCATCTCCCAGAGTTTGCTCACACTCACGTCCACTGAGTCAGTAATTGCTATCCAACAATCTCATCCTCTGTTGACCCCTTCTCCTCCTGCCCTCAATCTCAATACCTCCACAAGAACTTGGCCTAGGCCTACCTAGGGGTTTTGGAGGGTGCCCTTGACAACAAAGGTCCGTCTAGTCAAGGCCATGGTTTTTCCAGTGGTCGTGTATGGATGTGAGAGTTGGACTGTGAAGAAAGCTGAGTGCCGAAGAATTGATGCTTTTGAACTGTGGCGTTGGAGAAGACTCTTGAGAGTCCCTTGGACTGCAAGGAGATCCAACCAGTTCTAGAGGAGATCAGTCCTGGGTGTTCTTTGCAAGGAATGATGCTAAAGCTGAAACTCCAGTACTTTGGCCACCTCCTGCAAAGAGTTGACTCATTGGAAAAGATCCTGATGCTGGGAGGGATTGGGGCAGGAGGAGAAGGGGACAACAGAAGATGAGATGGCTGGATGGCATCACTGACTCGATGGACATGAGTTTGAGTGAACTCCGGGAGTTGGTGATGGACAGGGAGGCCTGGCGTGCTGTAATTCATGGGGTCACAAAGAGTCGGACACTACTGAGTGACTGAACTGGGGAGGGAAGGGTCAGCTGAGCTCATTGTGGGAGCAAGTATGTCAGTAGCAGAGGACCCAGGGAATATTGATTGGCATGAACTCTCTGGGAGTCCTCATTCTGGCACCAAGACTTGGCTCAACCCAGCAACCTGCAGGCACCAACTACTGAAAAGCCTCCAAGCATACAACAAACAGGGTTGGAATACAAGGCCTCCCCCATCAGAAGACTGGCTGCCTAAAGTAGTACTGAGCTCACAGTCACTCCTTGATATGGCCCTGTTTACCAGAGGGGCAAGAACTAGCTCCATCCATCAGAGGACAAGCAGCAGTCCCTTCCACCAGGATGCCTAAACAAGCCCCTGGACCAACTTCATCCACCATGGAGCAGATACAAGAAGTAGGAGAACAGTCCTGCAACCTGTGGAAAAGAGACCATAAGCACAGAAAGTTAGACAAAATGAGATGAAGGAGAAAAGTGTTAAAAAGAAGGTACAAATTAAAAACCCATAAGAACATCTAAATTAAGAGGAAACAGGAAAACTACCTGAAAAAGAATTCAGAGCAGTGATAGTAAACTTGATTCAAAATCTCAGAAAAGAATGGAGGCACAGACTGAAAAGCTATAAGAAATATTTAAGACATAGACGATTTAAAGAAAAAAACAGAGATAGACAACACCATAACTGAAAAAAGAAATGCACTAGAAGGAATCAATAGCAGAATAACTGAAGCAGAAGAGCAGATAAGTGACATGGAAGACAGAGTGGTGGAAATCACTTTCACAGAACAGAATAAAGAAAAAAGAATGAAAAGAAATGAGGACAGTGTCACAGACCTATGGGACAACAGTAAACACACCAACATTTTTGTTATAGGGGTCCCAAGGGCAAAAGAGAAAGGAAAAGGGCTTCAGAAAAATATCTGAAGAGATTATAGCAAAAATTTCCCTAACACAAGAAAGGAAATAGTCACCCAAGTCCAGGAAGCACAGAATTACATGCAGGATAAACCCAAGGAGGAATACACTGAGATACATGTTAATTAAAGTCACAAAAACTAAATACAAAGAAAAGTATTAAAAGTAACAACTAATATACATGGGAAGCCCCATAAGGTTATCAGCTGAGTTTTTCAGTAGAAACTCTTCAGGCCAGAAGAGTGTGGCACAATATATTTAAAGTGATGAAAGGGAAAAACTTACAACCAAGAATATTCTACACAGCAAGGCTCTCACTCAGATTCATTAGAGAATCAAAAGCTTTATAGGCAAGGAGAAATTAAGAGAGTTCAGCATCATCAAACCAACCTTACAACAAATGCCAAAGAAACTTATCTAGGCAAGGAAGAAAAAAAAAACAGGCCACAACTAGAAACAAACAAAAAAATCACAAATGGAAAAAGTTCACAATTAAAGGCAAATATAAAGTAGTAGGAGGAAATAATCATACACAAATATGATATCAAAACCAGCAATCATGAAAGGAGAGTACAAATTCAGGAAGTGGGAAATATATTTGATATTAAGAGACCAGCAACTCAAAACAACCTTGTACATATAATATATATGAGGACAGCTATATCAAAACTTCATGAGAACTGCCAACAACAACAACAAACAATAGATATACAACAAAAAAGAAAAAAGCAGCTCAAACCCAACATTAAAGATAGTCATCAAACTAGAGGAGAAAAGAACACAAGAAGAAGAGAAGAAAGAAGACCAACAAATTCAAAACAATTAATAAAATGCAAATAAGAATATACACATCAATAATTACTTTAAATATAAATGGATCAAATGCTCCAACCAAAATATCATCCAGACAGAAAATCAATATAGAAACAAGCTTTAAATGACACATTAGACTAGATGAACTTAATTCATTTTTACACAGGATTCAGCAGACTACACATCCTTCTCAAGTGCACATACAACATTCTCAAGGCTGAATGGATTAAAAAAAAAGAATACCCCATATATATGCTGTCTACAAGAGACTAACTTCAGACCTAGGGATGCATATAGACTGAGATTGAGGGGATAGAAAAAGATATTCCATGCAAATGGAAATCAAAAGAAAGCTGGAGTGGCAATGCTCATATAAGACAAAATAGATTTTAAAATAAAGACTGTTATAAGAGACAAGGAAGGACACTACATAATGATCAAAGGTATCAATCCAAAAAAGGATATTACAATTGTAAATATACATGCACTCAACATAGGAATACCTTAATATATAAGACAAATGCAAATAGCCATAAGGGCTTCCCTGGTGGTTCAGTGGTAAAGAATCTGCTTGCCAACCCAGGAGACACAAGAGGAATGGGTTTGATCCCTAGGTCAGGAAGATCCCCTGGAAGAGTAAATGGCAACACACTGCAGTATTCTTGACTGGACAAGTCCATGGACAGAGGAGCCTAGCAGGTTACAGTCCATAGGGTTGCAAAGATTTGGACATGACTGAGCAACTGAGCACATATACATACAATAAAAGGAGAAATTGATAGCAACACAACAATTTAATCCATTTACACCAATGGACAGATCATCCAGACAGAAAATCAATAAAGAAACACAAGCTTTAAATGACACATGAGACCAGATAGACTTAATTGATTTTCTTTTATATAGGATTCCATCTGAAAACAGCAGACTATATATCCTTCTCAAGTACACATGTAACATGCTCCAGGATAGATCACATCTTGGGCCACAAAGCCAAGCCTCAGTAAATTTAAGAAAATGGAAATCATATTAAGCACCTTTTCTAACCGCAGTGCTATGAGATTAGAAATAAATCACAAGAAAAATTGAAAAAACACAAACAAATGGAGGCTAAACAATATGCTACTAAACAACCAAACAGATTAGGGAAGAAATCAAAAAGGAAATAAAATATACCTAAAGACAACTGAAAAAGGAAAACAGGACAATAGAAAAACCTGTGGGATGCAGCAAAAGCAGTTCTAAGAGGGAAGTTTATAGCAATACAGTCTTACCTCAGGAAATAAGAACATTTTCAAATGAACAGCCTAACCCTATACCTAAAGCAACTAGAGTAAAGAGAACAAACAAAACCCAAAATTACTAGAAGGAAAGAAATAATAAAGACCAGAGCATAAATAGATGAAATTGAAATGAAACGAATAATAGAAAAGATCAATGAAACTAAAAGCTGGTTCTTAGAAAAGTTAAAATTGAGAAGTCTTTTTCTAGCTTCCCTGATGACAGAGACAAGCAGAGAGATCTCAAATCAGTAAAAACAGAAAAAGGAGAAGCTACGATAGACACCACAGAAATACAAAGGATAATAAGAAACTACTACAATCAACTATTAAAATACTTCAATAAGATGTACTACCTAGAAGAAATGGAAAAATTCTTAGAAAGGTACACACTTCCAAGACTAAACCAGGAAGGAAAAGAAAATATGAACAGACCAATCACAAGTACTGAAATCAAAACTGTGATTAAAAAATTCCAACAAGCAAAAGTCTTGGTCCAGATTACTTCATGGGTGAATTCTATCAAATATTTAGGGAAGAGTTAATACCCATCTTTCTGAAATTGTTTCAAGAATTGCAGAGGAAAGAACATGCCCAAGCTCATTCCATGAGGCTACAGTAATCTTGATACTAAAACCAGACAAACATACCACAAAGAAGAAAATTAGAGGTCAATATCAAAAAGTTATGACCAACCTAAATAACATATTAAAAAGCAGAGACGGTACTTTGTCAACAAAGGTCCGTCTAGTCAAGGCTATGGTTTTTCCAGTGGTCATGTATGGATGTGAGAGTTGGACTGTGAAGAAAGCTAAGCGCCAAAGAATTGATGCTTTTTCACTGTGGTGTTGGAGAAGACTCTTGAGAGTCCCTTGGACTTCAAGGAGATCCAACCAGTCCATCCTAAAGGAGATTAGTCCTGGGTGTTCATTGGAAGGACTGATGCTAAAGCTGAAACTCCAATATTTTGGCCACCTCATGCCAAACTCTCACAGTCCAACTCTCACATTCATACATGACTACTGGAAAAACCATAGCCTTACATAATAGTAATACTAAAGACACTGCCAGAAAACTATTAGAGCTCATCAGTGAATTCAGTAAAGTTGTAGGGTATAAAATTTTTACACAGAAATCTGCTGCATTTCTATACACTAACAATGAATGGTCAGAAAGAGAAATTAAGGAAGCGGTTCCATTCACCATCACATCAAAAAGAATAAAATACCTAGGAATAAACCTACCTAAGTAGGCAAAAGACATGTGGTCTGAAAACTAAGATGCTGACAAAAGAAATCAAAGATGACACAAACAGATGGAAAGATACACCATGTTCTTGGGTGGGAAGAATCAACATTGTCAAAATGATTATACACCCAAAGCAATCCACAGGTTCAATGCAATCCCTATCAAATTACCCATGAAAATTTCCACAAAACTAAAAAATTTTACAATTTCTATGGAAACACAAAACACCCCCCCAAAGCCAATGCAATCCTGAGAAAGAAAAATGGAACTGGAGGAATGAGGCTCCCTGACCTCAGACTATACTACAAAGATATAATAATCAAAAGAGTTTGGCACTAGCACAAAAACAGAAATACAGATCATGGAACAGAATAGAAAGCCCAGAGATAAACCCACTCACATATGGTCAACTAATGTATGACAAAGGAAGCAAGAATATACAAAGAAGAAAAGATAGTCTCTTCAATAAGTAGTGCTGGGAAAACTGAAAAGCTATATGTAAAAGAATGAAATTAGAGCAGTCCCTAATACCATACACAAAAATAAACTAAAAATGGACTAAAGACCTAAATATAATGCCAGATACTATAAAACTCTTAGAGGAGAAAATAGGCAGGACATTCTCTGACGTAAATCGCAGGACTACCTTTTTTGATCCACCTCCTAGAGAAATGAAAATAAAAACAAAAATAAACAAATGGGACTTAATTAAAAAGCTTTTGCACAGCATAGGAAACCATGAACAAAATGAAAAGACAACTCACAGAATGGGAAGAAACGTTTGCTAACAAGCAACAGACAAGGGATTAAGCTCCAAAATATACAAAACAGCTCACGTAGCTCAATATTAAAAAAAAAAAAAAAACTGAATCAAAAAATAGGCAGCAGATCTCAATTGACATTTCTCCAAAGAAGACATACAGATGGCTGCCAACCACATGAAAAGATGCTCAACGTCACTAATTATTAGAGCAATGCAAATCAAAACTACAATGAGATATCTCCTCACACCAGTCAGAATGGTCATCACGAAAAAAATCTACAAACAGTAAGTTCTGTAAAGGATGTGGAGAAAAGGAAATCCTCCTACACTGATGGTGGTAATGTAAATTGGTGCTACCATTATGGAGAACAGTATGGAGTTTCTCTAATAAACTAAATGTAGAACTATCATATGATCCAGCAATCCCACCACGAGGCACATATGCAGAAAAGCCATACTTCTAAAAGATACATGCTAAAGCAACTATATTCCAATAAAAATTAATTTTTAAATGCATACAAAAAAGATACATGCACCCCAATGTTCAGTGCAGCACTGTTTACAATAACCAAGACATGGAAGCAACCTCAGTGTCCACTGACAGACGAATGAATAAAGATGTGGTATATTACTCAGCCATAAAAAAGAACCAAATAATGCCATCTGAAGCAATATGGATGGACCTAGAGATTGTCATGCATGGTGAAGTAAGTCAGAAAGACAAATATCATATTCTAGTGTCTCTATCTGGATTTTTTTTTATTTTTATTTTTTTTAATTTTTAATTTTTTTAAATTTTATTTTATTTTTAAACTTTACATAATTGTATTAGTTTTGCCAAATATCAAAATGAATCCGCCACAGGTATACATGTGTTCCCCATCCTGAACCCTCCTCCCTCCTCCCTCCCCATACCATCCCTCTGGGTCGTCCCAGTGCACTAGCCCCAAGCATCCAGTATCGTGCATTGAACCTGGACTGGCATCTCGTTTCATACATGATATTTTACATGTTTCAATGCCATTCTCCCAAATCTTCCCACCCTCTCCCTCTTCCACAGAGTCCATAAGACTGTTCTATACATCAGTGTCTCTTTTGCTGTCTCGTACACCGGGTTATTGTTACCATCTTTCTAAATTCCATATATATGCGTTAGTATACTGTATTGGTGTTTTTCCTTCTGGCTTACTTCACTTTACAAACAGAAATAGAGTCACAGATATAGAAAACAAACTTATGGTCACCAGGGAGAAGAGAGAAATTGGGAGACTGGGATTGACATATACAGACTACTATATCTAAAATAGATAACTAACAAATACTTACTGCATAGCACAAGGAACCCTACTCAGTACTGTGTAATCACCTACATGGAAAATAATCTAAAAAATAGTGGTTATATGGATAACTGATTCACTTTGCTGTACACCTGAAACTAACACATTGGAAATCAAGTATACTCCAATAAAAATTATAAAAATAAATAAGATTTGAATGTACAAAAAAAAAGATCACTCAGCAACTGGTTAGACATTCATATATTGTATTTCTATTTGCCTAATTGGTTCTATTAAATACTTAAAATACACATTAAAAGATTTTTAAAAACTTGCATCTGAAATTATCTATCACTCCCCTGAATAAACAAGAACAGTAGTCTGCTACTATATTCTCTTTGCCATTCTTTTTTGTAATCATTTTGGTTTTTGATCTATGATTAATGACCTTCCCATTATCCCTCAAGTGTTATTTTGACTCAGAGATTTTACTGATTAATTTACTTGCTTCATTTTCTTATAATCCATACAAATTTTACTTTCTTTGATTTTCTAGTGAATTAAATTCATAAGTAATCCCACCAGAGATATGATAGTAACTATAATCTGCATAAATACTTTTACTACCCAATACAAGTTTGTGTACCAAACTAACAGAAAAGTCAGAGTTTGGAGCAGAGAAATGTTGTAGCAGGGCCATATGAGGAGACACGCAGCTCATGACCCCCAAACTCTCAACTCTTGGGAGGGTTTCAGCAAGACACTTTTAAAGGCAAGGTGAAGGAGGGGCATATTAGTTGTTGCCAGCTTCTTGGTGTAGAAAATCTTTGTTCTTCCAGCTTCAACAAGACAAATGTTATTCCCTGTTATGCACTTTTCAGTCTCTATATGAATGCAGTCTTAAAGGCCAGGGCCTTGAGAATAGGCTATCCTGTGTATTTGAGACTATAGGTAACATTATTTTACAAAAGGTTTAGAACCAGCATGACTACACACAGGTGACAGAGCACAAACGTTAAAGTAAAAAGGAACAAGTCTGATATAGGGTCAGATTCGTTCTTGCCTATTACACCTTTAGCTCCCAAATACCTTTGCTTTACTCACAACTGAATTACTAAGTTATGAGTCATAGAATTTTAAGTTATAAATTATTTTACTTTGGAAATCTGAGGATATTGCTCCACACTGTTTTCTAGAGCCCAGTGCTCCCGGTGAGAGTCTGAATGGTATGGACATTCTTGTCTACCCAATATACATCCCCTCTCCTCTTCCTATTTCCCAACAGAACCAGAAGCCTGATTCTGTGTCCATATCCATCGTCCAACCAGCACCTGAGGAGCAGAGTGAACAGAAGATAGAAACCTGATTTTTCGATGACCTTACTGAACCACTGATTCTGCTAAGCTGTAGTCTGGACCACATACTAGTAAGATTATACTCAAAATCCAAGTTAGACTTCAGCAGTACACAAACTGAGAACTTCCAAATGTACAAGCTGGATTTAGAAAGGGCAGAAGAACCAGAGATAAAATTGCCAGCATCTCATTGGATCATAGAAAAAGCAAGGGAATTCCAGAAAAACATCTACTTCTGTTTTGTTGACTACAAGAAAGCTTTTGTGTGGATCACAGCAAACTGTGGAACATTCTTAAAGACATGGGAATACCAGACCATCTTACCTGTTTCTGAGAAACCTGTATGCAGGTTAAGAAGCAACAGTTAGAACCAGACAAGGAGCAACAATATGGTTCAAAATTGAGAAAGGAGTACAACATGGCAGTATATTGTCACCCTGCTTATTTAACTTATACACAGCATACTTGTGAAATGCCAGCCTGGATGAATCACAAGCTGGAATCAAGATTGCCAGGAGAAATATCAACAGCCTCATATATGCAGATGATACTACTCTAATTGCAGAAAGTGAAGAGGAACTAAAGAGCCTCTTGATGAGGGTGAAAGAGGAGAGTGAAAAAGCTGGCTTAAAACTCAACATTAAAAAAACTAAGATCATGGAATCAGTCCCATCACTTCCTGGCAAGTAGACTGGGAAAAAGTAGAAGCAGTGACAGATTTTATTTTGGGGGGCTCCAAAATCACTGCAGATGGTGATTGTAGCCATGAAATAAAAAGATGCTTGCTCCTTGGAAGGAAAACTATGACAAACCTAAACAGCCTATTAAAAAGCAGAGACATCACTTTGCTGATAAAGATCCATATAGTCAAAGCTATGGTTTTTCAGTAGTCATGTGCGTATGTGAGAGTTGGTCCATAAAGAAGGCTGAGTGCCAAAGAACTGATGCTTTTGAATTGTGGTGCTGGAGAAAACTCTTTAGAGTTCCTTGCACCTCAAGGAGATCAGTCCTAAAGGAAAGTCAATCCTAAAGGAAATCAAACCTCAATATTCATTGGAGGGACTGATGCTGAAGTTGACACTCCAATACTTAGGCCAGCTGATGTGAAGAGATGACTGACTGGAAAAGACCCTGATGCTGGGAAAGACTGAAGGCAAACAGCAGAGCATGAAATGGTTAGACAGTATCACTGACTCAAGGGACACGAACTTGAGTAAACTCTGGGAGACAGTGAAGGACAGGGGAGCCTGGTGTGTTGCAATCCATGGGGTCACAAAGAGTCCGACACGATTTAGCGACTGAACAACAGCCTGGCCCAAGATTTCTCGTTGTGCCTTTACATGCGTACTAAGTCGCTTCAGTCGTGTCAGTCTCTGTGCAACCCTATGGACTCTTCTGCCCATGGAATTCTCCAGCAAGAAATCTGGAATGGATTGCTGAACCCTCCTCCAGGGGATCTTCCCAACCCAGCGATTAAACGCACGTCTCCTGCATTGGCTGGCAATGCAGTGCTCCTGTATTGGTGGGCAAGTTCTTTACCACTAGCACCATCTTGGAAGCCCTTAAATGCTTTTACATTTAAACTAATTTGAGCAGTCCCGTCTTCTATTATTGTACAAGTAATATACAGGATATCTTGTGTTTCCTTTTTATACCCTGGTTGCTTTTAAGATTTTAGAGTTCTGAAATTTTCTCCAGGAAGTATTTCCTCCTCCTTTTCCCCACCCTCCTGGCCCCCTGCCAGTCATGCTCAGCACTTTATCGTCTATTTAATCTGAAGAAAGACCCAGGCTTTCTTCAGTTTGAATATGTTTTCTACTATATCTCTACATGTAATCTATTTGGAATTATTTCTTTCTCTTTTTTTTCTATTTTCTTCTGAATCTTTCTGTTAGATAGCCTTTGGCTCTCAGGGCACATATCTGCTACACACCTTCCAAGATTTTCAATTTCTGGTACTCCGATGGCATTTTCCTAGACCTGTATGGGTTTTATTACTTTAAAAATTATATATGGGGCTTCCCTTGTGGCTCAGCTGGTAAAGAATTCATGTTGCAATGTGGGAGACCTGGGTTCGATCCCTGGGTTGGGAAGATCCCCTGGAGAAGGGAAAGGCTACCCACTCCAGTTTTCTGGTCTGGAGAATTCCATGGACTATATAGTCCATGGGGTTGCAAAGAATCGGACATGACTAAAAATTATATATGGAAGTGTTTTTATTTTAAAGAATATGAAGAATATGTACATTTCAATGCTGTCTTGCCAATAATGGTTCACAATTATTTTATTTTAAATTATTACTTTTATTGTGGTAAAATACACATAATATAAAATTTACCAGTTCAACCATTTTTTAAGTGTATGGCTCAGTAGCATTAAGTATATTTTCACTGTTGTGCCATCATCACTACTAGTCATCTCCAGAACTTTTTCATTATCCCAATCTGAAATCCAAACCCAGTAAACAAGAAATCCTCACTTCCTCCTTCCCTTAGTCCCTGGTAACCAGTATTCTACTTTCCATCTATGAATCTGACTATTGTAGACACCTCGTATAGGTGGAATTATACAATATTTGTCTTTTTGAGTTTGCCTTATTTTACTTTTCATGTCTTCAAGATTCATCCATATTGTAGCATATATCAGATATTCCTTCCTTTTTATGGATGAACATTTCATTGTATGCATAGACCACATTTTGTTTACCCATTTACCAGTTCACTGACACTTGAGTTCTTCCTACTTTTTCACTATTTTGAATAACACTTCTGTGAACAGTAGTGTATAACCTGCTTGAGTCCTTGCTTTCAATTCTTTGGGGAATATACTTAGAAGTGGAATTGCTGGATTATATAGTAATTCTATTTTTAATACCGAGGATCCACCATACTATTTCCACAGCAGCTGTGTTGCAGGGAGGAAGCCAATTTTGACTCCATGTTGGAAACTGTTTCTTTGACTCGCTTTTCATTGCTTTAATTATTATAATCATACTCAGTGGCTTGCCTGAAGCACCCTGCCCCTCTGTTTGATTAAAGTACCTTTGTTCAACTGGTGAAGAGATAGTTTGTCCCTGCCCACCTGTGAACAGAAGAGATTAACACACCACTTCTGACGGCTGGACATTCCCTTGGAGATGTTTTGCAAGACTGAAGGCCCTTTCACTTTGTTTCCCCATTGCTTCTCCTTCTCTAGTCTGCCTTTTGACTTTAGTTCCTCATTGCTTCTTTCTCTCTGATCTATAAAATAACCTGGCATCCAGACCCCAATAAGATGATTATTTTGAGGCGCAAGCCTGCCATCTTCTTGGTCTGCCGTTCCCCTGATTAAAGTCTCCTCCTTGCCTCAACACCTTGAAGGTCAGATTTGTTGGCCTATGGTGAGAGGAGCAGACCAAACTTGGACTCGGTAACAGCTGCAGCATTTTACATTCTCAGCAGCAGTTCACAAGGATTCAATTTCAACAAGTCCTCACCAATGCAAGTTGCTTTCTGAATTATTTTGTTCTTGTCTTTGTTTTGATAGCAGCTATCCTAATAGATAAAGTGCTAGCTCATTGTGGTTTTGATTTGCAATTCTCTAAGGTTAGCAGTGTGTACTGTTGCATTTGACTATTTTTGCTTCAGATCTCTTTCTCATATTATTTTCCTGGTATATAATAATTAATCTCTTTATTCTCTACCTTAGGTGTCCTTTGGTTTTAGGCCTGGTTTTGTAAACTTTAATGGTGGCTATTTAAAAAAGCATTCACTTGATATTTATAGAATTGTATTATTTGGTATGTACAGTGCCAGACAATGAGGATGGAGTGGGAAAGAAGGGGGTTACTCTCAATACTGGAAAACAAGCTTTACAATTTAAAGGAACCCTTTTAAAAGAAGTAATGAATGTCACGAAAAGGGCAATACTAGGTCTATGTTTTTCTTTTCACCCCATGTGTCAGTTAAATTATATATATATATATTTTTTTTTTATTATAGGTTACAAAATTTAGACAATTTTTTAAATTAAAAAAGTCGTTAAATAGATACCAACAGTTTTCTCAATAACCAAGAAAAAGCAGCAGCAAGCGGCTAGTCTTCCACATTTTCTACTACATGCTCACTTTTTCCACTTATTATCATTGTCATCATAATTTTAAATACAACGGGTGCACGAAAGGACACGTGGTTACAGCCGAGGCTTCAGCCTCTGGCTTTTGCAAGACTGCTTTCTCTAGCCTTCCCTTCCTTAGACCTTCTCGGTCTCCGTAGAGGGCCGTGCCGTGGAGACGTCTGGGAAGTATAGTTCGAAAGGAAAAGCGCTAGGGTTCTCCTGTACGCACGCGCAGTTTTGCCCGGTGGCCTGGCGGCGGCGACGCTAAGTATCCTGCACTAGGTTCTCCTCTTACCTTCTGTAGGGTCCGCCGCTTCCCACGTCCCGGCGAGCACAGGTACAGACTGCCTTTGAGAGTGGGCCCGGGGTGTTAGGCTCCTACAGCAGGGGGCGGACAGAGGGTCAGCCGCGGCGAGTCCCAGCTTCGGGCGTCCAAGCCCGGGCGGCCTTGGCAGGTGAACGCGGCCGGAGGAGGGGGCGTTGCCCCGGCAAGGCCCCTCGACGGACGGCGCGGCTCAGTCTGGGCCAGGCTCCCAGAAAGGTGTCCCTCGAGAAGAGATTGCAAGGAGCTGTGTCTCATTTCGGGATTCGTGAGCCCTGAGGCGGTTTTCAGCTTTTACCGTTTGTTGGTATTTTCCCCCTGCAGTTGAAACTTAATGTTTATGCCTTTTGCCAACCTTGTATTTTGGCATTGTTCAGGCTGAATCCTGAGTGACTTAACTGTTTCCTTTTGTGTTTAATTTTGTCCACTTGTTAAGTTACGTCCCTTTCCTCTAAATGTTAAATTCATTTCTAGCCAACGAAGGTATTTTTTATGTCTTGTACTTTTAGGAGCGTGGGGGTATGGAAGGTGGATCGGTAACGTTTCCTTTTACAGTTAAGGATGTTTAATAACTTTCTTCACAAAGGAAACACAATGTCCAAGAGGAAGAGAAGAGGACTAATTTTTGGTTGGCTGTTTCTGAAAAGGACACCAATTCTTAAAATGACATTTGAAGAATTATTATAATCCTAATTACTACAGCTCAAAATACCTAAATGCAGGTGTGAAGAATATTTGTCATGTCTCATCAGTTTAATGTCTCTGTGAGCCCGGTGAGACTGCTGTTTACAGTGTTAATTTGTATCAGGTGGTTCTAATACCTTCATTTAATTCATCTTTATTCATGAATCATTGGCTGAAAGGTTGCAGGCTCAGGGACTGGAAGTCTGCTTACTGTGCACTCCTGGTTTTGGTGGTCAAGCACAGGTCCCCTCCAACTCAGAAATGCCTGGGCTTCCAGGTTTCCTTTGGTTTCTACAGGGTGCTCAGCCTGTGGAGACTTCTTAACCTGGTCTAACCCTAATGAGGAGGGGAGTGCAGATAGAATGGAAAGACCTCACACTTTCTTTCTCCCTTTTAGGTGCCCTCTCTAAAAGGAGCAGCAGGACGGAGGGAGAAATGGCCACAAGGTTGCTGCCAGCCCAGGCTCTGGTGAGTGAAGGTTTCTTTCTTGAACTGCCTTCTGGGCTTAGAGGTTGGGGACATGCGTCATCTATTGTTGAGCTTTTCTAGGTAATGAAGCCCACTGAGGGACCAGAATTGAGGAACTCCAAAAAGACGGTATTTCCCTTGCTGCAGGGCCAGCCTCTTTGTGAATTTTCCACTTAACCAGTTAGTGCTTGTTGACTTGGAAATGAATGGGCCCACAGGCCCCATGCCAATGCCATGCCCAGAGCTTTGTGAAGGATCCAGGTTTGTTTTGCCCCATGGAGGGCAGAGACATCGGGGAGTCAAATCTAGGAAATCAACTGAGAACTAATCTACTACAGTAATACCTGATCAGAGTCTGGGTGATTTTCTAAGAAGATCCTAGAAAGAAGACCTAGTAGTCAGAGATGCTTCCTACTATTGTGGTCAGAGATTCTTCCTGCTATTGTGCAGTTTTATACATATGAGCAGTATTAGGCTTATACAGTTGTTGAAAGGAAAAGAAGTTACAATTTGGGCTGTGGTTTGGAGGAGGGGACAGATTCAGGGAAGTGAGACTTCCCTGAGGTGAGAAGCATCTGGTTCACAGTGATTTCTTCCCTTTTTTGCCCTTTCACTTGGGGAACAATAATTAAAAGCATAATCTCTTTCCAACCCAGAAAACCTTTCCACATCAGTAGAAGAGAAAGAAAACACTTTTATTATTGAGTAAACATTACACCAGAATGTATTGTGTATTACTGGCAATCCACTAAAGAGATTGCAGAGACAGAAAGCTCACTTACATATCGCTAAGTGCATAACCCAGTTTTGCAGTTTGGAAATTTGTCAGGTAGCAAGTTAGGCCCATCTCCTCCTAGGAAATGGTGACCAGGTCCTTGAGGAAACAGTCCTGAATTGTGAGACTTATTTAGCCATTAAAAAGACTTACATACATTTGGTAAGGGAAATTCGGAAAGAAAATGAAGGATGGGGTTGGAGTCTTCTCACTTATTTCTAACAGCCTTTTATTTTTAATTTGCCGTTGCCCTTACCAATCAAAGAACACCCTGGCCTTGTGACTGCCTTTCTGGATTTTAGGGATAAAGTGTGGAAGTATTTTTACCTCTAGAAATGTGTCCTAAGAAAATAAGCTTTTTTGTGATGTGCAGGGACATTCAATCCAGTATTTTTAGGGTTACAAAAATGGAAATAACCTAAATACCCACCAGTAGATTAGTTAAGTAAACCATCTAATAATCTATAAGTAATCTATACAGTGAGATATGTGGCAGCAAATAAAAAGTGTTGAGTGGGGTAAAGTTATCTGTGTAACATTTTATTTTTATTTAAATTTAGGGCCATATTATCATGTAAAAAGTCTGAAAGAACACACAACAAGAAGTGAACAAACCTTGTATTTGATGGTAGGAAGTTACATTAATGTTGCTTTTTCTTTTTTTGTCTGCACCATGTGGCATGCAGGATCTTAGTTCCCTGACCAGGGATGGAACCCATCCCTCTGCAGTGGGAGCATAGAGTCTTAACCACTGGCTATCAGGGAAGTCCAACATTCCTTTTTCTTTTGCTTGTTGATCATTCCTAATTTGCTGAAAGAAAAAAAAAAGATTCTTAATAATAAAAGAAAGGGACCACCAGTTTAAAACAGGTGACTTGTGATGCACTGAAGCCGGAGATGTTCCCAAAGCCACATTCATGTGTCTGATGTACCGTGAGGCCAAACAAACCAAAACATCAGAGTTTGGAGTGGGAAAGGTTTATTGTAGGGCCGAGCAAGAACAGATGGCTTGTATGCAAAAAACTCAACTCCCTGATGGTTTTCAGGGAAAAGTTTTTTTAGGCAAAATTTGAGATACGGGCTGCAGACTGTAAATTTCTTCTGACTGGTTGGCAGTGAGGTAACAGGGCAGTGTTCCAGCACTGTTGTGCTCAGCCTTGAGTAACCATCCTCTGCCTGGGTGGGGGCCTTAGTTCCTGCAGAAGAACTCAAAGATACGTTCTTATGTGTGTCCCTTGAGTAGGAACCAGGACCCTGCTTTTTGGCTGCACAGTTGTTTCTTGACTCCTGTTCCTTTGTTTCTGCATTCCCTCAGTTCCCTCATTAGCGACTGTTTGAATATGCCCCTTGGGATTCAGAAAGGTCTAGGAGGTTGAAGCCCTTTTCCTACAAACAAGAAATGGAGACCATGGAAAGGCTTTATGTATATAGGAGGGCCCCTCAGGGCTCCTGCTTGGTTTCAGAGAGAAGTAGAACAAAGGCTTCTGGGATGGGGAGAGTCCCAGCTGCAGCCTTGTCACTTGGCTCTTCAAAGATTGTACAGCCCACGTGCTGGGGCTGCTTCTGGGAAAGCCACGCCTGGGGCCTTCTCAAAGCCTCCTTCACTGTGACTGGCAACATCCTTTCATCCGAGACAGAGGTGGTCCAAGGTGACCACAGAATCCAAGCACACCTGTTGCTCCCTGAGTGAGTGTACCGGAGGCTCCTTCTAAAACCCAGTTCTCATGTCTCACCTGTAAAATGAGTTTGGTCTAGGTGATTGTTGTACCTTTCTATGCCTAGAGTTCTGTGTTTCCCTCATTCTGATTTTATTCCACGACTTCAAGTGTTTTATGTTGTTTGGCTGCTGAATTTCATTTTGCTGGGAGCACAATGCTTCACTGACAGTAGGTAGGTGACAGAGATGTATGTGCTGAGTACAGGAGGGGTGGTCAGGAAGTATTCAGCTTGAAACTGCTCAGAACCTAGAATGGTGACAGGGTTGCTGCTCAGTCATCCCACTGCGGGTATGGTCGTGGGTGAGCAGGAATGGGTTTCTGTTACAGGTGTCTGTGACATTCAGGGATGTGGCTGTGTTCTTCAGCCGGGACGAGTGGCTGTGCCTAGACTCTGCGCAGAGAACCTTGTACCAGGAGGTGATGCTGGAGAACTACAGCACCCTGTTCTCTCTGGGTAAGGACATTTCCTTGTGATGTAGAATCTGCTGGGGGAGCACCTTGGTGCCCTCTCCGAGGAGGGCATGGCCAGACTCAGCCCACAGGTAGACTCAGAAAGCAGCGGTTGCTGTTGCCCTCAGCTGCAGGGACAAGTCTCAGCTTGGCACAGTTGGTGATGGGCATCCTCTCTGTACTCTTCCTGTCTTCTGCCCCCTGGACTCTGTCCCTCTGCGTCTTACAGGAGGTTCCAGCTTAGAGGAATGTACAACCAGAGCCCTGACTTTCTTCCTGAGACCACTTCCTGGCCCTCCTCTGGGAGCCTGGTTTTAAGCCCTTCTCAGAACAAATCTATTTACTCTCAACTGTCCTTTGCCCCAGACTCTGGGGCTGGATCTGAGTGAGTCACTGGCCACTCATGTCTGCACCATGGATTCATTCTCTTTCTTGCTCATGAACAGGGATTCTGTTTTCCAAACCAAAAGTTATCCTCCGGTTAGAACAAGGGGAAGACCCCTGGATGGTGGAAAATGGAGTTTCTCAAAGCACATATCTAGGTGAGTGACAGTAATTGGGAAATGGGCATAGCATTTCCGAGCTGCTTGGGCTTTGCTGATCGGTAAGGAGGAGATACTGGCCATGCTTGGGAGATACTGACCAAGATGCTCCTTATGTTTCAGGATAGGTGGGAAATGCTGGGAAGGGCATATCGTCACTCGACCTTTTTGAGTACTTGGTATAGCAGGCTCAGAGGGAGAGTTGAATTCTTCCAGTATGAGTTGTACTTTGTCATATGTCCTTTGTAATTTGAATGCAGAGCATGTAATGTGTAAAGGTTTGTGATTCATATCTTCTTCCTTTTTTCTTTTACTGGTTTGATTATTTTCTTAAATTATTTTCTTTTTATGATTTGAACAAACCTTTTATCACTACAATGCATTCCTCATTGTCCCACCTTGGGTCTTTGCTTTGACTAACCTGCTACTTTTTACACATGGTTTAGCTAAAAAACCAAAATGATGCATGTATATTTATGTACTATGCAAGAGAGAGACAGCAAGGTTAGCAAAATGGTAACAGTTATTGAATTTAGGCAGAAGGTTTGCAGATATTAAACATAGCTTTCTCCTCATTCTTTTGGTGTGAAACAATTTTAAAATAACATGTTCCATCACTTCTCAGCCTTTTGGCTAAGATCTAAGTGTAGTATCTGTTCTTAACAGTTTAAAATAGTATGGTCCAGACCCTGGCTGCTAAAATGTATCTCTCAGTCTCTAAAATCCCTGTGGGTTGCTGAATCATAAGGTCTTGGTTTCTGTTGCATTTTAAAGTTTGTCTTTGTTTCTGACACTGGAGGATGACTCACTCTTTTGAGTTTTGCTCCTTGTCAGGAATTTATTTATCCTGATGGCAAAAGATAGGTTTTCTGTGTCAGTTCAGTCTGTGTTTCTATTTATGAGTTCTGTCTTGAGATTTTTGCCTTTGGTTTGACTAGAGTATTTCCTGACTAATGTTTCAGAAAGGTTCATGTATACTCTATTTGTACCTGTCTAATATCAATTCTTTTCCCTCTCCTGTGGGAATTATGTTTTGTATCTAGAACTCTGGCATCAGTTTTTATTTCCTAGAAATTGTTCAGCCTTTGTTCCACTGCTTTGGGGTTGAGTATTGTTGACTGTAAGCCTCTCTTTCCCCCACCACCTCTGTTTCCATTTAGAAAACCCTTTTCTCCTTTTTCATTTTTTGATAACCTTTTCATCTTGAAATTCACAAGTTTCATTAAGCTGTATCAAGGAAGTTTTTTTTTTAATACTATTCAGCATTCATGGGGGCCACTGCTTTGAAGACCCAAGTCTTTTTTTCATTTCAGTGATTTTTTTCTCTACCCACTTACTGACAAATATTCTGCCATATTCCATGGACAATTGGAGGTGCATGACTGTAAGAATAACAATATGAAACAGAAATTCAGTCACAGCTGTCAGAAATAAATGTATCTGTTGAATGAGTTTCAAATTTGGTTGTGAGCTTTCTGATTGGCAAAGAAATTACTAATTTCAAATTGACTATATTCTTTTGTAAGATTTAAAAAATTAATTATTTTTAATTTATTTGAGGTGTGCATGGTATTAAAGTGAGAAACAGAAAAACAAAAGAAAAGATTGATTTGAAATTTTACCAACCATACTGAGTCATTGTTAATATTTTACTATTCTTTCAGACTGAATATTTGAGTGTGTTTGTATATGAGAAAGACACACAGAGAAACAGATTGATTGTACATATTGTTCTTGAGCTTGTTTTTAGTTATAAATGTTTAATTATTTAGCCATCATTGAATAGAGGTCTACCTCATTGAAAGAACTCTACTGTATTGTTGAGCCATATTTTATTAAACAGTCTTCCTTTTGGAAATTTTAGTTTCCCATTTTTCACTATTAATATTGTTATCATTGCTGTCATGGCTGTGGAATATAAAAGTAAAAGGAAGGGGTAAAGTTCCAAATAATTATAGCACAAAGGCACAAGTCAGTCAGTTCAGTTGCTAAGTTGTGTCTGACTCTTTGTGACCCCATGAACCGCAGCATGCCAAGCTTCCCTGTCCATCACCAACTCCCAGAGTTTACCCAAACTCATGTCCATTGAGTCAGTGATGCCATCCAACCATCTCATCCTCTGTTGTCCACTTCTCCTCCTGCCCTCAATCTTCCCCAGCATCAGGGTCTTTTCCAATGAGTCAGCTCTTCGCATCAAGTGGCCAAAAATTGGAGTTTCAACTTCAACATCAGTCCTTCCAATGAACACTCAGGACTAATTTCCTTTAGGATGGACTGGTTGGATCTCCTTGCACTCCAAGGGACTCTCAAGAGTCTTCTCCAACACCACAGTTCAAAAGCATCAATTCTTCTGCACTCAGCTCTCTTTATACTCCAACTTTCACATCCATACATGACTACTGGAAAAACCATAGCCTTGACTAGATGGACCTTTGTTGACAAAGTAATGTCTCTGCTTTTTAATATGCTGTCTAGGTTAGTCATAACTTTCCTTCCAAGGAGTAAGTGTCTTTTAATTTCTTGGCTGCAGTCACCATCTGCAGTGATTTTAGAGCCCCCCAAAATAAAATCAGCCACTGTTTCCCCATCTATTTCCCATGAAGTGATGGGACCGGATGCCATGATCTTAGTTTTCTGAATGTTGATCTTTAAGCCAACTTTTTCACTCTCCTCTTTCACTTTGATCAAGAGGCTTTTGAGTTCCTCTTCTCTTTCTGCCATAAGGGTGGTGTCATCTGCATATCTGAAGTTATTGATATTTCTCTGGCAATCTTGATTCCAGCTTGTGCTTCCTCCAGCCCGGTGTTTCTCATGATGTACTCTGCATATATGTTAAATAAGCAGGGTGACAATATACAGCCTTGACGTACTCCTGGAACCAGTCTGTTGTTCCATGTCCAGTTCTAACTGTTGCTTCCTGACCTGCATACAGGTTTCTCAGAAGGCAGGTCAGGTGGTCTGGTATTCCCATCTCTTTCAGAATTTTCCATAGTTTACTGTGATCCACACAGTCAAAGGCTTTGGCATAGTCAGTAAAGCAGAAATAGATGTTTTTCTGGAACTCTCTTGTTGATGATGCTTTTTCCAAGCAGATGTTGGCGCTTGGATCTCTGGTTTCTCTCCCTTTTCTAAAACCAGCTTGAACATCTGGAAGTTCACAGTTCACGTATTGCTGAAGCCTGGCTTGGAGAATTTTGAGCATGACTTTACTAGTGTGTGAGATGAGTGCAATTGTGTGGTAGTTTGAACATTCTTTGACATTTCCTTTCTTTGGCATTGGTATGAAAAGTGACCTTTTCCAGTTCTGTGGCCACTGCTGAGTTTTCTAAATTTGTTGACAAATTTAGTGCAGCACTTTCACAGCATCAACTTTTAGGATTTGAAATAGCTCAACTGGAATTCCATCACCTCCACTAGCTTTGTTCGTAGTGATGCTTCCTCAGGCCCACTTGACTTCACACTCCAGGATGTCTGGCTCTAGGTGAGTGATCACACCATCATGATGATCTGGGTCGTGAAGATCTTTTTTGTATAGGTCTTCTGTGTATTCTTGCCACCTCTTCTTAATATCTTCTGCTTCTGTTAGGTGCATACCATTTCTGTCCTTTATCGAGCCCATCTTTACATGAAATGTTCCCTTGGTATCTCTAATTTTCTTGAAGAGATCTCTAGTCTTTCCCATTCTGTTGTTTTCCTCTATTTCTTTGCATTGATCACTGCGGAAGGCTTTCTTATCTCTCCTTGCTCTTCTTTGGAACTCTGCATTTGGATGGATAATAACTTTCCTTTTCTCCTTTGCTTTTTGCTTCTCTTCTTTTCACAGCTATTTGTAAGGCCTCCCCAGACAGCCATTTTGCTTTTGTGCACTTCTTTTCCTTGGGGATGGTCTTGATCCCTGTCTCCTGTACAATGTCACAAACCTCCATCCATAGTTCATCAGGCACTCTATCTATCAGATCTAGCCCCTTAAATCTATTTCTCACTTGCACTGTATAATCATAACGGATTTGATTTAGGTCATACCTGAATGGTCTAGTGGTTTTCCCCACTTTCTTCAATTTAAGACTGAATTTGGCAATAAGGAGCTCATAATCTGAGACACAGTCAGCTCCCAGTCTTGTTTTTGTTGACTGTATAGAGCTTCTCCATCTTTGGCTGCAAAGAATATAATCAATCTGATTTCAGTCTTGACCATCTGGTGATGTCCATGTGTAGAGTCTTCTCTTGTGTTGTTGGAAGAGAGTGTTTGCTATGACCAGTGCGTTCTCTTGGCAAAAGTCTATTAGCCTTTGCCCTGCTTCATTATGTACTCCAAGGCCACATTTGCCTGTTACTCCAGGTGTTTCTTGACTTCCTACTTTTGCATTCCAGTCCCCTATAATGAAAAGGACATCTTTTGGGGGTGTTAGTTCTAAAAGGTCTTGTAGGTCTTCATAGAACCGTTCAACTTCAGCTTCTTCAGCATTACTGGTCAGGGTTATAGACTTGGATTACTGTGATATTTTTATGGTTTGCCTTGGAAACAAACAGAGATCATTCTGTCATTTTTGCGATTGCATCCAAGTACTACATTTTGGACTCTTTTGTTGACTATGATGGCTACTCCATTTTTTCTAAGTGATTCCCGCCCAGAGTGATAGATACAATGGTCATCTGAGTTAAATTCACCCATTCCAGTCCATCTTGTTTGCCGATTCCTAGAATGTCGATGTTCACTCTTGCCATCTCCTGTTTGACCACTTCCAATTTGCCTTGATTCATGAACCTAACATTCCAGGTTCCTGTGCAATACTGCTCTTTATAGCATCAGACCTTGGGTCTATCACCAGTCACATCCACAACCGGGTGTTGTTTTTGCTTTGGCTCCATCCCTTCATTCTTTCTGGAGTTATTTCTCCACTGATCTCCAGTAGCATACTGAGCAGCTACTGATCTGGGGAGTTCATCTTTCAGTGTCCTATCTTTTTGCCTTTTCATATTGTTCTTGGGGTTCTCAAGGCAAGAATTATGATTAAAAAGATTTATTGAAAAACTACTCAACTTCATTATAAATCAGAGAAATTCAAAGTAAAGAAATATCATTTTTCCCTTTAATAGGGAATATTACAAAAGGTTAAGAAATACACATTCAGTGTTTTGCTACTGTTCTGAGCAGTAAGCACTATCTTTAGTGGGATTTTGTTTGAAGTATTTCTGGCTTTATTTACAGAAATCCCAGGCTTAAGAATTTTTCTTAAGAAAATAATTCCATAATTGTGCAGAGCTGCAAAGATAGTGTAAAGGAATGTTTGCTTTAACATGAGGCATTACTTGAAGTAAAGAAAGCTAAATGACTTAGAAGGGGATTTATTAAATGTGACATATTCATGTACTGGAATACTGTAGCCATCAAAATGATATCAGCCTACTGTCATTCACATGGAGAGAAGTTCATGATTTTTATCCCCAAACTTTAAAGTTTTTATTTTGTATTGGTGTATAACCAATTAACAATGTTGTTGTAGTTTTAGGTGAACCGAGAAGGGACTCAGCCATACATATTCATGTATCCATTCTCCCCCAAACTCCTCTCCCATCCAGGCTGGCACACAGCATTAAACAGAGTTCTATGTACTATAGATCCTTGCTGAATATCCGTTTTGAATATAGCAGTGTGTATGTGACCTTCCCAAAGTCCCTAACTATCTCTTCCCACTGGCAACCATAAGTTCCTTTTTCTAAGTCTGTGAGTCTCTATGTTTTGTATGTAAATTCATTTGTATCATTTCTTTTTAGATTCCACATATAAGGGAGGTCATATGATATTTCTTTCTCTGACTTAACGTCACTCAGTATGACACTGTAGGTCTGTCCACATTGCTGCAAATGGCAAGATTTCATTCTTTTTAATGGCTGAGTAATATTTTATTGTATATATGTACCACACAATAATTTTTTTTAAGTGAAGTGGTGCAGGAAGGTTAGTTTCAACCCACTTTAATTTTTTAAGTAAAAGTGTTTTCTTTCTCTATTGAAAAATTCTGGTGAGCTAAATTCCACATTTAGCAGTGATTGATTATATTTGCATGATATGTTTATGGGTAAACTACATTTTCATTTTAATAGTTTTCTGGAATTTCTTAATTTTTCTTACAATGGTTATACATTTCCTTTTTATATAAGAATATTAAAGCTCTATTATAAAATATATTCATTCCTTTTGAATCAGTAACCCCATTCTTGAATAGTAATCTAAGTGATAAAAATGGTAGACAAAATCATTTTCAAAAATGTACTCTCCCAGTGTTCCCTGTATCACTATATAGCCGCATCTCCATTGGATTCCCCAGGCCAGAGTGTTAGTTGCTCAGTTGTGTTTGACTGTTTGCTACCCCTTGGACTGTAGCCCACCAGCCTCTTCTGTTAATGGAATCCTCCAGGCAAGAATAGTGGAGATCCCTTCTCCAGGGGATCTTTCTGACCCAGGGATTGAACCTGAGTCTCTTGCATTGCAGGCAGAGTCTTTACCATCTGAGCCACCAGGGAAACCCCAAGCCAAAAGCTAGGCATTACGGTTGAGTCCTCTCACTTATTCTGTACTCCTTATTCACAGGTGAACATCCCTGTGGTCTCTGTTTTTAAAATACCCCAGTGTGCCTGCTTCCATTACCATGCCAGTGCAAACTGCCGTAACCTTCATCCAGGAAGACTGGTGGAGCCTCCTAATTGGCAGCCCTGCACCTGTCTTTGTTTTCTTTTCCTCTTTCCCCCCAATTACAGTCCATTTGTCACACAACTCCATAGTTTTCCTTTTTAAACAAAACCATCGTGTTCTTCCAACCCCGCAATGATCCTTAGAAGAAATTCCAAATACTGCCCTATATTTTACAAAACCTTGCATGATGTGACCCCCTGCCCATCTCATCTCCTCCTCTTGAAGCACTCTCCCCTGTTTCCCTCTTGCTTAGGCCACACTAGTTCTTTATATTCTGCAAACACACAGAGCTTTTTCCTGCCTTGTGGCCTTTGTAATTGCTCTTCTTACCCAATTTTTACATGGACAACTCTTTATGTTATTTAAATCTTTAATTTTATTTCCTCACCATAGTTTGAAATATCAAGTTGTACACATCACCTTGTTTTTGTTTATTTTCCCACAGTTGTCATCACTCCCAGTACTTTATTTGGTTACTTGGTCATTGTCAATATTGGCTGTTAGAATGTAAGCCCTGTGAAAACACGACTCTTGTCTGGCATGTTCTCTATAATCCTGAGTCTTGACCTTTGCGTGGTACATAGTGGATGCCAAGTAGGCACTGTCAGTGAAATGGATTACATTATTCATAGCACTCAAGGAGTCCCCAAACTTCACTAGTTGAGGCTGTGTTTCAAAGAGACTTTTAGAGGCAGTGCTTCTCCCACTTGTTTATAGCCCCTCTGCAATTTTCTCTTGGTTTTGGCTTGAATGTACTGGTGGCTGACCTGAAAGATGAAGCTGAATAATATACAACCTGCTGTACGCAGATATACTGTATACCCTGCTGACCTCTGCTTTGTTACTAGGTCAGGCCTGGTTCCTTTACTAGAAGAGCTCCCATCTCAGTTCCTCAGCCCACCCACATATAGTTTTCTTCAGACTTTTCCCCACCCAGGTAGATCTTCCATTCTGCTTCTTTTTCTTGCTCTTCTTTTTCTCACCCTTTTCTCAGTTCAGTTCAGTTGCTCAGTCGTGTCTGACTCTTTGCGACACCGTGGACTATAGCATGCCAGGTTTCCCTGGCCATCGTCAACTCCTGGAGCTTACTCAGATTCATGTCCATCAAGTTGGTGATGCCATCCAACCATCTCATCCTATGCCATCCCCTTCACCTGCCTTTAATCTTTCCCAGCTTCAGGGTCTTTTCCAGTGAGTCAGTTCTTCGCATCAAGTGGCCAAAGTATTGGAATTTCAGCTTCAGCATCAGTCCTTCCAATGAATATTCAAGACTGATTTCCTTTAGGATGGACTGGTTGGATGTCCTTGCAGTCCAAGGGACTCTCAAGAGTCTTCTCCAACACCACAGTTCAAAAGCATCAATTTTTTGGTGCTTAGATTTCTTTATGGTCCAGCTCTCACGTCCAAACCTGACTACTGGAAAAACCGTAGCTTTGACTAGATGGACCTTTGTCAGCAAAGAGATGTCTTTACTTTTTAATACACTGTTTAGGTTTGTCATAGCTTTTGTTCCAAGGAGCAAGCATCTTTTCATTTCATGGCTGCAATCACCATTTGCAGTGATTTTGGAGCCCAAGAAACTAAAGTCTCTCACTGTTTCCATTGTTTACCCATCTGTTTGCCATGAAGTGATAGGACTGGATGCCATAATCTTGGTTTTTTGAATGTTGAGTTTTAAGCCAGCTTTATTACTCTCCTTTTTCACTTTCATCAAGAGGCCCTTTAGTTCCTCTTTGCTTTCTGCCATAAAGGTAGTGTCATCTGCATATCTGAGGTTATTGATATTTCTCCCAGGAATCTTGATTCCAGCTTGTGCTTCAGCCAACCCAGAATTTTGCTTGATGTACTCTGCATATAAGTTAAATAAGCAGGGTGATAATATATAGCCTTGACGTACTCCTTTCCTGATTTTGAACCAGTCTGTTGTTTATGTCCATTTCTAACTGTTGCTTCTTGACCTGCATACAGATTTCTCAGGAGGCAGGTAAGGTGGTCTGGGATTCCCATCTTTTTAAGAATCTTCCACAGTCTGTTGTGATCCACACAGTCAAAGGCTTTGCCATCATCAATAAAGCAAAGTAGATGTTTTTCTGAAATTCTCTTGCTTTTTCTATGATCCAGTAGATGTTGGCAATTTGATCTCTGGTTCCTCTGCCTTTTCTAAATCCAGCTTGAATATCTGAAAGTTCTTGGTTCACGTACTGTTGAAGCCTAACTTGGAGAATTTTGAGCATTACTTTGCTAGCGTGTGAAATGAGTGCAGTTGTGCAGTAGTTTGAACATCTTTGGCAAGTACCTCTTCTAAGCACTCCATAAATATAGTTGTTAGCCATCCTTGTATTTTTTGATGTTATTTTTCTTTATTCTCAGTGCAAGAGAGACTTACATGTTTCATTTATTTTAGGATGGGAGAGCTTGTTTGAAACCAGAATTTCTGAAGAAGAAAATCAGGAAGTAATGAATCAACTCTTAGGTGATGGTCCTTTTGACTTTAGGTTGGGAAAAATCTACATAAACGAGGAAACCCTAGAGAATCAACAAAGCAAAGAAAACAGAGCTTTGAGGGAAGTCTTAGTTACCATCAAGAAAACATGCATGAAGGACAAGAGCTTTATAGGTATTGACCTTGGGAAAAATCTTGATCTGAAATTATCACTTATTAGAAAACCCAGAATCATTTCCAGAGGAAGGAAACCTTGTTCACAGCAGTATTCAATTCTATTTAAACAGCTGGGAATCAGCACAGTGCGTAAGTGTTACAAGTGTAATATCTGCGGGAAAATCTTCCTCCACAGTTCTTCCCTGAGTAAACATCAGAGAATCCATACTGGAGAGAAACTCTATAAATGTAAGGAATGTAGGAAAGCTTTTAGCCAAAGCTCGTCTCTAACTCAGCACCTGAGAGTTCATACTGGAGAGAAGCCTTACATATGTAGTGAATGCGGAAAAGCCTTCAGTTTCACTACATCTCTCATTGGACATCAGAGAATGCATACTGGAGAGAGACCCTATAAATGTAATGAATGTGGAAAAACATTTAAAGGTAGTTCATCCCTTAATAATCACCAGCGAATTCATACTGGAGAAAAGCCCTATAAGTGTAATGAATGTGGGAGAACCTTTAGCCAGTGCTCATCTCTTATTCAGCATCATAGAATTCATACTGGAGAGAAACCATATGAATGTAGTCAGTGTGGGAAAGCCTTTACTTCAATATCACGACTAAGTAGACACCACAGAATTCATACTGGAGAGAAACCTTTTAATTGTAATGAGTGTGGAAAGGTGTTTAGTTACCACTCAGCCCTTATTATACATCAGAGAATTCACACTGGTGAGAAACCTTATGCCTGTAAAGAATGCGGGAAAGCCTTTAGCCAAAGCTCAGCTCTTATACAACATCAAAGAATTCACACTGGAGAAAAACCCTACAAATGTAATGAATGTGGGAAAGCTTTCTCCTGGATTTCACGGCTTAATATACACAACAGAATCCATACTGGAGAGAAACCATATAATTGTAAGGAATGTGGAAAAGCTTTCAGTTCGCACTCAGCAGTTAATACTCATCGAAAGATTCATACCGGAGAGAAACCTTATAAATGTAATGACTGTGAAAAAGCTTTCAACCAAAGCTCAGCACTCATTCAGCACCAGAGAATTCATACTGGAGAGAAACCATATAATTGTAAAGTATGTGGGAAAGCCTTTAGACAAAGTTCATCCCTTATGACACATATGAGAATTCATACAGGAGAAAAGCCCTATAAATGTAAAGAATGTGGGAAAGCTTTCAGTCAGAGCTCGTCTCTTACAAATCATCAGAGGACTCATACTGGAGAAAAACTATAAGTTAAATGCATGGGGAAAAACCTTCCAACTGAAGTTCATTCCTTACAAAATATCAAAGAATTCATTCTGGGGAGAAAATCACGAGTAGTTAATTGTGCATTAAACTTCAGGATTTAGACCTTGCCAAACATCAGAAACTTATGATGGAAGGTAACCTTAGAAATATTAGGAAAGCTTGTATAAAATGTTTCTTCATACATTCTTAACTTATTACTGACTATAAAATAGAAAATTTATCAGATCAAAGGGTTGGTATTTTATTTTTTTTCTAGTGATATGTGGTAACAGCCACCAGCTTTCACAGGCATCACTGGGAAGCTTGTTGATTAATGGAAAAGTGCAGCCATAAAATCCAGACTTTGGATTAGTCTAGGATTGTATATTTTTGAAACTGCATTAGAGTTTCAAAGCCAGTTGTACTAAGAAAAATGTATTAGAGATGAAATGTAAACAGATGACCTGGAACTACCTCACTGTCAGTAAAATTTGTTTTTTTAAGAGTTTAAAAGCAACTTCTGTACTTGGTGGTTGTTAAAACTTTTGAGTTATTTCTCCTGTGCTTCCTAAGCCATTCACCTGAAAATAAAATCACTCTGTAAACTGGTTTAAGTTTTGGGAGTGTTCTCCCTGACTACTTGTTCCAAATTCTGAATCAGATCTAAAGTTACTTTATTTCAAATCACAAAATACATGGTATTTCACTTGTTTTTCTCATAAATTGATTACCAGTGTTGTATTACCTTGAGAATTAAAGATAATTTAGACAACTACTGCTTTTGCAAGTTGATTTACTGATAAGAGTTGTTAAAAATTATCTTGCAATGTAAGCATAGGGAGCATGACTCTTGGCTGCAAGGCTGTGTGCCTGCTTCCTTGAATTCTCTGGTTACCAGCCACCAGGAAGACCCAGGAACACATGGAACTCTGGTTGTCCTCCTGTTAGGTCAAGTGAACAAGGTAGTTTTCACGCTTATGTTTTACTTTCACCTCCATCAGGTGATGCTTGCTCTGTTTCACACTGTGAGGACCACTAGACAAAAGTTGAGGCTCTAAGTTCAGATGCTTTTTCCTCCAAAAATTGGGCTGTGTCCTTTAACAAGTTACTGATCCCAGAAACCATTTCTACAATGTGAACAGTAATTTGAACAAGATAAAAACAAATCATACTAATATTGTTGAGCTTAACAGAGGCTAACATCTAATTTTGCCAATTTTATCAGGAGTAAGCAAGCACTTAAGAACCAGAATACTCATTTCATTGAAAAAACTGTTAGTTTTTTTCTATTTGCCAAGGTGCTTTAAAAAAAAAAACCTCCAAAATGGTTAGGAGTGGAGATTAAGTAAAGCAAAAATTAGTGAATTCAGTTTTGCCTCTTAGGACTAATCAGTCTCATTGTTTCAGACTTGTGAGGAACAAATTCTTCAGGGTCGTTTAGTATTCTGCTTGCAATGTCCCTTTTCATATAACCATTCTTTTAAATTCTCCGATTACCTAAGGGAAGTTCCTAGGAAATACATAACTTTCCTAGGAAAGATAGAGCTTCTTAGTTTGGAGTGCTATACCAGAGACTGGATAGCTTATAAACAATGGACATTTATTTCTCACAATTATGGCTGGGAAGTCTAAGTTCAGGGCATCAACATGGTTGTGTTGTGGTTAAAATCCCCTTATTTCTGGTGCCTTCTCACCATGTCCTCATGGTGAGGGATCTCTCAGGGCCTCTTTTTTTAAGGGCATTGATCTATTCATGAGGGAGGTAGCCTCATGAGAGATACCTCCCAAGGCTCCACCTCCTAATAACATCACCTTTGGGGTTGGATTTCAACATGTATTTTGAGGGGACACAAACTTTCAGACCATAGCATTCCATAATATCAATGACCTAAAATCATCAAAAATCACACAATATTTTTAAGGTGAGGCCTATCAAACTTGCAGGTAATATTTATATCTTTAGCAGGATCCTTCAGAGGAGATAATCTGTAAGCTTGATGATTTCTAATATAACCCAGTACCAAAATCAGGCAAGGAAAATACAAGAAAGATTGCAGTCCAGTATCAGCCATCAACACATGTAAAAATCCTAAACAAGGCATAAGTAGATGGTACCAAAAGTACCTAGACATAGTACTAGTTTTACTGATAAGTACAGGTTATTCATGGAGATGCATGGGTTGTTTTAACATTAGGAAGCTTACAGATGCTATGTGCCATTTTAATATTAACAGAAATCCATAGGTTCGTCTCAATAGATGCAAAAAAAACAACCAAAATACTCAGCACCTACTCATGATTAAAAACTTTAACCAAGCAGCAGTAGGAAAGAAGTTTATAACTGGATAAAAAGCTATTTACCAAAAAACCGGCTGAAAAAAAAATGGTAAAAGATTAGAAGTATTCATGACATGACAAGTATGGGGAAAGAATAGACTACTCAATAATGGTTCTAAGAAGCATAAATGGTTCATCCACATAGAAAAAAACCTATTTTTTTCTATGCCTACTGTCACCATATCAAGAGTTATATGCTAGGCAAAACTGACTTTTGGAAGAATATGTAAGCAATAACTTTATGACCACAAGATAAGGATTTTTTAAACAGGACACAAATAAGCTTTATAAAATGTTTATAATGTTTGCTCACATTGAAATAGGGAACTTGTGGTTATCAGAATATACCAAAAAGGAAAAGACACAAAACAGAATGAAATGTTTCTACAACATGCCCAGTATGTTTTCTGGAAAATCTGAATGATTTGTATGGATCAATTAAAAAGAAAAACCTAATAGAAAAAAAGTGATCTGAATACATGACTACTTATTTCATAGATGAGAAAAGAGAAATTTCTAAAAACATAAAAGGATATTTCATTGGGACCAATGTAAATTCGGACCATAGATATGATTTTATAAGTACAGATGAGCAAATATGTATTACAATACTGAGTTTTGGAATATATGTGAAATAACTGGGATTCATACCCTACTAGTGGGAGTATAAATCAATACAGATCATTGACATCTTACAAAGTCGAATATTTGCTTGCTTACTGGCACCTGTACATGCTAGATAAATGTTTGCATATGAGCACAAAGAATTATATATAAAGATACTTATACTGATCATAATAGCAAATATTTGGAAGTAGTCTGAATGTCCATTAGTAGGAGAATGTATTCAGTAAACACCAATGAAAATCAATGAACCAAAGCTATATACAAAACAGATGAATTTTAAAACATACTGAGTCCTAAAAAGTCATGGGAAACTATATTAGGGATAACAATTTTTTTGCAAAATTAAGTTTATACTAAGTGATATGTGGGGAAGATCATAAAAACAAGTGATTGGATGAGATGGTATTTTAGTTATAATTAACCACCCAAACATAGAAGACTGCAAATAAGAAAAAGTATTTGAAGTCCTAAGTATTGCAATCAAGAGGCACAGATTCTAACAGCAACTCAAATGTGCTCCAAGGGGACTATTTATTTCCCAAGGGAAATAAAACATTGGGGTTTATAAAAGCAACAGATAAGGCATTCCAGAGGTGTTTAAAGATGTATTTTTACAGAAATATGGTGGCATTCAGTCACTTGTGGACAGCAAATTGTTTGCTAATCCATGATCTCTAATGAATAAGGAAAGCAGGTTCTAGATGGTCTCAGGAACTTGTGACTGTGTCAAAAGTTGATATTGCATCTGCCTTAATGGCCTCTTGGCTCCTTTTTAGATCCCTTGAACATAAGTGACTCCATTTCATTGTTCATGGTCCACATTATCCATCACTGTGTAACAACTCTCGCCCAAATTAAACAGTTTAAAAAACAAATTATTTATTTCTGTCTTGGTTTCATGTTTGGGCTCAGCTGAACAATTCTTACTTAGAGTGTCTTAATATGTTTGCATTCAAGTAGCAGGTGGGGCTAGAGGCACAACTGGGCTTGATACCCAAGACTGTCAGTTTTTGATGACTGTAGGCTGGGAGCATGGTTGGATTTCTCCATGTAGATTGGGCTTCTCACAGAAAGGTAGCTAGTTTCAGAGAGACCATGTCCCTAGAGCAAGCATCCTAAGAGACCTAGGTAGAAGCGCAAATCTTATAACTCAGTTTTGGAAGTCACAACATTAACTCACAGATTTGGTCCAGATTCAAGGCAAGAAAATTATACAAGGACATTAATACCAGGGAGCATGGTTCATTGGATGACCATATTTGGAAACTAGCTACCACAAAAACAGAAAATTCAGGAGATAATTAGCTCTGTGAGGCAAGGAAATGACTTGGAGAGGAGCAGAGAATTCCTCAGCTTGTTTGATGCCTGAAAGAGTCCCTCATCAAGAAGAGGCTGCCCAGGCCAGTCACAATGATGATCAATATGAAGACCAACGTGTATGTCAGTAAAAATAAATACCAATTTTTGGTCCAACTCTGCACTGAGTGAGAATAAAACAAAGATCTTCATGGCTGAAGAACTTAGATAAGCTGAACATACAGTTTAATATAAAGTTTAAGGAAGAAATAGTTTAAGGATAAAGTTTAAGATGTAATGACCTCAGATGTTGTACAAAGGGCAAGCTCAAGGTCATAGCATTCTTCAGTTCAGTTGCTCAGTCATGTCTAACTCTTTGCGACCCCATGCACTGCCACATGCAGTCTTTCCTGTCCGTCACCAACTCCTGAAACTTGCTCAAACTCATGTCCATCGAGTCAGTGATGCCATCAAACCATCTCATCCTATGCCATCCCCTTCTTCTCCTGCCTTCAGTCTTTCCCAACATCGGGATCTTTTCCAATGAATCAGTTCTTTGCATCAGGTGGCCAGAGTATTGGAGTTTCAGCTTCAGTGTCAGTCCTTCCAATAAATATGCAGGACTTATTTCCTTTAGGATGGGCTGGTTGGATCTCCTTGCAGTCTAAGGGACTCACAAGAGTCTTCTCTAACACCACAGTTCAAAAGCATCAATTCTTAGGTGCTCAGCTGTCTTATGTAGTCGAACACTCACATTCATACATGACTACTGGAGAAACCATAGCTTTGGCTAGAGGAACCTTTGTCAGCAAAGTAATGTCTCTGCTGTTTAATATGCTGTCTAGTTTGGTCATAGCTTTTCTTCCAAGGAGCAAGCATCTTTTAATTTCATGGCTGCAGCCAGCATCTGCAGGGGTTTGGAGCTCAAGAAACTAATGTATGTCACTGTTTCTATTGTTTCCCCATCTATTTTCCATGAAGTGATGGGACTGGATGCCATGATCTTAGTTTTCTGAATGTTGAGTTTTAAGCCAACTTTTTCACTCACCTCTTTCACTTTCATCAAGAGGCTCTTTAGTTCTTCTTCACTTACTGCCATAAGGGTGGTGTTATCTGCATATCTGAGGTTATTGATATTTCCCCCGGCAATCTTGATTCCAGCTTGTGTTCATCCAGCCTGGCATTTCTCATGATGTACTCTGCATATAAGTTAAATAAGCAGGGTGACAATATAAGCCTTGACATAATCCTTTTCCAATTCTGACTAATGTTTACCATGTCCAGTTCTAACTGTTGCTTCTTGACCTGCATACAGATTTCTCAGGAGGCAGGTCAGATGGTCTGGTATGCCCATCTCAAAGAATTTTCCACAGTCTGTTGTGATGCACACAGTCAAAGGCTTTGGCATAGTCAATAATGCAGGAGTAGATGTTTTTCTGGAACTGTCTTGCTTTTTCAGTGATCGAACGGATGTTGGCAATTTGATCTCTGGTTCCTCTGCCTTTTCGAAATCCAGCTTGAATATCTGGAAGTTCACAGTTCACGTATTGTTGAAGCCTGGCTTGGAGAATTTTGAGCATTACTTTGCTAGTGTGTGACATGAGTGCAATTGTGTGGTACTTTGAACATTCTTTAGCATGCCTTTCTTTGGATTGGAATGAAAACTGACCTTTTCCAGTTCTGTGGCCACTGCTGAGTTTTGCAAATTTGCTGGTATATTGAGTGCAGCACTTTCACAAGATCATCTTTTAGGATTTGAAATAACTCAACTGGAATTCCATCACCTCTACGAGCTTGGTTCATAGTGATGCTTCCTAAGACCCACTTGACTTCACATTCCAGGATGTCTGGCTCTAGGTGAGAGATCAAACCATCGTGGTTATCTGGGTCATGAAGATCTTTTTTGTATAGTCCTTCTGTGTATTCTTGCCACCTCTTCTTAATATCTTCTGCTTCTGTTAGGTCCATACCATTTCTGTCCTTTATTGAGCCCATCTTTGTGTGAAATGTTCCCTTGGTATCTCTACTTGCAGAGATCTCTAGTCTTTCCCATTCTGTTGTTTTCCACTATTTCTTTGCATTGATCACTGAGGAAGGCTTTCTTATCTCTCCTTGCTATTCTTTGGAACTCTTCATTCAAATGGGTACATCTTTCCTTTTCTCATTTGCTTTTCACTTCTCTTCTTTTCACAGCTATTTGTAAGGCCCCGCCAGACAGCCGTTTTGCTTTTTTGCATTTCTTTTCCATGGGGATGGTCTTGATTCCTGTCTCCTGTACAATGTCATGAACCTCCGTCCATAGTTCATCAGGCACTCTATCTATCAGATCTAGTCCCTTAAATCTATTTCTCACTTCCACTGTATAATCATAAGGGATTTGATTTAGAACATACCTGAATGGTCTAGTGGTTTTGCCTACTTTCTTCAATTTAAGTCTGAATTTGGCAATAAGGAGTTCATGATTGGAGCCACAGTCAGCTCCCGGTCTTATTTTTGCTGACTGTATAGAGCTTCTCCATCTTTGGCTGCAAAGAATATAATCAGTCTGATTTCAGTGTTGACCATCTGGTGATGTCCATGTGTAGAGTCTTCTCTTGTGTTGTTGGAAGAGGGTGTTTGCTATGACCAGTGTGTTCTCTTGGCAAAACTCTATTAGCCTTTGCCCTGCTTCATTCTGTACTCCAAGGCCAAATTTGCCTGTTACGCCAGGTGTTTCTTGACTTCCTACTTTTGCATTCCAGTCCCCTGTAATGAAAAGGACATCTTTTGGGGGTGTTAGTTCTAAAAGTTCTCATAGGTCTTCACAGAACCGTTCAACTTCAGCTTCTTCAGTGTTACTGGTTGGGGCATAGACTTGGATTACTGATATTGAATGGTCTGCCTTAGAAACAAACAGAGATCATTCTGTCGTTTTTGACATTGCATCCAAGTACTGCATTTCGGACTCTTGTTGACTATGATGGCTGCTATATTTCTTCTAAGGGATTCCTGCCCGCAGTAGTAGATATAATGGTCATCTGAGTTAAATTCACCCATTCCGGTCCATTTTAGTTTGCTGATTCCTAGAATGTTGACGTTCACTCTTGTCATCTCCTGTTTGACCACTTCCAATTTGCCTTGATTCATGGACCTAACATTCCAGGTTCCTATGCAATATTGCTCTTTACAGCATCAGACCTTGCTTCTATCGCCAGTCACATCCACAACTGGGTATTGTTTTTGCTTTGGCTCCATCCCTTCATTCTTTCTAGAGTTATTTCTCCACTGATCTCCAGTAGCATATTGGACCTACCGACCTGGGGAGTTCCTCTTTCAGTATCCTATCATTTTGCGTTTTCATTCTCTTCATGGGGTTCTCAAGGCAAGAATACTGAAGTGGTTTGCCATTCTCTTCTCCAGTGGACCACATTCTGTCAGACCTCTCCACCATGACCCGCCCCTCTTGGGTGGCCCCACAGGGCATGGCTTAATTTCATTGAGTTAAACAAGACTGTGGTCCATGTGAGAAATAGATTTAAGGGACTAGATCTGATAGATAGACTGCCTGATGAACTATGGACGGAGGTTCATGATATTGTACAGGAGACAGGGATCAAGACCATCCCCATGGAAAAGAAATGCAAAAAAGCAAAATGGCTGTCTGGGGAGGCCTTACAAATAGCTGTGAAAGAAGAGAAGTGAAAGCAAAGGATAAAGGGAAAGACATAAGCATCTGAAGGCAGAGTTCCAAAGAATAGCAAGAAGAGATAAGAAAGCCTTCCTCAGCGATTAATGCAAAGAAATAGAGGAAAACATCAGAACGAGAAAGACTAGAGATCTACCAAGGGAACATTTCATGCAAAGATGGACTCGATAAAGGACAGAAATGGTATGGACCTAACAGAAGCAGAAGATATTAAGAAGAGGTGGCAAGAATACACAGAAGAACTGTACAAAAAAGATCTTCACGACCCAGATAATCATGATGGTGTGATCACTCACCTAGACCCAGACATCTTGGAGTGTGAAGTTAAGTGGGCCTTAGAAAACATCTGGAGAAGGCAATGGCAACCCACTCCAGTACTCTTGCCTGGAAAATCCCAGGGACGGCAGAGCCTGGTGGACTGCCGTCTATGGGGTCGCACAGAGTCGGACACGACTGAAGCGACTTAGCAGCAGTAGCAGCAGTAGAAAACATCACTACCAACAAAGCTAGTGGAGGTGATGGGATTCCAGTGGAGCTATTTCAAATCCTGAAAGATGATGCTGTGAAAGTGCTGCACTCAATATGCCAGCAAATTTGGAAAACTCAGCAGTGGCCATAGGACTGGAAAAGGTCAGTTTTCATTCCAATCCCAAAGAAAGGCAATGCCAAAGAATGCTCAAACTACTGCACAATTGCACTCATCTCACACACTAGTAAAGTAATGCTCAAAATTCTCCAATCCAGGCTTCAGCAATACGTGAATTATGAACTTCCAGATGTTCAAGCTGGTTTTAGAAAAGGCAGAGGAACATGAGATCAAATTGCCAACATCCTCTGGATCATCGAAAAAGCAAGAGAGTTCCAGAAAAACATTTATTTCTTCTTTATTGACTATGCCAAAGCCTTTGACAGTGTGGATCACAATAAACTGTGGAAAATTCTGAAAGAGATGCGAATACCAGACCACCTGACCTGCCTCTATATGCAGGTCAGGAAGCAACAGATAGAACTGGACATGGAACAATAGACTGGTTCCAAATAGGAAAAGGAGTACATCAAGGCTGTATATTGTCACCCTGCTTATTTAACTTATATGCAGATTACATCATGAGAAATACTGGGCTGGAAGAAGCACAAGCTGGAATCAAGATTGCTGGGAGAAATATCAATAACCTCAGATATGTAGATGATACCACCCTTATGGCAGAAAGTGAAGAACTAAAGACCTCTTGATGAAAGTGAAAGTGAAGAGTGAAAAAGTTGGCTTAAAGCTCAACATTCAGAAAACGAAGATCATGGCATCTGGTCCCACCACTTCTTGGGAAATAGATGGGGAAACAGTGGAAACAGTGTCAGACTTTATTTTTTTGGGCTCCAAAATCACTGCAGATGGTGATTGCAGCCATGAAATTAAAAGACACTTACTCCTTGGAAGGAAAGTTATGACCAACCTAGATAGCATATTGAAAAGCAGAGACATTACTTTGCCAACAAAGGTCCCTCTAGTCAAGGCTATGGTTTTTCCAGTAGTCATGTATGGATGTGAGAGTTGGACTGTGAAGAAAGCTGAGCACCAAAGAATTGATGCTTTTGAACTGTGGTGTTGGAGAAGACTCTTGAGAGTCCCTTGGAGTGCAAGGAGATCCACCCAGTCCATTCTGAAGGAGATCAGCCCTGGGATTTCTTTGGAAGGAATGATGCTAAAGCTGAAACTCCAGTAGTTTGGCCACCTCATGCGAAGGGTTGACTCATTGGAAAAGACTCTGATGCTGGGAGGGATTGGGGGCAGGAGGAGAAGGGGAGGACAGAGGATAAGATGGCTGGATGGCATCACTGACTCGATGGATGTGAGTCTGAGTGAACTCTGGGAGTTGGTGATGGACAGGGAGGCCTGGTGTGCTGCTATTCATGGGGTTGCAAAGAGTCGGACACGACTCAGCGGCTGAACTGAACTGTGGTCCATGTGATTAGATTGACTAGTTTTCTGTGATTATGGTTTCAGTGTGTCTGCCCTCTGATGCCTCTCGCAACACCTACAGTCTTTCTTGGGTTTCTCTTACCTTAGACATGGGGTATCTTTTCACAGCTGCTCCAGCAAAGTGCAGCTGCTGCTCCTTATTTTGGATGAGGGGTATCTCCTCGCCACCCCTCCTGATTTTGAACGTGGAGTAGCTCCTCTCAGCCCTCCTGTGCCCGCACAGCCACCGCTCCTTGGACATATATTATTATATTATATATTGATAGGTTAATAATGAGATATTAATATATATAATACATAACGTATATGTATAATGTATTAATTTACATATATCATACATTAATTAATATTATGTTTATATATGTGAAGTCGCTCAGTCATGTCCGACCCTTTGCGATCCCATGGACTGTAGTCTACCAGGCTTCTCTGTCCATGGGAATTTCCAGGCAAGAGTACTGGATTGGGTTGCCATTTCCTTCTCCAATGTTTATATATAACACACAATTTATTAATTTATATAATATACACAATATACATAATAGATAATATTAATATATCATATATATGGTATATATAATATATATTTATAATTATATAAACCATTATATATTATTATATATATTATTTATATTGTAATATATATAAAATATTATAGAAGATAATCTATTATATAAAATAAACTATTATAATAATAGTTTTCAAATGGAAATTTTCTTATTCTGTAAATTTTTTTCTACACTTAATAATTGACTTCCCACTTTACGGAAGAGTTTCATTTTCTGTTTATTTCTGTGATTCTGGAAGCACAGTTTCTTTTTTCATCAGTTGACTGTAATCTGCTGATATCAGTATTGAATTTGATGCTGAAATTGTCCCAGAATTAGCCTCTAAGATTCCCAGCAAGGTGTTGTCTGTGTCCTTTCTGTCACAACAAGTTTGGGTTGTGTCCAAGATTTCAAATTCAAGTACACTTAGTTCTTTCTGTGTAGCAAAGTATGATTTATTGCCTAAATTTCTTGAGGATTGTGGAGAAAAATTGCGGGGTCTAAAATACTTAGAGTGATTTTTTTCTTTTCCAGGATATTTCCTCCCTTGAAATATGGTTTCCACACCTGTTTCTTTCTGTTAACAATATTCCCCTGAAGCATTACCTTCCCAGTAATGCCCTCTTGCATCCAGCGTGTACTTAAAATTTTTTTTTGGTAAAATATTTATAACCTGAAAGTTGTCATTTAACCACTTTACCATGTACAGTTTAGTAGCAATGTGTGAAGTCACAATGTGGGTGTAATATCACCAGAATGTATTTCTAGAACATTGTCATCATCTCAAATAGAAATTCTGTACTCATTAAGGAGTCACTCTCCATCTTACCCTTCCCGCAGACCCTGGTAACTTCTGTTCTACCTTCTGTCTCTGTGAATTCGCCTTTCCTACTTCGTTCATTTAAGTGGAATCATAGCGTGTATTTCTTTTTTGTGTTTGGCTTATTTCACTTGTGTAATGTCTTAAAGATTCATCCATGTCATAGCATGTTTCAGAAGTTCCTTCCCTTTTTTAAGGCTGAGTAAAATTCCATTGTATGTGAAGACCACATTTTGTTTATCCATTCATGAATCAATGGACTTTTGAGTTGCTTCCACCTTCTGGCTACTGTAAATAATGCTGTTATGAACACCCACATGCGTGTATCTGTTTGACTCCCTGGTTTCAATTACTATCCCATAGTTTTCCCTTTTATAGAGTATCATATGTCTGGCTGCTTTTTCTTAGGCTAGTACATTTGAGATTACCCCATGTTGTGTGTATCAGTATTTTGTGCCTTTTAATTGCTGAGTGATACTCCATTATATGAGTGTACCACAATTTATTATTCTCCACTTGAGGAACACTTGGGTTATTTCCAATTTTTGGAAGTTATGAATAAGGCTGCTGCAAACAATTGCATACAGGTTTTTGTGTGAACATTGTTTTAATTTCTGCTTGGGTAAATACCTAAGAGTGGGACTGCATCATCATTTGAGAAGTGGATATTAACCTTTATATGACACTGTCAAACTATATTCCACAGAGGATGCAGCATTTTACATCCCCATCAGCAAAGTACAAGTGTTCTAATTTGAATATGGGTTCTACTATCTACATCTTCAACAACAGTTGTTAACACTACTTTTTCCTTTTTTATAATAACTGTTCTAACAGTTGTGAAGTGGTATCTCATTGTGGTTATGAGTTGCATCCTTCTAATGACTAGGGATGTCGAGCATCTTTTAAAATGCTTATTTGGCCATGTGTATTGTATCCATTTTATTTGGAGAATTGTTTATTTAAAACCTTTGCCGGTTTTTGAATTGCATGGTTTTGCTGTTGTTATTGAGCTATGGAAGTTGTTTATATATCCTGCATGTACTTTTAAGCACTTACCTATATATGGTTCTCTTAAATACCAGTAAACTTGTGTATATTTTCACACAAAGGCTGTACTTTCTCTTTCTGGTGGTGGTTTTATATCAGTTTTAAGAACCCCACTGCCTCTTTATGTTCCATGTCCTTTATTGTTTTTTTAAAGGATATGGTGGGAGCTGTAGATTATACCACCATTGCTACCTCACCTCCAAGAATTATCTAAATAAACATTTTTATTGTCCAAACAACCATACATGATTTTTATCCGATTTTTGTTTATTCCAAAAATATTATTTAAGTGCTTATTACATGCCACATCCAAAAAACTTGCTGTTTCTTAAACAGAACAAACCCTTGTCATACCTGTGGCAAGAAGTCTAGAAACTGTCAGTGCTCCAACATCTGTTTTGTGATCTCTATTTCAGTAGAAAGATACAGGCAAAGGAAAACAAGCTGGCAAAGCATCCATTTCTTTTAAACAAATAGATTGTACATAATAAAAATCGTTTGTAGTTTTTCATGACTCACCCCGTAAATTTATAGAGTTGTGATGGAAAGACCTGGATAGATTTACCCCCTGAATCCCTATATTTCAGCACCATCCAGCCTGTACTTCTCTTCATTTAGATCAGTGGGTTTACTTTTTCTAATTTTGCAGTCACTTTTATTTTTGTTTTTGGCAGTGCTGGATCTTCAGTGCTGTGTGCGGGCTTTTTTCTGTCTATGGTGAGCAGGGCTACTCTTTGTGGTGGTGTGCAGGCTTGTCCTTACAGTAGCTTCTCTTGTAGGCCATGGGTTCTAGGTACCTAGGCTTCAGTATTTGCAGCTCCAGGGCTCTAGAAGGCAGGCTCAGCAGCTGTGGCACACGGGCTTGGGCTTAGCTGCCCGTGGCATGTAGAATCTTCTTGGACCAGGGTCGAACCCATGTCCCTGCACTGGCAAGTGGATTGCCAACCACTCAATCACCAGGGAAGACCTTGCAATCACTCTTAAATGTGTTTATACAAATATCCTTTAAACGTCTAAGAGTTTATATATATATAGGACAGGAAGATATAAATCACTTATTGCATGTTTCTATTATAACACTCAGGTTTGCAGTAGTATTTGGATGGCATTTTAAACAGTATGCACTCTTGTGTTCCCCAAATCTAGCCAGTCCATCAGCCTCAATTGCACATGTACGTATAGGGATAGATGTCGTTAAGATTGAGAGGGTAACAGGCAGGAAGCCAGAGGTCCCCCAGCGGCAGGAGGAAATAAACTGCAAGTGGTAGATTTTTTTTTTTTCCTTCTCTACACAAAATTAAAAGAGGCTTCTTTCAATTCTGTACTGATGACTCCTGGTTCTGCCTTGAGCTAACCAATGCGTTTTTCTTATGTTAATGAAACTATGTATTTGCTTAGGAATTTGCCTTTCTTCAAAATGGTTCCACCTAAGACTAACTTTTTTTCTTTTCTCAAACCTTGGGCTCAACAAACCAGAGTTCCTGTCAATTGTTTTATGGCTGGGGGATGACACACCCCATGCCATCCTATCTCAAAAGTGCTTTTTGTGGAAGAGGGACCTGGTGAAACTCCCTCAGCCTTGAGGTGTCTCTCTTACTTGATTAATAGCTTTCTAATAGACATAAAACACCTTGCTAAAAATTAGCAAGGGGACACTCTGTCCCCTTCTGATGTCTATGTCAGAAGCTTTCCCTGTCTCTATTTTACTTTAATAAAATTTGGCTACACAAAAAGCTCCAAGTAGTTAGGCCTCGTCTCTGACCCCGGATTGATATCCTCTCCTCCAGAGGTCACGGATCCTGGCATAATACACAGCTTACAGCAGCAAACTTTCAACCTTTCAGCTGATTAATTAAGAGAATAAGATGGAAGAGAAACTGTAATTTAATTTTAAACACTTCACATATATTTCATTTTAGCCTTTCAAATTTTGAATAGTTGGAAACAATTCCTACTTTTTTTCTTTTCTACAATTTTTCTTCTTATTTTCCCACTGTTAAAAAGGAAGGGAAGATGGGAGAAAGGGAGGCAAGAAAGAAAGGAGAAAGTAGTTGACCTTCAGTTACACTACAGTGGACCCAAGCGGCCTGCTGGGTTAAGGTTTCTTACTATTTCATGGATGTTGTATGTAGTGCAGACATTTTTTCAAATAAAGTAGATGGTCATTTCTTTTAAAGCAGTAAACTACATGATAAAGTGGAAGAATAGTCCTTTATTTTTTTAACTTGGGAGATAAATTTGAAACCCCTCCCATAAAATGGAGGAAAGGACAAAGAATTAAATGTGAGGTTTTCACATTGTCCTGAAAGCTGTACACCAAGAATAACAGTTTAATATGTTGCCAGTGAAGAAAGGAGAAAAAATTAGAATTGAGCCTTATCCTTTCTATTGTCCCAGACAAAAATAATGGAAAAAACCAAGTGCTAGCTACAGGGGGGATAACAGAAAAAAGTACTTAAAGATACAGGAAATGGGGAGTGGGGGAAGATTTATATAAGTCAATGTAGAGAAATAAACAGAAGAAGGTTTTCTAAAAGAGAAGAAAAATGAGATTGGCTTCAGCTGTCTCTAGAAAACTAAGTAAAGAGGTTCATGGAATAACTGAGAGGGCACAGATAAAAACTAGACTGTGACAATGTGAAAAAGAAACAGAAATGTCGAGACCAAAAGTGAAAATTAGGAAGTGATGGTATAGACATGGTCAAGAATCCATCTGAAATTGCAGGAGACACAAGAGACCTGGGTTCAATCCCTGGGTTGCGAAGATCTCCTGGAGAAAGAAATGGGACCCCACTCCAGTATCCTTGCCTGGAAAAATCCATAGACACAGGGGCCTACTGGGCTAGTCCATGGGTTTGAAAAGAGTTGGATACGACTGAGCACAAGCATCTCATCATCAGTAAAGAAACTGATTAAGTATAAATTTAATTGCAAATAAATTATAAAACTTAAGGAAATTACCAAAATTCACAGCTGAGAGAGAAAATGGAGTACAGAAGTATTAAAATTAGATAGCCTATTAGTTCATATTTTTAAAATTTTAAGTGGGACAGAAAATAAAATTGTGTTTGGTTTAAAATATTGGAATATTCAGAAACCTGAATGAATTTTTGGCCAACCCAAATGCAAAGTGTAAGAAAGCAATAAACAGAAACCTCAATTAAATAGAGATAGGAGACCAGAAGGGGTGCTCTCACCCTACAACAGGAAGAACCCAACAGGAAAAGCAAAGACTTCCCCTTCTTTGCCAGCAAGAGATCAGCCAGTGACAGTCTGTCAGGACTCAGCCAATGAAAACACCACGGACTCTTTATCATAGCCTTCTCAGCTTCTTTTCCCTCTATAAAAGAGAGCTCTTCTCCATTTTTGCTAAGGACTTGCACAGACATGTTTACAGACCTCAAATTGCAATTCTTTTGTTAATCCTGAATACACCCATCTTGCTGGAGGAAAAAACTGGCTGTGTATTTGTTGTAGGTCAGCAAAAGGAAATCAAGAGACAAGCTAATTTTTTTTTAATGGATTTATTTATTGGCTATGCTAGGTCTTTGTTGCTGCAAGGACTTTTCTCTACTTGCAGCAAGTGGGGGCTACTCTTCATTGCAGTGCATGGGCCTCTCATTGCGGTGGCTAAGAGACAAGCTAATTCTTAATAATCAGACAAATAAGCATAAAGAATGTTTTTAAAAAATTAATATAATTACCAGGACTATTTAAAAGGAATAGATATACTTCCTAGTTGAAAAAACAATGTTAACATTCTCATCTTTTCCATATTTTGAATTTTAGTATTTCCAGACACTTCTCATAACTTCTACTGAGTCCAAACTCCTGTCTTCCCTCACAGATTTACTACAATAGCCTTCTAGTCTTAGTTGCTCTACTTCTTCCTTTGACCTTTTAGTTTATTCTCAGCACAGCAGTCAGTGATCACTAAAAAAATGGACATAAGAGTTTATCTCTACAGTGCTCAGAGCATTCTCTTTCAGAGTCAAATCCAGTGGCATAATGACCAATAAGAGCCTATAAATTTAGTCCTCTTGCCTCTGATCTCCTGCTTCTCTGTCTCCTTATTTCTGTTTCAGCAACTGTAATCTTACTGTCTCCTCAATAGGCCAGGTATGCTCCTACCATAGGGCACCTGCCTGTTGGTCTGTCAGAAAGCTTTCCACCAGATATTTAGTTTGGCTCACTTCTCATCTTCCGCAGGTTCTTCTTCAAATGTTTGACCTTGTCAGTCAAACATGTCTTAACCACTTTGTGTAAAAGTGTAAAATCGGTCTCATCAAGGGTCCTGGTCCCCTTTCTTGTTCTTATTAGCATGTGGCAGTATCAAATACATACCATTTATTTATTTTATTTACATAGAGTTGATTTACAATGTTTTGTTAGTTTCTGGTGTACAGCAAAGTGATTCAGTTATGCAGCTATACATATTCTTTTTCAGATTATTTTCCCTTATAGTTTATTACAAGATATTGAATATAGTTCCCTGTACTACACAGTAGGACCTTGTTGTTTATTTTATGTAGTTTGTATTTGAAAATCCCTAAATTCTAATTTATCCCTCCTCTACCCCTTTTCCCCTTGGTAACCATAAATTTGTTTTCTGTGTCTGTGAATCTGTTTCTGTTTTGTAAATAAATTCATTTGTATCACTTTTTTAGATACCACATATAAGTGATACCATATGATACTTGTCTTTCTCTGCCTGATTTACTTCACTTAGTATGATAATCTCTAGGCCTATGTATTTTGCTGCAAATGGCATAATTTCATTCTTTTTTTTTTAATGGCTGAGTTATTTTTGCTATTATTTTTCTGCTTTCTCTCCCCTTGACAATTTAAGCTGCATGAATGCAGAGGTTGTGCCAGTTTTATTTACTGGTTTATTTCTAGCATCTACAACAAAACCACGTGCAAGACAAGTGTTAAATATACTTTGTTAAATGAATGAATAATGCAATCATACAACAGTGAAAATGAATAAACTTTTCATATATGAAGATAGGTGAACCTAATAAGTTTAGCATGTAAGTCACATTCAGCGTGTAAGTCACAGAAAAACATATAGCAGTTTCTATTTACATAAAGATGGAACACCTTGCAAAAGTAAGCACATTGTTTTAGGGGCGCCTGCTTGAGATGTACTAATCAGGCTAAGCCAGGAAGTGCTTAACACAGTTTAGAAAAATGAGGAACATCGTGGACAGGTCTTCCGAGATTCTGGTCAAGTTCTCTTTTGAAGCAGAATGTTGAGAATATGGGTTAGTTTCATTATGCTTAAACATACCTGTTCATACACTATCCTCCGTGTACACATTAAAATAATTAAAAACAATCAAAACTAGCTGGTAGGAGCTAGGTAGCACTGACCTTAAAGGCGTCAAAATTCAGGGTTTTTATTCAAATGATTTTGCCTGTCTAACAAAACAAGTCACGCAGCTGATTTAGGCAGGAAGCATTTTGGAGGAGATAACCGGCCTTATTTGTTAACGTGAACGGCCCCTCGCACTGCAACCCCAGGAGACAAACAGCTAGGCCCAACAGCGCCCCAGAAGAGAGAACATTCCCGTCTGGGAAGTTGCGGCGCCACCGGCGCCCCTGGGAAGTGTAGTAGGCGCGAGCCCATAGGCATGCCGGGAGTCGTAGTTCTCCTGGGTTTGCGGGGCTGCAAGGAGGGCTCGCGGCTTTCTCGGGGCTCGTGGCGCTGGTGATCCCGGCTCTGCTAGGGCGGCCTACCAGGGACTGAGAACCTCTCGGTTGCATCTTCCGGTGGCAGTCAGAGCCAGCACGTGTGCGGGTCTGGGCTGGGAGGTGTGCCGGCCGGGCGGGGCTGCGCGCAGGCACCAGGGAGATACCGAGGCCGAGTGGGTCTGGAGGCGGTCTGCACGGCCCAGGCCGCGATGCTTCAAGGGGAGTCGCTGCCCTGCCCCCACTCCCACCCCTCCCCAGGGAGAGTCGCGGGCAGGGAGCGCCCCGTCAGGTGAGTTGGGGTCGTCCGGGACTGCTGTTGGTGGGAGTCTTTTGTGGCTGGCTTTTCAGAAATTTCTGATGAAACAGTAACAACCATAACAATGCCTATGGAGACCTTATCTGTGCCAGGTGCTAGTCTGGCGCCTTGGATGAATGAATTCATTTCAAGCTCAGATAACAGGTAGATCCTGTTTTACAGATGAAGAAAATGAGGCACAGGTGGACAGCTAATTTGCCACATTAACTGGGGCCTTGGACTCCACCATGATCCTTTTTGCCTCTACTGTGTACTTAGCAGTTTTGTTTCTTGGGGAAGGTCACTAGACTCCCTGGTTCTCAGTCTCTCTCACATCTGTAATATGAGGTAGCAATACTTTTTAGAGTGGTTGTGCGGATTAAATAATACATGCAAGATTCAAGATGGGGAGAAGATGTGCATCGTAGAGTAACTATGGCACTTGTACAGCAGCTTTCCTTCTCTGGCTGACAGTACACAGCACACTCGGTTTGCTGAGCTTTCATGCCAGGTGCTATACCTGTAGAACCTCCTGCAAACTTAGGTAGCTAGTGCAGCAGCCTTGGCCACCACTCTTCTCTGACAGTGGTCTGCCTACGTCTCTTACCTGGCTTTCCCAGTTGGGTTTTGTGTATGAAGAATAAAGGATTTGGGGAGCTGTGGATGCTAAAAGAGGTGGCACTTGCAGAATTTGTGTTTAGGAGTGGCATCCAAATCGGTGTGCATGATGTGTGACACTTCCCTGGAAAGAACACAGCAGTCCAGGAAGGAGCCACTCAGGAGCACCTGTTGGTCATCCTGTTGAAGGAAGGGGGACCCCTTCCAGGGCCCGAAACTGGGCTCTTGTCTAACACTCGGAAATGAATTGTCCGAGGAGACACATGTGCTGACAAAGCAAGAGATTTTATTGGGAAAGGGCACCCGGGTGGAGAGCAGTAGGGTAAGGGAACCCAGGAGAACAGCTGTCACATGGCTTGCAGTCTCGGGTTTTATGGTGATGGGATTCGTTTCTGGGTTGTCCTTAGCCAATCATTCTGACTCAGAGTCCTTCTTGGTGGTGCACGCCTTGGTCAGCCAAGATGGATGCCAGAGAGAAGGATTCTGGGAGGTGGTCAGACAGGTGATGTCTCCTTTTGACCTTTCCCGAATTCTTCTGGTTGGTGTAGGCTTATTAGTTCCCTGTACCTTACTAGGACGTCCTGTTGTAAAACAACTCATGCGAATAGTTACTATGGTGCCTGGCCAGGATGGGTGGTTTCAATCAGAGTGCTTCCCCTAACAACTCCATAGAAAAAGGGACGATATGTGTGGGCAAACTCCTTTATTGTGGTTTCTTCAGGAAGGAAATGGTGAAGCAAGGCAAACAGGCTTAGGATTGGCTAGATATGTTTGAAAGTGGCAGTCTGGGACACTCACGTTCGCTGTGACCATTTGAATGTATAGTTTAAAACTATCTTCAGGACTCCAGAACTCTGTGATGAGTCACAATTTGCTTAGATACAGCTAATAGAGCCCAGTGGATGTTAAAAAGCATCTATATATGGAAATTAGAATTATGGTTAATACAAGGTGGAGGTAGAGGTTGACAAATTGTCTTAGAACTTAATTGGCTTAGTAGGCACACTTTTAAACTTGGTTTGCCTCATTTATATGGCATGGCTTTGTTCGGACCTAATGGACATTATGGGTAGTTGTAACTTCCTTTTTCCAAGCCATGCTTTGACACCAGAGTTCTTCATGACACCTTTTTTCTTTGCAGACCTACCTTGTCAAGCACTCTGCTCTCCCTTGACAGGAAAACTGAGAAGGAAAGAATGGCCTTGGATTTGCTGCCTGCTCAGGTGACAGTAAGTACATTTTGTCTTTTCCATGAATTTCCCACTGTGTTCAGAGATGGTAGATATATTTCCATTCCTTGTCCAGCTACTTTGCTTTCCAGTGAAAACTATGGTGAATCTAGAGTCTGATGGTTTTTCCCATGGTCCTGGACTTACCAAGGGGTTGCTGAGGAATGTGCATCCTCTGTCCCTAGACAGAGGTCACTCTTAATTCACACCCAAACTCACTTCATGAGCAAAGATTGAGTTGGCTCTGAACATAGGCTTCCAGATAGGATAGGTGCTTGGTGAAGAGTAGGCGTATAGGCAGTCTTTATCTTCACCGGTGATAGAGTGTCACTGGAGCAAAGCCATGGAAGGGCCAAGAGACACGCTCAATAGGCATTTGTTGAGCACTGACAATGTACAGGGTGCTGTGCGTGTCACTGGGGATACAGAGGGGATATAGAGAGGAGAGGTGTTATTTCTGTCCTCAGGGAGTTTGGTACTGATCTTAGGAAATGACCAAATGCCCAAGAAAATTCAGGGAAGAGATTGGAGAAGTGGAGTTATTTTGAGCTGATACTGAAGGTTAGGACTGATGCCTGGTGGGCATCACAGAAGGAACTGAACTTGACCCGGGCTCTCAGGCTGACGCTGGGGAGGACCAAGGCCTCCCTCTTTCTTGGCACTTTCTCTGCCTTGCGCAACTGTGATGCTGAGCCATCTCATATCCCTCTCGTCCATCGGGCGCCTCTATCGCCTTCTCTTTTGTTTTTTTCCCTGCTATTTCAGATCCCCCTCCAGCTCTTGTTTCTTGGTCCTTTTGAGATCTCTTTTCATTATTTAACTCTCATTTTTCTCAGGATCTTTATCGACTCTCTCTCCTCAGACCTGAACTTTTTCCTAAAGATCCAGTCTGTCATTCCCAAACTCTTATGAAATATTTCTACATGGAACTTCTGTTATTCTCCCAACACCAACTTTCTTCCCTTGTTTGTCACTGGCTGCTTTTCTAAAAAGTAGTAGCAGCCCACAGTTTGAAAATGTGGACTCTGGAAGTTGATTTTATGAGTTCACATGCGGACTAACAAGGTGATGAAATAAAATTATTTTCTTCCTCTGTGCTTATTTCCTCATATGTAAGTGTGGTTAGTAATATACATGCCTTGTTTAAACTTGCTAATAGAGGACTGCTAATATCTGCATTTTACAGATGGGGAAACTGGGGCACAGAGAAGCAATTAACTTAATCACAGTTTTGTTGTTGTTCAGTTGCTCAGTCGTGTCCAACTCTTTGCGACCCCATGGACTGCAGCATGCCAGGTTTCCTTGTCCTTCACCATCTCCCGGAGCTTGCTCAAACATGTCCATAGAGTCAGTGATGCCATCCAACCATCTCATCCTCTGTCGTCCCCATCTCCTTCTGCCTTCAGTCTTTCCCAGCATAAGGGTCTTTGCTAATGAGTCAGCTCTTGACATTAGGTAGCCAAAGTATTTGAGCTTCAGCTTCAGCCTCAGTAATTCCAATGAATACTCAGGATTGATTTCCTTTGGGATTGACTGGTTTGATCTCTTTGCAATCCAAGGGACTCTTAAGAGTCTTCCAAAACAGTACAGTTCAAAAGCATCAGCTCTTCGGCATTCAGTTTTCTTTATGGTCCAACTCTCACATCCATACATGACTACTGGAAAAAGCATAGCTTTGACTAGATGGACCTTTGTCGGCAAAGTAGTGTTTCTGCTTTTTAATATACTGTCTAGGTTTGGCATAGCTTTTCTTCCAAGAAGCAAGTGTCTTTTAATTTCATGGCTGCAGTCACCATCTGCAGTGATCTTAGAGCCCAAGAAAATAAAGTGTGTCGCTTTTCCATAGTTTGTTGTGATCCACACATTCAAAGTCAGTGAAGTAGAAGTAGATGTTTTTCTCGAATTCTGTTACTTTCTCTATGATACAAGAAATGTTGGCAATTTGGTCTCTTGTTCCTTTTCTAAACCTAGCTTATACGACTGGAAGTTCTTGGCTCACATACTGCTGAAACCTAGGTTGATGGATTTTGAGCATAACCTTGCTAGCCTGTGAAAAAGTCCAATTGTACCATACTTTGAACATTCTTTGGCAGTGCCCTTCTTTGAGATTGTAATGAAAACTGACCTTTACCCGACCTGTGGCCACTGCTGAGTTTTCCAACTTGCTGGCATATTGAGTGCAGCACTTTCACAGCATTATCTCTCGGATTTTAAATAGCTTGGCTGGAATTCCATCACCTCCAATAGCTTTGTTCATAGTGATGCTTTCTAAGGCCCGCTTGACTTCACCCTCCAGGATGTCTGGCTCTAGGTGAATGACCATACCATCGTGCTTATCCAGGTCATGAAGATCTTTTTTGTATAGTTCTTCTGTGTATTCTTGCCACCTCTTCTTAATCTCTTCTCTTTCTGTTAAGAGCTTGATATTTCTGTCTTTTATCATGCCCATCCTTGCATGAAATATTCCCTTGATATCTCTACTTTTCTTGAAGAAATCTGTAGTCTTTCCCATTGAGTTGTTTTCCTCTATTTCTTTGCATTTTTAATTTAAAAAGGCCTTCTTATTTCTCCTTGCTATTCTCTGGAGCTCTGCATTCAGTTGTGTATATCTTTCCTTTTTTCCCTCTCTTCTTTCCTCAGCTATTTGTAAAGCCTCCTCAGACAACCAGTTTGCCATTTTGTATTTATTTTTCTTTGGGATGGTTTTGGTCACTGCCTCCTGTACAGTGTTAGAAAACTCCATCCATAGTTCTTCAGGTGCTCTGTCTACCAGATCAAATCCCTTGAATCTACTCATCACCACCACTGTATTATCAAGTGTGCTAAGTCACTTAAGTTGTATCCAGCTCTTTGCAACCTTATGGACTGTAGCCCACCAGGCTCCTCTGTCCATGGGATTCTCCAGGCAAGAATACTGGAGTGGGTTGCCATTTCCTCCTCTGGGGGATCTTCCCAACCCAGGGATCAAATCCATGTGTCTTATGTCTCCTGCATTGGCAGAGGGGTTCTTTACCACTAGTGCGACTTGGGAAGCCCTACTGTTGAATCATAAGAAATCTGATTTGTGTCACACCTGATTAGCCTAGTAGTTTTCCCTACTTTTGGCGTCTCTGGTGGCTCAGATGGTAAAGAATCTGCCTGCAGTGCGGGAGACCTGGGGTTGATCCCTGGATTGGGAATATCCCCTGGAGAGGGGAATGGCACCCCCTTCCAGTATTCTTGCCTGGAGAATTCCATGGACAGAGGACCTAGGTGGCTACAGTCTATGGGGTCCCAAAGAGTTGGACACAACTGAGCGACCAACACTTTCGTTTTCAGTTTTCCTTCTTTCTTCAATTTGAGGCTGAATTTTGAAATAGAGTGCTCATCACCTGAGCCACAGTCAGTTCTGGGTCTTGTTTTTGCTGACTGTATAGAGCTTCTCCATCTTCTGCTGCAAAGAATATAATCAGTCTGATTTTGGTATTGACTTTTTGGTGATGTCCATGTGTAGAGTCATCTCTTGTGCTTTGAAAGGGTGTTTGCTATGGCCAGTGTATTCTCTTGACAAAACTGTTAGCCTCTGTCTGCTTCATTTTGTATTCCAAGGCCAAACTTGCCTGCTATTCCAGGTATCTCTTGACTTTCTACTTTTGCATTCCAGTCCCCTATGATGAAAAAGACATTTTTTTTTTTGGTATTTGTTCTAGAAGGTCTTGTAGGTCTTCATAGAACTGATCAACTTGAGCTTCTTCAGCATTAGTGGATGGGGCATCAATTTTGATTACTGTGATGTTGAATGGTTTGCTTGGAAACAAATTGAGATCGTTCTGTCATTTTTGAGATTGTACCCAAGTACAATCACCATCACTGCAGATGGTGATTGCAGCCGTGAAATTAAAAGACACTTACTCCTTGGAAGGAAAGTTATGAATAATCTAGACAGCATATTAAAAAGCAGAGACATTACTTTGTCAACAAAGGTCCATCTAGTCAAGGCTATGGTTTTTCAGTAGTCATGTATGGATGTGAGAGTTGGACTATAAAGAAAGCTGAGTGCCAAAGAATTGATGCTTTTCAACTGTGGTGTTGGAGAAGACTCTTGAGAGTCCCTTGGACTGTAAGGAGATCCAACCAGTCCATTCTAAAGGAGATCAGTCCTGGGTGTTCATTAGAAGGACTGATGTTGAAGCTGAAACCCCAATACTTTGGCCACCTGATACGAAGAGCTGACTCATTGGAAAAGACCCTGATGCTGGGAAAGATTGAGGGCAGGAGGAGAAGGGGATGACAGAGGATGAGATGGTTGGATGGCATCACAGACTCAATGGACATGGGTTTGTGTGGACTCCAGGAGTTGGTGATGGACAGGGAGGCCTGGCGTGCCGTGGTTCATGGGATTGCAAAGAGTTAGACACAGCTGAGTGACTGAACTGAACTGAACCCAAGTACTGCATTTTGGATTTTTTGTTGACTATAAGGGCTACTCCATTTCTTCTAAGGGTTTCTTGCCCACAGTAGTAGATATAATGGTCATTGGAATTAAATTTGCCCATTTTCATCCATTTTAGTTCACTGATTTCTAAAATGTCAGTGTTCACTCTTGCCGTCTCCTACTTGACCACATCCAATTTACCTTGATTCATGGACCTAACATTCCAGGTTCCTAAGCGATATTGTTTATTATAGCATTAGACTTTACTTTCACCACCAAACACATTCACAGCTGTACATCATTTTCACTTTGACCCCATTGCTTCATTCTTTCTGGCTCTAGTAGAAATTGCCCTCTGCTCTTCCCTAGTGGTATATTGGACACCTTCCAACCTGGGGGACTCATCTCCCAGTATCATGTCTTTTTCCCTTTTCACACTGTTCATGGGGTTCTCACAGCAAGAACATTGTAGTGGTTTGCCGTTTTCTCCTTCAGTGGACCACAGTGTGTCAGAACTCTTCACTATGACCCATCTGTCTTGGGTAGCCCTGCAGGGCATAGCTCATAGCTTCATTGAATTATGTAAGCCCCTTCACCATAACAAGACTGTGATCCATGAAAGAAGGTATTCCATTTATCGAGTAATTTTAAATGATCAAATTTAAATGTTGTATTTTGAACAGGGAAGGTGATATATGGTATGTCAGTAAGAATTTTAAGGGCATGTAACAGTAATCATTTTTTATTAGTCACAATTGCTCTGGATCGAGAATGCAGGCTGATAGCAGGAACAATTTCTGTCTCCTATGCAAAGCCTGGGGTCTTAGCTGAAAGGCCCAAAGTTTAGAGGGTAGAATCATATAAAGTATCTTTCCCTCGCATGTATTGTAGTTGATGCCAGCTTGTGGCTGAGACCTTAGTTAGGGTTGTTGGATCAAACAGCCACCTGTAGTCTCTATGTGTCTTGTGCTTATAGGGTGGTGGCCAGATTCCAAGGGTGAGCATCACGTGAGCCAGGTGGGAAGCACCTTCTTGCCTCAGAAGTCACGTAACATTACCTCCACTGAATTCTAGTTGTCATAGCCCCCAGAATCCCCTGTGCTGATTCAAAGAAAGGAAATGTAGGCCTCACTTCTTGGTGGGAGAAGTGTCAGTGTCACATTATAGAAAAGCATGTTATATGGGAGGTGTATTGGTGTGGTCATCTTGGGATAGTACAGTCTGCCACAGCTGTCAGAATTAAAAGTGTACATGTACTTTGAGCCAGTAGTTCAATCTCTACCAGTTTATCTTTTTCTAAATAATATTTTTATCTGTTTATTTTTGGCTCTGCTGGGTCTTCATTGCTGTGCAGCTTTTCTCTAGTTGCAGAGAGCAGGGGCTTCTCTCTGGTTGTGGTGCATGGCCTTCTCATTGCAGTGGTTTCTATTTTGCAGAGCACTGGCTCTAGTACACATGGGCTTCAGTAACTGCAGCTTCCAGGTTCTAGAGTACAGGCTCAATAGTTGTGGCATACAGGCTTAGTTACTCTGTGGCATGTGGGATCTTCCTGGATCAGGGATTGAACCCAGGTCTCCTGCATTGGTGGGAAGTTCTTTACCACTGAGCCACTAGGGAAGCCCCTCTACCACTTTATGTTATAAATATAGGTGTACACATACCGAGAGATATCTGTGTGAGAATGGTCATTGCACATTGTATGTGATAGCAAGAAACAGAAACCATCTAAATACTCATCAATGAAGGAAATGATAAATAAGTTTGGGTATCTGTTCAATGGCATATATCATGAAGTTGTTAAAAAGAATAAGATTTGTATATGTAGATGTGGCAAGTCTGTACAATACAAGTTAAGCATGATTCAGAATTTTTCCATTAAAAACAAGAATACATATGTGTATTTGCACAAAACATTTCTGGAAAGAAAGACGAGAAACTTTATACCATTACCTATAGGATGGAGCTACTAAACACATCACTGTGTGTTCTTTTGTGCTCTTCATATTCTTTAGCATGTGTCTGTTTTCCTTTTGTTTAATGAAATGGCCAAAAGAACACATGAATGTTCAGTTGGATATGAATTTTGTAATATATTCTTAAAACATGAATAAAACTTGTCTATAATAGGATTTAGTGTGGTATATATTCATTTTATTTTCATGTTTTTTTTCTGATTTTTCTGAAGTTTTTATGTTTAATTGTGCACTTTTTAAAAAGTTAATGACATTTAAAAGGAAAAAGAATGTCATTTTGCTGGGAGTGTTCTAAGGCCCAGGGAGATGGGATGGAAGTATAGACAGAATATAGAGTTGCTGTGAGTATTCTACGTATAGCAGCAAGATGCCTGCTCAGGCTGCCATAACAAAATGCCACAGACTGAAAACAACAGAAATGTATTTCTCATAGTCCTAGAGGCTAGAAGTCTAAGATCAAGATGTTGGCAGGTTTGGTTTCTTCTGAGGCCTGTCTCCTTGGCTTGCAGAAGGCAAGGCGCAATTCTCACTGCATTCTTACATGGTCTTCTCTCTGTGCGTGTACATGTCTGGGTGCTAATCTCTTCTTATAAGGACACCAGGCATGTTGGATTAGGGCCCAATCTAAAGACCATATTCTAATTTACTTACATCTGCAAAGACCTTATTTCCAGAGTCTGAGAGTTCTAGAGGTTAGGACTTAAACATATGAACTGAGTGGTGGTGGTTTAGTCGCTAAGTCATGTCTGACTCTTGCAACCCCATGGACTGTAACCTGCCAGGCTCCTCTGTCCATGGGATTCTCCAGGCAAGAATACTGGAGTGGGTTGCCATTTCCTTTTCCAGGGGATATTCCAGACCCAGGAAATGGACCTGGGTCTCCTGCATTGCAGGCAGATTCTTTACCAATTGAGCTACAAGGGAAGCCTATAATTTCACTTGAACTGGGTAGTTCAGTTCAGTTCAGTTGCTCAGTCATGTCCGACTCTTTGTGACCCCACAAACTGCAGCACGCCAGGTTTCCCTGTCTGTCACCAACTCCTGGAGCTTACTCAAATTCATGTCCATCAAGTTGGTGATGCCATCCAGCCATCTCATCCTATGCCATCCCCTATTCCTGCCTTCAATCTTTACCAGCTTCAGGGTCTTTTCCAATGAGTCAGTTCTTCACATCAGATGGCCAAGGTATTGGAGTTTCAGCTTCAGCATCAGTCCTTCCAGTGAACACTCAGGACTGATCTCCTTTAGGATGGACTGGTTGGATCTCCTTGCAATCCAAGGGACTCTCAAGAGTCTTCTCCAACACCACAGTTCAAAAGCATCAGTTCTTTGGCACTCAGCTTTCTTTATAGTCCAATGCTCACATCCATACATGACCACTGGAAAAACCATAGCCTTGACTAGACGGACCTTTGTTGGCAAAGTAATGTCTCTGCTTTTGAATATGCTCTCTAGGTTAGTCATAACTTTTCTTCCAAGGAGTAAGTGTCTTTTAATTTCATGGCTGCAATCACCATCTGCAGTGATTTTGGAGCCCAGAAAAATAAAGTCACTCACTGTTGCCACTGTTTCCCCATCTATTTGCCATGAAGTGATGGGACCAGATGCCATGATCTTAGTTTTCTGAATGTTGAGCCTTAAGCCAACTTTTTTACTCTCCTCTTTCACTTTCATCAAGAGTCCCTTTAGTTCCTCTTCACTTTCTGCCTTAAGGGTGGTGTCATCTGCATATCTGAGGTTATTGATATTTCTCCCAGCAATCTTGATTCCAGCTTGTGCTTCCTCTAGCCCAGTGTTTCTCTTGATGTACTCTGCATATAAGTTAAATAAGCAGGGTGACAATATACAGCCTTGACATACTCCTTTTCCTATTTGGAACCAGTCTGTTATTCTATGTCCAGTTCTAACTGTTGCTTCCTGACCTGCATACAGGTTTCTCAAGAGGCAGGTCAGGTGGTCTGGTATTCCCATCTCTTTCAGAATTTTCCACAGTTTATTGTGATCCACACTGTCAAAGGCTTTGGCATAGTCAATAAAGCAGAAATAGATGTTTTTCTGGAACTCTCTTGCTTTTTTGATGATCCAGCAGATGTTGGCAATTTGATCTCTGGTTCCTCTGCCTTTTCTAAAACCAGCATGAACATCTGGAAGTTCATGGTTCATGTATTGCTGAAGTCTGGCTTGGAGAATTTTGAGCATTACTTTACTAGCGTGTGAGATAGCAGAGAAAAAGGGGACGACAGAGGATGAGATGGCTGGATGACATCACCGACTTGATGGACATGAGTTTGAGTGAACTCCAGGAGTTGGTGATGGACAGGGAGGCCTGGCGTGCTGTAATTCATGGGGTCACAGAGTCGGACACGACTGAGTGACTGAACTGAACTGAACTGAACTGAGATAGCAGAATAAAAAGGAAATCACAGTTAGGCACATCACTGATCAGTGCTGTGCAATAGCAATATAATATGAACCATGAATGCAAGCCACATATGTAACTTAAAACTTTTGGAGTAGCACATCAAGATGGCAAAGGAGTAGGATGTGGAGCTCACCTTCTCACCATATATACATCAAAAATACATCTATATTTGGAAAAACTCTCACAGAACATCTACTGAATGCAAGCAGAAGACCTCAGACCTACAAAAGAGCAAGAGTATCTCCATGTAACTGGGTAGGACAAAAGGAAAAAAAAAAAAAGAAATCAGAACAGGACCTGTGCCACTGGGAGGGAGGAAAAGTTGTGAAGGAGGAAAAGTTTCTACACACAGAGAAGTCCCCTCACTGGTGGATAGATTGGCCAGGACATAGGGGGAATGCTGAAGCCTCTGAAGAAAGCACAGTAACAGGTTTGCAGAGGGCAAACCAAAGAGAGAACTATACAGACAGTTGTTGTTGACTGGCACTCCCCAGCTTGACAAGCTCATCCATTGGAGTGGTTGGGGCTGGATGCTGATACTTGGGCTTTGGGAGTCAGACCCAGGGGAGAGCATTAAGGTTGACTGTATGAAGACAGCCAGAAGGTCTAGGGTGTGGTTTGCCGAAACCAAGGGAGTCCAGGAAGAAGCCTGGATCTGCCAGAGATGCAAGACACCATTGTTGGGAGTAATGCAAGGAGAGGGGCGGGCCCTCCAAAGGAGCATCTTTCTCTGTGCACTCTTAGGCAGCAGGGCACCACCTGCTACCTACAGGGGCAGATGCAAGCCACTGCTGCTGTCTTAGACTCCAGAGGCAGCTGCAAACTACTGCCACTGCCAAGCATCCTGTAAACAGGTGCAGGTCCCTGCCCCCACCTTCTCAAGGGTGTGCTCTTGGTGACCCATCACTGCTGCTGAAAGTCCCACAACGCAGCACCAACCACTGCCCCTTCCTCCCCAGAGTATGTGCAACCAGCTGCCTACACTGAGGGACCCAGACTGGGAGCTAACTGCTGCCCTTTTCTTGCTGGGAGTGTGGAAGCAGGCCATGCACTTGCATAACCCCTATCAATGACCAGCACATGCTGGGGAAGGAGACAGCAAATATCCAAACCAAAAAAAGGCCTCACATCAAAAAAAAAATTAAACCCACACAAGACATGCAGGGATGTTCCTGCATATAAATAGCTCTCCAAGACTACAGTAGATATTTGTTTGTTTGTTTGTTTTTTTCTAATTTTATTTTATTTTTAAACTTTACATAATTGTATTAGTTTTGCCAAATATCAAAATGAATCTGCCACGGGTATACATGTGTTCCCCATCCTGAACCCTCCTCCCTCCTCCCTCCCCATACCATCCCTCTGGGTCGTCCCAGTGCACTAGCCCCAAGCATCCAGTATCGTGCATCGAACCTGGACTGGCAACTTGTTTCTTACATGATATTTTACATGTTTCAATGCCATTCTCCCAAATCTTCTCACCTTTGAAACTCATTGAGTTAGAAAAATATAAGCAAACAGAAGAAGCAAAGAAACCACTGTCAGTTAAAAGACCAAGAGAATTCCCCTGAAGGAACAAACAATGAAACAGACTCTTCAGTCTAACAGACACTGAGTTCAAAAAGGAGGCAATGAAAATATTGAATTACTTTAAAAAAAACTGTCAACAGAAATGTAGATTATTGTAAAAAGGAGTGGAAACTATAAAGAGGAGTCAAGGAAAATTGGAGCATTCATCTGCCAAGATAAAAGCTGCACTCAAGACAGAATAGAAGAATGAATAATACAGAAGAAAGGATAAATGATCTAGAAGATTGAATAATGGTATTTACCCAATCAAAACAATGGAAAGCCAAATGAAAAAACAAAAGCAATATAAGAGACAAATGAGATAATATAAGGCAGGCCAATCCACAGAAGGAGAAGAAAGATAAAAGGGGATTGAAAATATATTTGAAGAAATTATGGCTGAAAACTTCCCAAACATAGGAAGGAAACAGATATCCAGATAAAGGAAGTACATAGGGCCACAAACAAGATAAGCCCAACCAGACCTACTCCAAGATATATTATAATAAAAATGTCAAAAGTTAAAGATAAAGGATTCTAAAGGTAGTAAGAGAAAAACAAAGAGTTAATTACAAACAGATCCATTAAGGCTATGAGCAGATTTCCCTCAGAAACACTGTAGGCCAGCTGGAAGTGACAAAATATATTCAGTCTTGAAAGAGAAAATTTTCTAACCTAGAATACTCTATCAAGCATGATTATCATTTAGAGTAGGTGAAAAAAAGAATTTCTCAGACTAGCAAACATTTAAAAAATATAGCAATACTATAATATAATTAAATATTATAAATATAATACCTAAAAGAAATATTGAAACATCTTCTCTAAACAGAAAAGAAGCAAGAAGATATAGGAAGGAGGAAATCACAGTTGGAAAGTAGCCAGTATACAGATTTAAAAAAAAAAATCTTATTTGTGAGAGCAATAACTAAACACAAGGAACAGCAAAAGGCATAGAAAAGGGCATCAGAATCATAAAATCTGGGGAAAGAGGATAAGAAAATCTAGGTTCTTTTTCTTTCTTTCTTATTCAGAATGTGTGACTAATATGACTATGAGTGTAAAGCAAGCAGATGAAGGAGTTAACATACTTGAAAAACAGGGCAGCCATAAATCAAAAACATACAATAGATTCAGAAAAACCAAAAAGAGGAGAGCACAAATATAAAACAAAAGAAGTCATCAAACCAGAAAAAGGACAAAGAATCAACTGGAAAGCAAGATTTGAAATGGCAATAAATACATCACTTTGCTGATAAAGGTCCATGTAGTCAAAGCTCTGGTTTTTCCAGTAGTCATGTACAGATATGAGAGTTGGGTCGTAAAGAAGGTTGAGTGCCAAAGAATTGATGCTTTCAATTTGTGGTGCTGGAGAAGACTCTTGAGAGTCTCTTGGACTGCAAGGAGATCAAACCAGTCAGCCCTAAAGGAAATCAACCCTTCACTGGAAGGACTGTTGCTGAAGCTGAAGCTCCACTACCTTGGCTACTTGATGGAAAGAGCCAACTCATTGGAAAAGACTCTGATGCTGAGAAAGATTCAAGGCAAAAGAAGAAGTGGGTGACAGAGGATGAGATGGTTAGATAGCATCATTGACTCAGTGGACAGAGTTTGAGCAAACTCTGGGAGATAGTAGAGGAAAGAGGGGCCTGGCATGTTGCAGTCAGTGGGGTCGCAAAGAGTTGGACACAACTTAGTGACTAAACAACAACAATAATTACCTTAAATGTCAATGGACTAAATAATCAAAACACATAGAATGGCAGGCTGGATAAAAGAACAGGAATGTTTGATATGCTGCCCACAAGAGACCCACCTTAGGGCAAAGGATTCACATAGATTGAAAGTGAAGGGATGGAAAAAAGGTACTTAATGCAAATAGAAATGACAAGAAAGCAGGAGTTGCAGTAGACTTTAAAGACTATAAAGAAAGAAGGACACTGTATAATGATAAAAAGATCATAACAAGAAGAGCATATTACACTCATCAACTTAATATGCACTTAATATAGGAGCACCCAAATACATAAATACTAAATAAAGGGAGAAATTGATGGAAATACAATAACAGTAGGAGACTTTAACACCCCACTCACATCAGTGGACAGATCTCCTAGACAAAATCAGTAAGGCAACTAAATAAAACAATAGAACAGTTAGATTTAATTAGTGTTTTCAGGACATTACATCAAAATAAAGACAAATCAGAATACACATTCTTTTCAAGTGCACACAGAACATTTTCTAGGATTTATCACACATTAGGGCACAAAACTTAATAAATTTAAAACTATAGAAATTATTTCAAGCATCTTATCTGATCACAATGGCATGAAACTAGAAATGAACCACAGGAAAAGAAGTGAAAAAAAAATTACTGCATGGAGACCAAACAACATGCTACTGAAAAACCAGTGGGTCAATGAGGAAATAAAAAGGAATATTTAAAAAGAACCTTGAGACAAATCACAGTGAAAACACAACCATACAAAATCTGTGAGAGGCAGCAAAAGCAATTTGTACAGGGAAGTTCACAGTGATACAGGCCTTCATCAAAAACTAAGAAAAATCTCAAGTAAACAATTAAAACTGCCACCTAAAGAATTAGAAGAACAATCAAAACATAAAGTCAGCAGAAGGAAGGAAATAATAAAGATCAGAGAGGAAATAAATAAAATCAAGATTTAAAAAAAAAAAAAACTAGAAAAAAATCAATAAAACCAGTAGTTGGTTCTTTGAAAGGATAAACAAAATTGACAGCCCTTTAGCCAGGCCCATGAAGAAGAAGAGAGAACCCAAATAGACTAAATAAGAAATGAAAAAGGTGAAATCTCAACTGATACTGCAGAAATGCAAAAAACCCTCAAGAGAATACTATGAACAATTATGCATGCATGCAGGCAGCACATGCTTAGTCGTGTCTGACTCTTTGTGACCCCATGGACTCTAGCCTGCCAGGATCCTCTGTCAAAATTGACAACCTAGAAGAAATGGATGACTTTCTAGAAACACACATACCACAAGTTGAATCAAGAAGAAATTGATGATTTGAACAGACCAATCACTAGAAGTGACATAGAATCTGTAATTTAAAAGAGAAACTACCTACAAACAAAAGTTTAGGGCCAGATGTCTTCATAGGTAAATTCTACTAAACGTGCAAAGGTGAATTTATGCTGATTCTTCTCAAACTCTCAAAAGATTGAAGAGGAGGAAACACTCCCAAAGACATTCTATGAAGCCACCATCACCCTGATACCCAAACCAGGGAAAGACATCACCAAAAAAGAAATTTACAGTCCAATATTTTGAATATGGAGCTTCTCTGGTGGCTCAGAAGTAAAGAATCTACCTGCCAATACAGGAGACATGGATTCAATCTCTGGGTCAGGAAGATGCTCTGGAGAAGAAAATGGCAACCCACTCTAGTATTCCTGCCTAGGAAATCCTATGGACAGAGGAGCCTGGTGGGCTACAGTTCATGGGGTCCTGAAGAGTTGGACATGACTGAATGACAATAAAATATTTGAATATAGTTGCAAAAATTCTCAACAAAATATTAGCATACCAAATCCAACAACACATAAAAAAGATTATACATCCTCACCAAGTGGGATTCATCCCAAGTTCACAAAGATAGTTCAACATTTGCAAATCAATCAATGTAATACACCACATTAACAAAAGAAAAGTATAGAAAACTACAGGATCATCTCAATAGATATAAAAAAAGTGTCTGACAGAATTCAACATTCATTCATGATAAAAACTCTTACAAAAGTGGGAATAGATGGGCCATATCTCAATATAATAAAAAGTAAATCTCAACATAATAAAAGCCACTTATAAAACCCACAATCAATACAGTACTCAGTGGTAAAATGCTAACAGCCTTCTTATTGAAAAACTGAAGCAAGACAAGGATGCCCAGTCTTACCACTTCTATTCAGCATAGTATTGGAGGTCCTGGCCAAGCAACCAGACAAGAAAAAGGAATGAAAGACATCCAAATTGGAAGGGGAGAGGTAAAATTATCATTATATGCAGATGACGTGACACTATATATAAAACCCTAAGGACTCAATGCAAAACCTACTAGATCTGATAAATGAGCTCAGCAAAGTAGCCATGTAAGATTAATATTCAAAAACCAGTTGCCATTTCTGTACACTAGCAGTGAAATATCAGAAAGGGAATGTAAAAAGATACATTTAAAAATAGCACCCTTAAATATAAAATACCTAGGAATAAACCTGACCAAGGAGGTGAAAGACTTGTACACTGAGAACTATAGACATTAATAAAAGCAATTAAAGAGGATTAAAAGAAATGGAAAGATATTCTATGCTGTTGGATTGGAAGAATTAATATTATTAAAATGGCAATACAACCCAAAGCCATATACAGATTTAATGTGATCCCTATCAAAATGCCTATGACATTTCTTCACAGAACTAGAACAAATAATCCAAAATTTTATATGGAATTGTAAAATCCAGAATTGGCAAAGCAGTTCTGAGGTAAAAAAAAAAAAAAAAACGGGCACAACTCTCCCAGACTTCAGACAATATCACAATGCTACAGTAATCAAAACGTGTGGTACTGGTGTAGAACAGACATACAGATCAATGGAAGAGAATAGGGAGCCATAAATAAACTCACACACCTACAGTCAATTAATATTTGACAAAGGAGACAAGAATATAAAATAGGAAAAAGTCTCTTTAACAAGCGGTACTGGGAAAGTTGGACAGCTGCATGTAAATCAATGAAGTTAGAACACATCCTCACACCATGCACAGAAATAAACTCAAAAGGGCTTAAAGAGTTAAACAAGACATGACACCACAGAACTCCTAGAAGAGAGCATGGGCAAAACATTCTCTGACATAAGTCATACCAATGTTTCCTTAGGTCAGTCTCCCAAGGCAATAGAAATGAATTAACAAATAGGACATAGTCAAACTTATGAGATTTTGCACAGCAAATGAAACCATTAAAAAGAAAAGACAAAAAGATTATGAAATGGGAGAAAATATTCGCAAATCCTGGGACTTAATTTTCAAAATATACAAACAACCTGAACAACCCAACAGCAACAGAACCCCATCAAAAAATGGGCAGAAGATCTTAATAGACTTTCCTTGAAAGAGGACAAATATGGCCAGTAGGCACATGAAAAGATGCTCAATGTGGCTAATTATTAGAGAAATGCAAATCAAATTACAATGAGGTACCACCTCACACTGGTCAGAATGGTCATCATACCAGGAGAGTGGAAGAAGATGACAGAGGAGTGAGATGAGGAGATTGTCAACCTCCCCACAAATACATCAAAAAACTCATCAAAATACCAAACAACCCCTACAAAACAACCTCTAGGTGATAGCAGAAGACCCCAGGCCTCCAGGAGGGGCAAGCTAAGCTCCCTGAAATGAGGTAGGAGAGAGGATGGAGACATAAAAAGGGAAAAGACAAAGAACTCCTGGACAGGAGCATGTACCCCAAGAGAGGGAATCCTGAAACAGGAAGGATTCCCATGCACTGGGAAGCTCACTCACAGGCAGGCCCAAGGGCGAGCGGCGGAATCTCAGAAAACTGGGCAAAGCAAGGACTAAGAGGGCAGAAAACAGAGAAAGTTGCAATTCTCAGCCCATAAAAGGTGCTCAGACTGTGGCCCCGACCAGACAGCAGGCTTGGGGAACTGAGAGAAGCCCATAGAAGTCCCGCAGCACAGAAGGCAGGCCGGGTTGCCTAGAGAAGGGAAGCATACAAACCTCTGCAGCACACACAACCCTTGCGGTGCAGAGGGCAGGCTGGGGTAGCTGAGAGTGGCACAGCATACAAACCTCTCCAGTGCACACAAACCTCAGGGTGCAGAGGGTGGGCCTGGGGAGCCAAAAGAACATACAAGCCCTGCAGCATAGAGGCTGGGCCAGTGAGCCAAAAACAAGCCCTGTGAAGCAGAGTGGCTGGTGAGCCGAAATAAGTTCACATAAGCCCTGTGATAATAGAAGGTGGCCTGGTGAGCTGAAACAAGTGCACACAAGCCCCATGACACAGGGGGTAAGCTCAGGGGGCTGACAGAAGCCCATACAAGTTTCTGAGATGCAGAGGGTGTGGTCGGGGAGCTGAGAAAAGATCCTCACAAGCTCCTACCTAGCAAGCTTTGGCCTGTAGTGCAGGGTGGGACCAGGGAACAGAAGCATTGGCAAAGGTTCTAGGGACAAATAGAGGGTTGGCGGCAGATAAGATATGCTGAGAGGGCCACTTTGATGTGGCTGTGGAAATAGAAGTGTCTAACACTGACTCATTGGAAAAGACCCTGATGCTGGGAAAGATTGAGGGCAGAAGGAGAAGGGGACAATAGAGGATGAGATGGTTGGATGGCATCACCAACTCGATGGACATGGGTTTGGGTGGACTCCGGGAGTTGGTGATGGACACGGAGGCCTGGTGTGCTACGGTTCATGGGGTCACAGAGAGTCGGACACGACTGAGTGACTGAACTGAACTGACTGAACACTGCCAAGGCCAGAGGATTGCCCAAAGACATACTGAACTCATAGACACCCCAAAACCTACTACTGGACACTGCACTGCCCTTCAGAGAGACAAGATCCAGCTCCATCAACCAGAACACAGGCACAAGCTCCCCCAACCAGGAAAACATCACAGGACACTAATCCAACCTCATCCGTGGAGGCAGACCACAACCAAGAAGAACTATGACCTTGAGAACTTTTCCTATAAAGCACACTGTTTATTCCCCCTACATGTTTCTACCTTCACATTAGCCTTTTTCAGGGCTGTAGAGTTTTCCTTGTTTAAAATTTTCATTTTAAGATTTTTTTTCTTTTTTTTTCACCTTTTTTTGTGATTTTTCTTATTTGTTTTTGATATATTTGACTGCTTTTCTTATAGTTCTTTACCAGCTAATCCTGAATATATATATTGTAGGATATGTGTGTATATATATATATATATATACACACACACACACGTATATGTATATAGTGGCTAATCCTGAATATATATAAATCTTTTCCACATATGTCTATTTATCTTTGCTTTTCTCTTTTTTTAACCTTCTTTTCCACCCCTTCCTTTTCTTTTCTCTGCCTTCTCTTTTTTTCCTCCTTTTTCTTCTCCCTTTTTTCCTTCACTCTTTCTTTTTTCACCAAGCAAGTTAAATTGCTGAGCTCTCTTTGCTATGTTCCCTAGTCTGCACTCTGCTCAGGCTCAGTTTTCCAGATTGAGCTTTAGTTAGCTCTGCTTTTAATTGGTCAATATCACTTTGGGTTTCCCTTGTTCACCAAGTCAATCTCCTGTACTCTTTTCCTTAGAATGCTTTGGTTATAACTGTGTGTGTGGAGTGTGTGTATATATCCCATTATTTCTGTAATTATCTGCTTGATCGCCCACTAGAACACAGGCACAAGTCACCCCTAACAAGAAGTCAACACAAACCACTCAATCAACCTTTCCCTCCAAGGGCAAAAACCAAAAGGAAGAATGAATACAACCCTAAAGGGAGACCTCAATTGGAGCAAGTTAGAAAAAAAAATGAAAAGACAGAGAAATACAGCACAAATCAAAGAACAAGGTAGAAACTCACAAGACCAAATAAACAAAGAGCAAATAAGCAATTTACCTGAAAGAGAATTCAGAATAATGATAGTAAAGATGCTCCGAAGACGTGAAAATAGAATGAAGAAAATGCAAGAAACAATTAATACAATCACCAAGGACATGGAAGAAATTAAGCAAACAAGTGAGTAACACAACTACCTGAATTAAAAATACCCAAGAAGGAAGCAGTAGCAGAATAACTGGGGCAGAAGGGATAAGTGAGCAGGAAGATAGAATGGTGGAAATAACTGCTGAAGAGCAGAATAAAGGAAGAAGAGTGAAAAAAAATTGAGGACAACCTCAGAGAAGTTTGGGCTTCCCTGGTGGCTCACCTGGTAAAGAATGCCCCTGCAATGTGGGAGACCTGGGTTCAATCCCTGGGATGGGAAGATACCCTGGAGAAGCAATGGCTACCCACTCCAGTATTCTGGCCTGGAGAATTCCATGGACTGTATACTCCATGGGGTCACAAAGAGTCAGACACAGCTGAGCGACTTTCACTTCACTTCAGAGGCCTTTGGGACAATATTAAACACACCAGCATTCGAGTTATAGGGGTCCCAGAGGAAGAAGAAAAGAGAAAAGCACCGAGAAAATTTTTCAAGAAATTACAGTTGAAAACTTCCCCAACATTGGAAAGGAAATAGTCAATCAAGTCCAAGAAGTGCAGAGAGTCCCTTATAGGATAAACCCAAGGAGAAACACATTGAGACACATATTAATCAAGCTAACAGAGATTAAACATAAAGAAAGAATATTAAAAGCAGCAAGGGAAAAGCAACAAGTAACATATGAGGGAAAACCCATACAATTAACAGCGGATCTTTCAGCAGAAACTCTGCAGGACAGAAGGGAATGGCAGGATATATTTAAAGTACTGAAAGAAAAAATCTACAACCAAGATTAGTATACCCAGCAAAGATCTCACTCAGAATTGATGGAGGAATCAAAAGCTTTATAGACAACAAAAGTTAAGAGAATTTAGCACCACCAAATTAGCCTTCCAACAAATACTAAAGGGACTTACATAGCCAGTAAACACAAGAGAAAGGAAAGACCTACAAAAACAAACCCAAAACAATCAAGAAAATGCTAATAGGAACATATATATCAATAATTACCTTAAATGTAAATGGATTAAATGCACCAACCAAAAGATACAGACTGACTGAATGTTCAGATACAAAAGCAAGACCCATATATATGCTGCCTACAGGAGATCCATTTCAGACCAAGAAACACATACAGATTGAAAGTAAAAGTATGGAAAAAATACTCCATGTGAATGGAAACCAAAAGAAAGCTGGAGTGGCAATCATTATTTCAGACAAAAATAGACTTTAAAATAAATATTATAAGAGACAAAAAAGTACACTACATAATAATCAAAGGGTCAATCCAAGAAGAAGACATAACAATTGTAAATATTTATTCACCCAACATAGGAGCACCTCAATACATAAAGCAAATAATAACAGGCATAAGAGGGGAAATCAACAAGAACACAATAATAGTAGGGGATGTTAACACCCCATTTAACACCAATGGACAGATCATCAAAACAGAGAATCAATAGGGAAACACAAACCTGAAATGAAACATTAGACCAGATGGACCTAATTGATATCTTCAGGACTTTCTATCCAAATGCAGAAGAGTACTTTCTTCTCAAGTGCACACGGAACATTCTCCAGAATAGACCACATCTTGAGCCACAAATCAAGCCTCAGTAAATTTAAGAAAGTTTAAATTATATCAAGTATCTTCTCTGACCACAACGCTATGAGACTAGATATCAACCCCAGGAAAAGAAATGCAAAAAACACAAACTCATGGAGGTTAAGTAATACATTACTAAGTATCAAAGAGGTCATTGAAAGTATAAGAAGGGAAATAGAAAGTTCCTAGAAACAAATGACAATGAAAACATGATGACCCAAAACCTATGGGATTCAGCAAAAGCAGTTCTAAGAGGGAAGTTTATAGCAATACAATCATACCTCAAGAAACAAGAGAAACATAGAATAGACAACCTAACTTAACAGCTAAAACAACTGGAAAAAGAACAAAACCCCCCAAAATTAGTAGAAGGAAAGAAATAAGAAAGATCAGAGCAGAAATAAATGAAAAAGAAATGAAGGAAACAGTGGCAAAGATTAATAAAACTAAAAGCTGGTTCTTTGAGAAGATAAACCAAATTAACAAATCACTAGCCAGACTCATCAAGGTAAAAAAGAGAGAAAAATCAAATCAACAAAATTAGAAATGAAAAAGGAGAGCTTAAACAGGCAATGCAGAAATACAAACGATCTTAAGAGGATATTATGAGCAATTATATACTAATAAAATGCAGTCCCCGGAACTCTCCAGGCCAGAATACTGGAGTGAGTAGCCTTTCCCTTCTCCAGGGGATTTTCCCAACCCAGGGATTGAACCCAGGTCTCCCGCATTGCAGGTGGATTCTTTACCAGCTGAGCAACAAGGGAAGCCCAATAAAATGGACAGTTCAGTTCAGTTCAGTTGCTCGGTCATGTCCGACTCTTCGCGACCCCATGAATCGCAGCACGCCAGGCCTCCCTGTCCATCACCATCTCCCAGAGTTCACTCAAACTCACGTCCATCGAGTCGGTGATGTCAGCCAGCCATCTCATCCTCTGTTGTCCCCTTTTCCTCCTGCCCCCAATTTCTCCCAGCATCAGAGTCTTTTCCAATGAGTCAACTTTTTGCATGAGGTGGCCAAAGTACTGGAGTTTCAGCTTTAGCATCATTCCTTCCAAAGAACACCCAGGACTGATCTCCTTTAGAATGGACTGGTTGGATCTCCTTGCAGTGCAAGGGACTCTCAAGAGTCTTCTCCAACACCACAGTTCAAAAGCATCAATTCTTTGGCACTCAATGGACAACCAAGAGGAAATAGATTCTTAGAAAAGTTCAAGCTCCCAAGACTGAACCAAGAAGAAATAGATATTATGAACAAGCCAGTTACAAACACTAAAATAAAAACTGTGATCAGAGATCTCCCCCAAAACATATGGCCCAGGGCCATATGGCTTCACAAGGGAATTCTATCAGATATTTAGAGAAGAGCTAATGCCTATTTTTCTGAAACTTCCAAAAAGGTGCAGAGGAAGGAATACTTCCAAACTCATTCTACGAGACCACCATCACCCTGATACTAAAACCAGGCAAAGACAATACAAAAAAATAAAATTTTAGGCCAATATCACTGATGAATATAGATGCAAAGATCCTCAAGAAAATTCTAGCAAGTAAAACTCAGCAACACATTAAAAAGCTCATACACCAGGATCAAGTTGGGTTTATTCTAGGGATGTAAGGATTCTTCAGTATACACAACTCAATCAGTGTGATACACCATATTAACAAACTGAAAGATAAAAACCATATGATCATCTCAATAGAAGCAAAAAAAAGCCTTTGACAAAATTCAGCACCCATTTATGATAAAAACATGTCAAAAAAGCTGGCATAGAAGGAACCCACCTCAACATAGGAAAGACCAAATATGATCAGCTCACAGCAAACATTATTCTCAGTGGTGAAAAACTAAAAGCATTCCCTCTAAGATAAGAACAAGACAAGCGTGTCCACTCTCACCACTATTATTCAACATAGTTTTGGAAGTCCTAGCTATGGCAATTAGAGAAGAAAAAGAAATAAAAGAAATCCAGGTCAGAAAAGGAGAAGTAAAACTCTCACTGTTTGCAGATGACATTATAGTATATATAGAAAACCCAAAAGAAAGTATCAGAAAAATACTAGAGCTAATCAGTGAATTCAGCAAAGTCATGGGATACAAGGTCAACACACAGAAATCACTTGCATTCCTATATACTGATAATGAAAAATCAGAAAGAGAAATTAAAGAATCAATCCCATTCACCATTGCAGTGAAAAGAATAAAATATCTAGGAATAAACCTACCTAAGGAGACAAAACAACTGTATACGGAAAATTATAAGACACTGATGAAAGAAATCAAAGATGGAGAGCGATTCCATGTTCCTGGGTAGGAAGAACCAATATTGTGAAAGTAACTATACTACCAAATGCACTCTGCAGATTCAGTGTGATCTCTATCAAATTACCAATGGCATTTTTCATAAACCTAAAACAAAAACTTTCACAATTCATGTGTGCTTAGTCACTCAGTCATGTCCGACTCTTTGCAACATGATAAACTATAGCCTGCCAGGTTCCTCCATCCATGAGGATTCTCCAGGCAAGAATACTGGAGTGGGTTGCCATGCCCTCCTCCAGGGGATCTTCCTAATCCAGGGATCAAACCCAAGTCTTCCACATTGCAGGCTGATTCTCTACCATCTCTACCAGGGAAGCCCACAATTTATATGGAAACACAAAAGACCGTGAATAGCCAAAGCAGTCTTGAGAAAGAATGGAGCTGGAGGAATCAACTTTCCTGACTTCAGACTATACTACAAACCCATAGTCATCAAGACAGTATGGTACTGGTACAAAACAGAAATATAGACCAATGGAACAAAATAGAGAGCCCAGAGATAAACCCACACACCTATGGGTACTTTGTTTTTTTTACAAAGGAGGCAGGAATATACAATGGGGCAAAGATAGTCTCTTCAATACATGCTGCTGGGAAAACTGGACAGCTACGTGCAAAAGAATGAAGTCAGAACACTTCTAACACCATACACAAAGATAAACTCAAAATGGATTAAAGCCCTACATATAAGAACAGAAACTATAAAACTCTTAGCGGAAAACATAGGCAGGACACTTGATGACATAAATCAAAGTAAGATCTTCCATGACCCACCTCCTGGAGTAATGGAAATAAAAGCAAAAATAAATAAGTGGGACCTGCTACTGCTGCTGCTAAGTCACTTCAGTCATGTCCGACTCTGTGCGACCCCATAGATGGCAGCCCAACAGGCTCCCCTGTCCTTGAGATTCTCCAGGCAAGAACACCGGAGTGGGTTGCCATTTCCTTCTCCAATGCATGAAAGTGAAAAGTGAAAGTGAAGTCGCTCAGTCGTGTCCGACCCTCAACAACCCCACTAATTAAAAGCTTTTGCACAGCAAAGGAAACTAAAAACATGGTGAAAAGACAACCCTCAGAATAGGAGAAAATAATAGCAAAGAAGGCAACTGACAAAGAATTAATTTCCAAAATATACAAGCAGCTCATACAACTCAAAACCAAAAAAACAAACAACCCAATCAAAAAGTGGGGAAAAAAATCTAAACACATTTCTCCAAAGAAGACATAACAGTTAGCTAACAAACACATGAAAAGATGCTCAACATCACTCATTATCAGAGAGATGCAAATCAAAACCACAATGAGGTACCATCTCATGCTGGTCAGAATCAGTTCAGTTCAGTCGCTCAGCCGTGTCTGACTCTTTGTGACACCATGAACCACAGCACGCCAGGCCTCCCTGTCCATCACCAACTCCCAGAGTCCACCCAACCCACATCCATTGAGTCAGTGATGCCATCCAACCATCTCATCTTCTGTTGTCCCCTTCTCCTCCTGCCCTCAATCGTTCCCAGCATCAGGGTTTTTTCCAATGAGTCAGCTCTTCGCATGAGGTGGCCAAAGTATTGGAGTTTCAGCTTCAACATCAGTCCTTCCAATGAACACCCAGGACTGATCTCCTTTAGGATGGACTGGTTGGATCTCCTTGCAGTCCAAGGGACTCTCAAGAGTCTTCTCCAACACCACAGTTCAAAATCATCAGTTCTGGTCAGAATGGCTGCCATCAAAAAGTCTACAAGCAGTAAATGCTGGAGAGGGTGTGGAGAAAAGGGAACCCTCTTGCATTGCTGGTGGGAATATAAATTGATACAGCCATTATGGAAGATGGTATGGAGATACCTTAAAAAACTAAAATCACCATATGACCCAGCAATCCCACTACTAGGCATACTACCCTGTTGGGGGCCAGCGCAAGGCACTCCGCCTGTGACAAAGGTCATGAGGAAGGAGGCTCGACATACGCAAAGGCGGGATCGAGCCTCAGGAGTCCCCCTGGAAATCCTTGAGCATTTACCCCCATAACCAGAGCCTGCCTACTTTACTACTTTGTGCTCTCACCTACGCCTCTGACTTTACGGGGCGCTGTCCCCCACCACCTCTTTTGGAGAAGGAGTTAACTTAGAGCTCCAGTTAGTAAAAACTCCTGGGCATGACAGAGTGTTTTAACCTACAAACTCCTCTGAGGGTTCTCTAGCTTGCCTGACAGGCTTGTCCGGCCACATGTGATTGCTCACAGCCTCCCAACCGTGAGAGGCATGAGATGCTTTAAACCTTCTGAAAACAGGTTCCTTAGAAAAGTTAGAAAACTATTAGTATAAGTATAGTGGGCTGATGAGAAATTGTATTGGTGAAGGGTTTTTCATTTGTTGAGCCAATGTTTGTTGCTAAGTCTCCACATCCCCTGCCCTTACACACATTAATGAATATATAGAAGAAATAAGTATTAATCTTTGATATTAATCACGTTAGACCTTAGGCTAAGTAAATTCTATCCTTAATTAAAACTCACTACACCCTCACCCTATAGGAATGTAACTTTATCTGGTACCTTCGGAAGGTGGGGTCTGTTTTAAGAATAATCACCCCTGGAGAAATAAGTGTCCTGGTTGACTGACCGCTGTCACAAGGAGAGGGTCATAAATTGTCAGCAGGCCCCCTGGTCAGAAGATGATGTAACACCCCTAAGACCTCTGTATACATTTGTATGAAGCACCTGACTTTGATAAAAGTCAGGACTGCTGACCCCACGTGACTTTTGCATAACATCTCAGTGTATAAAAGTAGACCATGGAAAATAAAGAATTGGGATCAGTTGCTCGAAATACTGGTCTCCCCATGTCGCTCTCTCTCTCAAACTCTGGCTGAGTCTCCATCTGGAGCACGGAACCCGCCATGCTTACTAATTATGCCTGGGCTTCTAAGATCTGACCGGGGAGACCTCAGTGTCTCCTCTCCTTCGGGAGAATGGAAGGACGCCTGCAGCCTACATAAATGGTGCAAACTTCTTGTCTTGAAGTTTTATTGGTCTCCTGCGTAAACCAAGCTACTCAGCCTCTTTTCTCCACTGAATTTTCCTGCTGAGCTATCCTCATTCTATTACTCTTTACATCTCTAATTAATATCTAATTGAAGCTATTGTATCCTGATCCTCGCCGACGCCGTCCCCGCTTGGAACTCCCTGGATCAGCCAGGGCTGGACCCCGGCACTACCCTGAGGAAAACAAAATTGAAAAAGACCCATGAACCCCAGTGTTCATTGCAGCACTGTTTACAATAGCTAGACATGGAAGCAACCTAGATGTCCATTGACAGATGAATGGATAAAGAAGCTGTGGTACATATACACAATGGAATATTATTCAGCCATAATAAAGGAACACATTTGAGTCAGTTTTAATGAGGTGGATGAACCTGGAGCCTATTATACAGAGTGAAGTAAGTCAGAAAGAGAAATGTAAATATTGTATACTGACACATATATATGGAATCTAGAAAGATGGTACTGATGAATTTACTTGCAGGGCAACAGTGGAGAAACAGACATGGAGAACAGATCTATGGACACTGGGGAAGGTGGGGGGAGAGGGTGAGATGTATGGAGAGAGTAACATAGAAACTCACAATACCATGTGTAAAATAGATAGCAAGCGGGAATTTGCTGTATGACTCAGGGAAATCAAACAGGCCCTGTGACAATCTAGATGGGTGGGATGGGGAGGAAGATGGGAGGGAGGTTTGGGAAGGAGGGAATATGGATGATTCTTGTTGATGTTTGACAGAAAACAACAAAATTCTGTAAGGCAATCATCCTTCAATTAAAAACTAAAGTGGCAAAAAAGGTCTACAGATGATGGAGAGGGTGTGGAGAAAAGGGAACCCTCCTACAGTGTTGGTGTAAGTTGATGCAGCCGCTGTGGAAAACAGTGTAGAGGTTCCTCAGAAAACTAAAAATAGAATTACTGTATGATCCAGTAGTCCCACTCCTGGGCATATACCCAGACAAAATTATAATTTAAGAAGATACATGCACCCCTATGTTCATGGCAGCCCTATTCACAATAGCCAAGACGGGAAGTAACCTAAACGCCCACTGACAGATGAGTGGTTAAAGAAGATGTGGTGTTTTGTGTGTGTATATGCACGTACAGTGGAATGTTACTCAGCCATAAAAAGAAGGTGGTAATGCCATTTGCAGCATCGTGGATGTGACTAGAGATTAACATAGTAAAGTAAGTCAAAAAGAGAAAGACAAATGTCATATGATATCACTTTGATGTGAAACCTAAAATAGAGCACAAATGAACCTATATACAAAACAGAAACGGACTCACAGAGAACAGACTTGTGGTTGCCAAAGGGGAGGGGGATGTGGGAGGGAAGGACCGGGAGTTTGGAATTAGCAGATGTAAACTGTTATATATAGGATGGATAAACAACAAGTCCTACTGTATAGCACAGGGAACTATAGTCCACCTCCTATAATAAACCATAGTGGAAAAGAATATTAAAAAAGGATGTCTATGTGTGTATAACTCAGTCACTTTCCTGTACATCAAAGATTGGCACAACACTGGAAATCAGCTATACTTCAATTTAAAAAGTAAAGTTTCTAGTAGTCACAGTAAAAAATAAACAGAAGCAGATTAATTTTAATAAATATTTTACTTGACCCAGTATACCCAAAATATTATTTCAACATGTGTTGTTGTTGCTCAGTTGTGTCTGACTCTTTGCAATCCCACGGACTGCAGCACACCAGCCTTCCCTGTCCTTTGCTACCTCCTGGAGTTTGCTCAAACTCTTGTCCATTGAGTCAGTGATTGCATCCAACCATCTCATCCTCTGCAGTCCCCTTCTTCTGCCTTCAGTCTTTCCCAGAATCAGGGTCTTTTCCAGTGAGTTGGCTCTTCAAATCAGGTGGCCAAAGTATTGGAGCTTCAGCTTCAGCGTCAGTCCTTCCAATGAATATTCATGGTTGATTTCCTTTAGGATTGACTGGTTGGATCTCCTTGCTGTTCAAGGGATTCTCAGGAGTCTTCTCTAGCACCACAGTTTAAAAGCATCAACTCTTTGGCGCTCAGCCTTCTTTATGGTCCAGCTCTCACATCCATACATCTCACATTTCCACGTTATGAGTATTAAATTATTGAAGTATCATCTATATATACATATATGTGTATATATATATATATGTATGTGTGTATATATATATAAATATTTTTAGTAAATATTCTGATGTGTATTATATAAATAGCACTTAACAATTCAAACTAGCCACCTTTTAAGCACTGAACATCCATTTGTAGATGGTGCCAATAGTATCAGGCAGAGAAGTCATAGACAAGTCACCAAAAACCAGAGATTTTAAAGCAGACAGAGGGAAAAAACATGTTATATACATAGAATCAATATCTGAATGTCCATTGGCTCCTCATTCGAGACAACAGTGGCCAGAAAACAATAATGACCTTTTATATGCCGGAAGAAAAACACTGTCAACCCCGAATTCTGTAAACAATGAAAATATTCTTCCAGAATGAAGGTAAAATAAAGGCATTTTCAGATAAAAGAAAACAAAGCTGATGCATCATCAGCAGTTCTGCAGTATAAGACGTGCTAAAGGAAGTTCTTCAAGTTAAAAGGGAACAATGCCAGATGTAATCTTAAGAAGGAAATTAAGCGTATTAAAAGTGGTGACTGTCTGGATAAATATATATATTATAGAAATATATAACTAATTTTTCCTCTCAGTTTCTTTGGTATGCATGCTGCTGCTGCTGCTGCTGCTGCTGCTGCTGCTGCTAAGTCGCTTCAGTTTGTGTCCGACTCTGTGCCACCCCATGGATGGCAGCCCACTAGGCTCCTCTGTCCCTGGGATTCTCCAGGCAAGAACACTGGAGTGGGTTGCCATTTCCTTCTCCAATGCATGAAAGTGAAAAGTGAAAGTAAAGTCGCTCAGTCGTGTCCGACTCTTTGCAACCCCATGGACTGGAGCCTACCAGGCTTGGTATGCATGTGCTTGTTTAAAGCAAAAATATAGTCTTGTGTTATGGAGTTTATCATGTAAGTGGATGTAATGTATATAACAACTGTGAATTTAGAATTCATTAAGGTCTGGACTGGAAAAGTTTTGTCTCCAGGGATGCCTGAATGGCTGTTTTTTTGGTTCCTGGCCAAGATAAGGGCAATGGATGTGCTCTTATTTTATTTTTTATAATTTTCTTTGTTTTTCTTTGACTGTGTTGGGTCTTTGTTGCTGCATGGACTTTTCTCTAGCTGCAGAGTGTTGGGGCTGCTCTCTAGTTGCAGTGCATGGACTTCTTACTGTGATGGCTTCTCTTGCTGCACAGCCCAGGCTCTAGGGCATGAGGGCTTCAGTAGTTATGGCATGTGGACTCAGTAATTGCAGCTCCCAGGTTCCACAGCACAGGTTCAATAGTTTTGCACAAGCTTAGCTGCTCTCAGGCATGTAGGAACTTCCTGGCTCAGGGACTGAACCTGTGTCTCCTGCATTGGCAGGCAGATTCTTTACCACTGAGCAACCAGGGAAGCCCTGGATGTACTCTTTAAATGCTACTGACCACTCTCAGGGTCATCTTCACTTGATTTGCAACTGGCTTAAATGGTATGTCAAGGCATGCTTGATGCATAAAAAGCCCCTGCTGAGCATTTCTCCTTTAAGCTCCCCCAAACCAAGAATCTTGTCTATTAATAGATCCAATGACACAGCATAGTCTGTGCATGCAAATAAGGAGACTCATGAAGCATCTCTGGCTTCCAATACTTTCCTACACAGTTTTTATTTTGCTGCAGTGTACCCTTCGGGCTTCCAGGTGGCTCAGTGGTAAAGAATCCACCTGCCAATGCAGGAGATGCAGGTTTGATCCCTGGATCAGGAATATTCCCTGAAGAAGGAAATGACAACCCTCTTCTGTATTCTTGCCTGGGAAATTCCATGGACAGAGGAGCCTGACAGGAGGACAGAGGAGCCATGTGGTGGGAAAAGAGTCAATGACTAAATAACAACAACAAAATTGTACTGTTTGCCTTCCATGAGCAGTCTCAGAGTGAGCTGATGAGTCCTGTCAACTTTATGATCTGGGAACGTCTTTGTCATAACTTTGTAACAACTACAGCATGAAGAAGAACCGTATGTTTGCAAGCGTTTTCCCTTCTATGTGAAATCATATATTAGCTCTAAATATGCTGTGAAAAACTAAGAATGTATATTATGATTCTCAGCAGCCACCAGAAATGCAAAACTAAAAAATGAATATGTAAATTAAAGTGGAATCTTAAAAAAAGTCAAAACAAACATACACCCTGTAAAAAATGTAAGCCTAATGAAGGATATAAGTGGTAGAGTGCCATTCTGTCCCTCTCTAAAATATCAAATAATAATCTGGAACAGCTTGTTTTCTTCCAGATATTTTTGTATGCACCTATGCATATAGAGATAAAGAATTTTTCAACACATATTGACCGGGAGTTTGCTTTTTCATATGAATCGATAATATATCACAGTCAAATTCCAATGTCAGGCATACAAATCTACCTCATTCTGTTTAATGGCTTTATAACATATCATGGGCTAAATGCAGTATAAATTGCTTATCTATTCTTTTATTGATAGATAATGTAGGTTGTCTTGAAAATTTCACCATTGTATTAGTTTCCATTGTTGCTATAACAAATTATAACAAATTCAGTGGCTAAAACAACATAAATGTATTCTCCTATAGTTGTGGAGGTCAGAAGTGTGAAATCAGTTTCACTGATTTAAGGTCAAGTTCCCAGCAGGGCTGATTCTGCCTTGGCTGTAGGGCGAGGGGTGGGGAATTTGTTTCCTGGTCTTGTTTTCATCTTCTAGTGGCCCCCTATTTTCCTTGGTCTGTGGCCTTTTCAAGCATCTTTAAACTATATCATTTCAGTCTCTGCTTCCATCATTACGTAGCCTTCTCTTGTAACTCCTTTTGTGTTCTTCTTACAAGGACTGTTAAGATTACATGAGATCACCCTGTATAATAATCCAGAATAATCTCTCCCCCACTCAAAATCCTTCAACAGATCCTCAAAGTCCCATTTGTTATATGTACAATGTTTACAGGCTTATCATTCAACCTACCATAACCATTAACTTACAGGTAATGTTTTAGTGAACACCTGTGAGCAGATATCCCTACCCAGTTGTGTGATTATTCCTTGTAGTAGAATCCTAGAAGTAGAAATGCAAAGTCATAGTGATGTGCCTTTTACCTTTTGATAGATTCTAATAATATCCACTAAGCTTTGTACCGTTTGTCATTCCCTTCAGCCCTTTCATTAAAAAATTGGTATCTGCCTTCTTACATTTTGTGTTTGACTGAGATTCTCTTGGAAAGTCTTAGCTTCTCAGTATTTCCTTTTTGCACCTATGTAGTACTTGAGTTCTTCTAATTTCTTCTAGTCCACGGAACCCATCTGACAATATAGCTTAGAGATCTGTCTACCTGAATTCACTTAGGAGCTCCACCACTTGAACAGTATTAGCTAGGAAAGATTTTGTAACTTTTCTGGACTGTTTCTTGATCTGCAAAATTATTTATAGTGTCTTCCTAATAGAATATCTATGAAACTTAAATTGGCTACTGTATAAATAGTTTCTATCATAGTCTCTAACATCTTTGTGACCCCATGGACTATAGCCCACCAGGCTCCTCTGTCCATGGAATTCTCCAGGCAAGAATACTGCAGTGGGTAGCTATTGTCTTCTCCCGGGGATTTCTGACCAGGGATCCAACCCTGGTCTCCTGCACTGCAGGCTGATTCTTTACCATCTGAGACACCAGGGAAGCCCATTAATAGACATTAACGAGTATTATTTTTTTATTCTTTGCTTTATGTCTCAGAAATTCCTTTTTATTTCTGTTCTACTAGTTATATTTCTCCTACTTTTCCAGCATTGCTCTAAACGTACTCTGATTTTTTCTTTCCAGTTAATTTGGATTTTGAATTGGAAGGAGGAGATAAATGGACTCTGACAGATCCCAGGGTGCAATATAAATTCCTTCTCAGCAGGAAATTTGCCCTGTTTTTCTATGCCCTCACAAACATGCCATGTGTCTTTGCTCCAAGTGGGTAGTCGATAAATATTGTTTGTTAGTTGATGGGTGGTTCCAAAAGTAAGATAAACAGTTGCTTTGAAATATTTAGAATCCTGAGACATTTTCAGAATAGTTGCTACACATCCCAGTATCACCTTCTTACCGAGTCTTCCAGGGGAGATGTTCCTGGGTAAACAGGAATGGGTTTGCCGTTACAGGAGTCAGTGACATTTAGGGATATCGCCGTGCTCTTCAGCCGGGACGAGTGGTTGCACCTGGATGCTGCCCAGAGAACCTTGTACCGGGAGGTGATGCTGGAGAACTACAGCACCCTGGTCTCGCTGGGTAAGGAGGCTTGCCTGTCATGGAGAGTCTGCTGTGGGAGGACTTTAGAGCTCCCTTGGAGGTTCAGAGTCTGCAGGTTTCTGTCCTCTGCCCTGGGAAAGGACAAATCTCTGTAGAATTAAAAGTGTACCTGTTTGTTTTGATGCCCTTCATGCTGCTCTTTGTCCTCTGCCTTCCTCCCACCCCACGTCCTTAATAGTTCCTTCCTACTCCAATGATTGGACCCCCGTTTAGATTCTGAAAAATGCAGAGGACTCCCATCGTCATGGCATTCATAGACAGGGCCCCGTATTGTTTCTGAACCAAGACCCACCTCCTGCTCCATGCCTGTGAAAGCCTCAGTCCTCTCAAGAGTGCTTTTGCTGCCTACTTTGCCTCTCTATCTAGACTTGTATTATCTTTCCTGTAGGTTCTGGTTTGAGTTTGGGGCTTGCTTTTCATGCCATTTGTTCAAACTCCATTTCCTTCCTGATGAGCAGGGATTCCATTTTCAATGCCAAAATTGATCTGCCAGTTGCAACAAGGAGAAGATCCCTGTATGGTGGAAAGAGAAATCCCTCAAGATACCTGCCTTGGTGAGTAAGTGACTGGGGGATTGGGCACAAGTGTCTTTATACATAAGCAGGTTGTGAGGAGTGTTTGAAAACTCTCCTAGAAATTCTGAGCCCTGTTGAAATGCTCAGGACCACCTGACAAGGCTCCTTGGCTGTAATGGTTTTCTTTCATCATGAAGGTCCTTGCCTTGACATTTTCCTTCTCATACCACTCCCTGCATTCTTTCCCTCCCCACCACCTTTTGTTTTGCAGCCTCACTCACTTCCTTCTATCACCTCTTGATCTTCATGTTATTTTTCCATCTGCATTTACACATGTTCATGTCTGACAGATTTTTTTTTAACACTTTACACCTTCTGCCATATTTTGAATTTTTTTAAATAATTTTTTCATTTTGTTTTTACCATCCACATATTTCAAAGTATTATTAACATTCCTTTGTCTCTGATTTCTTATTTTCTTGGTGACTAGATTGTCATATCCCAGTATTATATATTCAATCAGCTGTTGTTAACATTACCCCCGTAGCCTTTCCAGTCCAGGGGGTCAGCAAGCATGTTGTTCCTGGTGGGCTGCGGTGCATGGAGTCACAAGGAGTCGAATGTGACTGATCACACAGCACCACCACCACCAGGCATTAAGGATCATGGTTTGAATTCAGACATTCCGAATTTTGTCTTACCCTTACCCCTGCTTACATGAGCTATAGGATAGTTACCTACCTTCTCTGAGCCTCTTTTTTCTCACTCATTTTCCATGCCATGAGCACAGTGATCTTTTTGAAACTCATGTATTTATCCTGTACCTTAAGAGACTTCATTGTTTCTCCATTATCCATGGAGTAAAGAAAGATTCCTTAATATGACATTAAACCTACATCTTAGCCTGTCTTCATATTCCTTTATGGTCTCCTCAGTGGCCACTTCCTCTTCAGCTCAGTGTTCTGGCTACATCTGCATACTCACTGTCATTTGTGTGTTATTCCTTCAGCTTGAATCACCTTTTCTACCTTGTCCATTGGGAAACTATTTATCTTTCAAGATCCATTTGTCCACCTAATATGCCACTCTTATCTGTAGATTTTTCTTATCTTTCCTACTTGCCTCAGTTGTTTGCTTGCTCAGTCATGTCCGACTCTTTTAGACACTATGGACTGGCCTGCAAGGCTCCCCGGTCCATGGAATTTTCCAGGCAAGAATACTAGAGTGGGTTGCCATTTCATACTCCAGGGCATCTTCACAACCCAGGGACTGAACCCGTGTCCCTTGCGTCTCCTACATTGACAGGCAGAGTTGTTACCACTGCACCACCCGGGAAGCCCTCCTACTTCCCAGGCAGCATTAATTTTTCCATCATTCATGTTCATACAGCACTTTCTACATAGTTGGAGTGCATTGATTATTGTATCTATCAAATGAATTGTAATTATGTTTGTTAATTATTTTTATAATAAGATTGTGCATATTTAAGGGAGAGGCCAGATCTTTGAATTCTGTTCCTCAAGCATCTGATATATTAGATTTAGTAATATTTTAAAAAATTTTTTAAATTCTGTTTTAATTGAATTAATTAGCTCTCTGATTAACTCAGTGCTGATGAGACTCAAGTTACTCAATTCAGCCAGACCACTGCAGCTACATTATTTTTCAGATTCCATTCTGTCCTTCCTCTGATCCAAGCTGCCCATTTTACCAAATATAAACATTTTTGCCTTGTTATTATCTGTCTAAGAATTTATAGCACCTTCTGTTAGTAAATTCTTCTAGTTATTTAGTAACTGTATATTTGGCCTTACTGTGCTTAACCAAAATTGTAACTAATTCCAACTCAAATTCCCTTCTTTAGTCAATAACCTCCCCCCCCCCCCCGCCCCCGCCACATAGGTTTACTTTCTCCACAAATGACTTTAACAGGCCTTCTTTTTGACTCACAGGGTCCTCTTTTCTTTTTCTGTTGAAATCCAACCCACCTCTATTGTGTATCTTCCATTCTTTACCAATATTATTGATATTGGTATCCTCATTTTCTGAACCTTAAATCTGAGTATGCAGTTGAGTCTTCTCAGATCATGGAGAAATGAACTATTACTGTTTGGCCATTTATTTTTTTCCTATTATCATTGCTAATTATTCAGTATTTGTTCAATAAATGACTGAGTCTCAGGAATCCAGTAAGAGAGGAGAGGTCTCTTTTCATTTTCAAGGTTACCTGCCCTTCATAATAATTTTTCCAACTTGGCCACTCTGCTCATTCATTCTTTATTTTTTATCTAAGACATTCTAATTGTGTACTTATCTTGTACACAATAAAGAATTAACAAATCATCATAAGACATAGCTACTGCTCTCCTTGAACAAATAACTTTGAATTATTTCCACAAACTTTATATATGTAAGTTAAGTGATTGGATGTTTGGAAAATATGTTTTGAAATTTGCAGAAAGAGGTGGATTATTTAGGCTTAAGTAATTGAGTTTTTGTAAATAAATAAGATTAGAGTAGTAGGGTACATTTCTAGATAGACAGGGAAGATCATATTGTAAGAAAGAGTAAAAAGAGAGAAGGTACCTGGTTGATCCTTGAAAATCTGAACTGCTAGGTTTCCGATGGATACCATTAAGAAAGATCTATATTCTTATGCAGATTTATAGCCTATATTTCATATTCTTATTTAATTTCATTAAATATTTTTATTACTAAAACCAGATAAACTTTATTAACATAGATAATCTATATTTTATTTAATTTGTATAGTTTATTTAAGTACACACAGTCACCTAATTAGTGATATAACTTTAATCTATTTTCAATCATGGATTGATAAAAGTAAGCCAGGTTTTAACTCAGAGTTTCTTAGAATCAGCTCAAGCTAAATCTTTTCACTTTAGAATCAGATCTGAGCTTGGGGCTTGGGCATACTTCAGAACGTCACATCTCTTGTAGACTTTTGTTAGTCTCAAAAGATCCCTGCCTTTACTTCTCTCAGATGGCAATATCTTCGTTGTCACTGTTAATTTGTCTACTATATTCTCCCACACTACTCCTGTTTACTTCTCCTTCCATTCTATCCTGTTTTTCTCTAGATTCAAGTCCATATTTGAAATTATATGGTATCAAACTCTCTTCTAGCAGAGGAGCAACTATTCTGATTTATTCCAGGTTTCAAGATATGGCCTGAAATAGAAGCATTGCCTCGCAAACAGGACATTTCTTCAGGAGAAACATCTCAAGGAATAATAATGAAAAACTCCATTAAGTTGGACATCAAGTGTGGAGAAGCTTTGGAATTTGAGGGCAGGACACAAGAGCAACAGAAAAAAACTCTCAGGCAAATGGTAGCCTCACAGAAGCAAACCATCAGTAGAACTGGAGACCAGACAAGTCTTGAATTAGGGAAAGGTTTATTTATAAATACAGTTCTTATTAGACAACAAAATGTTCCTACAGAAAGAGTACCCAGTGTATATTATACTTTTGGGAGAGATTTTAAACAGAATTTTGATCTAATGAGATGTTTCCAGATTTACCCAGGAGAAAAACCTCATATTTACAATGCATGTGATAAAAGCTTCAATCAGAGTCTTCATCTTATTGAACGCCAGAGAATTCATACTGGTGAGAAACCTTACAAATGTAGTGAGTGTGGGAAAACCTTCAGCCACAGATCATCACTTCTTGCCCATCAGAGAATTCATACTGGAGAGAAACCTTACAAATGTAATCAATGTGAGAAAGCATTTAGTAGCAGTTCAACCCTTATCAAACATTTGAGAGTGCATACTGGAGAGAAACCCTATCAGTGTAAGGACTGTGGTAAAGCTTTTAGCCAGTGTTCAACCCTCACTGTACATCAGAGAATTCACACTGGAGAAAAACTCTATAAATGTGGAGAATGTGAGAAGGCCTTCAATTGTAGAGCAAAGCTTCATAGACACCAACAAATCCATACAGGTGAGAAACCCTATAAATGTAGTGAATGTGGGAAAAGTTACAGCCAGTTTACATCCCTGGCTGAACATCAGAGGCTTCACACTGGAGAACAACTGTGTAAATGCTTGGAATGTGGGAGAAATTTCACTCGCATCTCAACCTTTATTGAACATCAGCGGATTCATACTGGACAAAAACCATATCAGTGTAATGAATGTGGGAAAGCCTTCAACCAGTATTCATCCTTTAATGACCATCGGAAAATTCATACTGGAGAAAAACTTTACACGTGTGGAGAATGTGGGAAAGCCTTTGGTTGCAAATCTAACCTTTATAGGCATCAGAGAATCCATACTGGAGAGAAACCATATCAGTGTAATCAGTGTGGAAAAGCTTTCAGCCAGTATTCATTCCTAACTGAACATGAGAGAATCCATACTGGAGAGAAACTCTATAAATGTATGGAATGTGGGAAAGCCTACAGTTACAGATCAAACCTTTGTAGACACAAAAAAGTTCACAATAAAGAAAAACTCTATAAATGGAAAGAATATGGGGTCAGAGATTTCTTAGAGGAGATAAGCCTATAAGGTTTAATTCATCTCTGAAATAATTTAAGGGTTCTCATTGGAGAATAATCAGGAGAATAATAAATAGGGCACAGACTTCTAATAGATCAAGTCTTTTTTTTACTTCTCTTAGAGAAAATATGCAAGTTATCACTAAGTAATGGTAAAATTGACCAACGAATATTAAGAGCACTGCCTTGTCAAATTTTATAAGAATCAGTAAATTTAAGGTTTCTAAAAACAAAAATTTTAAATTCACAGAAAATTGTAAAAGACCTAACTTAAAAAAATGAAAACAATGGAATATAAGTTTTATTTCTTTCATTAGACTTTGTTGCCTTTCTAACAGTAAGCTTCAATATGAATTTTCTTTTAAAGGCAGTCACTGAGTTATTAATAATGTGAGTAAGTGTGGGGCCATATTTTCTAAAATGGCAGATAGATATAGGACATGCTCTCTTTCATAAAGAGAAGCTAAAGATAAGAAGAAATTCTTTAAGTTTAGATTTTCACATGGAAATAATTAAGCTCACTTTTCATGAACTGCCTCACCAGCAATTTATATTTATAAATATACATGTATGTATATGTGTGTTAGTTTCTCAGTCATATCTGACTCTTTGCAACCCTGTGGACTGTAGCTCACCAGGCTCTTCTGTCCATGGAATTCTCCAGGCAAGAATACTGGAGTGGGTAGCCATTCCCTTCACCAGAGGATCTTCCTGGTCCAGGCTGGGTCTCTTGCTTTGCAAGCAGATTCTTTACTGTAGCCTGAGACACCCATGATAGAGATAAATGTGTGTATGTATTCATGTGTATATGTGCACACAGAAAGAGTTTTGGTCTATATTTTTTCAAAATTCTTTGATGATTAAAAAATGTGGTTTTATTACTTTAGAATTTAGTTTTGAAAATTAAAATTTTCCCCAATGGTGTCTCTTCCTTTTCTTTCCTTACATTATTTCTTAATTTGATATGGTTCTACATTACTGAACAGTCTTAGAGAAGTCAGTGTAAACTGAAGCAAGTGGAGAGACTGTCATGCAAATACTGTCTTGTGTGTTGCAAAAGGGATATATTTCCAGCCTCTGATTATATACCTGGTAGCTTATTAAAACCAGGAGAGATTTTAATTTAGTTAGTTATAGCTTTTCATTTTAACTAATGAAGAAATTGAGCTTTTTTAGTACAATTAAGACTAGAAGCTAGATCTTCAGCTCTGGTTTTCTGTAATAATTATAGGTTAATTTACAACTTCAGGCCCCAAGAGTCCAAGTCCCAAAGCTATTTGTTTTGTAAACTGGTTAGGCACAATTGCAGTAATTTAATCAGTTTTATTTTTATGTTTGGTAAGTTCCCTCAATTTTAACCTTAATAATTGACTTAGTCATGTTTTCCTTTTTTCTTATGAGTCCCTAGTTATACCTTCTTTTGTAGTAACTGTACTTAAATCCTAAAAGCTAGCTATAGACCAGATAGTGAAACTACATTTGGGGGGGTTCACATATAAAATTGCCTTTTTGTTTATGTTTTGTTACACATCTTTTAGGACTTCTTTTATGTGAAGTGATATATGAGTATCTTATTATTAAACATTCTAGTTATTGGTATAAATTGGTTATCCAAAAACATTCCATGTTTTGCAAAAAAATGTCATTTTCCCCTGGGCCTACTTCCTTCAGTTATATTTACTTTCACAGTGGATATCATTCAATAGAACTGTTCTATTAATATGAAAATTAGCTAGAACCCCCTGAGACATCTAAACTTTAAACTCAAGCATTCAGCATTTGACTTGTCTTAGCTCATTAAAAAGTATTTTCTTGGGGATTCCCTGCTGGTCAAGTTTTTTAGAATGTGGTGCTTTCACTGCTGGGGCCCAGGTTCCTTCCCTGGTCAGGGAACTACGATCCTTCAAGCTGGGTGTCATGGTCAAAGAAAGTGAAGTGAGGTGGGGGGTGTTTCTTACATATTCAAGTATATTTATAAGGAAAATGGGGCTTCCCAGGTGGCACTGGTGGTAAAGAACCTGCCTGCCAGTGCAGGAGACATAAGAGATGTTCCCTGGGTTCGATCCCTGGGTTGGGAAGATTCCCTGGAGAAGGGTATGGCAACCCACTCCAGTGTTCTTGCCTGGAGAATCTGATGGACAAAGGAGCCTGGTGGGTTCCAGTCCATAGGGTCGCAAAGAGTTGGACATGACGGAAGCAACTTAGCACATAAGGAAAATGAAGCTTTTAAACCTCAGTTTTTCACATCATACAGAGCCATTTGCAAGATATTCTAGATAAAAACCCATTTGATTACCCAATAGCAGTATCCACACATTATGCAGATTTTGGTCTCTAAATGCTATTCCTCACTAAAAGGAAGTAGGGCTCCTTGGAGAAATGGCTGATTCCGTATGTTTGGAACAGGGAAAATGTAAGATATGTTTGGAACAGGGAAAATATAAGATATGCCTTGAATACTTTTTTTGTGAAACAAAAAAAGAACTCAAAGACTAAAGGGATAATGTCAGAAGGATGTGAGGGCCAATTTAAAGGAGCTCCCACTAGTCAAATTTAGGACAATTTGAACATCAAAAAGAATAATCACAGTAATTGGATATAACATGCTAAATAAAATGATCCTATAATGAAGAAATAGAGGAAAATAGAAAAGCTCTTTATATACTTATTTGGAGAATGTCCTCTCTTCATTGTACATGGTGTGATAGATTTAGAAAAATCACCATTTTACAACCCTTAATGTAATTAGGCACATTCAATGGATGGAAAAACCCTATTACATGAAAAAAAAATTAAACATTATTTACACGGTGTCAAGATCACAGATACCAATTACAGAGGAAAGATATGCCTTTATAATGGAGAAATCTGGCTGTTAAACTGAGTGTCTCTACCAGTGGAACAAGCTGACATGTGACTCCTGATGAGATGCAGTATAAAGTAAACATGATCATCCTGTGATGTATTCTTGGGGAAAAAATGAAACTCTAATTAAATCTCTTATCTAGACTTTTCTTCCTGTTTACCAGAAATACAAGAAATAGAATTACATAGTGAATTACATAGTGAAGAATTGGACAAGTCTAGAGTTTGAGTTATTGTACAAGATAGCTTGTCTGGACTTTTCAAGAAACCAATATAATAAAACAGGAGTGGAGTCATCTAGATTAAGAAACTTGAGATATAACCAAATGCAAGGTGTGATTCTTATTTGGCATCTGATTCAGAAAATCAAAACAACTGTAAGACATTAAGGGGGATGTGGGGAAATACGAGGATAGAATGGGTTTTAGGTAATGTGGTATGTTTAATTTTCCTAGAGGTATGATGTTGATGATGTTGTTGAAGTGTGAAGGACAGTACCCTTCTTCTTAGGAGATGCATGCCAAAGTTTTCAAATTTAAAGAGTCATGATGTTTGTAGCATATTTTAAAATAAATATGTAAAAAATTAGTCAGCTGTTGTTGAATCTTTGTGGGAGATATAGTATGTTCACTGGTCATTCTGTAAACTTCTGTAAAAATTTTTAATAAAAAATTGAAGCAAAAATTTGATTGGAAAAGTGATGCATATGAAACTTCCAGTCAGTATTCTTCCTTTATACTCAAATTTCTGGTTTGAGAGTTTATCCTCTATGGATGTGATCATTGGAGATAACTTAACCATCATTTGTTCTGGTTCCTCTTATAGAATAAGCACACAACACCTTATATCTCCTACTAAATATGACTAAAAATCCTAAAGAATGCATGGAATAGCAGCCTTAGGGTCCTGAAAAGTAATGATGGTAGCAGCCAGATTTGGGAAGGAAACAAGATTTTGAAATAAGACCAGTCTGTTACTCTCAGGCGTGTCTGTGGTGAGGACACTGGTGGTTGAGCAGACACCTAAACCTCTCAGAGAGGACAACATTTATTTCTGGTCAGAGAACTGTTGGAAGAATCCTCATTGCTTTTCATCTCTCACTTTTTGCTGCTTGGACCTGGAGGTAGGTATATCCATTATGTGTGTAGCAGAGAGGAGAACCTAAAGCCTTTGTATTTTAATCAAAAGACCAGAAGAGGAGTGGGCCCTGGAAGCTGGAAATTGTCAGGCTGGTGACAGAAAAGGAAACTCAGGAAAGTAATTTCATAAGGTTGTGTATATAACCCCAGACTCATCCCTAATCTCAATCCAGAATCTCATAATGTAGAATTGCACAAAGTGTAAAAATCAGGAAAGTCTCAACAGTTCATAAGGAAAAAAGACAACAGGCACTGCCCCAAGATGACACAAATTTTGGAATTATAAAAGCATTATAACAGTGTTTCAAAAAAAATGTGACCATTCTTGAATGGAAACTTAAAAGTTCTCAGCAGGAAAATAGGTAATACATTAGAAGGAACCAAATGGAAATTTTAAAACTAAAAAATACAGTCATAAAATATACCAAAACAAAAACCACTGGACATACTTAGCATCAGCATAGAGATGACAGCGAAAAGAGTCCATAACGGAAGACAGACTGACACAGATCCAAACTGAACTAGAAAGGGGAAAAAGACATGTCGTATCAATTGATGCAGAGAAAATTTTGACAGTATTTGTGATAAAAACTAAGAAAATCAGAAATAAAAGAGAAATTAGCCTAATAAAGGGCATCTACCAAAATCCCACAACTAACATCCTGCTTAATGGTGATCAGCTGAATGATGTTAAGGTTGGGGACAAGTCATGATGTCCACTCTGAACACTCCTAACCAATCCTTGCTAATGCAATCAGCCTAAAAAAAAGAAAATACAGTTTATAAAGGAAGAAATTAAATGGCCTCTGTTTAAAGATGACATGATTGTCCTCTTAGAAAAACCCAAGGAATCAACAAAAAAAAAGCTCTTAGAACTGAGTTTAACAAGGTCAGAAGATATTAGATTAACATGCAAAAGTTTCTGCATTTGTGTACTAGCAGTGAACAATAAGGATTCCCTGGTGGCTCACTGGTAAAGAATCTGCTTGACGATACAGAAGACAGATTTGATCCCTGGGTCGAGAAGATCCCCTGGAGAAGGAAATGGCTACCCACTCCAGTAGTGTTAAATGGGAAATCCTGTGGACAGAGGAGCCTTGCAAGTGAGAGTCCATTGGGTCACAAAAGAGTCACACATGACTAAACAACAACAAAAGAACAATTAGAAAATAAATTTAAGCAATATACACCATTTGCTGTACTCTGGAAAGTAAAAAGGAAGTGGAAAGTAAAGAAATACATAGCTACAAATATGCAAATGTGTAGGATCTCTATACTGCAAAAAAAGCCCACCAGGCTCCTAGCCATTCCCTTCTCCAGGGCATCTTCCTGACCCAGGGATCAAACCCAGGTCTCCTGCGTTGCAGGCAGATTCTTTACCCTCTGAGCCATCAGAGAAGCACCGTACTGCAAATTACAAAATGTTAATGAATGACATAAAAAGATGAATTAAGGAGACATAGTTTACAAGTGAGAAGACAATATAGCTAGTATGGCGATTCTCATCAATTTATTCTACAGATTTAACACAATTCCAGTAAAAATTTCATTAGGATATTTTTTCTGTAGCTAGAAAAGCTGATTCTAAAATTTAGGTGGAAAAGCAAAGGAAGTAGGGTAGCCAAAACAATTTTGAAAAAGCAGAATAAAGTTAAAGGACTCAAAATACTCAACTTTAAGCTACAGTAATAAGTGAAGGAATAGATATGTAGATTAATGGGACAGAAAGTGAGTTCAGAAATAGACTGGTTAAACAGATGGTGGTACATCCATATATTCGAATCAGTTCAGTTCAGTTGCTCAGTCGTGTCTGACTCTTTACAACATCATGGACTGCAGCACACCAGGCCTCCCTGTCCATCACCAATTCCCAGAGCTTCCTCAAACTCATGACCATGAAGATGGTGATGCCATCCAACCGTCTCATCCTCTGTCATCCCCTTCTCCTCCTGCCTTCTATCTTTCCCAGCATCAGGGTCTTTTTCAGTGAGTTAGCTCTTTCCATCAGGTGGCCAAAGTATTGGAGCTTCAGCTTTAGCATCAGTCCTTCCAATGGATATTCAGGACTGATATTCAGGACTGTTGTGCTTTGATCTTCTTGCCATCCAAGGGACTCTCAATAGTCTCCAACACCACAGTTCAAAAGCATCAATTCTCCAGCACTCAGCTTTCATTATAGTCCAACTCTCACATTCATACATCACTACTGGAAAAACCATAGCTTTGACTAGACAAACCTTTGTCGGCAAAGGAATTTCTCTGCTTTTTAATATGCTATCTAGGTTTGTCATAGCTTTTCTTCCAAGGAGCAAGCATCTTAATTTCATGGCTACAGTCACCATCTGCAGTGATTTCGGAGCCCAAGAAAATAAAGTCTGTCACTGTTTCCATTGATTCCCCATCTATTTGCCATGAAGTGATGGGACTGGATGCCATGATCTTAGTTTTTTGAATGTGGAGTTTTAAGCCAGTTTTTCATTGTCCTCTCTCACTTTCATCACGAGGCTGTTTAGTTCCTCTTCACTTTCTGCCATAAGGATGGTGTCATCTGTGTATCTGAGGTTATTGATATTTCTCCCGGCATTTGTGATTCCAGCTTGTGCTTCATCCAGCCTGGCATTTCGCATGATGTACTCTGCATATAAGTTAAATAAGCAGGGTGACAATATACAGCCTTGACGTACTCCTTTCCCAATTTGGAACCAGTCCATTGTTCCATGTCCGGTTCTAACTGTTGCTTCTTGACTTGCCTACAGGTTTCTCAGGAGACAGGTAAGGTGGTCTGGTATTCCCATCTATTTAAGAATTTTCCACAGTTTGTTGTGATCCAAACAATCAAAGGCTTTGGCATAGTCAATAACGTAGGAGTAGATGTTTATCCAGAACTCTTTTGCTTTTTCTATGATCCATCAGACATTGGCAATTTGGTCTCTGGTTCCTCTGCCTTTTCTAAATCCAACTTGAACATCTGGAAGTTCTCGGTTGAAGCCTGAGAACTGTTGAAGCCTGTCTTGGAGAATTTTGAGCATTACTTTGCTAGCATGTGAGATGAGTGTGATTGTGCAGTAGTTTGAACATTCTTTGGCATTGCCTTTCTTTGGGATTGGAATGAAAACTGCCCTTTTCCAGTCCTGTGGCCATTGCTGCATTTTCCAAATTTTCTGTCATACTGAGTGCAGCACTTTCACAGTATCATCTTTTAGGATTTGAAATAGCTCAACTGGGATTCCATCACCTCCACTAGCTTTGTTCATAATGATGCTTCCTAAGGCCCCCTTGTCCTTGTACTCCAGGATGTCTGTCTCTAGGTGAGTGATCACACCATTGTGGTTATCTGGGTCATGACGGTCTTTTTTGTACAGTTCTTCTGTGTATTCTTCCCACCTCTTAATATCTTCTGCTTCTGTTAGGTTCATCCATTTCTGTCTTTTGTTGTGCTCATCTTTGCATGATATGTTCCCTTGGTCTCTGTTTTCTTGAAGAGATCTCTAGTCTTTCCCATTCTATTGTTTTCCTCTATTTCTTTGCATTGATCACTGAGGAAAGCTTTCTTATTTCTCCTTGCTTTTCTTTGGAACTCTGCATTCAGATGGATATAGCTTTCCTTTTCTCCTTGCCTTTTGCTTTTCTTCTCTGCTATTTGTAAGGCCTCCTCAGACAACCATTTGGCCTTTTTGCATTTCTTTTTCTTGGGGATGGTTTTGATCACAGCCTTCTGTACAGTGTTACAAACCTCTGTCCATAGTTCTTCAGGCACTCTGTCTATCACATCTAATCCCTTAAATCTATTTGTCACTTCTACCGTATAACCATAAGGGATTTGATTTAGATCATACCTGAATGATCTCCCTATTCAGGTCTCCCTAAAAAGTAGTGGTTTTCCCTACTTTCTTCAATTTAAGTCTGAATTTGGCAATAAGGTGTTCATGGTCTGTGCCACGGTTAGTTCCTGGTCTTGTTTTTGCTGACTGTATAGAGCTTCTCCATCTTTGGCTGCAAAGAACATAATCAATCTGATTTTGGTGTTGACCATCTGGTGATGTCCATTGTAGAGTCTTCTCTTGTGTTGTTGGAAGAAGGTGTTTGCTAAGACCAATGTGTTCTCTTGGTAAACTCTGTTAGACTTTGCCCTGCTTCATTTTGCACTCTAAGGCCAAACTTGCCTGTTACTCCAGGTATCTCTTGACTTCCTACTTTTGCATTCCAGTCCCCTGCAATGAAAAGGACATATTTTTGGGGTGTTAGTTCTAGAAGGTCTTGTAGGAAAGTCTTCATAGAACCATTCAACTTCAGCTTCTTCAGCATTAGTGGTTGGGCCATAGACTTGGATTACTGTGATATTGAATGGCTTGCCTAGGAAATGAACAGAGATCATTCTGTCATTTTTGAGACTGCATCCAAGTACTGCATTTCGGACTCTTTTGTTGACTATGAGAGCTACTCCATTTCTTCTAAGGGATTCCTGCCCACAATAGTAGATATAATGGTCATCTGAGTTAAATTCACCCATTCCAGTCCATTTTAGTTAACTGATTCCTGAAATATCTATGTTCACTCTAGCCATCTCCTGTTTGACCACTTCCAATTTACCTTGATTCATGGACCTAACATTCCATGTTCCTGTGCTATATTGCTCTTTACAGCATCGAACTGTACTTCCATCACCAGTCACACACACAGCTGGGTGTTGTTTTTGCTTTGATCAGCCTCTTCATTCTTTCATGAGCTATTTCTCTACTCTTCTGCAGTAGCATATATTAGACTATCACTTAGCAATAAAAACATAAGAACTGTTGATACATTCTGCATTGAAGAATGTCAAAGGCATTATGCTATGAAAGAGAAACCTGACACAGAGCTTATATGCTTTGATTTTATTTATATGGCTCTATGTAAAAACCAAAAACTAGAGACACAGAGACTAGATCTGTGGTTGCCAGGGACCACAGATAAGATAAGCAGAAGGTTTGACTATGAAAGAACAGCACAAGAGAGTTTTCTTGGGGACAGAATTGTTATACCTGTTTGTAGTACTTGTACAGATCTGTAGTGTGAAAATGTTAGAACTCATGAAACTCTACATTAAGAAAATGCAAATTTATTATATGTAAATTTTAAACATAGTTTTTTTAAATAAGATAAACATTTGTGTCTGTTCAGGACCTGTGTGTTTGTATGTGTCTGCATGATGTTGCATTAAACTGTGGATGAACCATGGAGGAGCCCATCATAAGAGGCAGTTTAAGGCCAAAGAGATGAATGTTGTGCCTGAGTTAATAAGATGAAAGCAACCGAGAGAAAATAATATAGAAGTCTGAATTTATATCAAAATTCACAGCTAATAGAAAAGCAAAGTTGGTATGAAAGTGAAAAAGTGAAGTCGCTCAGTTGTGTCCGACTCTTTGCGACTCCATGGACGATAGCCTACCAGGCTCCAGGTCCATGGGATTTTCCAGGTAAGAATACTGGAGTGGGCTGCCATTTCCTTCTCCGGGGGATCCTCCCAATCCAGGGATCAAACCCCGGTCTCCTGCATTCCAGACAGATGCTTTACCATCTGAGCCACTAGGGAAGCCCAAAGTTGGTATAGAATTGACTTAGCCTCCGCAAGGCCACACGTAATGAGGACAAGTGAAAGTAGACAGGAATTTTACAAATGAAATCTACTATGGCCCATATGGGAAAGTGGTGTGGTTTACAAGTGAAGCTACAGGAAAACATTATGAAGATGTTTTGGTTTCAAACACAATTCTAAGATGTAGAAGAAACATTGACTTCAGAATCAAAAGACTTGAGTTAATAAAGCTGATTGTACCACTCAATGTTGTGAACTTGGGAAAGTTTGATACTCTCTCTGAATCCTACTTTTTTATATCTGTGAGAAACATAGACATATAGATATGTAGGTATGGACCAGATTAGTTGACAGAATATTTTCATTTATATCATTGAAATATCCTAAGCCAAAGAAAACTGCCTCACCTGTCTATGTTTCTGTTCAATAATTTTCACCATTATTGTACCAAGAATTTCCTGCATTGAGTCCCCAGCAATTAATGCAACTTAATGAAAGAAGCTTTCTTACTTTTTTTTTTTTAAATCTATATCCTGTGTCCTCTAGTGAATTCCTTCTCCTGTTCCCTATCCCATCCCTGGATCTTCCATCTTATAAGAAAGATCTTTAAAGAGGACTGGCCGAATAAGTGAGAATAAATGTTGTCAGAAGGAATGCAGGATGAAAATAATTTTCTTTCAACCCTATATTTAGTACTTGGGAAGTCCTGGTGTGAAAGATAAAAAAAAAAGTTGTGTGATGTACACCAAACACGGTGCTGATGGCCTTTTTATGTCTTGTTGGGACTCAACTGGTAGAGAGATTAGTTTGCTCCATATGGCAACTTGTAATACTGTTTGCTGTGGTAGCTTTGTACTGCTCTCTGCTGCTTCATCTACTTCCCCTGCTTATTTCTCCCTTCGCCCACAGAAATCACATTTACTACACCAGAATTAACATATTTTAAAGGGTTTTCTTCACTAAATGTTATACTTAATAATTCAGTATATAGTTTTATAATTGTAATTATAATATGGCTATATTATATGTTATGCTTAACAAAGTTCCCTAATAATGAAGGGGCTGAAGCTAGAAATAGACTGAAAACCTGAAAAGCGAAAGTGAAAATCACTCAGTCGTGTCAAACTCTTTGCGACCCCATGGACTATACAGTCCATGGAATTCTCCAGGCCAGAATACTGGATGGGTAGCTGTTCCCTTGAACCCCGGTCTCCCAGGTTGTAGGTGGGTTCTTTACCAGCTAAGCCACTTGGAAGGCCCCAAAATACTGGAGTGGGTAGACTAAGCTTTCTCCAGCGGATTTTCCAGACCCAGGAATCTAACTGGGGTCTCCTGCATTGCAAGCATATTCTTTACCAGATGAGCTACTAGGGAAGCCCCCCAGAACGTTCAGCACTCCTCGTTGGGGAATCGAATTCCAGTCTCCCACGTGACAAGGGGGGATACTCACCACTATACTGAGGAGTGAGCCGAAAACCTAGATTGGGATAACAGTTGAACCACATTTAAAACACAGGAGCAACCATGTTCATCGTGGATAAAGCTGCTCCCTCTGGAAGGGAAATTGGTCTCTTAGGGTCAGCACAACAGGACAAGGATGCAATCCGATCCCACCTACAACCAGTGAAGAGATGAGCTAGCAAGTGTGATGAAACCCAGGGAAGAATTTGCTCCCAGAGGAAAAGAAAAGAAATACGACTCTCCCTGGGTCTGGGAACCCAAGTACAAAAAAAGTTTATAGGATTAAAGGCTATCCCAAGCAGTGTAACTGCATATTAGTCATCAACCTAACATCAATGTGAAATATCCTCCTATTGATATAGAATTTATGTGTGTGAGCTCAATCATTCAGTCATGTCCAACTCTACAACTGTATGAACTGTAGCTTGCCAGGCTCCTCTGTCCATAGAATTTTCCAGTCAAGAATACTGGAGTGAGTTGCCATTTATTTCCCCAGGGGATATTCCCAACCCAGGTATCAAACTTGTGTCTCTTATGTCTCCTGGATTGGCAGATAGATTCTTTACCACTGAACCACCAAGGAAGCCCTTATGGACTATAAGATTGTAACCTGTCAGGCTTCTCTGTCCATGGGATTCTCCAGGCAAGAATGCTGGAATGGGTTGCCACTTCTTCCAGGAGGTCTTCCTGACCCAGGGTTGAACCTGCATTTCTTGCATTGGCAGGTGGATTCTTTACCGCTGTGCCACCTGGGAAGCCCTGCCCTCTCCCCTAACCCCCTGCCAAATGTATATGGCTCTGTAACTTAGGCTCCAAAAGAGTAGTGATGATACCTGTGCTGTAAGGAACTGCATGTTTATCATATTGAGCAGTTCAGTTCAGTTCAGTTCAGTCGCTCAGTTGTGTCCGACTCTTTGCGACCCCATGAATCACCACACACCAGGCCTCCCTGTCCATCACCAACTCCCAGAATTCATTCAAACGGACACCCATTGAGTCGATGATGCCATCCAGCCATCTCATCCTCTGTCATCCCCTTCTCCTCCTGCCCCCAATCCCTCCCAGCATTAGAGTCTTTTCCAGTGAGTCAACTCTTCGCATGAGGTGGCCAAAGTACTGGAGTTTCAGCTTTAGCATCAATCCCTCCAAAGAACACCCAGGGCTGATCTCCTTCAGAATGGACTGGTTGGATCTCCTTGCAGTCCAAGGGACTCTCAAGAGTCTTCTCCAACACCACAGTTCAAAAGCATCAATTCTTCGTCGCTCAGCTTTCTTCACAGTCCAACTCTCACATCCATACATGACCACTGGAAAAACCTTGACTAGATGGACCTTTGTTGGCAAAGTAATGTCTCTGCTTTTGAATATGCTATCTAGGTTGGTCATAACTTTCCTTCCAAGGAGTAAGCGTCTTTTAATTTCATGGCTGCAGTCACCATCTGCAGTGATTTTGGAGCCCCAAAAAATAAAGTCTGACACTGTTTCCACTGTTTCCCCATCTATTTCCCATGAAGTGATGGGACCAGATACCATGATCTTCGTTTTCTGAATGTTGAGCTTTAAGCCAACTTTTTCACTCTCCTCTTTCACTTTCATCAAGAGGCTTTTTAGTTCCTCTTCACTTTCTGCCATAAGGGTGGTGTCATCTGCATATCTAAGGTTCTTGATATTTCTCCCAGCAATCTTGATTCCAGCTTGTGCTTCTTCCAGCCCAGCGTTTCTCATGATGTACTCTGCATATAAGTTAAATAAAGCAGGGTGACAATATACAGCCTTGACGTGCTCCTTTTCCTATTTGGAACCAGTCTGTTGTTGCATGTCCAGTTCTAACTGTTGCTTCCTGACTTGCATATAGGTTTCTCAAGAGGCGGGTCAGGTGGTCTGGTATTCCCATCTCTTTCAGAATTTTCCACAGTTTATTGTGATCCACACAGTCAAAGGCTTTGGCATAGTCAATAAAGCAGAAATAGATGTTTTTTGGAACCTCTTGCTTTTTCGATGATCCAGTGGATGTTGGCAATTTGATCTCTGGTTCCTCTGCCTTTTCTAAAACCAGCTTGAACATCAGGAAGTTCACAGTTCATGTATTGCTGAAGCCTGGTTTGGAGAATTTTGAGAATTACTTTACTAGCATGTGAGATGAGTACGATTGTGTGGTAGTTTGAGCATTCTTTGGCATTGCCTTTCTTTGGGATTGGAATGAAAACTGACCTTTTCCAGTCCTGTGGCCAGTCTTTCACTCAAAGATGGGCTCAATAAAGGACAGAAATGGTATGTACCTAACAGAAGCAGAAGATATTAAGAAGAGGTGGCAAGAATACACAGAAGAACTATACAAGAAAGATCTTCACGACCCAGATAATCACAATGGTGTGATCACCAACCTAGAGCCAGACATCCTGGAATGCGAAGTCAAGTGAGCCTTAGGAAGCACCACGATGAAAAAGCTAGTGGGGGTGATGGAATTCCAGTTGAGCTATTTCAAATCCTGAAAGACGATGCTGTGAAAGTCCTGCACTCAGTATGCCAGCAAATTTGAAAAACTCAGCAGTGGCCACAGGACCAGAAAAGGTCAATTTTCATTCCAATCCCAAAGAAAGGCAATGCCAAAGAATGCTCAAACTACCACAAATTGCAGTCATCTCACATGCTAGTAAAGTAATGCTCAAAATTCTCCAAGCCAGGCTTCAACAGTATGTGAACTATGAACTTCCAGATGTTCAAGCTGGATCTAGAAAACACAGAGAAACCAGAGATCAAATTGCCAATATCTGTTGGATCATCAAAAAAGCAAGAGAGTTCCAGAAAAACATCTATTTCTGCTTTATTGACTATTCCAAAGCCTGTGACTGTGTGCATCACAGCAAACTGTAGAAAATTCTGAAATAGATGGGAATACCAGACCACCTGACCTGCCTCCTGAGAAATCTGTATGCGGGTCAGGAAGCAACAGTTAGAACTGGACATGAAACAACAGACTGATTCCAAATCAGGAAAGGAGCACGTCAAGGCTGTATATTGTCACCCGGCTTACTTAACTTATATGCAGAGTACATCATGAGAAATACTGGGTTGGATGAAGCACAAGCTGCAATCAAGATTGCTGGGGAAAATATCAATAACCGTAGATATGCAGATGACACCACCCTTATGGCAGAAAGTGAAGAAGAACTAAAGAGCCTCTTGATAAAAATGAAAGAGGAGAGTGAAAAAGTTGGCTTAAAACTCAACATTCAGAAAACTAAGATCATGGCATCCGGTCCCATCACTTCATGGCGAATAGATGGGGAAACAGTGGAAATAGTGACCATCTATTTTTTTAGGCTCCAAAATCACTGCAGATGGTGACTGCAGCCATGAAATTAAAAGACACTTACTCCTTGGAAGAAAAGTTATGACCAGTCTAGATAGCATATTAAAAAGCAAAGACATTCCTTTGCCAACAAAGGTCCATCTAGTCAAAGCTATGGTTTTTCCAGTAGTCATGTATGGATATGAGAGTTGGACTATGAAGAAAGGTGAGTGCTGAAGAATTGATGCTTTTGAACTGTGGTGTTGGAGAAGACTCTTGAGAGTCCTTTGGACGGCAAGGAGATCCAACCAGTCCATCCTAAAGGAAATAAATTCTAGAATATTTGTTGGAAGGAGTGGTACTGAAGCCGAAGCTCCGATATTTTGGCTACTTGATGTGAAGAACTGACTCATTGGAAAAGACCCTGATGCTGGGAAAGATTGAAGGCAGGAGAAGGGGACGACAGAGGATGAGATGGCTGGATGGCATCACTGACTCAATGGACATGAGTTTGAGTTAAACTCCAGGAGTTGTGATGGATAGGGAGGCCTGGCATGCTGCAGTCCATGGGGTCTCAAAGAGTGGGACACGACTGATCGACTGAACTGAACTGAATATTAGGGGGGAGAATTTCAAATCATTTTTTAAATAAATTGTTCTATTCATGAAGATAAAAGGATAATGTTACCAACAGGAGATACAGTTAGAAATCTGTGTGCCCTTATGTCAAAGTAGTAAAATAGCTTATTTTTTTTTAAAGACAGTCAAAAATGGATAAAACTGCAAGGAGAAATAGAAAAATCCACAATCAGTGGGAGGTATTAAGACAACTTTCTATCTAGTTAATGGAACAAGAAGAAAACTAAATCAAAATACAAAAGATTTGAATAATAAACTAACACATTTGACTTAACAGACATATATAAAATACTGCATTCAACAGTTACCAGTGCATATTCTTTAAAGCACATGTGCAGTTCTTTAAAAAAACAAAAATTGACTACATCATGGGCCATGATGTAGTTTCAAAGGATTGAAATATTTCCCAAAATAGTTTTCTGATCATAATAAAATAAGCTAGAAATCTGTAACAATCCATAACCAGAACATCCTGTGCATGCTGTGTGCGAAGTTGCTTCAGTTGTGTCTGACTCTTGGCGACATCAGGCTCCTCTGTCCATAGGATTCTCCAATCAAAATTACCAAAGTGGGTTGCCATGCACTCCTTAGACGATTACCTAATGTTTGGAAATTCAGCAACATGCTTAAAATAACCTTTAGGTAAAAGAGAAAGTCACATTGGAAGTTAGAAACTATTTGGAATGAAATGACAAAAATGTATGAAATATCAAAATATTTAGGGCACAGCTAAAGCTCTAGAGAGAGAAATTGATAGCCACAATTGCATAGGATTTTTAAAAAATGGAAAATCAGTGGTCTAAGTGTTCACCTAAAGAAACTAGAAGAATCTTATTTGGACCGAGGCACTGGTTGCTTCAGTGTGCCATAGGGGCACTCACACATTGTGTAATCTTTATGTTATTTGAGGTTAATCCCTGAGGAGCCCCCAGAGATGAAGCAACAGCTGTGTGGGGTCATGAGGTTCAGGGAGAACAGGCTACATGGCCTCTAAATGGAAGTGTACTGTGTTCCCCTAGGTTAAGAATGCACAGTGGAGTATAAGCCCCTGGGTATGACCAGGGCACGGCTGCTCTGTGCATGGTAATCAAGGACTCACAGGGTACCTAGAGGAGGGAGTGGTGGCCGAATCCTCTGTAATGACATCATTTGGTTCCTGCTAACCATTTATCAACATCCTTCGGAAAGCACAGACTGGGCCTTCCTTACTACTTATTCTACAACCCAGGGCCTGTTTTCTAAAACAACCTCGCTGGGCTATCCAGTTATGAATTACCTGTGCCAATACTTAGTCTCAGTTCCTGCTTACCCAAAGGCTCTTAACTCTCCACTTCTAACACAGACTCTCACACACACCCATCCCAAGTTCCTCTTCCCCATTTAAAATAACTAACTGTACTATAAAAACAGAGTCAAAACAAATTACCGCAAAGAACAAGAAGAAATGCTGTGCATTCCTAAGCCACGTACAACCCCTGTACAAATTAATGTCTTCTTTTTTCATATAGACCATTTTTTTAAAAATTTGTGACCATTTCTAAAAATGAAATGACTATTTCCTTCCAAATAGTTTCTAGCTTGCATATTTATTGGCTGTGGTGGGTCTTCGTTGCTGCACGCAGACTTCCTCTAGTTGCAGCGAGTAGGGGCTTCTCTTTGCTGCAGTGCCTGGGTTTTCTTATTGTGGTGGCCTCTCTGTTGTGGAGCATGGGCTCTAGGTGTGCGTGTTCAGTCATCACGGCTTACAGGTTCAGGAATTGCAGCTTGCAGGCTCTAGAGTGTGGGCTCAAGTTGTTGCACAGGCTTGGTTGCCATGCGGCTCATGAGGTCTTCCTGGAGCAGTAATTGAATCCGTGTCCCCTGCATTGCAAGGCAGATTCTTAACCACTGGGCCACCAGGGAAGCCCCCAAACTAATACCATTTCTGATTGTTTCCTCTCCCCAGCACTGTGTACACATTGCCTGATTCCTACTTGGTCAGGGTAGCAGAAGAAATCACCTCTTCTGCCCTTCAACCTTTCTCTTCCCCAGTATCTGCTAATATCAAAGAGGGCCAGAGAGAATGCACTTTTCTTTAAAAGTGGAATCCTGATTGTAAGTAGGATTACCAAATTTAGCAAATAAAAATACAGGATTCTCAGTTAAGTGAGAGTTTCAGAGAAACAATAAATAACTTTTAGTTGAAGTGTGTCTTTTTTTTTTAGCTGCGCTTGATCTTTGTTGCTGTGTTGGCTTTTCTCTAGTTGGGGCGAGCAGGTGCATATTCTAGTTCATAGTGTGGTGGCTTCTCGTGTTGCAGAGCACAGGCTGCAGGGCACGTGGGCTTCAGTAGTTGCAGCAGGTGGGCCCCAGAGCACAGGCTCAGGACTTGTGGCCCACAGGCTTAGCTGCTTCATGGCGTGTGGGATCTTCCCAGACCAGGGGCTGAACCTGTGTCTCCTGCATTGGTAGGCAGATTTGTTACCACTGAGCCACCAGGGAGGTTCCCCATACTTTTATTTTTAATTTATTTATTTTAATTGGAGGCTAATTACTTTACAATATTGTATTGGTTCTGCCACACATCAAGTTCACTGCTGTTTTCCTGAATTTAAAATTTAACTCAACATCTAGTATTTTTTTTTCCCCTGGAAACCCAATTATAGGAGAGAAGGGGTTGTAATCAGGGAGGAGGGAGTGTCTGGAGATACTTCACCTCCACTTTGAACTAAAGGTTGACTTGGGAGCCTTTGGCTAAGTTATGTTTCCTGGAGAACTGACTCCGTGGGAAACCGGGAGAGGGATCGGTCCTTATGCGTGCCTCTTGCTGTTCATGGGATCCCGCCTTGGCTCACTGCATGCTGGTCCCTCCAGACCTTTTGGCTTTGCAAGGGCAGCACATCCTTCTGTCTGCTCAAGTTTAAGCTGGGAATGGAGGACAAGTATAGTCAAGGTAACAAGCAAACACAGGCATGATATGCAAAAACACAGACGTTTTTACTTTAATAAGTTATAAAATCAAGGAGCCAAATTTTACTCTACAGAAAACAAATGTATTGATTGCTGTCATCAGAGAGAGAAAAACACTGTGATTGAGTTCAGCACCAGAATAACCCATGCGACAGCTGCCTGTCAGACAGGGAGTACATAGTTAAAATGCTTCATCTGATAAAGACTTTGCTATTGAGCACCATTTGTATACTCCAGACAAACAAAATACCTTAAAGTACACATGAAAGGCTTATACGTGAAATTCCATGGGTTTTCCAAAAGGAGTAGATCAGAGAGCCAGGTCCCAAAACTCCAGCGGAGTCTTCCCACAAACATGAAGTGACTCTTGGGCCCCTCAGCTGACTTTCCAGAGCAGTGGACAAAAAGGACCTCTGAATCTCAACCTGGTATTAGGAAACCTTAGCTCAAAGACGGCCTCTGCCTCCCCCAGGCTCTCTGGAAGCCTCTCTGGAAGCTCAGGACTGTTGCTAAGCCAGCTGTCCAACCTCCTTAAGCTCAGTGGAAACTTACAGTGTCTCAGAGCAGGTGAACACTGCCTTCTTGGAGAGACCTCTGAGGACCATCTAATCCAGAGAACTCTGTGGATATATGGCCCAAGGCATTAAGTATGGCATGTTGAGCCATGCCCATGTGGTCTATAGTTCCCAGAGGGCATCCTTCTTCCTCCTGCAAAAGACAGATCCCCCTGGGAGTGTCCCACCTGGGGTTCTCCCCAAAGGCTTCCAGCCCCCAAGACACACAGCCTTGCTTTGCTGAGATACAAGAATGGAGTGTTCCCATCCTGTGGCTTCTAAGAAAGGTAAACTGAGTAATACTCTGGCTAGGACTAGTCCAGAGCTTCCTCAACATTCTAGAATAGACCCAAGCCAGCACTGCCCAGCCCTTCAGTCTGTGAGGAGCACCAGTTGCCATGCGTTCAGCCAACAGAGGAAAGCCGTGGGTCTATTTCCTAATAATAGAGAGGTGGGGTTGCAGAAGTGCTTCACACTACATCTTGTTAAAGAAGTGACAGTAATGATATATTTTCAGAAATATTTCCTCCAGCTGGGTTCTTAGGAGCCAGCAAGCTCCTAAGAGGACATGTATAAGAAAGTGTGGAATGTGGTGGCAGAGGGGAGGGAGGCGGGCTGTGCTGGGGCGATGGCAGGGCTGGTCCTCAGCCGTGTGATGGCTCGGCATCGTCCCACATGTTCCTCACTGTTTCCTAGAACCTTAACCTGTCCCTAGACACACACAGATACACGCACACACACGCATGGGTTCAGATAAAGGGATTTAGCACCTCAAAACTCAAAAAGTAAACATCGTGGTGTTATCTTGAACCTCAGTATTTTCATCCACAGAATGGGGAATGGAACAAGAAAGAGTTCTCTAAGATCTATGACTGGTGAGAATACAAAGTCTTTAAAACTTTCCTGGATGTGAAAAGCTTAAGAATTACATGTCAGGCTAGGCCCGGCTAAGGAGCTAATGTGCTTGGGTCCTGTAATTTCGGGAAGTTTAAGCTACATGTTCACACACAGAAAAATGAGCCCTGACCACTCACTGGATTTTCCAGCAGAGTGCATGCCTCCTTCATCCTTCCAGTGACTTGAGGAAGCAGAGAGTGTCTCTGGGGAGCCCCAGGCCTGAGGCCAGGCTGGCCAGAGGTGACAAGCAAGGCCAAGGTTAGTGAAGAAGAGAGACGTGTGAGAGCCTGGGAGTGCCAGCTGGTGACCACACTCATCCACGCCACCTGCCTCACCACCTCGTCCTGGAGTTTGCTGGAATTCATGACCTCCACTTCACTGCATTCGTCTTAATGACTGGTCACTTAGTAAATAAATCACTGTTTCTTGTAAGAGCCCCATGGGTCTTGTACCTCAACCTGGAGATTGGTAGGAACTGTCCTGCGTCTCCAGCAGGGTTGTCACCGCAAGGAAAAGATTCGCAATCACTGCTCAGAAACTTGGGGCAAAGGTTTTTTCTCTCCCTCCTGCTGTCCCTCATTGATGGGAGGTGTAGAGCCTCCATATTCCTCTCTACCCCACACCCAACCCCAGTGCAGGACTTAGAACATTCCAGGACTAGGAAACATAGGTACCAACCTAGTTGCCACATGCTTACAACTATGTGTGTGTGTGTGTGTGTGTGTATAATGTAAATATAGCTATATATTTACATTATTCTCCTTCTTTGTTTCCTCAAAACCTTTTGGAGTCAGGAATCTGACTTCATCTCCACAACACAGGAGTTGCCATGGAATATCTCTATAAGCAAGCAAAAAAAAGCTATTGATGCTATCTTTCCATTTTATTAGAACTTTCCGAGCATCTCTTTCTTCCTCATCTCATCAATGAGCTCTTGGATTCTTTGGTTTCTGGTCTTTTCATATGGGCTCGGTCGTCGAGGGATCAGGTTGGGTGGCTGGACTTCATCTTCCAGGCCAGGGATTTTGTAGGGCACATCCACAGCATTGGTTTCTGGATGGTCCTCGGTGGCATTGGTGCTGGAAGTATTGAGAGGCACCTCCAGGGGTATGCCTGGCGGAGGCTGCACCTCCATGACTAGAGTGGGCACTGAAAGGGTGGGCATGAGCTCTTCAATGTCATTGTGCTTCCCAGAGGGTGGCTCTGCCCTGTCGTCCACATCAGTGAGGTTGTCGTGCGGGTTACAGGACTTGCAGCACAGCTTATTGTAGCCTGGGATGGAGCAATAACGAGACAAGACTTCCATCCTACAGAACACTGACTTGTCACCTTGGCAGCGGCCCTCTGAAAGAGAAAAGTGGGACAAATAACCAAAGGACAGATAAGGGGGACCTTCTTCCCCCACAGGAAGCAGTTTGCTGGAGGAGGCATTGAAAAGAGCCCAGAGACAGCACAGAGGCAAGCGAGCTCACACAGAAACTCTGTGTGGTTTAGATACGAGGGAGCCCTTGGGCAGGGCGGCATCCGGGGACCCCCGCCCTGGAGTGGTGTCACACTAGCTGTGAGCAATGCTCCCCTCCTCCAAGCAGGCCCCAGGTGAGTCCAGATGTTTCAGTATCTGTCAAAGTTGGAGACAGAAATGAGGTCTGTCTGTTCTTAAGGAGTGATTCCAAGCCCCAAAATTTGGGCTTTGTCAGATCTTCACATGCGAGATCCCAGGGGTAACCTCAGTGACATTCTGTGGCACAATTTGACTCTATTTACAATCATCTTTAACCTGTAACTGTAACAAAATTAAACCTAAAAGAACCAATTGCTAACACCCAAGAAAACAAATCCCAGAGCCTCAGTTTTGGCCTCGCCATACTCCTCCACATCTTGTTTCCATCTTCATCCAAATCCCCCAGAAGAGCTTTGCTTCTGAAAAGTGCCTACATAAAAATTAAAAGTCACCCGGACTTATCTGGGATTTCTTCCACCTGCCTCAACTTATGTGACACCCCGTGTCCCGCCACTGCTGCACCAACCACACGGCTCTGCCACAACTGGGTTTCTGGTCGTTTTCCAAAGTGCTCCAGAACTCGATGCCTTCACACAGGCCAATCCAGCCTTACATGTAGATCCAGCCCAGCATATCTGCCACTTTCTTTCCCACCCAAGATCTGCTCATCCGTGGTCCCAGTGCATGGAGAACCCTGACCCTGCAGGCCACTGTTGTCTCTCTTGTTTCCTCTTTCCTCATGGCTGTCTCCTTCTTGGCCTAGCTCCAACCCTGTCTGCAGCGATATTAATAAGACCCACTCTTCTCCTCTTGTTCTCAGCCTCTGTCTTCTTCCCGAATTTCTACCCGCTTCCCTTTCCGCTAACACCTAATTCCACACATAAATTAGGTGCTATTGAGATGATTTACAAAAATGCATTCAACATAGAAGAATAAACTAACAATATAACAGGGGATATTTGATCCATCATAAATTCCTAATCACTGACCTCAATGGGCCCCACTTTCCAACTATGTTCCCTGCTCAGCCACTCTCTATTCTTCATAATGGGCATTTCAGACTTTTCCCGTCTGCTGTGCCCTCCTATCCCCTCATTCCCCTTAGGGCAGATGATATCTCCTACTGGAAGGAACCACATAGGGGAGATGGGAAGGTAGGAAGGAGGGAAGGGGCAGCCACTGGTGGGAACCACACCTGACATAGTTACTCTTTGCACTAATGAAGGGCGTGTTCTACATCTACAGGTAAAGCTATGCTAACTCATTGGGATTTCCTGCAATAACAGACAGGCAGGCCCTCTCCCATGTAAAAGCCAGTGGTTCTGACATCTGCCCTCTGCATGGCCTTTGCTCCAGCTTATAATTTCACGTTACAGGCTGGCAACCCACTTACTTGGACACCAACCTCACACTTTTGGAGCTTCAGACTCTTGGATACAACTGCCTACTAGATACCCCTCAATTTCTGAGGTGCCAAAAGTTGACTCCACGTGTCCAGCCCAAGTCCATGGCCTCCACTGGCATCATCCATCTCAGAGATTGGTCCTTCATGCACACAAGCCAGATCCCAGGGATCCCCTGTCCGGTCATCTCCAAGTCCATCAGCATGTCCCCCGATGCTCTTGACATATCCACGTTCCCCTCTCTCCTGCCTCCACCGAGCCAAGCTACCTTGCCTCTGGGCTGCACTGTGGTGAGAGCTTCCTTTCTGCCTGTCTCCTTTCTCCCTCCTTCCTATCTACTTATCCTGCTGCAGGTTCTTCAACTGGAGATATGAACATATCCCAACGCAGACTGAAGCTCCTGGAATGCCCCTCCCTTGTTTCAGGATGAGGACCTGCCTCCTGCACCTCTCCAGGCTCACTCGGGCCTTGCTTGCCTTGCTCTGCAGGGTGCTCCCTGTGGCTGCAGGCCCTTTGCACATACTATGTCTCTCTTCTTCCTCATCCTCGAGGCTCAGCTGACACACATGCTCCTCGGTCAAGCACTGCCTGACCGCCCTTGGAGGTGGCATCCCACAGCATGTAGTCTAGTGGTGCCGCGGGTCTCCCCTTCCCAGCACTCCATCACAGCTACGAAGTCCACATTTGCTCTCAGGTAAGGTAACTAACTGGAGAGGGCAATGGCACCCCACTCCAGTACTCTTGCCTGGAAAATCCCATGGATGGAGGAGCCCAGTAGGCTGCAGTCCATGGGGTTGCTAAGGGTCGGACACGACTGAGCAACTTCACTTTCACTTTTCACTTTTATGCATTGGAGAAGGAAATGGCAACCCACTCCAGTGTTCTTGCCTGGAGAATCCCAGGGACGGGGGAGCCTGGTAGGCTGCCGTCTATGGGGTCGCACAGAGTCGCACACGACTGAAGCAACTTAGCAGCAGCAGCAGCAAGGTAACTAATGCCTGACACTTTCATTATCCTGAAAGCTACAAAGGGCAGAGCCCGAAGCTGTATCCGGGTGTCCCTTTATCCCAGAGCCTAGAACAGAGAATCAAAGAATATGTAAGTGTTCAATGTGAATAAGACAGATGCAAGTAACTGAGTCCAAAACAAGGAATTCGTGGATGTTAGAATGCAATGCTACAGGCAAGAACATACAGAGGCATATATCATCAGAGAGGGACCCAACCTTGACTCTGAGCTGCTAAGTGGCTGAAATAAGGAGGAAACATGACTGGGCAAGGGCTGACGACATGAAGAGCTAGGGACAGATGGGCTGTTTAGGAAAAGCCCCGGTCTTCCTAACCCTGAGACGGAGGAACAGGCCAACGTGTGGAGGGGAAAGGCAGATGGTCTTGCACAGAGGGTCAATTCCTGAAATCAAACTAAAACGATCCTGAAATGTGGCTTTCAGGGTTTTAAAACCTTGGATAAAATTTTACATTAAATATTCAAGATCTGAGACAGATGAAATCAGAACAGTGCTGTTTGAAGCTGGGTGGAGCATGCTCAGAGCCTCTGCTCCCTTCCTCCCTCCTGGCCCCTTTACCCTCCCTGACAGCCACTGAGGTAGGCACGTGAAAACCATGCCTACTGCCCTCAGGAGACACACGGGGCTTTGGTAACGCTAGGTGTGGCATCTCCCCCAGGCACTGGCCATCAGCTGGGGCAGGGAGGCCAGAGGCCAGGTCTCAACAAGGATGGGGCAGGCCTGGCCATGCTGCTGGGACTGGGCCCCCCTGCCCCAGAGACGCCCTCTCCCGTCGCCTGTGCCGCCTCCTTCACAAAAGATCAGGACTGGCATTAAGCATCTCCCTCACTTGTCTCCAACCAGGCAGGGATCCTGAGACGCCGGTGTCACGTCAGTCTAGGGTAGGGGTCTGCCAACCACACATGTTGGCAAGTTGGTCCCTCCACCTGGTTTTGTAAACAGGGTTTTATTGGAGCAGTCCTGTTGGTGGCCTGCCTGCAACGCTATAGACAGGGTGCCCTCAGCAGGGATTTCTCCTGACCTGTCTGGGCAAGGAGACTTAGTGGACACAGCTCATCAGGCACAGTTGTCTTGATCTCCTATCTCTGGAGCTGGGAGTCTTTCGATGATCAGAGCTCTGGGCAGGCTGACCTCAGTCATGGCTACTCTGACCCCCACCCAAAGGCTGCTACCTGGCACCCTGTGCCCTGACGCCCATCTCCACAGTGCTGGGTGGTCATCATTTCTCATGAACTCCCTCCGCCCTGGAACAGGACCCCTTCGTGGGAATGGGAAGGACAGATGCCCAGATTGGGAGGCCCCATGGTGGACCTTGACATGCTGTGTGGTCCTTGTCAGCAAGGGCAGTGGACACACAGGCCCCGTGGATCCTGAGGGCAGGCCGTGGGAGACAAGGTAGGCATGGCTGGGCACACACCTGTGTGACTGCTGCAGGCCAGGAGCTCAGAGCCACAGCTGCCTTGTCCTTCTCCAGCCTAGACTCTCCGGAGGCTGGCCTAGCCCCTGAGTTGTGCCAGGAGCCAGGGCACTGGCCTGATGGTGGCTCAGGGCACAATGACCTGGACATTGTCTCCACTACTAAACACAGATTCCCATTCCACAGGCTCAGATCCCAAAGACAGGCCCTGTTCCCAACTATGAGGCCTTATCTACAAGGAGAAAACCGAGGTGTTCCTGCAAGCTGCCTGTTAGCACTAAAGGTTCAAAAATCATGGTGGGGCGTCTCCATGGGCTGCTATCATATTTTGAAAAATGCCTGGGGAGGGGGCCTAGGCCTCGGGTTGGGGGAGGGGCCCTCAGCATCTATGCTGAGCAGGGTAAGGGGGACAGGAAAGTCACTGGAATCAGAAACTGAGGAACTGATGTTCCAGAACGGCACCTGCAGCTCTACAGCGCCGTTGGCCACAGAGGTGAAAAGAAGGAGGCAGCAGTGTGCCAGACCCAAGCATCCAGTTTCACTGAACTTTTATTGAGTTTATTTGTGGGATGCATGACAGGAAGTCTTTCCACGGTTAGTAAGAGTAAAAGGTCATTTTCACAGTCACTTTGGCACACACTAACGTTGTCTCATAAAAAAACCAGAAAAGCAACGATAATGGAACCTATATAATACGTCATTAGATACATACAAAACACTAATAAAATATCCCTGATGAACCAAAGTGCATATAGACAGAGAGCACAATGCCCAGGACCGCATTGCACCTTCCCAGAGTCACGCGTGCCACTCACATCGCCTAAGTCAAAGTTGGAAGTTAACAGTCGTGAGAATTAGTATGTGTTACACCGCATATTTACATAACAGTAACTAGTGCCAAGGGAGAGCTGGACGCTGTCCAGCGGGGACGCTATGAAGAGGGGCCAGGGCTGGGGCAGGAGGGGAGTGGCCGGCTGGACTGTTGCACTCGTCACACCAAGGGCCAGGCCAGTCACCCCCTGGTGTGCGGCTGTGCCAGCGGCAGGGCGCTCAGGGCTCCAACAACAGTCAGCGCCAAGGGGCCTCCAGCGGGCCTCCTTTCCACAGAGGTGATCCCGCACCTGGGGCCCTGCACAGGCCTGGGCCTCCTGGACTCCTGGACTCAGCCAGGCCTCCTGAACTGAGAAGGCTTATCCTTGGCCAAAGGTGGGTGAGCCGGCCGCCTGCCTCTAGGTTGCACTGCCTGCCTCCTGCCTGGGTCATGTCTCCCCTCGGAAGCTGGAGCTAGCAGCCAATTCTGTTACCTTTCAACTTTAAGGCATCTTCTACATAGTTTTATCTAAGCAAAAAAGCAATAAAAATTGAGGTAATTCTGTAGTTGTTCACACGGGTAGGCGGCCACATCCATGTGAGACAGCCTTGAGCTCTCACTTTCTCGCCCCTGTGCATGGGGCCATGTGCACACGATGAGAAAGGCCATTGGAGCAAATGGACAGAGAATGGAAGTGGCGGTGTGTCCCGATGTCCCACCGCAGGGACACATTCCCTGCCTCTTCCGCTTTACCTGAACCCCAAGAGGGGCCGGGTATGGGGGCCAAGGGTTGTGTGAGCTGGGCACAAAGGCCACAGGAAGCAGGCCACGGTCACACGAGTCAGGAGGACACACTGAGCACAGGGGCAGCAGCAGCAGCAGCAGCAGAGGAGGCTGGGGAGCCCCTGGAACACTGCTGGACACGGGCCGGGCGCCAGGCTGGTGACGCGCAACTGCATGCCCGAGACCCCTCTGGGCTCCCTCTCCGGGAGGCGGCATTTAAAAGGGGGCAGGTGGGCGCCCCCTCAACTTCCAACCTGCAGCTCCAGCCTGGAGGGCTGTGGCCCTGGGAGGCGGTCACAAAGTGGTCACATTCACACTTGGGCCTCTGGCCCCTCCAGCACCACGACAGATCTTTGCCCCTTTAAAAGCCATCACCACCAGGTCCTGGCACCCCACAAGAGGCCAGTGCCCCGGGCCGTGCCTCTGCAGGACTGGCCCTCCCGGCCAGGTGGCTCCAAAGGAGACAGCCGAGCACAGATGCCCGGAGAAACAGATTCCACCAACAGAGCTCAGGAAGAGTCAGGGGAGTTTTCCATAGACAGAGAGGAGGGGCGCCCACGGCAAGCTCCACAAGGCGCAGGGCATGCACTGGAGGGCAGAGACAGAGTTATAAACGGGCCGGTTACTTGACGAGGTCTCCTGGACTGGCGAGTTGGGGTCCGGTCGGGATAGCCACTGGACCACGTAGCTCTTCTTGGAGGGGTCAGAGGTGTTTCCTAGAGGGAAAAGACAGGCACCTGTGGCTGCTAGGGTACCGGGTCTGGGCCTCCAATCCCCCCACCCCAGACAGGAGGGCTCCATGGACTCTGGTGTCCCAGGGACAGGCGGGCCCCAGTCACCCTCCAGGCCCAACTCCTGCCTCTCCTACACCAAGCATCTTGGGCCTCAGCTACACAGGGTCACTCCCCATGCAGGCCCCACCAGCACCGCCTTATCTTGAGAAGTGCTGGGAACAAGAGATCCTGGCTCTACACTCCCCTCGGCTGGGGCAGACACACCTGACCGCCAGAGCTCCCTGGTCTGTAGCAGGCACTCCTGACTGGGTCTATCTCATGAACTGTCGGGAGCAAAGAGGTAATGTGTGTCCAGCCCTTGGCAAGGCGCCCAGCGCAGTCAGGATTCTGGCTGCTTTCCTTTCAGGGCATTAGGCACCCTCTGTACTCACACAGGTACCCTCTACTCACATGGGTACCCTTACTCACACTGGTACCCCTACTCACACAGGTAACCCTACCCACACAGATACCCCCTACTCACACAGGTAACCCTATTCACAGGGTGCCCTACTCACACAGATACCCCCTACTCACACAGGTAACCCTACTCACACAGATACCCCCTACTCACACAGATACCCCCTACTCACACAGGTAACCCTACTCACACAGGTAACCCTATTCACACAGATACCCCATACTCACACAGATACCCCCTACTCACACAGATACCCCCTACTCACACAGGTAACCCTACTCACACAGATACCTCCTACTCACACAGATACCCCCTACTCACACAGGTAACCCTACTCATACAGGTAACCCTATTCACAGGGTGCCCTACTCACACAGATACCCCCTACTCACACAGATACCCCCTACTCACACAGGTAACCCTACTCATACAGGTAACCCTATTCACAGGGTGCCCTACTCACACAGATACCCCCTACTCACACAGATACCCCCTACTCACACAGATACCCCCTACTCACACAGGTAACCCTACTCACACAGGTAACCCTATTCACAGGGTGCCCTACTCACACAGATACCCCTTACTCACACAGATACCCCCTACTCAAACAGGTAACCCTACTCACACAGATACCCCCTACTCACACAAACACCCCCTACTCACACAGGTAACCCTACTCACACAGGTAACCCTACTCACAGGGTGCCCTACTCACACAGATACACCTACTCACACAGATACCCCCTACTCACACAGGTAACCCTATTCACAGGGTGCCCTACTTACACAGATACCCCCTACTCACACAGATACCCCCTACTCACACAGGTAACCCTACTCACACAGGTAACCCTATTCACACAGATACTCCATACTCACACAGATACCCCCTACTCACACAGATACCCCCTACTCATACAGATACCCTCTACTCACACAGGTAACCCTACTCACACAGGTAACCCTATTCACAGGGTGCCCTACTCACACAGATACCCCCTACTCACACAGATACCCCCTACTCACACAGGTAACCCTACTCACACAGGCAACCCTATTCACACAGATACCCCATACTCACACAGATACCCCCTACTCACACAGATACCCCCTACTCACACAGGTAACCCTACTCACACAGGTAACCCTATTCACAGGGTGCCCTACTCACACAGATACCCCCTACTCACACAGGTAACCCTACTCACACAGATACCCCCTACTCACACAAACACCCCCTACTCACACAGATACCCCCTACTCACACAGGTAACCCTACTCACACAGATACCCCCTACTCACACAAACACCTCCTACTCACACAGATACCCCCTACTCACACAGGTAACCCTACTCACACAGGTAACCCTATTCACAGGGTGCCCTACTCACACAGATACCGCCTACTCACACAGATACCCCCTACTCACACAGGTAACCCTACTCACACAGATACCCCCTACTCACACAAACACCCCCTACTCACACAGATACCCCCTACTCACACAGATACCCCCTACTCACACAGGTAACCCTACTCACACAGGTAACCCTACTCACACAGATACCCCCTACTCACACAGGTAACCCTACTCACACAGGTAACCCTATTCACAGGGTGCCCTACTCACACAGATACCCCCTACTCACACAGATACCCCCTACTCACACAGGTAATCCTACTCACACAGGTAGCCCTACTCACACAGATACCCCTACTCACACAAACACCCCCTACTCACACAGATACCCCCTACTCACACAGGTAACCCTACTCACACAGATACCCCCTACTCACACAAACACCCCCTACTCACACAGATACCCCCTACTCACACAGGTAACCCTACTCACACAGGTAACCCTATTCACAGGGTGCCCTACTCACACAGATACCCCCTACTCACACAGATACCCCCTACTCACACAGGTAACCCTACTCACACAGGTAACCCTACTCACACAGATACCCCCTACTCACACAGATACCCCCTACTCACACAGGTAACCCTACTCACACAGATACCCCCTACTCACACAAACACCCCCTACTCACACAGATACCCCCTACTCACACAGGTAACACAATTCACAGGGTGCCCTACTCACACAGATACCCCTTACTCACACAGATACCCCCTACTCACACAGGTAACCCTACTCACACAGGTAACCCTACTCACACAGATACCCCCTACTCACACAGGTAACCCTACTCACACAGGTAACCCTATTCACAGGGTGCCCTACTCACACAGATACCCCCTACTCACACAGATACCCCCTACTCACACAGGTAACCCTACTCACACAGGTAACCCTACTCACACAGATACCCCCTACTCACACAAACACCCCCTACTCACACAGATACCCCCTACTCACACAGGTAACACAACTCACAGGGTGCCCTACTCACACAGATACCCCTTACTCACACAGATACCCCCTACTCACACAGATACCCCCTACTCACACAGGTACCATCTATACTCACATGAGTACCCCTATTCACACAGGTATCCCTACACAAACGGGCACCCCCTACTCCCTACTCACACAGGTATCCCAACTCACACAAGTACCCTCTACTCACATGGGCACCCTTACTCACAAGGGTGCCCTATTCACACAGGTACTCCCTACTCACACAGGTACCATCTATACTCACAAGGGTACCCCTACTCACACAAGTACCCCTATTCACATGGGAACCCCCTACTCACATGGATACATGCTACTCACATGGGTACCCCTACTCTCACAGGTATTCCCACACACATTGGCACCCCTATTCACATGGGTACCATCTATACTCACACAAGTACCCCTACTCACATGGGCACCCCCTACTCACACAGGTACCCCCTACTCACACAGGTACCCCCTACTCACGTGGGTACCCTCTATACTCACAAAGGTACCCCTACTAATATGAGTACCCCCTACTCATACAGGTAACCCCTACCCAGACAGGAATGGGCTGAGCCCTGATGTGCAGTCACCATGAATCTGGTTTCTCTCCCAGACCAAAAGGGAGTGCCAGGAAGGCAGCGATGGGCGTGCCAGGAAGGCAGCGATGGGCTGAATCCATGCCATCCTTCTCTAGGGCCTGGCCTGGAGATGAGCATGGCAAATGCCAGTTCCTTTCATTTCCTGCCAGGGAAAGGCCCCAGACCAGGCCTGGGTGGCCCTGGCTTCTCCTTCAAGTTCACAGATGCTGTATTTGGCCAGTTGTGGGAAGAGCTGCATTTGCCTGGGCTACCCTCCTCCCCGGACCTGCTGCATGCAGAGGGCTTACGGGGACAGGGGCCAAGCCTGCAGATCCTTGCCGTCTCAGGCCGCTCCTCCCGGCACACCCCGAAACTGTCGTCCGCAGTTCGGCAGAGCACTGGCCGTTCCTGGGTGCCGTTTCCACAGGTTACTGAGCACTGCGGACAAAGAGTACCAGTCAGGGCCCACCTCCCATGCTAGGCTAGGTCTTCAAGGGCTCCCCAAGTGGGTGACCCCACGACACTTGGGAGGTGGAGAGGGACAGAGGGGAGAGTGTGAGCTAGAGGTCTGCCCAGCCTTGCCCTGGCCTCTGGAAGCTGCCTCAGGCTCTTGGGCTCTCAAGTGAGTTGGAGAGAGCAAATCTGCAGGGCCGGATAGAGCCCAGCACTTCTGGACTCGCATCGAGTGCTTCCCTTCTCCATCTAGAGGAGTTGAGGCCCGGAGAAACGGCTATGCAGTGCAGATCACCAGGAAAGCTCTGCCTGCGTCCAGGAGGCGTTAGCAGAGGACGCTCCCTCCCCCTGGACACAGAGCTCTGTGCCACCAGCACCCGCACCGTCCCCTCCAGCCTCTGGCCCCCTTGGCGTCACCACACTGGGAGGGGCCAGAAGAAGCCGTCATGCCCAGACTCCTGGCTCTGCTCACAGCTCAGCCCAGCCGAGCCAAAGGATGATTCTCAAGTTCTTGCCTCCTGTGTGAGAAAGGGCTGACTCAGCAGACTGGGTTGCTTGAACCTGCCCAGTCCCAAGAAAGGCCTATTTTCAGAACTAGCCCTTGGTTAACTCCTGGGAACCGAGTTCATGGAACCGTCTGTCTGGTAAGAGCATATACCTGTGTGCCTGAGGTCCTGAATCAGGCATTACCAACTTGTTTGGTTGGTTTACACCAAGAATATTATTTGTGGTGAGCATCTGCTTTCCTTCTGGGGTCCAGGGCTTCACTAATGGATGTCAGTCACGCAGGCACCCTGTGCTTCCATGAGTGATCCCCAGTGAAAACCCTGGACACCTGGATGCTTGTGCCTGGTTTCCTCCAGATGCTTCACCCAAGCGCTTTTTCCCTTTACTGATTCTACTCTGTACGTGAACCACGAACTCCCAGATGCTGAAGTTGGATTTAGAAAAGGCAGAGGAACCAGAGATCAAATTGCAAACATCTGTTGGGTCATAGTAAAAGAAACAGAGTTCCAGAAAAACATCTACTGTTTCATCGACTATGCTAAAGCCTTTGACTGTGTGGATCACAACAATCTGTGGAAAATTCTTAAAGAGATGGGAATACCTGGCCATCTCACCTGCCTCCTGAGGAACCTGTATGCAGGTCAAGAAGCAACAGTTAGAATCAGACATGGAACAAGAGACTGGTTTCTAACTGGGAAAGGAGTATGTCAAGGTTGTATATTGTCACTCTGTTTATTTAACGTATATGCAGAGTACATCATGTGAAATGCCGGGCTAGATGAAACGAAAGCTGAATCAAGATTGCCAGGTGAAATATCAATAATCTCAGATATGCAGATGACATCACCATTATGTCAGAAAGCGAAGAGGAACTCAAGAGTCTCTTGATGAAAGTGAAAGAGGAGAGTGAAAACACTGGCTTAAAATTCAACATTCAAAAAATGAAGATCATGGCCTCTGGTCCCACCACTTCTTGGCAAATAGATGGGGAAACAATGGAAACAGTGACAGACTTTATTTTCTTGAACTCCAAAGTTACTACAGATGGTGACTGCAACCATGAAATGAAAAGATGCTTGCTCCTTGGAAGAAAAGCTATGATCAACCTAGACATTGTATTAAAAAGAAGAGACATTACTTTGCCAACAAAGGTCCTTCTAGTCAAGGCTATGGTTTTTCCAGTAGTCATGTATGGATGTGAGAGTTGGACTTTGAAGAAGGCTGAGTGCTGAAGAATTGATGCTTTTGAACTGTGGTGTTGGAGAAGACTCTTGAGAGTCCCTTGGACTGCAAGGAGATCAAATTAGTCAATCCTAAAGGAAATCAACCCTGAATATTCATTAGAAGGACTGATACTGAATCTCCAATAGTTTGGCCACTGGGGGCAAAGAGCCGACTCATTAGAAAAGATTTTGATGTTTGGAAAGATTGAAGGCAGGAGGAGAAGGGGACGACAGAGGATGAGATGGTTGGATGGCATCACTGACTCAATGGACATGAGTTTGAACAAGTTCCAGGAGTTGATGATGGACAAGGAAGCCTGGCATGCTATGGTCCATGGGGTTGCAAAGAGTCGGACACGACTAAGCGACTGAACAACAATAGAACTTTCATTGTAATAAAGCATAACCATGACTATAGCAACTTCTGTGGGAACCTTTGAGCCCAAAGCTGGTCTTGGCAACCCCTGACCCACCAGGCATGTGGGCTGGATGTCAGTGCTCACATCAGCTCAGCCTTGCCCCCAAAACTCTCCTCCAGCCCCTGAGACTATCCTCACTATTTTTTCAGCTAGATCTAAGCCCTCCTTTGCTCATGTCCCTTCTTGCAAGTCTGATTGGTCTTTTAGCCACAGTTCTGCCCCAGAGACAAAAGCCCAGGCTTCCTTTTGCATCTTGGAGCCCAGGCTGCCCCTAGTCTTCTGGGGTTCCAGTCCCCCGTAGCACATGGGAGCCTCTGCCCTGCAGAGTAAAGATACACATTCCTCTGAGTTTCACACAGAACAGTAGCCAGGGAAGCATGGGTGCCCTGAGACCTACGGACGTGGCCTAGGGCAAGAACGGCATCCAGGCCAAGGCGGATCACCCTGGCCACCTCAGTCCCCCCCGAGCTTGGTTTCGGGGCTGAGGACACAGGGCCGGGGAACTGCTCACCTGGGACCAGGATCCAGCCCGCCACCGGCCAGGGCACAGCTCGCGGTTGCAGGCCCGGCGGCCCTCGGGTCGAGCGTCATTGCAGTGCTTGGTGTGCACGGAGCGGGTGGTGTTGTTGTGCAGAGGCTGAACACAGCGCACAGAGCGAACCTGCATGCCTGTCCGCCCACAGCTCCGGCTGCACGGCTCCCACTCACCCGTGACCCACCTGCCAGGGCACACAGCACACGGTCAGCCCCTGGAGAAACCCCGGTGGACAGGGGCAGGGCAGCCTGTTCCTCCAGGCGCATCTTCCCTGTGTCAGGAAGGTGCCCTGGAGGCTTGCTGTACCCCTGCCTGAGGTCCTGCAGACCATGAACCCCAAGCGTGCCCATTGCGGGGAAACCCTGGTTTGGGGGTGGCCTTTGTCCTTTCTTAGCCTCCTGACTCTGCCCTCTGACCTCACCAACCCTTCTGGGCAGCAGCATGGAAGCCCTCAGCACCTGTCCTCAAAGGGCCCCCACCTGCCTATTTACCCAACATCTTCCCTGCTCGGGGCCCTGCAAAAGGAACCTGGGCCCAGAAATGCAGCCCCATCAAATTCCGGGTCTGGAGGGTCAAGGCTGCAGCCCCTGGGGTGAACTGTGAGGGAAACATCTATCACAGGGCCAGAAGCAAGCCCGATACCCTCAGAGCCTCAGTTTCCCCATCTGAGCATTAGTACTTATTATCATTTCTAGCATCCCAGGTGGCCCAAATGGTTAAGAACCTGCCTGCCAGTGCAGGAGAGGCAGATTCAATCCCTGGGTTGGGAAGATCCCCTGGAGAAGGAAATGGCAATACACTCCAGTATTCTTGCCTGGAAAATTCATGGACAGAGGAACTTGGTGGGCTACGGTCCACGGGGTCACAAAGATGTACATTATTGTTTCCTTCTAGCAAGTCTGAAGGAGGAGGCCACTGCACAGCCTCAAACACCTTAGACTCCATAGAACATGTTGAGTGAGAAAGACTCTGAAACGTCTCAGGGCCTGTGGGGCCCAGAGCCACCGAGAAACCTGATCCTGCGCCACCATCCACAGAAGCCCCAGGACGCTTCCCCCCTCCTCTAGTGGGGCTGGGGGCCAGAGAGCCCCGGCACTCACACGGGCTGGGAGCACTCCTGTGGGTTGCAGGTCCGGCGGATGGCTTTGGGCTTTGAGACGGAGTCGCAGAAGCCTCGGTGCACCATCTTGTGGTCCAGCCTCCGGCGGCAGCCATACTTGGTGAATTGGGACCCTGAAGATGAGAGCTTGAGGGGGCTCAACGGGACAGCATGGGCCCTCCCGCAGGCGTGGAGGGGTGGCTCCTCAGGCCACTTCAGCCCTGCTCTCCCTGTCCTGCTGATGGGGCGAGGGTGGGGCAGTTTGGACAAGTCCAGCCTGGTGCCCGCCCAGCACTGCAGGCCAAGTGAGGGTGCCAGGCCAGGGAGAGCAGCCTGCTGGGTGGCTTCCTGGGGCAGGAGGGAAGGTTCTATTCCTTCTCCCAGCATTTAGTCATTGACGATACCTTGGATTAATATGCACTGAGAACCTCACTAAACATGGAACACAGCCTGCAAGGCTCCTTCAGCCAGTCTAGTGTAGCAGTTCTCAGCTGCTGCAGATTTTGTCCCTGGGGACATCTGGCAATGTCTGGGACACTTAGTTGTCACAACTGGAAAGGAGATGCCACCAGCATTGAACACGGAGAGGCTGGGGATGCTGCTCAGCATTCTACAGTCAGGGGACAACCTCCAAAACAGACGACTATAGAGCCCAAAGTGTCAACTGGGTAAGTCTCAAAATCTCGGCCTAGTGCATTAGACATGACAGAATATGAAAGGACAGCCTGAGCTAGACTGGGCATCTGGGGGTGCCCCAGGAAATACAGCACCCCAGTGCTCTGGTTTCATGGAAAGCAGTGAAGGAGGCTCCCCAGGCAGGAGATGGCCCGTGCAAAGGCCCCGAGGCAGAAGCGCAGCATGTCCAGAAAACCAGCTAAGCCAGCACGGACAGGCCCAAGTGAGCGAGGGTTGGGAGTGCCGGTGGCAGAGGGAGATGTCAGAGAGTTGCTTCGACCTTGGAGGCCATGAGGAGCATTTTGTTTTTTTATCAAGAGCAGAAGGATCTGCTGATAACTACGACACCAGGAAAGGGTATGGTCTAATTTGCCCCTTTAATAGTTTAAAGTGGGGGCCAGTCAGGTAGTGAGGATGCCACCAGGACTGGGAAGATGGTAACAGCAGATGAGTCCAAGAGAAATGCAGGAGGGAGGCTCAACAGGACACGCTGATAAAATCCAGGGCTGGGTGGCTCAGGGGACGGCTGGGTGTCACCTACTTAGGCAGCAGCACTGGGAGAACTCCCTGTCTCATCTTGTATGGGAGCCTGCGTGGTCCTGCATCTGAAGGTGGTCTGTCCTGGGCACCTGCTTCTGCAGGCTGAGTGTCCTCTCCTGCTTCTCATCTCCTCCAGCCCCCAAGGAGCAGCGAACACACTGGGCAGATCAGAGCTTCCTATCTGTTACGTCGTACCCAAGTTTGAGGTCCAAGGCAGGTGGGACCTCCTTGCACCCAGCCCTGCCCCAGAAAGGAAAGGCCTTTCTGAATGAACTCAGGGGTGACCTGCAGAGGAGGCCTCTCCACTGGTCTCCAGCATGGCCCAGTCCTTCCTGTGGCCTGCCTCCCGGTGTCACAGTGATCTATCCAAACCACCCTCACGGTGACCTCCTTCCCATGATGATGCAGGTGGGTGCTGGTGTCAGGCAACCCCACACATGCCCCCCTGCTGCCTTTGGCCAGCAGCCCTGAGCACCCGCCCTTCCTGTCCACCCTCTGGCACCTCCCTGGCAGGGCTAGGCCCTTGTTACCTGGGCAGAGGTCACTGCTTGTGTTCTCATAGCTGGCACAACCCTCACTCCAGACAGTCAGCAGAGACCACGGGCTGAAGGGAGCTCCTCACCCAGGAGACCCTTCCTGCTCATCCCCCTCTCCTCTGGGGCCCCGGCTCTGAGAAAGCCCCTCACCTCCACCGCAGGGCTTGGAGCAGGGCGACCACTTCTTCAGGGCCCACTCATAGCCCACAGAGTCGTCTTCCAGGACGTTGTTGTCATCCACATTGAGCGAGTCCTCATGGATCATGTACTTGTAGGTCAGTGAGATGCGGGCGTCCCCCTCTGGGATGACCTGCCCCGGAGACAGGGGTGAATATGCCCGTCCCCCACCACTCTCCCCTAGAGACCTGGTTAGGAAGGTCAGCCTGAGGAACATGCCTGGCCAAGTCTCATTATTCCCAGTAGTCAGGTTCTAGAAAGTCCCAGCAAACACTGAACCTGCCCATACTGAACCACTGGGGAACACAGGGTCTGGGCCAGCGAACCTCTGGTCATGACATTTTCATCAACAGCCTATGCATAAGCGTATTCTATGGGTGTTTCTGTTTAGACACCTTAATCAGTACACACTGTTGATTCATTGATACTGAACTCACAGCCAGCACCCAGGCACTTGTGCCTGGACAAAGCTCAGTAACACATGCATTCTTGTCTCTCCACGGGGCAAACCCACAGCCTCCACGCAGAGGGACACCAGGCACACTTCACAGCCACAACTGGGGACATTTTAAACAGTGAGATTATCTTCCGAAAGCTTAAAAAGGCAAAGAACATGGCAGTAAATAGAGTGTGAAAAGACGCTTGTTTACAGTAGGAGCTGAAATAAGTAGCAGAACCAGGCCTGGCTCCGCTCTGCTGGGAGCACGCATGTCAGGCGCTCACACTTTCCCTGCTCCGCCGAGAGCACAGGCAGACCTCGCTTTATGGCGCTTCGGTTCACTGTGCTTCACAGACGTTATCTTTTAACAACTTAAAGGTTTACGGCAGCCCCATGTGCGGCAAGTCTATTGGCGCAATTTGTCAACAGCATTTGGTGACTTTTTGTCTGTCTGGGTCACATTTTGGTACTTGCCACAATCTTTCAAATGTTTTCATTACTGTTGGACAAATCAACGGAAGTAGTCTTGTTAAGGCTTCAAAAGCTACTGACTGTTAAACAGAGACCCTGAAAGGAGTTACCTGCCAAGCTGCTCACTAGCAGAAATGGCAAAAGATCCTGGGAGCCAGCAGATAAGGAAGGAAGTAAGTCACAAGAAAGGGAGTAAGTCACGAAGCTTCCTGGGCCTTGGGAATCTGCCCTTTCCCAGGCATCTGCTGACATTCTGAGACTTACGAATAGACATACAAGGCTTCAACATAATAGCCAGAGCTGCATCTCCACAAAAAGGTACCTGTGGCTTGAAATAAAAGCAGGACTGCTTTGAACTGAGTTCTGGAGTCTCAACAGTGAGAGAAGGGATGGGAGGTTGAGGGGGACAAACTGCCCAGAACCTCTCAACTGGGGGTCCAGACTGCTGTTCCAGGGACAGCCCAGCATCGCCTGAGTATGGATGCATGCGTTTGTGTCTTGCTGTACCATGTACTGGGAGCTCCAGATTAGATCTGGATGGTTCCCAATTTAGTGATATATATCATATATATATATTTATATATATATAACATTAATTAATAATATAATAACATTATATATTATAATATATATAACATATATTATGTAATACAGTATATAATACATATAATTATATTATAACTAATTATATTATTATATATAATACATTATATTATATATAATTGTATATAATATAATATATACAATTATATATTATATTAATTAAATTAATTAATTTAATATTTAATATATATAATACATTATACAATTATATATAATATATACAAATATAGAATTATGTATTATATATTTTATATATTTACAAAATATATTTATATATTTAAAAATGTTTATAAATTTATATATTTATAAGATATTTTATATTGATATATTTTATATTATATATTATATAAATAATATAGAATATATAGAATAGTATTATATAATTATATAATATTATATAATATATTATATTCTATATAGAATATATAATTATATGTTTTTATATATTTATAAAATATTTTTATATATAATATATAACACATAGTATACTATATTAATATAATTATTTTATTAATATAATTATTACAATATAATGATTATATTAATATAATCATTATAATAATTATAAATCTAAATATACAACATATTTATTATTATATATAATTTATATATATTATATTTAATTAATATAATATAATTGTATATTATTATTATATTATATATAATATATATTTATATATCAAATATATTGGAGAAGGCAATGGCACCCCACTCCAGTACTCTTGCCTGGAAAATCCCATGGGCGGAGGAGCCTGGTAGGCTCCAGTCCACCGGGTCGCTAAGAGTCAGACACAACTGAGCGACTTCACTTTCACTTTTCACTTTCATGCATTGGAGAAGGAAATGGCAACCCACTCCAGTGTTCTTGCCTGGAGAATCCCAGGGATGGCGGAGCCTGGTGGGCTCCCATCTCTGGGGTCGCACAGAGTCGGACACGACTGAAGCGACTTAGCAGCAGCAGCAGCATCAAATATATATATATTTCTTGTGGCGATGTATGTATAATAATTTCTTACTATATTACTTGTCCTCATACTGTAACTCACTAATGTAATAAACTTCCTATTTCTTGCTTACTAAATGTGCTCTGTATTTGCTGCTCAGATGTGTCCGACTCTTTGTGACCCCATGGACTGTAGCCCACCAGGCTCTTCTGTCCATGGGATTCTCCAGGCAAGAATACTGGAATGGGCTGCCATGCCTTCCTCTAGGGGATCTTTCCAACCCAGGAATCGAACCCAGGTCTCCTGCATTGCATGTGGATTCTTTACCATCTGAACCACCAGGGAAGCCCAAGAACCTGGAGTGGGTAGCCTATCCCTTCTCCAGGGGATCTTCCAGACCCAGGAATTGAACTGAGGTCTCCTGCGTTGCAGGCAGATTCTTTATAGTCTGAGCCACCAGGAAAGCCTAGGGTGGTTATTTTGCCAGTGAATCCTCTGAACCTGAAACCAAAAGTAAGTCTCAGCAGGACATAACTCTTTCAGCAGAACAATTATTATTACTTTTATCATGGTGATCTCTGACCAAGTGGTCTTTGATTTTATTATGTAGTTGCCTTTTTGCTCTTTATCTTTAATTGAGGTATGTACATTGTTTTTCAGGCCTAAGGCTATCATACATTTCACAGACCACAGGATAGTATCCCATGTGCTCTGGGAAACAAACACATCCGCATGCCTTGCATGACTATGATATTCACTTTACTGTGGTGGCCTGGAACCTAACCTACTTATTTCTCCTGAGGTGTGTCTGTCCCAGTTTGGAGATTAGAAATACTTTCAGTAGGTGAATTTACCAACACAGAAACAGCAGGACTGAGGCCCGACTGTATGTGCACTGACAAAGGCAGGGCAGCAGAGGCATCTCTGGGGACGGAAGTGCACGCGGGCGGGGTGAGCAGAGCATGGTGCGCGTGAACACCCCAGCCCCCTGCTGCACACCCTGGTGTGGAGCGCTGAGCCCCAGCACGGTGTGCTCACCTTCACAGAGGGGCAAAAGGCACCTGAGCCTTATCTGCAGTGTTTTAATTTTTTTTTACTGACAAAACATATTGCATATGCAATTGAAATTAATTTTTAAAAAGTAAATTAGGAAATCCAACCCTCTCTGTGTTCCTATCACCAGGAGCAGCCTGTGGTCCTGGACTCAGGGGACCCGGGGTCCAGTGCTGCTCAGAGACAAAGGCTTAGTGTGACTTGGGTCTCGCAGTCCAATTTCCTGCAGCCCCATTGGTCACCCCCAGGGAGCTTCAGGATTTGAATGCAGTAGCAGACAAGAATAAGCACGATGAGAGGTGGCCGTGAATGTCGCCCAGAGTTGTTTGTGGAGGGGAAGCCTAAATGCTTACAGGGGATTTTGTCTCTGGTCGCCCAGGGACACAGGGCAAGGAGCCAGACCGGTGGCTCCATGCGTGCTCCTCACTCTGACACAGAGACGGAGGTCCTCAGCTCAAAGGTCAGGCCAGGAGGGGCCGTGCAGAACATGGCCTGAAGGCTGCAGGGAGGCTCAGGGCTCCCAGGAACCACCCGACCCCTTCCCCAGCAGCCATCTGCCCCACCTGCCTCACCCGCCTCACGCTGCAAGAAGCGGCGGGCCTGGCCCCTGTCTGACTTACCAGCACAGTGATGGTGCCGTGGAGGGGGCCCATGGTCTGCAGCGTCTCCCGGCCGTCCTCATCCCGGTACTCCCACTCCACGCCCATGGCGATGAAGGTCTTGGAGTTGGGATCCACGTCATTCTCCTCATTTAAAATGAACTTGCCTGTCTCCAGGTTTTTGACGGCTGAACGATAAAAGACAGAAGGATGGAAGACAGCCACGATCACCCGGGGGCAGAAGCGTGGGAGGTCATCAGGGTTCACTAGTTTGAACAGGTTGGGGGAATTGTGGGGAGCAGAGCCCCTTTTCTTCCTTCAGTCCCACTGACAACCCAAGCCGCCTTGGGAACCTGCCTTGTCCCCTTTCTCTGCACTGGACTTAGGTTTCCCTCTGACCCGCCCTTCTGCCAGGTCTGGGGCTCTTTCCTGGATCTGCCTCTCAGGCCCTGGAGGAGAGGCTCCATGGTAGGGACTTAGGAGCCACCAGGGCCACGTCCCTACGGTCTACTTGGAGCACTCAGGGGGCTCTCAGGGCCACTGCCCTCCCTGACCCAGCTCCCTGGGTGAGGGGTACCTGGTGGACACCAGGGTTTCCTGCCCTGGGGTGAGCATGTGTCCCACACACCCTCCCACCCTGTTGATAACTATGGCTCAGCCTGGTACCCAACCAGTCCCCTACATCCCAAAGAGGCCTGACCTGACTCGGGGACCACCCAGCCTACTGCTGCTGCTGCTGCTGCTGCTGCTGCTGCTAAGTCACTTCAGTCGTGTCCGACTCAGTGCGACCCCAGAGACGGCAGCCCACCAGGCTCCCCCGTCCCTGGGATTCTCCAGGCAAGAACACTGAAGTGGGTTGCCATTTCCTTCTTCAATGCATGAAAGTGAAAAGTGAAAGTGAAGTCGCTCAGTCGTGTCCAACTCTTCGCGACCCCATGGACTGCAGCCCACCAGGCTCCTCCGTCCATGGGGTTTTCCAGGCGAGTATTGGAGTGGGGTGCCATCGCCTTCTCCAGACCCAGCCTACTATGCATCCACAAAGAATGTCCAGGAGATGAGAATCCACTGGCACAAAGCCCCACACTTGCCAGAGTGTGGAAAGCGGCTCCTGGGGGGCTGCTGGAAGATTTTAGCAGGGAGGCCACAGACTGGGCACAAAAATCACAGGATAACAGTGAGGAAACCATTCCCTGCACAAGTTTCCTAGACTCCCTTGAGAGCCGTGGTAAGTGCCAGGAGGTCCCCGGCTTGCCACTAACCCTCCCTCCTTGTTTGCAGGGATAGCCCTGGGCAGGAAGCAATGTTTAGGTAGAAGTGTCTTTTTTTAAGGGATTGACTTTTATATTTGCCTCCTACTTAAGACAAGGAGTACTGGCTGTCCATGTTGGGACAGCAACATAAAAGTCTCCTCTAAAAATAAGGAAGAAAGAAGCATCTGCATTTTAAAAAGAGTGGTGTTTGCTCACATCAGCGGAGGTGCTAGATGCCCGCAGTCATGGAACCCCTGACCCCTCCAGGGCACAGGGAAGAAGATGGAACCCAAACTAGGAGAAAGGACTTGTGTGGGGTCCCCTCACTGACCCCCAGCATCACTTCCTACTTTGGCCCTGCAACTTGGGGGCGTGTGGATGAGTGAACCCCTGTGAGGGGTTCCAGGCAGCCTGCAGGAGCACAGTGCCACAGGGGCTGCCATGTGAGAAGGGGCATCCCGAGTTGTCAGAACATCCAAATTTCCAAGAGATGCCAGGCATCTCTATTCCAAAAGAACCGCTCGAATTCAAAATGAAACTAAATGAAAATATGCAAACGCACCATGGGAGCCCATCTACCAGCTGGCCTCGGCACCCACTGCTTGTGGAACTTGCTGACTTCCAGTGAGCGAGGGGCTTCCCCTTCGACTTTGAGTGGGAGGTATGGCATGTCTTAGACACATGTCCCTCCAAAACTGCTGTGAGGGAAGGCTTCTCCATTGGGAAAGTACTAAAGGAGAGACCCACCCATCAGCTGGGCCAAGCCAGGGGCAGAGGAGATAGGGTTGCAGCCCATGCCTCCCAGTCAGGCCCCCGACCCCCAGAAGAGTCAGGCTGTGGAGCCACTGCGCTGTCTGGCTCTGGCACTCACCCAGGTGATGGCTGGTGGTGTCTGCTTCCTGGATTAGCAGGTGTCTGGCTCCTGCCGGGATCTCAAACATCTTGATGTAACCTTGGTTGGGATGTGGGGAGACAAAGCCAAAAGAGAAGGGAGAGGCTGTCAAATGCGGACAATGTGAGGAGGGCCTTGCCCTCCATGGTGGTTCCAGAGGCCCAGTGTTTGATGGGCTCTGACTGCCCACTGAGAGAGGGGCCCATGGGAAAGCTAGTATATCCCAGACAGCAACAGCCCTCCGGCTCATTTTCAAATCCCGGCGCTTCTTCAACCTCTTCCATTGAAAACCTGGTGGGTGTCCTCACGAGTAGCCCCGGAATCATGCCCCGCATGGAGCTAAGATGCCACAACCAAGAGAGAGGCTTTCAGCAAACTGCTCGGTCTCCCTGGACCTCAGCAGCTTAATCCCTAAACAAAAGACAGCCTGCTCACATGGGACTGTGCAGCAGCCAGCTGGCAGCAGCCCAGCACCAGCTCTGAGTGGAGTGTGGCAGGTTTGCTCCAGGCCCTTCTTCCAAAAGAGTTGAGCCAAAGTGCCTGCGTGCCTGCGTGTGTGCTCAGTCACTCAGTCTTGTGCAACCCTGTGTGACCCCATGGACTGTATAGCCCACCGGGCTCCTCTGTCCCTGGGGTTTCTCCAGGCCAAAATACTGGAGTGGGTTGCCATGCCCTTCTCCGGGGGATCTTTGTGACCCAGGGATGGAACGCTCATCTCCTGCGTCTTCTGCATTGGCAGGTAGCTTCTTTACCAGTGAGGACCCGGGAAGCCCACCAAAGTGGCTTCTCCCCATTTCAGTCAGAGGCAGAGCAGTCAGCTGCTGCAGGCCCACCCAGAGCCCCGAAGCCAGGTGGAGGGACCACTCTGGAAGGAGGTTCATCCAAAGGGCTGTTTTCCCAGAGCCCACCTTGGCCAGGGACCCCAAGTTCCCCAGCCCCAAATTTCCTGTGGCCCTGTTGGGACAGGCCTACGTTTCCCTAGGCCGCAGGCTGCACTGGCTAGCTCGTCAAAGGTCCCACCCACAGGCGCCTGGGGGCGGCAGTGGTGGGGCAGAGAGCAAGGGAGGCCAGTGGTGGCTAGAAAGCCTTGGAGAGCTGGGGAGGGAGCCCTCAAATAAAGGCACTGAAGACTCACCTTGTGCACCCCACACCCTGGCATCTCCCTGTCCCCACCCAGCCTGGGGCCTGACACAGCGACCCCTAAGGTTGCCTCTCCACCTCACCCTCCCAGACTTAGAGCCCCTCTTCCCAGACAGCCCCCGGCTCGGGCCTCTGGGCAGGGGGAGGGAGGGGTGCACTCACCAAGCTTCTTGGGCGAGCGCGAGAACGTGCCCTTGACCACCTTGCAGTGGGAGTTGTCCCCTCCGCACACACCACACTTGTCCTCCTGCTTGCTGGAGCCGATCACCCCGTCACAGCCCACCTTCTGCAGAGGGATGGGGGAAATGCGGTGCCCGCTGAGACCCTACTCCCCATTGGGCCCTGGCGCCTGCTCCCTTGGCAGCCTGAAGCAGAGGAAGGAGAGGGGGCTTCGGAGCAAGAAAGAGCCTGTGTGCCCACTGCAGGGAGGGCGCAAAGTGGCCCAGATGACGTGTGCAGGCTCTCTCACCCCACATTTTGTAAATAATGACCATGTAACAGCTGAGCACATTTGTGGCCTTGCGCATGCGCATCACGAGGTGCTTGCTTAGCCGCGAGTTACTTGCGCTGTAGGGATATGTGAGCTCCACGTAAAAAGGGGCGGCGTGACTGCTGCCTCACGGCTGTGTCCCTTGGGTCAGCCACGAGAGGAGAGAACACAGCGTGAATACTGCTACAGCTGCTGCGTCAGCCAGGAGAGACGCTGTGTGCAGTTGTGTTATGTTACGTCTGCTGCTATGGCTGCCGCGTCAGCCAGGAGAGAATAAATGTGTCTGCAGTTCCAGCGGCTCCTCGAGTCTCCGTCCAGCCTCTTAGCTCTTGCCTTGCCTACCCTGGTTTCAGCGAACGGCGTGGACAGTGTGAACAGCATGACAATTGGCATCATGAAAGGGATCAGCAAGACACCCACCCAAGGACCAGCCTTTTCCTTGCTCACTCATCCACTCATCTGGACACTGTAACCTGTAGCGGACTCTGCACAGCCTAGTGTGAGAGTCGCTCAGTCCTGTCTGACTCTTTGTGACCCCATGGACGATACAGTCCATGGAACTCTCCAGGCCCGAATACTGGAGTGGGTAGCCTTTCCCTTCTCCAGGGGATCTTCCCAGCCCAGGAATAGAACCCAGGTCTCCCACATTGCAGGCGGATTCTTTACCAGCTGAGCCACCAGGGAAGCCCAAGAATACTGGAGTGGGCAGCCTATCCCTTCTCCAGTGGATCTTCCTGACCCAGGAATTGAACTGGGGTCTCCTGCATTGCAGGTGGATCCTTTACCAGCTGAGCTACCAGGCCTTAGTCCCGAAGCTGCCCTGGCATAGCACACTGGCGTCCTCGTGAACATGAATCAGACGTGGCCTCTGCCCGTGTCCCTGGCGTCCACGCAGCGGCCCTCTGGGGCTCCCCACAGAGCTTCGGCCTGCAGGTCCCTCCCTCACACTGCTCCCAGGAATGGTGCCCTCTCAGTCTGTCTCGGGGCGTGTGGGCGGGACACAAGAGCTGGTAGGACCGCTTCTGCCTTCATTCTCTCGATGAATCCTCTCAACACTGTCCACCCTAGTATTAAAACTCGTTCCACACAGAGCAGGGATGTTTCCTTGCCCGAGGCCACCTGGTAGAGGCAGTAACACATTCCAGTCCTTTTGCTCGCTACAGCCCTGCGACAGCACACCATTCCCAGCCGCAGAGCTCTGTGCGGAGCAGACCCGGGGTGTGAGCACACTGCCTGAGGCCACGTTCACACCCATGCCCACACTCAGCAGGGAAGACAGCCTCTCCTCTAGCTGCTCTGCTCCCCGCCTGTTCTAGCGTGCGCCGCAGCTTCACAGGTTTCCCTCTTTGCCCTGGCTGCCAGGAAGCCCAGAGCCAGTTCACCCCTCAAGATCCTCCTCTCACCACCTCTTGTGAGACTGCTGCCTTTCCCTTTTCTCTTTGATTTCTGCCTTTTGTCTTACAAAGACCTTTGAGGGCTGGGTCTCCAGACTACGAAGGGGCTACAGAGCCAGTTTCTGGCCATGCAGTCTTAGAGAATTATTCAAACTGGCCAACCCCAAGCTGTTTATTCTGCCTGCCTCCCCTTTCCCACTATGGAAACCCCAATAAAAGCTCTGGCCCAGACTTTCCCCTGCTCCTTCTGCCTCCTAACTGAACCTGGTGCACAGCACAGCATGCTCTTCCCTCAGGAAATGAAAGTAATAAGCTCTTCTTTAATGACAAGTGACTTTTCTGTGTCATCATTCAGTCACCTCCCTCAATTAAAATCCCACGATTACGGAAGAGACATTGCTGTCTTTGTTTTCAAGTATTAATACTTGGTTGCGTGTTTGGAGCGTGAGCAGACTACGTGGCTTGCCCTCCCTGCTGGCTACAATCCTACTGAAACATGTGTGGAGAGAATCCCTGCGCTCTCCTCCCACAACGCCACACCCCACTTCTCTGTTCTTCCATCCTCTTCCACCTCCTCCAGGGGACCCGCCGCAGGCTCTCTGCCAGAGATAGCCTGAGGATGCTCACTTCTCAGGAAGGTGAGACGGGAGTCAGCCTCGTTGACACTGCAGTCTGCCACATTTATAGAAGCTGCAGAGGCTCCCTGCTATTTCTAGAAAAGGGGGCAGGTCTGCACTCACGTCGCTAATAACATGCTGAGTGTGCCCCGGAGCTGTCTCCTGTGACATCCAAAGACAGTACAGTAAAAAAACACAGCATTTCAACAAAGAACCAAGCCGACAAGAACCACAGTGGGCTCCCCTGAGCAAGAGTAAGCTGTCCAGTGCCCAGCGGAGTGCAAGGACACAGTGGTGCTTCACAAGGGGGTCCCCAGGACCTAGTGTGTCCGGGCCACCTGTGGCGCTGGTGAAACTCATGTTCTGGGCCACGGCCTCGTCCTACACAAGCAGAATTTCTGAGGTGGGGCCCTGAGCTCCTCAGGGGGCTCCTCAGACTCAAGTCTGAGAACCCCTGTCATGGAGGAGGACAGCAGGGAGTAGGGGCTGGGAACCAACATTTGCTGACAGCCTGCCCTGATCGAGGTGCGGTTTGCAGTACTTTGCATGCTTAACCTCAGCAAGTCTTCCCGAAGCCCCAGAAAGCCGAGGCCCTGAGCCATCGCTGCCCCTGCTCCTGGGGCACTCACCCTGCAGTCCCCACGCACGCAGAGGCTGAAGGCGTCCTTGTAGGAACAGCGTGTCCCGTCATGCACCATACGCTTCATGGACACCACCTCCCCGGTCTCCTTGGACTCACAGTAGAGATGACACCGCTCCTTGGCTGGAAGGGAAGCAGGGGGGTGTTGGCTGGCTGGCCGCACCGCTCACTTTCTTGTAGTTTCCTTCCTAAGTTTGCTAAAGGGAAGCACCTCGCAAAGAGAAACTCCCACCCAGGAGCGTTTCCTTCTGATTCACCTGCCCCCCGCCCCACGTCTGCCCTGGGCCAGGGGAGAAAGGGAAAGAGGAGTAACGACAGCAACCTGCTTCATGACCCTGTTGTACGGGACTTAGCTTCCCCCAGCTGAGCCAGGCTGCTGTGGATGCAGCCAGGTCTCGGATCGCTGGGGTCCTACCTAGGGAACCCCATATTCAGGGGAAGGGCAGCTGGCTGTTTGCCAGCTCTCTACTTGAAGACCTTTTCCAGTCCACCTCTGTAACCCCAAATAAGATGCCCCTTGATTCAGTCTCGGGTACCAGGCACCTTCCCTTCTCAGCATTTATCTCAGAAGTCACTGAGACACCTCATCATTATTTGATTTTTTGCCAGACCACAGTCCCCCTCTTGGGGGGGGGGGGTCCCATCTGCTCTGGCACCTTCTCCTTGCATGCAGACGTGGGGCTTGCAACAGGTGCTCAGCTGAGGTAAGAGATACAGCAGAGCAGGCCGCAGACCCCGCCTCCCTCTGCTCGATGCCTGAAAAGAACGGAAACTGCGTGGGATCCAGTTGAAATACAAACACTCTCACGCCTGAAGCTACCAGACTTTTCAGTCCCAGCAGCCAACAAATGCCTTTTGGTGCTTAAACCAGTTCAAGTCACTTGGAACGGAGAGTTCTCACTCAAAGATGAGAGGTAAAGGTAACCTGATTCCTTGGACAACTCTGGCCTGTCCCTGCCCTGCGGCTGAGCGGGGCTAATGGTGCAATGCCAGCCTTGTCCACCAGAGGGCAACTGCAGGCGCCTGGGGCCAGCTGGAGCTTCCCTCTCTGCTGCATCCTTGGCCAGGCTCAGTTCCCTGGCTTTTCTGGGACTGCAGTCCTGCCATGAGACCCCAGCCCAGGGTGGGCTCTGTTGGCACGCCCATACAGAATCAGTGGCCCAGGGAGCCCTGGCCCCTCCACCGAGTGCCCGCTCCCCCTGGGGCTCACCGTCCCGGTGCTCGTGGGGCAGCCAGTGGTGTTGAGCGTCACCATGCTCGAAGTACAGGTCCCACTGCCGGCACTGCTCCTCGCGGAAGTCGGCCAGCGCGTCAGGGCAGTCCTGCGAGTTGCAGAGCTGGAAATCGTAGGCGAGGCCCGAGCATGTGCGGCCCCCATTGGCTGGGCTGGAGGAGAAAGCAGAGAGGCCTTCCAATGGGGTGCCACCAGGAAGAGGCCAGCACTTAAGAGTGCCACCTGTGGGATCTGAGGGGATCCCTGAGCCTTGGGGGTGAGGGGGCAGCGCTGCTGAGTGAAGGAACCCAGCCCTGCCCTGTCCCAGAGCCTTGGCGCATCAGTACAGGAGAGGCTGGTAATCCTCCTGGGGGCCCCAAGGGGAGGGAGCAGCTACTCAGGCCCTGTGCACCCCGGGCCCCACCCCAGCTCCTGTAGCTATGGCTGTGAACCAGCAGTGATCTGTAACAGGGCCTGTAGGGTCTGCCACGCCCCCAGCCATAAGCCCCAGGGTGGAGGAGCTGGGTGAGCCTTCCCTACATCCTCCCGACCTGGGCCTCACACACAGTGAGAACTCACAGTAAATCTGAAGTAGTGGAATCCTGCTACAGGTATTCTCAACAAGTGTCAGGTACATCTCCAGGTTTCCTCCACCTCAAGAAAACTTGGGCTGTACATCTGTAATTTCCTTACTTTGCTGAGAACCTCACCAGTCCTAAAAGCACTAACTCCATGGGAAACGTGCTGGCTGGTGGCCAGCAAGTGCCCCTGGAAGTCAGGGTGCTGGAGCATGGCAGGCCAGCACCTTGGGAGGAGGGGGGTGGGGGGCTTCAGTGTTGCCATCTGCCAGGTGTGACAGAGCCAAGCAGAACCCAAGGCCCCACCTGAGTCTTGGGCAAAAGCCATGCTCTGCTGTGATGGGGGTGTACAGCATATAGCATTGCAGAGTGGACGATGGAAGGGGCTGGCTTCCATGAGGCTCCTTGCACAGTGCCATGTTTTTGGGGGAAGTCAGTGGAAATAATGACCGCAGAAATTTGTGGAGTAAGAACCAAGAGGCTCAGTGTTTGAATGGGACCATGAAAGAATTTGAGATTTACATCATGGCCCCTGATGGGACGACAGACAAATGACAGTAACAGCTTGGGCATTACCAAGAAGGGGTGCAGGCCTGGGTGTGTAGGTATGGGAAGCCCAGGGCATCGGGCAACAAGAAACAGCAGGAAGGGGCCAGCCTAGGCAGGAGACAGACATATTCAAACAGAAATCTGGGATAATCCCAAAAGAGAGCATGAGTGGGAGAATATAGCAGAGGCCCGGGAAGAAGAGAAACTGGGGAGCTTGAGCTCATGCTGCAAGCTGCAGTTCTGCAATCACAAGAGTGGCAGGGCAAAGAACACAGAGGGAACTCAACCCAGGGAGCAGGGGCCCAGCGGGGAGCCTCAGAAGCCTTCATACTGGCCCTAGAATCCCAGGAAGAACTACTGAGCACAGGGAGCAGCAACTAAAGATTCGGCAGTGGGAGGCCCAGCCATTATCTCCAGGAGGACACACGAAAGGGGAGGCCCATGGAGTGGCCCCTGGAGTGTGGGGGCCTCCGGGCTCTGCTGGGCTCTGGAGGCTGGGTGCTGACGCAGGCCAGGCTGGCACGAGCAAACCACAGTCAGAGCTCTATGCGCACATCTGTGCTGTCTGATGGTCACTGATGTGGAGGGAACGGGGCGCTGGCCTGCACTGGGCAGGCCCGATACTGTTTGTGAACAGACGGGTTGGCAGGTGGTTCTGGCGGTTTTGTTCATGTTACTGCTGCCCTTCAACCCTTGCTGCATAAGAAAGCTGGACCAGCCAGAGGGGGAAAAATATCCCTAAAGTGCACATGTGGGGAGGGACAGAAGATAGAGCACCTGCAACCTGCATGATCTCCCCTAGGGCCAGACCTGGGCTGAGTCCCCTGAGCCCCAAGAGCCTGGCATCAGGCAGGCACCAGGAGGAGTCAGGGCCTGGTGAGGAGCGAGGGGGAGGCCAGGCCAGATCTGCTTCTCTGACGGTGCATCCTGGTCCGGAACCTGAAAGTCCTTGCCCAGCACCCTGTAGCCTCTGAGTCTCTAACTTCCGGTCTTGTCGATCTAAGTACGTGAGGCTCAAGTACTAGCCCCAGGGGCGCTCTGAGGATAGCACAGGGGCTGGGGCTTGCTTGGGAGGCTGGACAGAGCGCGTGGTTGGAGGTGGGAGCCTGGTGGGCCTTCGGACACCTCTCCAGGCTTTCCCCTTTTGGGCAGCTGGGCACGGGTGGCATGCCGCTTGACCTTGCCTCTTGCCTGATTGCAATCATTTGCTCTCCTGCTCAGGCTCTCAGCCTCCCAGGGCCCGAGAGAGCCCTTCTCTTTATCCCCACTGCCTCATCTCTGTTCCACCTTCTGTCTTGATGCCCTCAACCAGGAAGAGCAGAGCAGGTTGGGGTCCAGAGTAGGATGCAGGCCAGGAGGAAGGAGACCAGGTTTCCGAGTCTCCAGGGCTGGCTCTGCCCCCAGCAGACTGTGAGCCTTCCCCTTCCTAAGTCTCGGTCCCTCCCAGGGAGGATGAGAAGGGGCCAGACTTGCCTACTCTCACACCCTCTCCTGAACTGACATCTGGAGGAGCCTTGCAGGATAGGGTAGGCTAGCAAGGGCCCTTGGGGACCACAGCTGCCCCCCAGGAAGACTGGGAAACATCAGGGCAAACTCACTGTGGGTTGTCGCACTGACGGGTCCTGAACTTCACACCTGTGCCGCAGGTACGCGAGCAGGAGCCGAAGGGACTCCAGGCACCCCAGTTGCCATCTCGTTTGAGAATGTCAGGTGTCAGCCAGATGCAGTGTCCTTTAAAGCAGTGCTGAAAGACAGAAGGTCATATGCCCCCCACTCTTCAGCTTGCAGTGTCCATGATGATTGCCCGGCCCTGGAGGTACAAGAAAGAAGGCCCTACTGACCCCTGGAAGCTCGGAATCTCTTTGGGAGGTGTGGTAAGGTGTTGGCCTGCCCAGATTTGGGCACCACCCTGGCCTCCACCCTGGCCTCCTGCCACCACCACCACCACCCTGGCCTCCTGCCACCCTCAGTGCCTCGTTTAGCCTGCTCTGCCCCCTCACCAGAGCCCACCCCACGCCATGCCTGCAGGGTGAAGCCCCCAGGCCAGTGTGCCCACACAGTGCCATTTATAAAGATGCAGGCGACACACCAAGCCAGTGACTCTAGAGACATACAAGGTCTACTGTTTAAGTTAAAAAAGCAATTTAAATAAAGTACGGAAATGAAGGACAGGTGATATGCTGACATGGTAAAAATTCGTGAATATAGGACGTAGAACACTGGAGCGCAGCAAAGTCAGCCTGAACCTGATCACACTGCTGCCCTTCTTACCCCAAGGAGGAAGCTTAGACAATTTAGGGCCAACTTGAAGAAGACTGAAAAATTAAAAATACTAAATGAGGTATGCAATGGAATGTTGATTTACAACTAGAAAGTATACAATATAAAAAAGTTTAAAATTTAAAAACTGACAAATACCACAAACAACCAAAAACAGAAAACAATGATTTTTTTAGAATTGGTTGATTTACACAATGTTTGCTGCAATTCTAACTGCATACTCTTTCATCCCCTCTTCAGATGACAACAATTTGGTCAGCATGTATTTCACAGGGAGAGTAGAAAGACGATTCCCCAGCAAGCTTTTTCTGTAAGGACCAGGTGGTAACTGTTTTAATCTTTGAAGGTGACAAGGTCTCTACTGCAACTACTCAACTCTGCCATTAGAGCATGAAAGTGGCTAGAGACAACACATAAACAGATGGATATGGCTGCATTCCAATAAAACATCATTTACAAAAGCAGGCAGCAGATGGAAACTTCTAGAATGGAGCTGAAAGAGGCTCAGTGAACTCGCTCGTCAGTAAAACAACCATTTAACTGGTGAAAATTATTTTCTAAACAAACTATTTAAATTATCTGGACAATAAGGACTGAGTTATATCATAGGGAACTACATTAAATATCTTGTAATAACTTATAATGGAAAAAATCTGAAAAAAAATATTACAGAATCATTTTGTTGTATACCTGAAAGTAACACAATAATGTAAATCAACTATACTTCAATATAGAAGGAGAAGAGGGCATCAGAGGATGAGACAGCTGGATGGCATCGCTGATGCAATGGACACGCACTTGGCAAACTTCGGGAGATGGTGAGGAACAGAGAGGCCTGGCGGGCTGTAGTCCATGGGGTCACAAAGAGTTAGACACGCCTGGGTGACTGAACAACACCACCAACAACAAAATACTTCAATAATAAAATAAGGTATCTGGAAACTGTCCTAAGCTCAATACAACAAATGGAGAAAATATACTAATTCTTGTAAGAATTGTGAAAGTCTATACATTTGAGCCACAACCCTCTCCCATTCTTTCCCCATCTTAGTGTGATGGAGGCCTTACCACTTAAAAGACAGAGATTCCTTGTTTCCTCAGCTTCCAGTCTAGGGCTATAGTTTCACCCTGGGAAAGGCAGGCCATTGGCATCTCCCATACCATGCAACTCTGTGTTGCAGAAAATCTGTTTCAGGCAGGGAACTCCCTTTGCGCACCCAGTCCTCACTCCTAGAGTGGAGGCTCTACCCCAAGTATAGAAAACCAAGAATGCTGTACTCTAGTAACCCCTTCCCTGGTTTGCTTGTAGGGAAGACGTTTTATGCTGAAAGGGAAGAGCCAAGAGTAGGGTCCTATCCCTATTCACTGACCTGTTTGTACACCAAGAATGTCACTCTGGAAGTGGAAAACCCTGCTCCTAGTTCCAGGGCAGTGCTGCAGTGGTCTTCCCAGAAGGGGAGGTAGAACTGAGAGCTCCATAGCTCACCCTAAGAAGACTAAATCTATTTGGAATGGAGCATGAGGAAGTCCATGCCTAAGGGCATTGTCAAAAACAACAGAAATCTCGGTAGTGAGCAATTAAGAGGAGACCAGTAGCTCCACGATACTAGTAAGCAACAAGTAAAATAGTAACCCAACTAGAAGTGAAACAGAGAGAACCAGGGAAAGGACAGCTAGAGTACTTCTGGGATCTGTACTGTGCTGTGCTTAGTCACTCAGTCATGTCTGACTCTTTGCAACCCCATGGACTCTAGCCCACCAGGCTCCTCTGTTCATGGGGATTCTCCAGGCCAGACTACTGGAGTGGGCTGCCATGCCCTCCTCCAGGGGATCTTCCCAACCCAGTGACTGAACCCGGGTGTCCCACATTACAGGCGGAATCTGAGCCACCAGAGAAGCCTGAGCAAGCTTCAAATACTGGTAACAACCTGCCCCTGTGAAGGGTCCAGAATTTAACTGGGTCAGGCTGTGGACAACTTGTACCCCAGAGCATTATCAAAAACAATACAGCAATCAGCTAGCAGCTAGTGAAAGCTAATTGGGTGTGATACCAATAGAGGCATAATAGCTAGAGCTTAGCAGTAAAGCCAGAGAAAAAGACAAAGAGAACGTGGCTAATCCCACCGTTCTGGTGGTGGAGGTGGAGCTCTGTGGCCTCAGTGACTATGTTTCTGCCCAAGGCTATGGTCTCCGAGGAGAAGGTGATGGCAATCCACTCCAGTACTCTTGCCTGGAGAATCCCAGGGACAGGGGAAGCCTGGTGGGCTGCCGTCTATGGGGTCGCACAGAGTCGGACACGACTGAAGCAACAGCAGCAGCAGCAGGATCTCCAAGGGGCAATATCAGCAGCTGCATGCTGCAGGGCAAATAAAATTTATTCAAACAGTGCAGCCAGGTCACTAAACAAATAAACAGGTAAACAAGCAAACAACAGCACAACAAGGTCTGGGGGAATCAATATAACCAGTATCCAGAGTTTCTTCAATGTATTATCTAAAATGTCCAGTTTCAACAAAACTTACTGAGACATGAAAAGAAATGTAATCCATACACAGGAAAGTAAGCAGGCAACAGAAATTACCTTTGAGGAGGCCCAGATGCTAGACTTAGTAGACAAAAATTTCTAACCAGCTATTATAAATACATTCAGAGAACAAAAGGAAACCATGTCTAAAGAACTAAAGGGGAGTATAAGAACAGTGTCAAATAGCATCAAGAAAGTGATAGAAACTAAAAATGAAAAAGAAAAAAAAAACTAAATTCTGTAGCTCAAAAGTACAAAAACAAATGAAAAACTCACTAGAGGTCTCAGTAATAGATGTGAGCTGGAAGAAGACTCCATGAACTTGAACACAGATCAATGGAAATTATACAAGCTGAAGAGCAGAGAGGGGAGAAATAAAGAAAACTGAACAGAACCTCTGAGAAGTATGGAAGACCATAAGTTCACTGAAATGTGCATAGTAAAAGTACCAAAAGGAGAGGACACAGAGGACGGAGTAGAAAATATTCAAAGAAATAATGGTTGAAAACTTCCAAAATTTGATTACAAACATTAATGGAAACATCCGAGAAATTTAAGCAAGGACGATAAATGCAAAGAGATCCACTCCCACATTATAGTCAAAGTTGTTGAAAGACAAAGCAAAAATGTCAAAAGAAGGAAAAGAAAAATGACTCATTGGACACCCAATAAGATTAACAGCTGACTTTTAATCAGAAATAATGGAGGTCAGAGGTAATGGTGTCCACCAAGAATCATATATAACAAAGCTATCTTCCAACAATGAAAGTGAAATAAAAATATTCTTAGATAAACAAAATCTGGGATAATTCACTGCTAGCAGACCTGCCATAGAGCAAATACTAAATTAAGAGTTTAAGATTAACATACACACACTATTATATATAAAACAGATAACCAACAAGGGCCTATTGTATAGCACAGGGAACTCTACTTAGTACTCTGTAATAGTCTATATGGGAAAAGAAACTGAGAAAGAACGAATATATGTCTATGTATAACTGAATCACCATGCTATACACCTGAAACTAACACCACATTGTGAATTGACGATACTTCAATACGGTTATAAAAAAGAAATACTAAAAGGGGTTATTCAGGCTGAAAACAAGTGACAACAGAGAATAATTGAAATCCACATAAAAAAAAACAGAAAGTTCTGAAAATGGGCAAATTTCTAGAAAGACACCGACTACCAAAGCTCATTTAATGAGACCTAAAAATTTCAATAGACCTGTAACAAACAAAAGAGATTGAATTAGTGATTTAAAATTTCTCACAAAAAATAGCTGAAGGCCCAATTACTTCACTGACGAATTCTATCAAACATTTAAAGAAAAATTAATACCAATTCTTCACAAACTCTTCCAAAAAATGGAAGAGAAGATTTTCCCCAGTTCATTCAATGAGGCTAATATTACCCTGATACCAAAATCAGACAAAGATATTATAAGATAAAGACTAGAGAACAATATCTCTTATAAAAATAGACTTTAAATTCCTCAATAAAATTTTAGCAAACCAAATCCAACAGCATGGTAAAAGATTACATATCATTACCAAGTGAAATTTATCTGAGGAATGCAAGGTTTAGCATCCTAAACCTTGAAAAGAATAAAGGAAAAACAATATGGTCACCTCAAGACTCAAAAACTAAAATTGGCAAAATCCAACATCCTTTCCTGAAAAAAGCACTCAAAAGACAAGACTAGAAGTTCCTCAAGTTGATAAAAGACATCAATGAAATACCCCATCATGCTTAATGGTGAAAGAATGAATGGTTTCCCCCTAGTCAGAAGAAAGAAAAGGGTGTCTGCCCACACTACTTCTAGTCAACACTGTACCGTAAGTTCTAGCTAGAACAATTAGGCAAGAAAAAGAAGCAAAGGGCATCCAGTCTGGAAAGGAAGAAGTAAAACTATATCTATTTGCAGATGAAATGATCTTCTATGTAGAAAATCCTATGAAAGTGAAAGTCACTCAATCGTGTCCGACTCTTTGTGACCCATGGAATTCTCCAGGCCAGAATACTAGAGTGGGTAGCCTTTCCCTTCTCTAGGGGATCTTCCCAACGCAGGGATGAACTCAGGTCTCCCACATTGCAGGCGGATTCTTTATCAGCTGAGCCACAAGGGAAGCCCTAGAATACTGGAGTGGGTAGCCTGTCCCTTCTTCAGCAGATCTTCCTGACCCAGGAAGCGAACCAGGGTCTCCTGCATTACAGGCAGATTCTTTACCAACTGAGCTATGAGGGAAGAAAATCCTATGGAAACCACTAAACACTATTGAAAAGCACTAAAAACTAATTTTTAAAAGTTCAGTGAGATTGCAGGATTCAAGATCGATATACAAAAATCTATTGTATTTCTATAGACTAGCAATGAACGAACTGAAATGAGATTAAGAAAACAATTCTATCAGAGACATTGAGAACAGACTGGTGGTTGTCTAGGGGGAGGAAGGTGGGAGAGGGTTGAATTGGGAGTTTGGAATTAGCAGATGCAACTGGTGTATACAGAATGGATAAACAACACAATCTGACTGTATAGCTCAGGGAACTATATTTAATATCCTGCAGTAAACCATAATGGACAAGGACATAAAATATTCATATAATTACAGTATTTATATTAGACAATTTATAAATGTTTATATAAATACAAAAATTTACATAAATAAATGAGTCATTTTCCTGCACAGCAGTAACATAACATTGTAATTCAGCTATGCTTCAATAAAAAGTAAAAAGAGAAATTAGAAGCATTTTGAGTTAAAAAAAAAAAAAGAAAACAATTCTACTTACAATAACATCAAAAAATGACAAAAAAAATTTTAGGGATAAATTGAAGGAAAAAAATGTGACATTAGTACACTGAAAACTATAAAAACTTGTTGAAAGATCAATGATCAAAGGTCTAAGTAAATGGAAAGACATCCCATGTTCATGGACCAGAGTTTAATATGGCAGCACAGTCATGCTCAGAGACATTGCTGGTTCAGTTTCAGACTACCACAATAAGTAAATATCAAAATAAGGAGGGCCGTATGAATTTTTTTTGGTTTCCCAGCACATGTAAAAGTTACGTTCACACTATACTGTAAGCTATTAAGTGTGCCATTATGTCTTAAAAAAACAACGTACATACCATACTTTAGAATATTTTATTGCTAAAAAATGCTAACCATTAACTGATAATGCAGGGTGTTAGGGAAATTAAATGAATAGTCTGTTTAAGCTTCAGAGACAAAGCAGAGCAGGCCTCTGACCTTGCTTCTAACCTGCCTGGACACCGCCCTGGCTGGGAGTGACTGCCTGCTGTGAGGGCAAGACTTGTAGCAGTTTAGGTAAGATGGGGCAGCAATCTTGAGATTGTTGAGCCCCTGAAGGGGGCCTGGCCACCAAGTCCTAGGCTGAACAACATTCCAAGTTTTACAAGACAAAACAAACAGCATTAACATGAAACCAGGCTTGCAATTTGGTCATAGATGGATGATGATATCAGTTTGCTTCCATCCTGGGATTATAAGCAGGAACTCCTGACTGCAACCTTTAAAGTCTCACCCACAGAGCTGACTTGCTGACCTCTCCCAGTTGGGACTCCAGATGCTCTGGGACACGGGACTTCCCAGCACTGATTAAGTCTGGATGTTTGTCAAAACCCAATTTCGTGATGTATCCTCTGCTCTTTCTATTTCTCTTTTCTTTTAATCTTAGTATATTGAAAGTAAGCTAGATAATTCTCTAATAAATATTTGTATCATTTATTTGTATTATCAAGCGACTTATTTTGTTAACAAATCCTTTGAACCTGAGACGAAAGTGAAAACTTTCAGCAAAACACAGGTAGCTACAAACCTTCAATTTGTTAAAAAAAAAAAAAAGTAGTGTCTGCAAAGCGCAATAAAGCAAAGTGTAATAAATCGAGGAACGCCTGTATTCCCCATATTGATCTGTGACTCAATATGACACTTATGCTAGAATTTTGCAGACACCGAGATACTTGTAAAGATTCAAATCAAAGGATCAGGAATAGCCAAAACAATCTTGAAAAAGAAGAAAGTGGAAGGACTCAGACTTACCTGTTTCAGAGTTTACCACAAAACTAAAATAAACAAGACAGAGTGGCTCTGGCATAAAGAAACAAAATTATTAATGGAACAGAACACAGAGTCCAGAAAGGAGCCTTTACATATTGAAGGAGGAAACAGACAGAGCTGGGCTCCATCTTAGGCCAGGCTGCGAACATTAGGCTACACGTATGGTCACCCTCCCAACGGACTCTGAACTTTGTGCCCAGTGTCTATAAAGATGGCATACCAATGGAAAACCAGACCCCCAGATAAAAGAGCCTCAGGACTTGTCCTTGGACTCTCTGTTGCCGAAAAGAATATGCTAATTATCTCTGTAACAGAACAAAGTGGTAAATTCCCATTATGTTTATAGGGATATGACCACAATCCTACTGATAAATGTCCACTGTTTATCTAGTCTTGTGACACATGAATCATGGGTTAACTCTGATCGTTTATCTCTCTTTTACCTTGTCCAGACTAGTTTCAAGGAATTTGGGGAGGTGAGTTTGAACATGTACACTTAGGGTATATAAGGTTTTCACAAAACTGGCCGGGGTCCTTGGCTAAGAGGAGACTCTGCCTTGGGCCCGCCGGTGTAATAACCTGCGCTCCGCTATCTGCATTGTCCGTCTGAGTGAGTTTGTTTCCCGGAACGCATGGCTACAACCATATGCTCAACTGATTTTCAGCAAGGGTAGCAAATGATTCATTGGGAAAAAATAGCCCCTTCAACAAAGGGTGTTGAGACAAATGGGTATTCACATGCAAAAGAGCAACGCTGGCCTCCTTCCTCACACCTTACACGAATCCTAACTGACAGTGAGTCACAGATCCAAAAGAAAGAACAGGAACACACCTTCTCCACTGGATGGCAATGGTTTCTTAGTTAAACACCAAAACCAAGTGACAAAAGAAAGCATATCTACATTAGACTTCACCAAAATTAAAAACTTTTATGCATCAAATGATACTAACATGAAAGTGAAAAGACAATAATAGGAGAAAATATTTGCAAGCCATTCATCTGAGCGGTCTGATACGGGATTTGTATCCAGAATATAAAATGATAGAATGAATAAAGAATGATTATAACTTGATCATAAAAAGATAACCCAATTAAAAATAAGCAAAGGCGATAATGAATAGACATTTGTCCAAAAAAGATACATACGAGCTGTCATTACGCTCATGAAAAGGTGCTCAAAACCACAATGAGATCATACGTCACATCCACTGGGATGTTATAATAAAAACACAGGTAATACGTTTTGGTGAAGATGTAGAGAAAGTGTTAGTAGGAATGTGAAAAGGTACAGCTGCTTTGGGAACTGCTTTGGCAGTTTCTCAAAACGTTAAACATAGAGTTACCACAAGAACCAACAATTCTACTCCTAAACACATATTCAAGAAAAATGACGCAACCACGGAATAACTTGTACACAAATGTTTTCAGCGGCATTTCTTATAATAGCTGAAAAGTAGTTAACAGCTCAATGTCCATCAACTAATAAACTGATAGATTAAAAAAACAGTATGTCTATACAGCAGATTATAATCGAGCAATAAAAAGGAATAAAGTCCTGACAAATGGTATAACATGGATGAACCTTGACAACATTATGCTAATTGAATGAAGCCAGTCAAAAAAGGCCACATATTGTACAATGCCATTTATATGAAATATTCGGAAGAGGCAACTCTAAGGAGACACAAAGTAGTGATTGCCTAGGATTGAGGAGGAGGGGTGAGGACTGAGGAGGAGGGGTGAGGATTGAGGAGGAGGGGTGAGGATTGAGGAGGAGGGGGTGGATCATGTCGTAATGGCTGTACACCTCCAGGAATACAGTGAAAAGCATTGAATTGTACACTTCAGATGAGGGAATTTAAATGTGAGTCACATCTTTATAAAACTGTTACGGGAAAATAAACCAGGAGGCAGGTAGAATTGGTGTGTGTGCTGTAGCTTGCCAGCACTTGCTCTAGCATGTTGAGAGAAATATTTAATTTTCCGTAATTTAGAGAAGTTATTGGTGATGCTATACGAATATTTAGGTGACCAAATTTGGAGAAACTGCATCTGGTGTGCTTCTGGATGTGGATTTCAGGGTGTCTGACGTTTTCTTGGTCGGAGACTGATTTAAAATGCTTTTTAGATTAGCAACTCAGTAACTGTTGCTGTCAACATTTTTACTGTAGAGGCAATATTCTGAGCTTTACATTGTCTTTGATGTTATTTCATGTCAAAATCAGAAAGAAGTTTAAATGCTTTTCCAATGTGTTCATCAGATTCACTCCTCTTTGTTAATTGCACTGTCAAACACTTCAAGAGCCTGTCTATTACTTACTTCTCTTGGATATTTTTATCTCTTCCTCTTAATGAATGACTGCTTCAGTCTGATCTGAAACTTTTTGGTTATAATTAAATTTTTTGAAGTCAGATTTATTTCTACTGATTTCTTCACTCATTTTAAATCTTTATTTATTTTCCATGGATTTTTACCTGAGTTTTATTTAATAAATAAATTTAAAATGATAAAAGAAGGTATATTAATACATATCGAACTACTGCACAATTGCACTCATCTCAAAATTCTGCAAGCTAGTCTTCAACAGTATGTGAACCGAGAACTTCCAGATGTTCAAGCTGGATTTAGAAAAGGCAGAAAAACCAGAGGTCAAATTGCCAACATCTGTTAGATCATAGAAAGAGCAAGAGAATTCCAGAAAAACATCTACTTCTTCTTCATTGACTAGGATAAAGTCTTTGACTGTGTGGATCACAACAAACTGTGGAAAATTCTTCAACAGATAAGAATACCAGATCACCTTACCTGCCTCCTGAGAAATCTGCATGCAGGTCAAGAAGCAACAGTCAGAACTGGACATGGAACAACGGACTGGTTCCAAATTGGGAAAGGAGTATGTCAACGCTGTATATTGTCACCCTGCTTATTTAACTCAAATGCAGAGTACATCTTGCAAAATGCTGGGCTGGATGAAGCACCAACTGGAATCAAGATTGCTGGGAGAAATATCAGTAACCTCAGATATGCTGATGACACCACCCTTATGGCAGAAAGCGAAGAAGAACTAAAGAGCCTCTTGATGAAAGTGAAAGAGGAGAGTGAAAAAGCTGGCTTAATACTCAACATTCAAAAAACGAAGATTATGGCATCCAGTCCCATCACTTCATGGCAAATAGATGGAGAAACAGTGGAAACAGTGACAGACTTTAGTTTCTTGGACTCCAAAATCACTGCAGGTGGTGACTACAGCCATGAAATGAAAAGATGCTTGCTCCTTGGAAGAAAAGCTATGACAAACCTAGCATATTAAAAAGCAGAGACATTACTTTACCCACAAAGGTCTGACTAGTCAGAGCTATGGTTTTTCCAGTAGTCGTGTATGGGTGTGAGAGTTGGACCATAAAGAAAGCTGAGCACCGAAGAATTGATGCTTTTGAACTGTGGTGTTGGAGAAGACTCTTGAGAGTCCCTTGGACTGCAAGGAGATCCAACCAGTCCATTCTAAAGGAAATCAGTCCTAAATATTCATTGGAAGGACTGATGCTGAAGCTGAAGCTCCAATACTTTGTCCACCTGATGTGAAGAACTGACTCATTGGAAAAGACCCTGAGGCTGGGAAAGATAGAAGGTGGGAGGAGAAGGGGATGACAGAGGATGAGATGATTGGATGACATCACCGACTTGATGGACGTGAGTTTGAGCAAGCTCCAGAAGCTGGTGATGGACAGGGAGGCCTGGCGTGCTGCAGTCTATGGGGTTACAAAGAGTGAGACACGACTGAGCAACTGAACTGACTGAAATCAGAAGTCTTCATCTCTTCCTTATTTTATTGTAAGCTAAAATTTTCAAAATAGCAGTTTAACTGGTAATAGCTTTATCAACATTTTGAGCAAACTTTTCACATCCTGTCTGCATTTAAGTTTCTCTCCTGGTGTTTGAAAATTATTTTTAATGCCTGTTATGCTTTGTAATATGTATGTTTAGAGGTCTGGGCAGTTTTTCAAGAAGCAAATCATCTTGTTACACTTAGCATTTTCAAAGAACTATCCAAGTTGGATCTGTGTTAATAGTCCCAACTACAAGACAAACCCCAAAAGGAAACAAACTATTGCAAACACAGAAGTAATCACAACCTCTAGTACAGTTGAGGCCCCTTGTCTCCAATCACTTGAGAAGGCTGTGCTGAACACAGCACATATTCTTCAATGACCTTTGGTGAGTTGGTACCGAGGCAGAAAGAGTATTTCTAGAAGCTAAAAGTATACCTGGACAGAATCAACAACCTAGCTGTACATATAGGGCACTAAAAGCCAAATGCACGCATGCTCAGTCGCTCCAGGCATGTCCAACTCTTTGTGACTCCATGGACTGTAGCCCCTCGGCTCCTCTGTCCATGGGATTCTCCAGGCAAGAACACTGGAGTGGGTTGTCATGTCCTCCTCCAGGAGATCTTCCTGACCCAGGGATCGAACCCTCATCTTTTACGCCTCCTGCATTGGCAGGCATGTTCTTTACCCCTAGTGCCACCTGGGAAATCCCCAAACCATATAAATAAGCCAATAAATATACCCCAAATCCAATTTCCCCTTTGCCAAAGCCACAAAACACCTGTGGCTGCTTTAATGTCAGCCAACAGGAGAGGTGTATCAAAGGGGAAGCAGGAGTAAAAGCAGGAATGGCCCTAACTGATTATAGTCAGTGAAAACGTAAGACCATGCTGACACCCTGCTCTCAGACTTCTAGCCTCCAGACCTGCTGTTTTAGTCACCCTGCTGCTAAGTCGCTTCAGTCGTGTCTGACTCTGTGCGACCCAATGGACGGCAGCCCACCAGGCTCCCCCGTCCCTGGGATTCTCCAGGCAAGAACACTGGAGTGGGTTACCATTTCCTTCTCCAATGCATGAAAGTGAAAAGTGAAAGTGAAGTCGCTCAGTCGTGTCCGAGTCTTCGAAACCCCATGGATTGCAGCCTACCAGGCTCCTCTGTCCATGGGATTTTCCAGGCAAGAGTACTGGAGTGGGGTGCCATTGCCTTCTCCATAAGTCACCCTAGTCTCAGATATATCTGCCCCACCTGACTAAGACAACGAGGGTGGGAAGGGTCCTGGCACCTCTGAAGTTGTGATGGGGCCCAGCCTCTAAATCACTGGTGGCCACAGGGACCAAGGACCTGGGGAATGCAGGAGGCCACTCAGTGGTCCCCCTGTCCCCATTGGACTAACGGGTCTTCAGTTTGTAAATGGGGAGCTGGGCATGGGGCAACTCAGGACATGCCACGGGCCCATGGTGTGATGGACCACCTCCTCCACAGACTTGGGTCCAAGTGCAGAGAGGTAACACATACACATTATAGGAAATATGAAAACAGGGCAGGAAGACAGGAAAATCATCCTGAATTCCACAACCTAGAAGCTGTCCCTCTAATATTTTGGTTTATTTCTTCCTGGATGACTGTGAGCACTTGAAAGAGTACAAGCAAACGGAATGAACAGTTTTAAACTCTGATGCCTCAGTGTTATTAAGAAAGAAACACGTTTAATATTATTAAAGTGTTCTACAAACGTATGTTTAAATGCTTATAAATATTTCATCCAGTAGAGGGGCTTAAACCTTTAAAAGCACAAAGTCACACGTCATGAGTGAATTGGAGCCACACACACCCATGAACAAAGCTGACCTGCCTCTCAGGATAAGCACCATGGACAGCACCGGTGCACTTTCGCAGGGCCAGGAACACTGCCAGCTTGGTCTGAAAGCCTGAAAGGCAGACTGTTCTTTTCAGGAAGTGCGCATTTAGCATTTCTGAACCACTGTGGTCCTGGGTTTCCGTTCTCCACCCACCAGCATGTCCTGAGCTGGTGCCATGTGCCAGGAGCCTGGGATGTGAAGATAATTGAGTCGGACACTTAGGTGACTCGCCCGAGGGGGGACAGGATGGCTCAAGGTCACACAATGGGGAGGGAGGGAGGGCTTAAACTCCCACGCCCAGACCCTGGGCGATCCCTACCGTTATGCCTGCCTGCCAGTCCTCGACTGTGCGGCAAAAGCTGGGCATCACAGGGCCTCCGCACTTGCGTAAGCACCGTGGCACATGTTTCTGAAACAGTGCTTCTGAATTCATGAAAACGTAGAGTGAGTGTTGTTCCCAAGACACTGCAGGTGAAAGTGAGACATGAAGGACTGTTTTCTGCCAGGACACTCGGATGCAGGAGCCATCTTCACCCAGTTGGATCTGCACCCTGGCTCGGGCAAGGAGGGCAAGGCGAGCCCACTAACCCAGCCTGCAGAGTAGAGGCACCTGGGGGGACCCTCTGTGCCTGGCCTAACCTTGCCTCCAGGGGATGAAAGGCATCCCTGTGTGGCCACAGGAAGCTCCTGTCTGAGAGCAGATCCGAGCCAAGTCTCCAGCACCCTGGACAGGGCAGGACATGACTCACGCTCAGGAAGAGTCATCATCAGTTCAAACAGTCCCTGCCTCTCTCCCGCCATCATTCTAGTCTCTTGGGGAGCCATAAGTGTCAACTATGTCTTTTGTTTTCTGGATTCTGATGCTTTGACATCTGGGTCTTGCTGACCCTGGAGGGACTCCCCCTCCTAGGGTTAACCAGCTCCTAGAGATAGTAAACAACTCATCCACAAGGGTAATTTTCAAGTGCAAACTAATCAATCCAGAGCACACATACCCCCTTCTCCCCGACAGCCTCCTCCTTCATCAGCGCTCCTAAATTCCAGGCCACCATCTCCCATCCTAATCACTCCAAGCCCAGTCAGGTACTAGGAGCACCCTGATGCCCCAAAGCCCACTGAAATGATTCCCACCAGCCGACCCTAATCCTGCTCACCTTGCTTTGGCATTTCTTTCTGTCCAAACGCAGTTCCTGCCCCCACCCCCTGCCCTGCTCTCTAACTGATCCTGGAGCTCCCCTGTGAGGCTAACCACTCCTCCCCCTACTTCCTTGGGATTTTTGAGGAACTGTCTTTTCAATGACAACTCTCTTGATTTGTTGGCCTTAGCACGCTTCAACTTTTCCCTTAGTACATTACATTTTAAAATACCGTGCTCCTCTCAACCACCCTCCCCAGCCATCTTCCCCATGCTCCCACCCAAGGAGATCCCCCCACTTGGAGCACTGGTCCCACTTCTCCCCAGTCTTTGGGCTTTGGCTGAACTCCACTGAAAGCCTCTCTGTGCTTCCTCCAGGCCCCTCCCCATCCCCTTGCTCACCATCACATCATTGCTGCCTTGTCACATTGATGGCCAACCATCAGAGACAGTGACACCCTGGTGGAAGAGAAAGCCTGACATATGGATGGATGGATGGGTGGATGGATGTGAAGCCGAGGTGACTAACCAGCCTAACCCCCAGGCCCACTGCACACATCTCTTCCAAGAACAACAAGCTCAGCTCTCCCCTCTCAGCCAAACATGCCTGCTCAGAACTCCTGATTCTGTAAGAAAGCTACATGCCCACAGGCCCTCATTGCTCACTGCCCATCCTCTCCACCTGACCTCACCTTCCCATCCACTCCACAGTGTGCAACCCAGGCAGACAAGGAACAAGTCATGAAACTGGGGGCAAAGGATGCAGGTGGCTCAGCTATAGGTTTAATCCCTCTTTCCAGGTCCTCTCTGTGGATGGAATAAAGATACGTGGTTCTGTCTTTGGCAAATGGCAGGTGCAGGAGAGGAAGATTTGCTTGGGATGACCCACTGTGGACAGTGAGGAGACCAGGAAGAGCCTGAGTGCCGTGTGACCTCCTGCCCAGCGTCTGGGGTGGGGGCAGCAAGGGACAGAAAGGGACAGCTGTGCCTGGCACAGCCCTGATTCCCCAGACAACCTGCTATTTCTCCAGCCTGCCTAGTCGTTACCCTGCTCCCTTCTCACTACCTTCTCTCCTGGGCCTGGTGGCTATTCTTAGAGGAAAGGAAGAGATAAAGGATGACTGCTTTCCAGATACAAGATTACACTGCCCATAAGTAAGATACTAAAACATACAAACTCACAAGGGCAGAGGATTCTGATGGAGCCCTGGGAGGTGCCCCTCCTCCGCTTTGCTCCTGCACCAGCCCCACACACACCAGGAATCCCTGATCCAGCTCAGCTTTCTCCCTGTGCTCCTCGTGAACCAGGGCAGGCTGAGCAAAGCCCGAGCACCCCCTCAATCAGCACGACTGGGCTAAATAAACTGAGGGTCCTACCGGCAAAAACAGTGAAGAGTCATCACTGGGTTAGCACTTTCCGTGTGAAAGAGTGCTTTGGCCACACCTTCCCCCTTCCTCCCCATCCTGCCAAGGGGAAATGGGCCAGTAAGCCGGTGCTCAAGCATTCCCTGGCCCACCTTTGGCAGTGGCCAGGATTCCTGTGGGAAGGCCTACCACCGCCCCTCCACCCCGGACGAGCACACCACACAGTGTCTGCCCCCACCCCTTCTCTCCAGGCCAGGGTTGGACCTGAGGGGCAGATTGGGATAGGGGTCCATGCCAAGCTAGTCTCATTCTCCAGCTCAGCATTTACTGAGTTCCCCACTGGGGTTATGGCAAAAGTTTTGGAGCCCCTGTCTTCTCCATCGAGGTCCCTTGGAGAAGAAGGCTATGAGGTCCGTTCTGGCACAACATCCCATTTGCAACGTCTAGTCTACGGGCACAGCTGAATCATCTGAATGCCTCTTAAAAACACCAATTCCCAAGTGTTCTAACAAAAACATACACATGAATGGTCATTAGCAGGACTATTCACAGATACCAAAAGGTAGAAAAAGCCCACGTGCCCACCAAATGGTAAACAAATGTGGTATATCCATATAGTGGAATGCTATTTGGCCATTAAAAAAAGAAACGAAGCCCTGATATCTGCAACAGCACAGATGATCTTTGAAGTTAGGATGCTAAGTGCAAAAAGTCAGACACAAAAGGCACATACTACGTCATTCCACTTATAGGAAACTCCAAAATGGGCAAATCCATAGACAGAGAAAGCAGGTTAGTAGTTTCCAGGACCTGGAGAGAGGACAATAACGGGGAGTCACTGGTTCGTGAGGTTTCTTTCTGGGGTGATGAGAAGCTCTGGAAACTAGAGTGGTGATGGTTGCACAACACTGTGAAAGTCCTAAAAGCCACCGAGAGGGATTTAACTGATGAATTTTATATTATGTTGGATTTTAACATAATCTTACAAATAAAGAACCAAACAAAATAATTCTCAAAGCTTATCCCAAATCAAAATCTTCAGGATGGACCTGGAAATCCATATCTCTAACAAGCTCTGCCAGGGACTAAAATAAAGCAGAATTTAAAACCTGCGGTGCAGAAACCTCAGGCCCAGGTGGTTTGGGTGTCTTTCTAGGCCTAACACTGGGGGACACTGGAGCCCTCTCCTGGACCTCACAGCATCCTGCTGTGTCTGCTGTGTTCCCTGGGCTGAACTCTCATGGGCTCGTCTGCATAAGGAGTGGGAGTGTGAAAAACCAAGATCTGGCATCCGGTCCTGTCACTTCATGTCAAACAGAAGGAGACAAAGTGGAAACAGTGACAATTTTATTTTCTTGAGCTCCAAAACCACTGTAGATGGTGAGTGCAGCCGTAAAATTAAAAGACGCTTGCTCCTTGGAAGAAAAGCTATGACCAATCTCGACAGTTTGTCAGAGACGTCTGAGACATCAACAGAGACAAAGCAGAGACATCGCTTTGCTGACAAAAGGTCCGTCTAGTCAAAGCTATGGTTTTTCCAGTGACACATGTGGACATGAGAGCTGGACAATAAAGAAAGCTGAGTGCTGAAGAATTGACGCTTTTGAACTGTGGTGTTGGAGAAGACTCTTGAGAGTCCCTTGGACTGCAAGGAGATCCCACCAGTCCATCCTAAAGGAAATCAACCCTGAATATTCATTGGAAGGACTGATGTTGAAACTGAAGCTCTAACACTTTGACCACCTGAGGCAAAGAGCCAACTCACTAGAAAGCACTCTGATGCTGGGAAAGATTGAAGGCAGGAGGAAAAGGGGATGACAGAGGATGAGATGGTTGGATGGCATCATCAACTCAATGGACATGAACAAACTCAGGGAGATGGCGAAGGACAGGGAAGCCTGGTGTGTTGCAGTCCATGGGGTCACAAAGAGTAGATGACTCAGCAACTGAACAACAAAAATGAAAATCAGGCCCAGAATTTGGGCTGGAAGGAGAAGCCCTTTGTCTTGCTGCTTCCATTGAAAGTGGGAAGTGGGCCTGGGGTAGCAGGCAGGCACTGGTAGGTGGCCATCCAGCTACCTCTAGGTACAAGTGTGCCCACCAGGGACCAAACAGCAGTGTGCTAGGGGGTAAAAAGGCCAAGCCTGATGCTGGGCCTGAGGATCCCAGGGCCACCAGAATGTTGGCCAATGTTGGTGTCAGGGTGAGGTGATGCAGGCACCCACAGTGTGCAGGGGGTATGGAAGGCTTCCGGAACCCCAAAACTGGTCCTTAGAGGAGAGGATTCCCACAATGGGCCTTGAAGCACAGTGAGGAGCTCTGAGACATCAGGTTCCCTCTGACAGAAGAAAGAGTGTATAAGAGGTTCAGAGGGCAGGAGCTCTGGAGAGTGGAGAGTGGGGTTACTAGGAGAGAGGCAGGGGTCCCCTGAGACGACCCCGGCCCTACTCCAAGGCCCTGCAGGACCTGCCCTGGAGAGCTGTGCGCGTCCGTGTCTGCCCTCTGCCCTGACTCACCTTGCCAGGCGCACACATGGTCCCATCCAGGGGTGGCCCCTTCTTTGTCTTGCAAAAGTAGGGGTTGTCAGGGTGGCTGCACCACAGCTGTTTGCACGGGTCGAAGGTCCGGAACTGGAAGAGAGCAGCGGCAGCTGGCAGGCTGCCTCCCACTGCAGGGGCCCTCCAGGGTTGCCCGTCACCCCAGGCTCTCACGCATGGCTGCCCAGGACAGGCCTGCGTGTTGCCCTGAGCTCTGTGTGGTTCTGGTGCTGTGAGGATTTCGGGCGTACTTCATGCTTCATGACTGTACATGACGCAGGGACAGCGCCTTACGTCCCTGGGGGCTGCTGGGCCTCCCGAGCCTGCAGACCTTGGTGGCTACACCTTTCATGGAGCCTGGACCTCTTGTGGAGCCGGCTGGGCACCAGTGTGCTTGGCATGAAGGCTGGTTGGCATTCCTTTGGCCCAAGCAGGCGTCCCATGGGCACCCGCTATTCCCCGGCTGAACACTCCACTGCCTGAATCCCTCCCGAAGCGACGTCTGGACCAGCCAGGAGGGCACGGGGCACCCACTGGATATACAGCAGTAGGTGTGGGGAGAACCTGATGTTTGGAGGGCTGCTCCACCCCGTCCCGGGGAGCCACCCCGACACCAGCCACCTCCCAGGAGACCAGGCAGGTCTGGGCTAAGCTCCCGCTCAGCCCTTGCAGGTGTCCTGGGCTCCGACACTCACCGCGGTACACATCATGTAACCAAGGCCAAAGTCGAAACGGCACTGCTCGTTCATGGAGTAGTGCAGCCCGGGGAGCTGGGGCAGCGCCGGCCAGTCGTGGGTGAAGGGGTCATCCCGCAGGCAGTCATAGGAGCTGTGAGGGGACACGGGGCACCACGAGCTGCCTTCAGCACGACCGGGCTGTCCAGACCAGGCGGCGGCTGAGGCCCCCCATGGAGCCCTGGTGGTGGGGCGGCTTGCACACCCAGCCCTAAGGCTGTGTTACTATGGTTTCCTGTTGCACCTCTTTTCCTGGCATGGTTAGGCAGGATCTGTCATGCCTGGGCCCTAGGCATCCATTAAAGGTGCAGTGTCTGTAACCACTTTCCATCCAAAACTTAGCCCCCAACAATGGGATCCCCCCACTGCTGTCCCCCTCTGCCCTGCTTTGCACTTGGGGCTAGAGGCGCCCTCCTAGAGCTGAGTCCAGCACTCAGGTTCCTCCTCAGGGGACAGGGTGGTACTCACTGCAGGTAGCGGCTCAGCTCCTGCTGGCTGCAGCGGGACCAGTGGAAGCGATGGAAGGCTGCCTGCACCAGGGGCGCCATGATGCTGCCCAGCCGCACCTCGTCACCGCAGCGGTTGCCCTGCCCATCATGCTCCATGCCCAGCCTGTGAGAGGAGCCAAGACAGCCTCACTGGACCCTCACCTGTCAGCCCCACCCCCTCCAGACGCCGGGAGGGGACCCCGACCTCCCTGAGCTGACTCCCCTCGCCCTTAGCTGGCCTGGTCAGCCCTGAGCCAGGTGGTACCTGATTTCTCCCAGCTGGATTTTAGAGCTGGGGCGCTCTGAGGGGAAAGCATCCAGCAGCAGGCCCTGCAGGGTCCTGTCCCCAAGGCAGAGCGCTGCGGCATGAGAAAGCAGCGGAGGTGGAGGCAGCCACTGCCCTCCCTACACACCAGCAGCATGCACACCCGAGCTCCAGCTCTCTGTTCCTGGGGAAGGCTCCCTTGCACCCTCATCTACAGAATTGGATGAGAAGACCCTCCTGCCCAACTGCTTCAATGGCATAATGAGTGGGCAGCCCCCCCCTGCTGCCTGGCCCTCGGTGGAAAGCGGGCCTGCTGCCTGCCCAGTGCAGCACGGGGTCAGGACATCACATCCGAGGGGCTTGTCATCCAGGGTGTGTCCCTCTCAGGGCGCAGAGGAGAAGCGGGGCCCCTTGAGCCCCAACCTGCCTCAGGCAGCAGGGCCTGCTGAGGCCACTTACACATGGCCAGTCTCGTGGGCCACCACGAACGCAGAGGAGAAGCCGTCCTCGTGGTTCAGCGTGCAGCTGCGGACGGGGTGGCACATCCCAGTGACAGGAGCATAGCCTGGGAGAGACAAAGGGGGCTCAGAGCCCTCCCCACGTGGAGGGGCCCAGACCCCAACATGTCCTGGCATCACCAGAGCAAACGAGCACAGCCAACTGCCCTCAAGGCTGGCACAGCTCGAGACCAGCTTTCCCCTCCCCTAGGGGAGCGGGCCTCAGCCCTGCCCATCAGCAGCCACCCTGCAGCCAGCTCAGTTTCCCGTGTCCAGGTCTTATCTGCCAAGACTTTCTGCCACCTTGGTAGCCTCCTGCCCACTGTTCTCTTTCAGGGCACCTTCCACTTTCCTCCCCCTCTTGGCTGAGTGGCCTTTTGATCCCCGAGGCTGCAGGTTGCTTCCTGGGCTGTAGGCACTCTGGCCCTGGTGCCTGGCACCACACCCTGAGCCCGCTCCCTCGGGGCCTCCCTGGGGCCTCTGAGACCTCAGCTGGCCCCTTTCCCACAGTGCACAGATGGCTGCAGGGAGGGTGGTCCCAGGCTGTTCAGGGCAGTGCTGTGCTGCCTGCTGAGCTGTGCAGAGGAGACCGACTATGTAGACTGGCACGCAGACCACAGATGATGAGGCTCCTGGAGCCCTTGGCCTGGGAACCCTGTGCTCTGACTGGGGAGATTCTGAACCACATTCCTGCTGAGGGGTCCAGGGGTCTGTCCTGGGCAAGGCACCCCCAGAGGTGGAGAATGGGGATCAGAGGGGGGAGGGCAGCTGCAGCAGACTAACCTCTGATGTGAGAAGCCACAGACCCTCCAGCCACCGCTCAACCCACCAAGGGCTCCCGAAGAGCCACTGAATTAACAGGTCACAGTGAGGACACACAGTGGGTTTTGCCTGCCCAGTTACAGCGTGTGGGCCAAGGAAGAAGTTGGGAATGGAGTCTCACAAGGAGAGAGGGCAGGGAGGAGGCAGGAGCCTGAACCGCCTGAGCAGGCAGGTGGGAAGGCCACCCTGTGATGTGACTGGTCTGCAGAAGGATGATCCCCCCTGACTGGGCTGATCCTGATCACAGGGAGTCTTAAGATGCCCCCAGGGAAGGACCACGTTCCCGCCCACGGGGAGAGGCAGAGTGACGGGAGGGCATGATGATCCCACCCAACATGGAGGAAATCCAGACAGTGGGGCCTCGCCACTTGCCACTGGGTGAGATACAGAAGTGTGTGCAGAGCGTGTGTGCCAGGCAAGGCCTCTGTTTAAAGACCTGGGCATCCTGGAGGCTGTCAGCCACAAATCAGCATCGCCATGGGCACTTGCCATCTGCCCATGGTTAAATCAGGTGCCGCTGTACCTGCTGACCTTCAACACCCCCTGAAAGGGGTTCAGGGTGGAGATCAGGGATGAGGCGCTCTGTGCTCTGGGAAAAACTGGCGGGACAGGTCTTCAGATACTTATGTTCAGGGGCCAATTTTATGAGCTCAATTCTTGAATCTCCTTGTAACTTGAAAAGCACTAAATTCCTTTATGGTGATGTCTGCTCCTCATGACTAACAGGAATTCTCAAGAGACCAACAGAAACCTTCTGCAAAAAAATACATACTTGATTGCACGTGTTCCCTCTTCACTAAAATCACAAGTGTACTGACCTTCCCCACTACCTCTTTGGAGCAGTTTCTCAGAGCTATCTGAAATGCTGTCTCCCAGGCTATAGGCCTCGTTTTGCCCCAAATAAAACTTAACTCGCAACTCTCAGGTCATGTACTTTTTTAAGTCAGCAAGACCCAGAAAATTAGAAACCCGGACTGTCCCCCCACTGAGCCTCACTCATCTGAGACCCCACAGAGAGGTCCTAGGCAATGTGCTCCAAGAGAAAAATACAGAAAGGAAGAAGCGTGACCAGGGAGTGCTGGTTTCAGAACTGTCTAAAAGCAGTATACCCAACCATTGTCTATTTCCCTTCTAATAAACAGGAAAATATGTGTCTTAAAGTATTTTTTTGCTCTGCAGATTTTGAGATGCTTGTTCTTGAATCAGCGCCAGGGCCAACCTTTGTGGTCTTCTCTTTGTCCTTTGTATGCAAAGCCTGCATATGAATATGTGCCTCAGTCTGTATTTCTCATTCACCCACACTAGCATTACATAAACATTTAGGATCTGAAGATTTGAAAATGTATCTATATCTTTTCTTTATATCCTCCATTCTTAGTTTATTTTGCTATTATTTTCTTTCCAGATATCCTTTTAGATAGACAGTGTTCTTCCTGGATTAAGCCTCTACATCAATTTTTCTCTCATATTTTGATCCTTTTTGGTGCCCTTGACTTTTTATCTCAGCTTTTGAATTTTCCATTTCACCCACTGAGAAATGGAATATTTCTCCCCATATCAGTAAAGAAAGGATGTCACAGCATCAGCAGTTGCAGCCACCATGGATGGTGAGCTGGTGAGCCCCGAGGAAACTCAGGATGTGAAAACATTGGATACTGGCCCCAGATGGCTGAGACGCATATCAAAGGAATGATTTCAGTGAGCCCAGACTCCCGCATCTTCCCACACATAGAAAAGCACTTAATTCCTTATCTTGAGATTTCCGTTTTCTTCAATTAACAGTAAGCTTTGTTCTTATTAGCTGCCCTTTGTTGCAAAACTCCTACATATCCTAGCCCCCCTCGCCTCTTAAGAGCAGCTCAGTTCTCTCAGGGTTACTTGAGATGCTGTCCCCCAGGACTGAAGTGCTAAACATTTCTGATGAATTAAAACACACACACAACTTTCAGGTCAGACATTTAATTTTTTAGTCAACACCATCAAATCTTTAATGAAAACCCTTTTTTTCTCTGATTCTTCTTTGTAGCCTGGTCTGAGTTTACAGATATATTTCCTCAAACATTTTGGAGATATGACTTTATAAAAATGTACTTTTCCCTTCTCCAAATTATCTGTTTCCTCTGGAGTTAGCTTTTTAATTTTATTTTACATGTCGGTCCATCTTTTTCATCCTTTCCCTTTTTTTTTTTTAATATCTGGTAATTCTTGGCTGTCCTTTCACATTTTTAAATGAAGAATGAAGTCACTTAATATAAAGGTTGTGTTGGTTTCTCTCCCACAGAACAGTTCTGCTCCCTGTTAGAGCTCTCACCCGGACAAAGGGGGACAGAGGGCTCTGTCAGCTGGCCACACAGACGGGCTTGAAAGGGAGCAAGCAACCCCTCATGGTGGAGAGGCAACACCACCAACCAGGAGGCAAAGTGATCACACCTGTGTGGCCACCCCGCTGACCAAGAAATAAAACTGTCCCCACACTGCAGAAGCCTCTTCTCGGTTCCAACAGCAACTCCCTCCCTCCTGCCCACTCTCCTGACTGTGAACACTACGGATCAGTTTTGCCCACTTCCAACCCTAAAATAAGTGGAGTCATGAGTATATATTCTTCTCTGACTGTCTTATTTCACTTATTTAACAGTCACTGTGTGAGATCTTCAACTATGATTGTAGACTTGTCAGTTTTTTCTTTTAGATCTTTCAGTCTTATATAGTTTGAATTTTTAAGTAAAGTCCCTTATCTTTTAAAGATTGAAAATTTATTCAAATTTGTTTTACAAAAGGTGGAGGAAGCAAGGGCTTCCCAGGTGGCACTAGTGGTAAAGAACCCACTTGCCAATGAAGGAGACATAAGAGATGCGGGTTCAATCCCCGAGTAGGGAAGAATCCCTGGAGGAGGGCACCGTAACTCCTCCAGTATTCTTGCCTGGAGAATCCCATAGACAGAGGAGCTGGGTGGGCTACAGTCCATGGGGTCGCAAAAGAGTGGGACACGACTAAAGTGGCTTAGCAAGCACGCACGGAGGAAGCAAACAACTTAAACCCAGCCTCAGAGCTTGTCTGGCCCCCAGGCTGCCAGCCCCAGACTCTGCCCATTTCACTCCCTTTGATCTTCCCTGTCCCCTGAGAGATGCAGTTTCCTGGGGGACATGTCAGAGTTCCTGGTAGTTTTGAAGAGCCAGGAGGAGACTAGCACTTACCCTCAACCCCGACACCCTTCTCAGCACTTACCCCCTTGCCCAGACACCCCTCTCATCCCAGGCCAAGGCTGCTGGGGGCCCTGGCAGGGTCAGGCACTCACGTGCAGCCCCCCTCCTTTCTGTGTCCCCGCAGGCCCGAGGCTCACCTTGCATGCCCGAGGGCCCGAAGTCCTGCCGTGTGAGGAATATGGCGTGATCGTGGTACTCGTCGTGATCAGTGTCTGGCTTCTGCTGGAGGTAGGCCCAGCGGCAAACATTCTCCAGACTTTGAGAGGGGTTCCCAATCTCAATGAGACTCATGGACTGCAGGGGCAGGAGAGACAACAGAGACAGATTGGTATCTGGTGGCCCAGATGGGAGTTGAGCAGACTCCGTAGACTGGGGACCTGGCCCAAGTGGCCTCTCAAGAATTCCCTCCCACGTGGCTCCATTCTCCAGAGTGGTAGAAAAGCTCCCTGGCCACACAGACCTGCCTGAGCTTCCACACAAAGTCACTGCATCATTTTGGGTGAGACACAGGAACAAAACTCTGAGGCCTCAAAGCCTCAAAGGGTCCATTCAGTCCCCCACCCCCACCTCCAAGGTCCCTGCATCCTACTTGGCGCCTGCTCTGTGCAAGCTCTGGCCAGGAGGCCAATGCAGTGGGCCTCGGTTACCCCAAAGAGTTCACACTCTGGCAGGATCTGGGACAGGGAAGACAGAACTCCCAATATGGCTACAAGCCCAAAGAAGAGGAAAGGAACCCTGTGTTTCCCCCTTGATATAAGCTATTTGCAGAAAACAACACAAGGGAGGGGAAAACTCTGCAGCACATACAGTGAAGGAGCCACATAAGGAACAGGACCACTGCGATAATTCCCGCAGGAGCCATGGGCAGGAAGCCACCGGGAGCAACCGCATTCCATTTGTACCATGACACATGCCTGCTAGCCAAGGCTGACCACCAGACTGGCAGTATCGCAGGCCAGTCTGCCTCATGGCATTGGCATTCACTCTCCTACTCAGTTTTCACAGTTACCCAGAAAGGCAAGAAACTGAGGCTCAGAGAGGTCAAGTAACTTGCCCCAGGTCACACAGCTCAGAAGCCTAAAGCCGAATGTCTATATTCCATCCACTTCCCTAAACTCCCTTTCCAAATAAAACACACACCGTATCGTCTCAGAATCAGGTCTCACAAGCTGCACTCACCCCTTTTCTATCTGCAGTCAGCAGGCATTCCGGTTTCTGCTCTCACCACATACTCCTACCATCCAAGCGGTTCCCTCTAGGCAAACCTGTCCATAAAGTAGAGCTATGCATTCCTTGGTAGACCTGAAAACATACATTTTGCCTCTTCTCTTGCATAAACAAATCCAACAAGCATAGTCACATATTTCTCTTTGTGTGTATAAGTAGAATGGATTTGGGCTGTATTTATAGGGCACTGTTAGTAAGCCAGCATGTTGCAGAAGAAGGAAGAATGAGTCAAGGCCAGGGAAAACCCGTCATTGCCAGGCATCCCGTGAGTTACCCAAGTCAATGGTTTACAAGACAGTGGATCTGTTCCCACGTCCTAAGCACAGAGCCAATTGCTCCTGAGAGATGAAAATACTTGTTTTAACAGCATTCAGTGAGTCCTAATGAAGTCAGTCACAGATAGGAACGAGAGATCTGGTGGCTGGGACCTACTGGACATTCCCCAGAGATGGACAGCCCCAGAGGATGCTGGGAAAGGGGAAGAGAGGCACCTTACTGCCCTCCCTGTGACTGGGAAAGCATGTGACTACCTCCGGCCAATTAGTTGCAATCAAAAGTGATGTGTGTCTCTTCCTGGTCTGAGCACTTTATTGCCCACATGAGAGCCTTTGGAGATCTCTCCTGGCTGGCATGGGAAACAGCGACCAGGCTGCTCTGTCGCCCAGGTCCTGAGTGAAAATGAGACCAGGGTCCGATGCCAATTCACACTGAAGACACCAGTGTGAGCAAGAAATCAAGCTGTGTTGTTGTAAGCTGCTGGGACATGGAGCTGGTTTGCTTCTGCAGCACAGTCTTGCCCACCCCAAGTGACACAGAAGGGGCAAAGGAAGGGGACATGGCATCTGTATCTCATCCAAGCAGGTCAGCCCAAAACACTACCAGGAGATCACTGCCTCCAGAAAACCTTGAGAAGCCACAGCTCTGGAGGAGGAAGCAAGACAAAGAGTCTCCTTTCTAGGGAAGGAACTTTGGGTGGAATGAGAAGGAAGGGAACTTCAGGGATGGATCTAGTTTGGTGCTTGAGTTTGGACCCCATTGGGCTTAAGAGTGCCACCCCAGTTTGGACCACAAGGGCCACTGACCATCACTCGATCAAGGAAGGATGCAGAGCCCCCATGGGAGGGGGACCCTCCAGCTCCACAAAGCCCAAGACACGTGCAGATCACTCAGTCGTGTCCAGTCTTTGCAAGCCCCATGGACTGTAGCCCGCCAGGCTCCTTGTTCATGGAGTTCTCCAGGCAAGAATACTGGAGTGGGTGGCCATTCCCTTCTCCAGGGGTGGAACTGGGCTTTCCTGCATTGCAGGCAGACTCTTTACCATCTTAGCCACCAGGAGAGCCCGGAGCCTTGCTAAGCCACTTCCAGCAGAAGGACCTTGTTCTCTTTAGGGCCATGTCTCTCAGCCCAAACATCAGGGGACCGAACCCCTGGTTGGTTACAGTTACTTTTGCCTGCGTTCTTCTGACAACAACAGCCCAATCTCCCTCTGGTAAAATATCTCCTCTGTTAATCTGGGTCTGACCTCGGGCTCAGCGGCAGGAGAGGTCAAGCCCAGACAACCCCACCTAGCACCTTCCCAGCACCACGATGGTTGGGGCCAAGGAGTTGGAAAGGTGTGTGACTGTGAGGCTGGAGCTTCCCCCAGAGCAGAGAATTCCAGGGAAGGAAGAAACCAGAACAGACAGAGTGTGGCCTGGGGTGGAGAGAGCTTGATTCCCAGTGTCCTCACACCACCACGTGGCTTACCCAGGCCTGAAACCAGCTGCCCACAGGCCCGTTTATTTCCTGCAGCCATGAAATTAATAGACGCTTAAGCCTTAGAAGAAAAGCTATGACAAACCTAGACAGTCTGTTAAAAAGCAGAGACATCACTTTGCCAACAAAGATCCATATAGTCAAAGCTATGGTTTTTTCCAGCAGTCATGTATGGATGTGAGAGTTGGAACATAAAGAAAGCTGAGAGCTGAAGAATTCATGCTTTCGAACTGTGGTGCTGGAGAAGACTCTTAATAAAAGACTCAAACCAGCCAATCCTAAGGAAATTAGTCCTGAATATTCATTGGAAGGACTGATGTTGAAGCTGAAACTCCAACACTCTGGCCACCTGATGTGAAGAGCCAACTCATTGGAAAAGACCCTGATGCTGGGAAAGATTGAGGACAGGAGAAGGGGTCAACAGAGGATGAGATGGTTGAATGGCATCACTGACTCAATGGACATGAGTTTGAGCAAGCTCCAGGAGATAGCAAAAGACAGAGAAGCCTGGCTTGCTGCAGCCAGTGGGGTTCCAAACAGTCGGATATGACTTAGCAAATAACAATGAATAACAATAACATAATGAGTTATTTCCAAACTTTATGATCTGAAAAGTTTGGAAATCTGAAAAGAGTTTCCCTGGTGGCTCAGATGGTAAAGAATCAGCCTGCAATGCAGGAAACTCTGGTTTCATCCTTGGGTCGGGAACATCCCCTGGAGAAGGGAATGGCTACTCACTCCAGTATTCTTGCCTGGAGAATTCCATGGAGAGAGGAGCCCAGTGGGCTACAGTCCATGAGGGTCGCAGAGAGTTAGACACAACTGAGTGACTAACACACACACACACATGATCTGAAAAACCCCAAACACGTGTTATCTCATGGTTCCTGGGTTAGTAATCCAAAGGCAATCCAGTAGGGTCCTCTACTCAAGGTTCTCCCGTGAGATTGCTGGCAGCTGAGACTGGGGCTGCAATCTCAGCTGAAGACTCCCCTGGGTGGGACAAACTCCCACACTCATTCATGTGGTTACTGGCAGGATCCAGTTCCTCACGTGCTGCTGGACCTACGGCTCCTTGCCACCTCACATGGACCTCGCCACAGAGCAGTCACACAGGGCAGCTTGCTTCCCCCAGCATGAGTGACCTGGGAGAGCATATCTGAGACACAAGCCATAGTCCAGTTAGAGGCAAATCTCGGTCCTGCCCACACCTGCAGGGAAAGGACTATAGCAGGGAGTGACCACCAAGATGTGGGCTCACAGGGGCCATCCTAGTGCCTGCTTGCAGCAGAGATGTGTCCCACATATGTTGTCAGGAAATTCCTCCCATGAAAGTCAACTGGAGTTGTGTTATTGTCACTCGCAGCTGAAAGACCATGAGCAGCGGACTTCCTCCTTGGAGACTCGTGGGAAGCCCAGTCGAGTGCACTGGCTGGATGGTTGGAGGGCTCAGCTAGTGTGTCCAGCACCAGTGGGAGAGAAGCTCTAGTCACATTTTTGAAGAGAAGTCAAGAGTCCCAACTAGAAAGACACATGGTGTCAGGGCCAGAGAACAGGAATAAGGGCATGGAGTTGGAGACAAAGCCAAAGGGTTAAACGAGGTGAGAACAAGCAGTCTGGGGGCTCAGAGAGAGGCCTGACTGCTCAGGGAGTGGGCTCACTGGAAGTGATGGGTTGGTGTTGCAAACCCAATGCCCACAGGCCAAGGCTGGTGATGTGAGTCAGTGAGGCAGGTTGGCTCAAAGAAAAGCAAATCTGTCTTTTGTTTGCCAGTTTAGAAGTTTACAGAAGAATATTTCCCTGTTATGATAAAGAAGTTGGGGTGATAAGGAGTGGCAAGAACTGGCAAACCAAGGAGCCCATGCCCCGATGCAGGGGCAACAATACTCAGCCCCAGCTCCATGGGCATGGTATGCAAGAACAGAGCCCAGAGCTGTCGCCGGACTGATCTCTCAGGCCAGTCTTTACATTTTACAAAGGTGTGTGTGTGTGTGTGTGTGTGTGTGTGTGTGTGTGTGTCTGCAAGTTGCTCGGTCATGTCGGACTCTTTGCAACCCCATGGATTATATAGCCCGCCAGGATCCTCTGTCCAGGGAGTTTTCTAGGCAAGAATACTGGAGGGGGTTGCCACTCCCTTCTCCAGGGGGGTCTTCCTGACCCAGGGATCAAACCTGGGTCTTCTGCATTGCAGGTGGATTCTTTGCCATCTGAGCCACCTGCGAAGCCCACAAAGAAGTTCTGTGGACCAAAGACAACACATCCCTCACGTCACCAGCGGAGAAGGAAATGGCAACCCACTCCAGTGTTCTTGCCGCGAGAATCCCAGGGATTGGGGAGCCTGGTGGGCTGCCGTCTATGGGGTTGCACAGAGTTGGACATGACTGAAGCGACTTAGCAGCAGCAGCAGCATGTCACCAGGTAAGGAACCCTGGAATAAAGGCCCTTCTGGGCTGGACCCAACACTGGCATGCTGGTGAGTGCCTCCTGCCTCCCAGACACCAGGCCCTTGGATTCAGCCCAGGTTCCTAGGCCCTCTCAGCAGCCACCGTGATCTCACTGCTGTGGCAGGATAATTTACTGAAGTATTGATCTGCATTTTGTTCTTGCCTTGTCTTCCCTTCCTCCACTCCAAGAAGCAGCCCATCACTCCTGTTTTCCAGGCCCACGGGGGTCTGTGCTGCAGGACGCAGAGCAGAAGTTGTCTGGGACTCTCTCCCTGCTTTTGGGCTCCGAGGAGACTCCCCAAGGAGAGGGGCAGAAGGAAGGGCTAGTAGGGGTTCCACCAGGACGAGGTGGCCCTGAAGAGGCAGATCACAAAAAAAGCAGTGGCCATGTGCCGGGCCCTGGGAACCTGCAGCCCAGATGGGGCCTGGAGGAAGGTGATGTCAGCGTCTGACATCCACAGTCCGGAGCTGCTTGGACTTCCTGTTTCTTTGCCCACGTCCCACTTCTCCGAAGGTTCTGGCCATTCTCAAGGAATTAAGGGCTGGTATCGTCCTCCATGCTGGCCTGGAGAGCTCACGAGGGTGCAGTGTGCCTCGTGCTGTGTGGCAGGTGCCAGACCTGTATGCATTTTAGAAAGAGCTGAGTCAGTGAGGAGAGAGGACACAGTCAGGACCGTGAGGCGGCAGGAGACGAGCGAGCCAGCTGGAAGGGGAAGGAAGCATGGTTTCTGGCCATGGAGGTTGTGGAGGAGGCACGGGAGAGGCCCACACACGCGCATCCAAAGGGAGAGTCCGCAGTGCCCTGGGACACAGGCCAGAGAAGGTCTTTTCAGGCCCAGGTTTCCTCCTTGGTAAAAGTTCAGCAATTTTCCCTTGGGGAGCTCTGCTGCTTCTCAGGTGCAGCTCCCGGGGGAATCGTTTAAAGCCAGCTGGGGATTCAAGTAAGGTCAGCGGATCCGAGGCTCAAAAGAATCAAAACACCAGGTGAAGGAGGCTTGCCCAGAGGCAACCCCCACCCCCAAACAACCACCCACGAGCTTCTAGGCAGAAGGCTGCACCCCAGACTCAACTCTTCCTTGGCTTACTTCTCCCCCTTCCTGAGAGCTGCCAGCCTTCCCATCGGTTCTGCCTGCCTTGAAGGGCTCTTCACAGACAGAGCTGTCCAGGCAGAGGGCCCAGGAGGGAGGTCTGGACACCCACAAGGGTCACTCGGGCTCTGCTGGGATCTCCCCACGCTGCTCTGCCACCTGAATCACACTCACAGCCCTCCATCCCCTGTCTTTGCCACGTATCACGCAGCACATGGACTGTAGTCCTATCCAAGCAAGGACAAGAGACATGTCTATCTTTCTTTCAGAAGCGATGGCGATCCGTGCCGCCATAATAGTGTGTGTGAATGTCCGGGCTGATGCTCTGAAGAATATCAACAGCGCTGAAAAGAGAGGCAAACGCCAGGTGCCCATGCTCCAAAGTCATCGACGGGCTTCGAACTGTGATGATGAAGGGTGGTCACTTTGGCGAATTCGACATCACCGAGGATCACAGAGCTGGGAAAGCTATGAGCTTCACAGGCAGGCTGAATAAGTGTGGGGCGCTCAGTCTCAGATTTGATGCACACCTCAAGGGCCTAGGAAAATGGCAGAATAACCTGCTCCCACCCCGTCAGCTTGGTTTCACTGTCCTGACAACCTCCGCGGGCATCAAAGACCACGAAGAAGCGAGACGAAAGCACACAGAAGGAAACAAATCTTTGGATTCTTTTTCTAGGGACGTAATACATACAAATAAAATGCCTCAGAGGGGCGCCTGGAAGCCACGCCACCTCTGAAGGCGTTCTCTGTGTGGGGCCGTATCTCCCCTACGCAGGCAGGACAGGAAAGGAAGGGCGAGAGACGAGGCGGCCACCAGGTGGCGCTGCTGCCGCAGGAACAGCAGCGGGAGCCTCGTGCGCCTGAATCAAAGGGCTGCTTGCTGCTGCTCTTGAGACGCTGGCCACTGGCTCAAACGGAACCACGGAGGCCCCAGCCAGCCTCTGGGGTCCCACATTAAACAAATCAATTAAGACTTCTGCAGAAAGTTCTGTCCCAATCTCTGCTCTCTCACATCTCCATTGTTTGCTCTAGAATGAGCTGAATTATTTATGCTCTTATCTCCTTTAGTCAAGGAGACAGGAGAAAAGCGGGACCAGCAGCGCGGAGGCTCCGCAGGTTCCAGGATGTATCAGGGAATCCCTCAGATCACCAATCCCACACACCAAGGTACCTGCGAGTGATGGTGCGGCTCCCCAGGCAGCTCGGGGCCCTGGGGGTGGAAGCTTGCTTCGCTGTCATCGGCCCTGTGCCCCTGGACATGTTCCCTACATCACTGTCCCGGGCGCCCCCTCCTCAACCGCAGCGTACAGCTGGGAGCTCAGGCGCTTCCGGCCACGGCGATCAGCATCTTCAATATTCTCATCCAGCGCGAGCCAAGCGAAACCTTCTCAACTGCTCTGACCCCAGAGGGTCCTCCCCGACCCCACCTCGCAAATCCGCCCTCCCAAAGAAGCACAACACAGGACCGCGTGCACAGAGTGGAGTCCAGATCTGCTGGGTTCAAGAAAGCAGAGCCCCCTTCTCAACCTCGACACTGCTAAAATTCTCTGCGGTGGGGGCCAGTCTGCGCACTGAATGATGTTGAAGAGCATCCTGACTTCTTCCTGCTAGACCCCATGAGCACCTCCAAGGTGGGGGGCTGCAAAATCGCCCTCTGAGGGGAGCCCTGCCATGGGAAACCCCCAAGGGAAGCAAACCCAAGGAGCCCTGTGGAAAAACAGCCCAACCCAGCCTCCCTGAGCAAAGCCGCTTGCTCCCTGTTGTGTGACTTCGGCAGTCCTCACCTGTCCTGTAGGCGGTGGGTGGTGAGGTAAGTGCCCCAGAGAGCTGCTGTGAGGGTAGGTGAGGTGAGTGAAGTCACACGAGGGGCTGCAGACAGGACCCGACCCAAAGAGGGCACTGCAGGCTGAAACTTGCAAGAACCCTCGCTCCTGCGGCCATTGCTAGTGTGCGCTCACCTTACAGGGGACCCTAAGGCTCAGTGATGGTAAATGACTCACAAGGACCAACAGGAGCCAGAATTAACACCAAGCTGGGGGTCTTCTCCAGGCTGCTCTTGGGTGCCAGGGACTACCTGGAGCTCAAACCTCACCACAGGCATCCACACTCCCAACACCAGTGAGGGCTAGAAGGCGTGATCCATATTTCTGTGCTCAGGACTCCCAGATCATCAAGGCACATTCCAGGCATCCTCCCGGAGGCTGGGAATCTATTCCCAGAGAAAGCCAAGCTGCCAGCTCAAGACTCTTCAAGTGAACCTTCCCAGCTCAAGCCTGTAGGGCACACATGTGCCTCCATTGCTTCCTGTTCTTCTCTGGACCCTGGAGACTCTGGCTCAGGAGGTGGGCCACAGTGGCCAGGGGCTGGGCACCAGGCCTGGCGCCAAGTGGTTGGGGGTTGGGACTCAGACTCTGAGGAAACCAGGGGGCTGTCCCTGGGATGTTCTGAATCCCCTACACAGCCCCCACACCGTCAGGGAAGCAGAGGTCCATATCGGGTCAGCAATGGCCTGGCATATGCAGGAAGAGGGCGGTGGCACCAGCCCCTTGAACGCTGAGCCCAGCCCCAGCACTTTCTTCTCTTGCCTTCCCCTGAGAGACTCACAGTCAGAATTTCTCCGACCCTTCGCCTCTAATGCTGAAAAATTCCTAGGAGCCTTCCATACTTTGTCCTGACCTGGTCTTTCACAACAAGATACCTTATGTTCTTTGACTGTCCCCAAGTCTCTGATTTCCATTTGCTTTGATTTTCATCATCTTAGGAAATATTTAAAATGAGAACAGTTCAGTAGCTTTGGTTCCTTCTCAAAAAAATCAATTGAAAAGCCAGTTGCTATGCAACCCTCAAGCATTGCTGATGTTCTGCTCCCTGGCTGATGGCATATTGTATAAAATAAGATAATCTCTTTTCTTCTGCTGAGTTTTTTTTTTTTTTTTTAAGAAATGGAGAAAAATGTTGTTTTAGGAAAAACTTGAGATAACTCAGAGGCTCCTCATAAGCTGGAAGACAAACAACATGTCCTTTGCACAAGTCCTCCTGATTTTATCCCCAGCGGGCCTCGGTGGGGCCTGGGACAGGTGCAAGGGGAGCAGAGGGCAGGGAAGCTGGGCTGCTTCCATCACAGCTTGGAATGAATAGCAAATCTGAATACCCAGGCCACCTTCTGCCCCCAGTCTGGGTCTCGATCTCACTGCTCCCAGACCTACCCCCTTGCCCTGACTCTGCAGACCTTGGAAGACACAGCTCAGGGCCCTCTCCTGGCAGGGGTCAGCCTGCAGTCCCCTTGGCCTTTCTGTGCTTCAAGCCTTGCAGGGACAGGGCCTCACTCACTGTCAGGAAGCACGTGGCTCCTTTAAGAGCAGCTCATCAGAATCCATTCTCCTTGGGAGCCAAACTCTATTTGTGACTCTCACCCAGAAGCCCTTCCTGGCTTTTCCCGCAACAAGCAGAGCTCACTCCCTCTACACGAGTGCCAGCCAGGCAGTCCCCTCCGGATCACCCCACCCAGGACGCCCGGTGTCCTGTCTCCTTCGTGGTGCTCACCACTCCGAAACGACCTTATTTACTGGTGAACTCACGGGGAGCTGGTGCCCCAGGCCTGGGGGCAGGCACATCCCAGGATCCATTTGCCCAAGAGATGGGTCCTCCCGCTTCCGGAGGTCCCTGAGAGCCCTGGAAACAGGGCCTTACCCCCAGAACTCTGCCAGGTGGTGTCTGTGGCTGGTGGACACAAACTGTTATCAACCACAATGAGATAAGTACAGAAATGGGAAACTTTCATAGCAGTTTGATGGACTGACTTTATGTCTATGGAATTTAATAATAAAAAGTCGGGGCTGGTATTCATGAATAATCTTGGTTTTGTCACATTTCCCTTTTCCAGTTAAACGTACTTACAGAAATATTGGTCAGTGGTGCGACCTCCGGCTCTGAGGCGTTCTGTCTGTCTGGCCTGGCCTCCTTGGCCCTGGCACCTACTCTGCAGCGACTGTCACTGACAGACTTCCTGTTTGATTGCTTCAGGTCCATGGAGTGACCCCTCCTTTCCCAAGGGTGTCTCCCCTGAGCCACAGCCAAGCATCCCACACCGTCCCTGGGCTCCTGTGCGAGGTGCGCCCACTCCAGAGCCCCACCCCTCTGCATGCGATGTCTGTCCAGCACCGGCCTCCCTGGATGTGGTCAGCCAGCCATGTCCTCCTGACTCTCCTATCCCCCCAACCTGTGTTTCTGCAGCGTGTCCTCCCCGGGGAAAGTGAGATTCCCCACCTTGGACCCCACTTGCCTCTTAAAATCCCGCAACTTGCTGAGGAGGCCAGAGTCTGGCCCTGTACCTTTCTGGAACCCTGCAGGACACACAGGCTCTGAGGGGCGACAGCCTTCCCCATGGTTTCCTGAGAACAGGAAGGGTGTGGAGGTAGGGGCGGCGGGCAGGGCATGGGGCAGGGCCTGGGGGAGGCTCTGCTGCAGGAGACGGCTGGGCCCCGCTCCGTCCCTGGGCCCAGGCAAGGGGCAGCAGTATCTTGTCCTTTGTGGCCAGGCTTGGGGGCTGGGGATGGATACGGGCACCGAACTCCACATCCTAGCATGTCCTCTGTCTTGACACCTCTGAACTCCATGGCAGAGGTCTGAGTCTGGTCAGCTGTGCCCTGCTAGGCTACAGCGGGTGCAGTCTGCGCTCTGCCGAAAGCACGCATCGAGCTCCACTTTCTCCCTTCCTGCCACCTCACCACCACGGATTCCCAGCTTCCCAGCAGGAAGTCAGGGAAGTGAGCGGGGACCTCGGGCCCCCTGTGCCCTCTCACTTCTCACTGCATCGGTCCTGGTCTCGCTGGAGCTGTCCCACTGCCCAGGTGGGCTGCGGCCACCTATCTTGTTGGCCAGGGGCTCCGGTTAGCCCCATGGCCCGCCCTCCCCATACCATCCGCAGAAAGAGGAGCGTCACAAGGGGCCCATGCCCACTCCCCTTACCCTCACTCTACCTGTGGGGGACTCCGAGGGTATCAACATGGCCCAGGCAAAGCAGAACCCCTCCCGACAAGGTGGAACGTAAGGAGCTGTGGCCAGACTGGCCGTGGCCATGAGGGCAGGCCCTGCCACACTTCATAACCTGACCTCACCTGCAGGCGAGGCCATGCACTGGTGGCAGCCTGCATCCCCCTCTAGCCGATGTGGCTTGCTCGAAGTTTCCACAGACACTCGGGTGACTGAGGTCCCAGGCCCAGGCCCAGGAAAGGCAAGATTGCCCACAGGGTGGAAGAACACAGAGGCCTCTCCACTACCTCCAAGCCATCACAGAGAAGAGGAGCCAAGTAAAGCGTGAAGTCCTTCCTGCATCCTCCTTCAAATCAGAAATAAAACATTGGACACGACACTTGTAGCATGCCACTAGAGACCCTTCCCCAGGTGCTAGCACTCAGTTAAACAGAAATACTTGGACTCTCTCATTTTTAAATTATTGCTTTTAAAAAAAATAAGCAATTTTTCCATAGTTAAAAATGTGCTATAAGTGTATAAAAGAAACCAAGTATAAAAGAAACATCCTTATCATGATACATTAAGAAAATTCACCAAAGTAGAAGGAAGAAAATAAAAATCCATGACCTACTACCCAGAGATAAGTACTGTTCACATTTTATGTATTCCTTCAGTCCCTTCTGTGTATATATTTGTACACAAAATCGAGATCATAATACTGGAAGCTTATATCCTTCTTTCCCCAAAAGCAAACCAACTTGACTTTATGCTGTAACCATTTTCCAAAGCCCTTACACATGCTTTGAAAATGGGATTTATTGCCAGTCTAATAACCCACCATTGAAAAAGCAAGAAAGTTCCAGAAAAACATTTATTTCTGCTTTATTGACTATGCCAAAGCCTTTGACTGTGTGGATCACAATAAACTGTGGAAAATTCTGAAAGAGATGGGAATACCAGACCACCTGACCTGCCTCCTGAGCAATCTGTATGCAGGTCAGGAAGCAACAGTTAGAACTGGACATGGAACAACAGACTGGTTCCAAATAGGAAAAGGAGTACGTCAAGGCTGTATATTGTCACCCTGCTTATTTAACTTATATGCAGATTACATCATGAGAAACGCTAGGCTGGAGGAAGCACAAGCTGGAATCAAGATTGCCAGGAGAAATATCAATCACCTCAGATACGCAGATGACACCACCCTTATGGCAGAAAGTGAAGAAGAATTCAAGAGCCTCTTAATGAAAGTGAAAGAGGAGAGTGAAAAAGTTGGCTTAAAGCTCAACATTCAGAAAACTAAGATCATGGCATCCGGTCCCATCACTTCATGGCAAATAGATGGGGGATTTTATTTTTGGGGGCTCCAAAATCACTGCAGATGGTGACTGCAGCCATGAAATTAAAAGACACTTACTCCTTGGAAGGAAAGTTATGACCAACCTAGACAGCATATTAAAAAGCAGAGACATTACTTTGCCAACAAAGGTCCATCTAGTCAAGGCTATGGTTTTTCTAGTAGTCATGTATGGATGTGAGAGTTGGACTGTAAAGAAAGCTGAGCGCTGAAGAATTGATGCTTTTGAACTGTGGTGTTGGAGGAGACTGTTGAGAGTCCCTTGGACTGCAAGGAGATACAACCAGTCCATTCTAAAGGAGATCAGTCCTGGGTGTTCTTTGGAAGGACTGATGTTGAAGCTGAAACTCCAGTACTTTGGCCACCTGATGTGAAGAGCTGACTCATTTGAAAAGCCCCTGATGCTGGGAAAGATTGAAGGCGGGAGGAGAAGGGGACAACAAAGGATGAGATGGTTAGATGGCATCACCGACACGATGGACATGGGTTTGGGTGGGCTCCGGGAGTTGGTGATAGACAGGGAGGCCTGGCGTGCTGCGGTTCACGGGGTCGCAAAGAGTCGGACACGACTGAGCGACTGATCTGAACTGAACTGAGAATTTCCAAAACCTCAGTAACAAAATTATATGTCTCTTTCTTGTTGCCCATTTTACTGTAACTGTCTCATAAGGGCAGCATTTCCCAAAGTAAATTCTGTAGAACGTTGATTCCATGAGGAAAAGGGTTCTGTTGAGAAAGAATTTTGAGAAACCATGTGTATTAACCCACCTCTTGGAGATTCACCCTGCACATTTTCATAGTAAAGTCTCTGAGAAATTTTGTTATCAGAAATACCTGTTTTACTTTGTCGTATAGGCCTTTCCCAGACTCATTTGACCATGGAACCCCTCTATTCTCCTATGCAAACATCTAAGAACATCCTAAGAATTAGCAATGCAGAACACTTTTAAGGACAATGTGCTTCTTTTTCTACCTTTAAATAAAATTTGGGTTGTGATGTTACCATCTGTTACCAATTCTCACCCTCTCAGCTCCCAAGGAGCTGATCAGGCTCCCTGCCCTGCTGGTGCCTTCAGCAGAGGCTCCTGGGCTTTGCCAGGTGCCCCAGACTCGGGGTGCTCCCCTGTGCCCTCCAGGCTTTAGCCCCGCGTGCCAGTGTCTCCCTGGCTGGCCCTCCTGGAATGGCACGAGGTGCCCCAGACCCAACACATCTCCTCTCAGCTCGCTGCCTTTCTCCCCAATGTGCCCCGTCCCCTCCTGTGCTCTCCCCCTCAGGGGCCGCCTCATCACCTAGCAGGCTGCCCAAGGCACAAGCTCAGTGGCCTTTCACCTTCATCCACGTAGCACCCATCCCCTCCTGGTCTGGCCTCCTAAAATTCTCTCCCTTCTCTGTGGCTATGGTCCCAGGACAGCCCACGACTGTCCTCCCTTTGACGCTGCCCACTTTCTCCCAAGCCACCACTCCCACGGCCATTCTGCACACTGGAGCCCGGGGATCTTCTTAGAAATGCAAATCGGATCGTGTTACTCTCCTGCTAGAAACTGCCCTAGTGAGAAAACCAACCCCCTTGGCAGGAGGTACAGAGCCCTGAGGATCCGCTCCTTCCAGCTAGCTTCTTCAGCACCAACTTCTGCTGTTTTCCCATCTTACGCTGTCCCCTTCAGTCAGATTCAGCTGCCCCGTTCCTCCCACGGCCTGCTCTCTTCCTGCCTTTAACTTGAAACATCCCTGTGCTGGTTCATCCCCTTTTTCACTCCCTCCCTGTGGCTGAAAAGTCACTGCCTCCAGTCATCTGCCTTGACCTCTAAGGAAGGCTTGCCTGCCCCACCTTTCCCCTGCCAAGTCTCTGAGCCCTCGGTTATAACTGTTTCCCTGTCTGCATCTCCATTCCAGAGCAGCCCCTGAGGTCCAGGGGGTGACACCTGATGCACAAAAACCCTCAAAAAGTGCTTGTTAGATGATGAGCTTTGTCCTGAGGCAAATGGATGTGGCAAATTATATGAACAGACTTTCTGATATTAAACAATCATCACCTTCCTATAATAAACCCTATTTAATCATGAGGGGAATTTCTCTTTATGCATTGTTGAATGAAAGACTTAAAGCCTTAGGATTTTTTACATCTATTTTTAGAAGTGAAACAGGTCTGTACTTTGTCTTAGATATGCTACCTTTGGCAACTTTGCATGTAGGAATCAGATCGTCCTGAAAGAGAAATGGGGTGGATTTTAGAACATATATATATTCTGAAATTGTTTATATGATATTGCATTATCTTTGCTTAATAATTCCTTGCAAATGAATAAAATATACTGGCAAAAACAGGTTACCTGATTCTCTGTTTAGAGGTAATTTTAAGATAACTTTGAAAACAGTGAAGCACTTGAGTTCTCACATGATTATGGGGTTTCCCGTTTCCCCAAGAAATCCTGAATTTCCCAAGATCTTCTGGGTCCCTGACCCAGAGTTTCTCAAAATCTTACCTTCAGGTTTTCTACTGGTTTCTACCAGGTTTCTACCTGCGTGAGATACTTAAGGAAAGAAAAACAAGAAGAAACATCTTTGGGTGGGGACAATTTAGCACAAAGCCTGTCAGGAAGTAGTTAAAATAATCAAGGCTTTGTTCCATGGAGTAATTAACATCGGGAAGGAGACAGACAGTTCCTAGGCCAAATAAGAACCAAAACGTTGCCAGCACTGGTAAGCAGTTAACCACACAGAGCCCTCCAGTTTTTCCTTTTAGTGCCCTGACCACTCGGTAGCTCTTCTCCTCTTCCTACCCACTGCCCTCTGCAGAGGCAAAAAGTGGGGAGGGGGCTGGATATAACCATGCCCATCCCTCACGATACCAGCCTCGAAATTCCTCAGATGCCGAAGGATGCTAATGAGGGGTCTCAGGCCAGGAAAGGGGAACCCAGCCTGAGGAGGGGGCGGGAGGGGGAGGAACAGGGAGCAGGTTGATGACTGCTCTAATGGGGATGCACAAGTCCCGTTGGACATTCCAAAGCCCTTTGTCAGCAAACGGAGGCTGGAACTGTATCACTGGGCGTGGGTCACCCTAACCTTACCCCGCTGTATACTGCTCCTGCGTGCCGAGAATGTCCCACTCTGCCACAAACTGCCTGCTTACCTGCAGAGGAAGGTGTGCACGCCCCTCCTTCACAGACCACCACTGGGTATCAGGGTGGAAGGGTCGGGAAAAGGCCCAGGCAGCAACTGTCCCCAGAGCTTTCCCTTCAGCCAGGAAAAGCACCCCACTGTGGGTTGCATTGTACATATGCTTTCTGATATTTTAGCTTATGCTTCCTCTCTTCTTTCTAGACTAAATACGCCAAAGATTTGCTTTTCCCAAGGCTCGCTTCTCGATGGATCCTATTGTTACTTTCTATTTGCTACTTTATTGATTTTTGCCTTTTCCTAAACTATTTCCTTTTTACTTTCCTTAGGTTTTGGGGTTTGGGTAGTTGTTAATATCTGTTCTAACTTACTGAGTTGAATACAGGGCTAACTTGTTTTCATTCGCTCAGTGTGATCTTGGGAGGCGCCTGCCTCTGAATACAGCTTTGGCCACACTCCACAGGTTTTGATCTGTAGTGCTCTCATTTTGATTGCAATTGAGGCTCCAACAGTATTCTTCCCAGGAGATTTTTTTTTTTTTTTTCAGAGAGACTGGACTTACTCTTTTTATATATCCCTTTCCTCCATCTAGTTTTAGAGCACTGAGTATAGTCCAAACAATTTTTGCTGTATGAAATTCACTAAAACTTTCTTTACGACCTAAAGTACATTTGTAATTGTTAAATGTTCTATGATTCCTCAAAAAGAAGGCGTATCTTTCCATAGGTATAGCAAGGGGAAAAGATGATATAACTAATTTAACTTTACCCATTATATTATTTGTGCTTCCCAGGCAGCTCAGTGGTAAAGAATTCGCCTGCAGTGTAGGAGACATTGGGTTCAGTTCCTGGTTTGGGAAGATCCCCTGGAGTAGGAAATAGCAACCCACTCCAGTATTCTTGCTAGGGAAAACTCCATGGACAGAGAAGCCTGGTGGGCTACAATCCATGGGGTTGCAGAGTCGGACACAACTGAGCATACTAAGCATGAGCATTGTATTATTTGAAACTCCTGTGCCTTTAAGAATGTAACCTGTTAAAGGTTTCGGAAAAGGTATGAAAGACTCCTGCAGTTAGGTTTTTGCAGATTTCCCCCTTGTTCTGACAGTCTGCTTTGGTACATTTTACATTGTCCTTGGGACATTGAGGGACCATGACTACCATCCTCTGCAGTGGTCACTTGTATCACTATAGTGTAACACACTTCCCAAGGCAGGAAAAGTGGGCTCGAGGCCCAGCATTGCTGGGATTTGTCCAATCACAGAGTCCTTCGTCATCATGTCTATACTGCAGATCTTGTATGTTGTGTGCAGTTCAATTTCATTTTGTGAGACTAAGGCTCTGCCTCTGAGTAGAGGACTTAACCCTCCCCATAATTACTACGCCTGATGTGCCTCGGCTTCATCTTAATACGACTTGACTTTATTCATACTGAGTGAGGTCAGACCACGGATTCCAGAATTTGGCTGCCAGGGTGAGAAGCTGGACTCCTAAGGAGCCAGAGAAAGAAAGAAAGCAAGTGAAGTCACTCAGTTGTGTCTGACTCTTTGCAACCCCATGAACTGTAGCCTACAATGCTCCTCCGTCCATGGGATTTTCCAGGCAAGAGTACTGGAGTGGGTTGCCATATCCTTCTCCAGGGTATCTTCCCGACCCAGGGATTGAACCCAGGTCTCCCATATTGTAGGCAGACGCTTTACCATCTGAGCCACCAGGGAAGTCTAAGGAGCCAGACGCTACTGGCTACTCATGCCACTGAACTGCCTTAAACCTCAGTTTAAGTTTCACAGGTCCTTACTTGTGAAATGGGATCATCATAGTTCCACCTCCTCCTCTGTCCTTGGATTGAGTTAATTTCATGTAAAGTGCTCCCAAGCTGCTTAGCACAGGCCTGGCTCAGTCCACACCGGCCTGGCACCACGAGGCTCCTTCCTTCCTCACCAGCTCTCCTTTCAGCCCACCCTGTTATCTTTCCGTCTGGGGGCTTCCTAACCCCACTTGCATAGACCTGTGCATGCTGATAGGAAAAAGGCTTCAAGTCTGACAGCAAAGGGGTGTAAGAAGGCCAAGAGCGCTCAGTGAGAACAGCAGCTACGTGGCATGAGAAGAGGACGTAGGCTGAAGACACAGGCAGGAGTCAAACTGAGGGGCGTCTCCACCTTGCGTTTCTGCTGCTTTGACATCCAGGGCCTCGCTGACCTGGGAGGAACTGTCCCTCCCAGGCTTAACCAATTCCCAGAGTCAGTAAAGTGCTCACTCTGAAGCACATGCTCTTCAAATGCAGACCAACCGATGCAGAGTCCACACCCCCAGCCATCTCCTTCATCGGGCGCTCACGCTCCAGCCCATTATCCCCAGAGCACATCCCCAAGGACCAGGTACCAGGCACTCTGAGGCAGCCCTGGTTCCCCAGAGCCCACTGAGATGATTCCCACCGGCCAGTCCTAAGCCTGCTTACCCGTGATTAACCTGGTCCTTCCCAAGGAATCCATAATGAAGGCGCTCACCCAGTTTCCCTCTCCTTTCCCAGGCCTCCCGACCAACCCTGGAGCTTCCCTGTGCAGCCCTGCAGGGCCAGAAACTGTGGGTAAAACCCAGCTCTTCCATGGCAGTCACCTCCTGAGCTGTTGGTCTCACCAAACCTGAACCTAAATTTTTAAAGAGAAAGTGAGGTTGAAAGGAGAGCAGGGGCGGCTCACAAGTTCCTTGTTTCTTACAGGAAACACGGGGCAGCTGGGGAGAGGCGAGGTGGTTTTGGCCAACATAAAGGCTTTTCAAGGGGGCCTCTGCCCCACTGGAGGGCCCCATTCATCCCACAGAGGTGGGGGCCCTGGTGAGGTGCCCACTCACCTTCCCGTAGCTCAGCAGGATTATCCGCACCAGGACGACATTGATGTGGGCCCCCAAGGACTCATCGTGATAGATTTCGTTGACCTGAAAGACAACCAGGGACACGTCAGCAGAAACCACAGACTCACAGACCAGCCCTGGCTTTGTAAATGGCATCGCCACCAGCTCAGCCCCGGGGCAGAACCCGGGCACACCACCCCACCCCTTCCTCCTTGCCACACTTCATACTCAGGCATTACCATCAGCTCTGAATCAACCCCTTCCTTTCCCTCTGCTCCTCCTGCCCTCTTACAGCCAACCACTGAGTGGACACTGCCCCTCTCTCCTCAGCAGCCCCTCCGACCACCCCAGGGAATCTCCACCTAGAGCCTACACTGGGATGTGAACACTGCCCACGCTAAATGCTGGAGCCGCTAACTGCAACACAGCCCTTTCTGCCAGGGTGAACACGGCTCAAACCTCGGTAGAAGGGGCAATCCTGGGACTGTCATTGGTAGAAATTACTCCATAGGCGCTGTCGCTGGTTGTGAAATATTATCTGTACTCATCACAGCTTGGAAAGGGGAGTCATTTTAGGTGACCCCTAGATCTAATTTTTAATGTGCTAATTAAGAACAGATATTGCTGTACCACAAAGGTGCTTTCTGTGTTCTGTTTTGGGAACTACAGATGACTCAGTGGGCTTCCTTTGTGTTTTATCATTTTTTACTTTCTTTTTTGGGCTTCCCAGGTGGCGCTAGTGGTAAAGAACCCATCTGCTGGGTTGGGAAGATGCCTTGGAGGAGGGCATGGCAACCCACTCCAGTATTCTTGCCTGGAGAAGCCCCAGGGACAGAGGAGCCTGGTGGGCTACAGTCCATAGAGTCGCAAAGAGTCGGACACAATCGAAGTGACTTAGCACATGCATGTATTTTATTTTTTACATTTACAAACATTATTTGAACAGGTACCCGTGGGCCTCAGCAGAAGTCAGAGGAGTCCACGGCACAAGAAAGGTGAGGCACCTCCCCTCCCCACAGCATAGCCTGCATGGCCTTCCAGAAACACTGGTTATGGTTAACCCCGCGTTCAGGGCCAGCCAAGTCTCCCTTTCCCACTGATCGCACCCTCACACTCTCAGGATCTTACCTGGAACAATGCTCTCACTACCAGCCCCTTCATTCATTCACTTCCTGACCAAACTTGACTCTTCTGGAGGCCCAGCCTCCAGATCTCATCTGCTTCCCAGGAAGCATCAGGGTCCATTACTTCCTGAGTTCTCTGTATTTTCCCTGCATGTCTCCAGCACTCAGGATGCAGTCGCACCCAGCAGATACTCAGGACACACTTGTCAAGAGAACAAATCCACTCATGCCATCACTCAGTGGAGAGGCATGAACTCGTCGTGCAGGGCCTCCCTGTGTGCAGACCAAACCCCAGAACGCTGACCTTCCCCTGGTGAGGGCAGATCCCGCCACATGCATGTCCCAAAGCCCACTCTGTCATCTCAGGCCAGGGCCCTTCTCCCCCGGAATCCCAACTTTTCGAATCTCTATCTGAGCAATGGAAATTGCTACCTACAAACAGCAGGAAAACCCTTTGGGAAATCTGAGAGTTAGCAAGTAAAATCGATTCACGATGGATGGGACGTGCAGGCACATGGGGCATGGTAGACAAAGAGCCTGGTGATGACTGTCACCCTTGCTGTGGCACCAATGAGAGGGAAAGAGGGGTCCTGGGACGCCTCCAGCCAGCCCTACATGTGGCCCCGTGGGAAGCCTCCTGCCCACAAATCTACTTTCCAATTATAATTTCTCTGCCCAGACCTGGCTTTCCTCCAGGGAAGCGATGACCGATAGCCTACAGGATGGTCACTGCAACTCGTGCATGAGTCTGGAGAGAGTGAACACTGGCCTGAGAGTCACACGCCGACAAGGTGAAGCTATGACTGGCAAGGTGGAGCCAACTCACCCACACTGGGCCTTCCCTTCAGTAAAACAAGATGAAGTCTCAACTTGCTTTGTGAGGACTAGACTTCCACACGTATGTGATGGACTGATCCTGGTGAAAACAGCAAAGCTGGGGTTGTTACTGCTGCTAAGCCATGTCACCCTGCAGCCCCTAGGAGGTCGCAGTGGCAGGGTGCACACCCTCTAAATCCGGATGTCCTTGCCCACCTTTGAGGGTCAAACCAGACCTAGGCTTTTTGGTCCACAGTGAGACAATAACCCTAAAAGTCAGTTTTTCCTAAGAGAGAGGGTTTTTTTTTTTTGTCTGTTTCCAAAGTATCATTTTATCTCTCACAAGCAATTTGGCTCACAGAGTTTGACCGAAAGTTGTGGTGTAGAACAGAAGAAGGCAGTGATACAGGGAGGTTCCGCTGCCCCTGAGGCGGGGAGCAGGGGTGGGCACGAGAGAAGAGAGGGGGCAGAGACAGGGGTGAATGGCAAGCTTCACTCTACACGCTTCACTTCTGACTCCCAGGTCATGCTTCGAGTGAAAACAGTTCAGATACTTGGGAAGAAGATGAAAGCAGAGAAAGCTTGAACCTTCTCTCTGGGACCTGGGAGGGGACAAGGTCACATCAAGTCCCCGAAGTCTGGGTGACTTCAGATGGCTACCCCTGGGGACCCAAAGACAGTGGCAGGGTAGCCTGCTGTTCAGAAGGGATTCAGGGCTGAGTTTACAGAATTATCTCCTTTGATGTTCCCAATAGCTGTTGGAGGCCAGAAGGAGGGGTGTCAAGCCCTCCTGAGAGATGAGGAAGCTGAGGCTGGCCCCCGAGGGAGGAAGGAGATGCAGGGCTGGCCCCACTTCAGTTGCTGGCCCAGAGCCTGCCATCAAGGCCCTCCTGTCTCCTGGCCCCACCACTAGGGCTGAGGGTGGCCACTCTCACCTCAGGGAAGGGGTCTTATGTCCTTCTTGGACAGTGGGCGGGTCTGACCCTGACTCCTGATTCTGGACAGAAGGGGGCCAGACCCCCCAGCAACTCCACCACTAGGTCCCAAGCTCTGCGAGGCAAAGCCCCACCTCCCGCTGGGGGTGAGGGCCAGGTGTTCAGGGCCAGGGTGTCGGGCTGCTGCACAAGGCCCAGCTGTATCTTCTGAGCTGCCCACCAGCCACCAGCTCCTGGCAGTGGGGCTGGGCATCCTGCCTCTGGCCTTGGAGACCAACTAGGCCTTCAGGACTGCTGGGGAGCTAGACAGGGCATGTCCAGAGCTTGCCCAGGAGACAGCCAAAAAGGAAGCCAGGCCTGCTCTTGAGGTGTCCCAGCCCTGCCTGCCCTGGTGCCCTCCACTGAGGTGCACCTTTCTCTGTTTCTCCTAGAAAGCCTCCGCCCTTCCACACAGAGACACAGCTCCACACAACCTGCTTCTTTGGGAATCGGGGCTTTGAGCTGGGTGTGCCCCAGCCCCTCTCTACAGCACAGGCACCTCTTGGCAGCTGCTGGACCTTCTAGGTGGTCCCCAACCTGGATCCCCACTCCTAAGCCCTCCTGATGGCTCGGCCCCTGCAGACCCCCCAGCAGGTGGGAACCCCGCAGTGACCAGCTGGCGGGGCATGTCTTCTTGCCCATTAGGTGGTGTGACCGAACCCTTACGCCTGCAAACACGTCCCCCTCTGGCGTCCGGCTCCCAGTGCCCATGCTGTGATTCATCAGGACCAGAAAGAGCAGAATGCAGGGCTTGTGGGGCATGGAGGAGGCAGGCTGTGCTGAGGAGAGGGCCCTGCCCTGCCCCCCAGGGCCACGCCAACTTTTTAGTGGGTTGTGAAATTGCCACAGCCCCACAAAGCTAGCTGCACCCCATTCCCCACAGGATGCTCCAGCAGGGCCCACTGTGGCCTGGAGACCCCCATGAAGGGGCAATACTTCTGCCAAGCAGAGAGCCCACAGACACAGCACAAAAAGCCACAAAGACAGAGGCAGCTTCCCAACATCTGCCTTCCAATGCCCCTTCCTCTTCAACCCCCATTCCACTTTCTCAACAGGCAGACAGGAAGCAGCTCCTCTCCACCCCATGTCCTCCTGCCCAACCTCCCACCCTCATGGATCATTCTTTATGATGGCTGCCACTCCGAAAGGTCTGACTTCCTCTTTCCTCTGCCTGAAACCCTCAACGGCTCCTCAGTGCTTTCAGGAACAGCCCTCAGCCCTCAGCTTGGCACGTGGGGCCCTTTCAAAGGTGGCCCTGGCTTGCTTCTCTGAGCTCCACTTCAGCTACTTTCCTTCAGGAACCCTCACTCCTGACAGCTCCGCCTTCTCCTGCTTGTGCAATGCTTTGTACCTGTAATTCCCTCTCCAGCCTCTGGATTCTTGAAAAGCATTTGAAAAAGCAAAGGGCAATCAATGTGTTTCAAAGGAGGAGGGCAGTTATCACCCTGCGAGCGTCCCGCAACCCCCAGCCCAGGGCCTTCCCCCTACAACGGGAGGAAGCCCGCTGCAGCTTCTCAGGTTGCCCCTGCTTGCTCACAAGGATCCAGTCTGAGCTTCTTAAACAGGGAGTCCTACCCTTCCCTGGGACCTTTGTACTTGCTGTGCCTCCGGTTTCTCACGCTCTTCCCCCAGCACAACTATCCTCTGCTCAAAGTGAGCCCTGAAAAGTAGTTGCTCCCAGAACAGCATGGAGGTTCCTTAAAAAACTAAAAATAGAGCTACCACATGATGCGGCAATCCCACTCCTGGGCATATATCTGGAGAAGCATATGGCCCGATGCAGCACTGTTTACAATAGACAAGACATGCAAACAACTAAACGTCCATAGAGGAATGGATAAGGAAGATGTGCTATATATAGATGTATATAGTGGAATATTAGGAGCAGGCAATGGCACCCCACTCCAGTACTCTTGCCTGGAAAATCCCATGGACGGAGGAGTCTGGTGGGCTGCAGTCCATGGGGTCACTAAGAGTCAGACACGACTGAGCGACTTCACTTTCACTTTTCACTTTCATGCATTGGAGAAGGAAATGGCAACCCACTCCAGTGTTCTTGCCTGGAGAATCCCAGGGACGGGGGAGCCTGGTGGGCTGCCGTCTATGGGGTCGCACAGAGTCGGACACGACTGAAGTGACTTAGCAGTGGAATATTACTCAGCCATTAAAAAGAATGAAATAAGGCCATTCGCAGCAACATGGATGGATTTAGAGAATGTCATACTGAGTGAAGTCAGTCAGACAGAGGAGAAGTATTATATGACATCTCCTACATGTGGAATGTTAAAAAAAAATGATACAAATGAACTTACAAAACAGAAAGAGACTCACAGACTTAGAAAAGGAACTCGTGGTTGCTAGGGGGAAGGAATAGTTAAGGAGTTTGGGAAGGTCATGTACACAATGCTATATTTAAAATGGATAACCAACAAAAACCTATTGTATAGCACATAGAATTCTGCTCAGTGTTACGTGCCAGCCTGGATGGGAAGTGGGGTGGGGGATGCATGTATAGGTATGGCTGAGTTCCTTCACTGTCCACCTAAAACTATCACAACATTGTTAAACGGCTACAGCCCAATACAAAATGCTTTTGGTGTTAAAAAAACTAAATTTCAAAAACAGCCGTTGCTCCCATACTGGACTATGCCCTTGATGCGGACGCACCCCTCTTCCTCACTCACTGCTGTGTCCCCAGCAGTGCTGAGCACACAGCAGATGCTCAGTAAACAGTTTTGAATGGGTGAACAAGAGAATAACCGGAAAATGCAGACCAAGAGGCAACGGGGCAAAGTGCAACAGCAGCAGGGCGCGCAGTGCCCTGCAATGATCGAAGGCCAGGCCAAGCGCCCCAGAGCCTGCCTACCCTCCCTGCCCTCCTGAGGCCTCCTGTGTGCTGGGGAGAAGCTACTCACCTCTGTCCAAAGCCGCAGGGCTTCTCTGCGCAGAGAGAGGCCAACGGCTCTCTTGTTTGGGGAAATACATTGTAATGCACCTTTTGCTTATGCAAAGGTGCAGCCAAGTTTCTGTTCTGGAATAGAAAATAAGAAAGGATGCAGGCTCTGCATGATAATGTAAAAGTTGGCTTTCTTTGTGGCAGACTTCTACCCTGGACACCAGTGAGCCTTGGCAGGTGGCCTGCGGCTACTGGGCAGAGGTGACCTTCTCCCCTGCTGAGGTGGAAGGACAGGGCAGGACAGAAGAGGCTGGTCCAGGCAGTGGGGCCCTCCCGGGGCAGGCAGGGGCGAGCTGCTGGTTGGGTTCTCATCCCTTATGCCTAACCATCAGGAAAGTTACCACCTCTTCCTCTGAGCCAAGCTCTGCCAGCTAAGGCGCCTAGGCACCCAGTGAGAAGAAGGCAGGCCTGGAGGAGTCTGTTGTGAGGCCTTGGAAGCAGGCACAAGCTGGCTCTGCTTTGTGGCGTCTCGGAGCCTTTGACATGACTGGGAAGAAGGTCTGTCTGAGCCCTCCAGGAGGAGGCTTGTACATCACAGTGGAGGTGGAGGTGAAGGCAGTGCTGGAGAAGCTGGGGCAGAAAGTCTGAGGGCCGCCAGTGAGCATTTTCATTCGTGCCCGTCTCATAACACAGATGGGGCTGCAAAAGCCCAGTCTCACTATAAGAATGAACATTCCCTTTGCAGATCTTCTTTACCACTCGCTTCTCAGCAAATGCTTCGCAGGCAAAGCAAGAACAAACACGACGCTAGCCTCTGCTCATAATATCAAACTGTCTTGAAACGCAAATGAGCAGGATAGGAATTGCTAAGATCATATTGTGCACAAAAATCCAGGCCCCACCACTGTGACTCCTCCCATGACGGTGAAACCATCCAGTCCCCAAGCCTGCACCAGGCCACTCTCTGCTGGGCCTGGGGACATCCCTGCAGGTCTCCAGGGTGGAGACGGGTTCCTCCACTCCCAGACAAGTAGTTCGATGCCCAGAATCTAGATGGAGCCTCAACAAATGGTTACTGTGCAAACAAAGAAGCAAAGCTGCCTTAAACCATTGCCGTGTTGGTGCTGATTACTTCCAAGAAGCTGCCCGTTCCAGTCACTTCGTCAGGTTGCAGGGGTTCCAGGGTGGGCTCGGCTGCCATCTTGCCCTGTGACTTGGGCTTGATATTTTGCCCGTTTGAGCCTCAGTTTCCTCATCTGTGAAATGGAGGCAATACCAGTTCTAACCTCTCAGGCTGTTACCATGAACCAAACTCAACACTATATTTAAAGCATCCAGCAAACATCCCAGGCACATAGCACAGACTCAGGAACTCAGAAGAGCTGTCATCGAATGACAGAAGGTCAAATACCGGAGTTCTTTCTCTGGCCCCACTGGGGGTCTCCTCAGGGCAGCCAGGAAGGGCTTGCTTGGACCACAGCGTGCAGCCAGGCTGTTTCCCAAAGCCCACGCTGGGCCTCAGCAGGCACCTGTGTGAGACCCAGACCTGGGGTTCTCCCCTCTAGCTCTGCCACAGGGCAACCAACAGCCACACCAAGACTGGAGGCCCAGCCCTCCCACTCACCACCAGAGGGCTCATCAAACAGGGATAAGGCTGCAGACCAGGGAAGAACAGCTCTGCCGAGGCTGCGGGACACAGAAGGATCTGTCTGAGGCCGTGGGACACAGAAGGATCTGTCTGAGGTCCATGTGGAGGGCTCTGACAGGAAGGAGCAGGGGAAGACAGGGACCTTGATTCCTTCTGACAGCGGCCCTGGCCCTGGAGAGCCCTGGGGTGTCGGCAGCCTCCCTGTGCCCCCTGAGCTCCAGCCCCGGAGCCTGGCGTAGAGTCTCCTCTGGAGAAAACCCTTCGGAGAGGCCCTGGTGGCGACGCCACGTGACATCCCTATGGCCCCACCAGCCTCAGAGACCGTGAGCAAGACAACCAACCCCCGCCCCGCCCCTGGCCAATGTCAGCAGTTGGGCACTGGCAGGGCATGTGAAAACAGTGATTTTTCATTCCTCCTATGATTCATGTTCTTCTAATTCCCTACCGCTCTTTGACCCCAGGAAAGGAAGGGGAAAATGCCATCGTGGGGAGGGGAGCCACAACACCTGGGAGGTTCCCGGGGAGGGGAACAGGGAAGCAGCAAGTGCCCTGGCTGACGAGGGTTAGTGGAGGCGGCTGAGGACAGGCAGCAAGGCAGACCTAGGCTGTGCCCCCAACCCCTGCTCCTGCTTCTCACACACCTTTAGGGTCAAACGTAGATCCTGAGAGCTGTGGGCCCCGCTCCCCACTGGGACCCTAAGAGGAGATTACACTGCAAAAGCAGAGTCCCCTCCCCAGGTGGCTCTAGCAGGAGGTGAGGGGACCCTGTGAGTAAAGTGGCCTCAACAGCGGCTGGCGCCACCCACCCCAGCCCTGAGAGGTGTGTGTGAGCTCCAGAAGCTCCTGTCCAGCTGGCTGGGTGGGAGGTGGCAGCTGTGGGCTGGGAGAGGCCGCAGAGTGGATAGGTCATCACAGCGCCAGGCCTGGACCGGGTGGGATAAGCACACCCGAGTAGTCCAGGGCAGGAGCCCGGCCCTGGGTCTGAGGATACGCAGGGCAGGCATTCAGGCCCGCCTCCCCACCGCCATGAGGGCCTCAGGGTCCCTCACCCGAGGAGGACAGCCAGGCCCAACCCCTGGGTCAGAAAGACCCCCTGGAGGAGGGCACGGCAGCCCACTCCAGCATTCTTGCCTGGAGAACCCCATGGACAGAGGAGCCTGGCAGGCCACAGTCCATGGGGTCGCACAGAGTCAGACGTGACTGAGTGACCAACTCTTACTTACTTACTTACTGCATCAGGCCTGCCTCCCCACCGCCACGAGGGCCTCAGGGTCCCTCACCCGAGGAGGACAGCCAGGCCCAACCCCTGGGTCAGAAAGACCCCCTGGAGGAGGGCACGGCAGCCCACTCCAGCATTCTTGCCTGGAGAACCCCATGGACAGAGGAGCCTGGCAGGCCACAGTCCATGGGGTCGCAGAGTCAGACGTGACTGAGTGACCAACTCTTACTTACTTACTTACTGCATCAGGCCTGCCTCCCCACCGCCATTAGGGCCTCAGGGTCCCCAACATGATGAGGAAGAAGGAAGAGCTCCGCCCAGCAGGCACTGACCCAGAAGAGACTGGGGACACCCTGGCCACCTGAGCCTCTGGCACAGCCAGGGGGTCATCAGGAATTCCGATCTCCCAGCAAAATACAGAAGTTTCAGAGCACCGCTCCCTGTAGTATTACAGAGTTGTCTGCTGTGAACATATCCCTCCTCTGAAGTGAAATCCCTCAGCACAATTCCTAACATCCGTAAGGACCCTCCCCAACTGCAGTAGGAAGCTGCTCTGTCCACGTGGCCCACTGCCTGGTGCCACAGGAACCTGTTGGGGTCATGGCGCTCCCTTGCTAGCCTCTGTCCCCAGGCAGAGCACTGTGCTGGCTGCCTGGGCCAGGGTGGGAGCAGGGACCCAGAAGCGTGGAACCAGAGAACAAACAGGTGGCCGAGAAGATGGGTGAACATCCCCTGTGACGCAGGGAGCCCAGAGCCAAAGGCAGAGGGCCTGAGCTCACAGACACGTGAGGAGCTGCCCCAGGGCACTGCAGGATCAGAGGGGCCCACTGGAGCCCACAGGCCCGCCTCACTGCCAGGCCCGGGTGCTCCACCCCCGCACCCGGCTGCCCCCCATGCTGTGAGCTACGGACATCCCCACAGAAGGGGCTAAGCTCCCTCGGGTGCTGCTCTCCTCGGGGCCGGCCCGTCTGCTGCACCACCGTGGCCTCCAGTGCCTTCAACGGGTTGTTACGTTGTTAACTGCCACCTCCCTCCATTGGGCCCGTCTGTGCCCACTGAGAACTGGGGGCTCCTCTGCATCTTCAGCTGCCGCATCCTCAGTGTCTAGGACCCGGCTGGCTCCCAAAGCTTCAGGATCAATCCAAGCTTGGCCGTTCTGGCCAGCTCTGTCCCTCCAAGGCCTCCTGTGCCACAACCCCACACCTGCCCCACTCCGTGCCTCCCGGGACACGCTGAAGGTCCACACGGGAAAGCATGCTCCCCAACTTGTCCACTTTGCCAATATGTGGTCAAAACCAGTTCCAGACGCACCTCAACTGTGACCTCCCCAGCCAGGCAGAGGGCGCTGGCTGTGTCTCGAGGCTGCCGAGGCCCCTGTCCTTCCTGTTGCACTAAGGGAAGCCAGTGTGTCCCCAAGAGAGCCAAGCTTCTCAAGGACAAGAGCGGGGCTGCTTTGACAGACATCATAGACAAAGAAACAATGGCTGCACCTCATTGGCCAGCTCTGACCTTCCCAGACCTGTGCCAGGCACCTCCTCGCATCACCACCTTCCACTCCCGCACTCTGCAAGTGAGTGTTGCTGCCCCTGTTTACCTGTTGTGGGACAGAGGCTCAGAGAGACTGAGAAACTCGCCCACATGAGCACTAGTGGGACAGGGCAGAGGCTTTGGAGAGCACTGGGCAAAAGTGCTGACATTAAAGCTGCATATCCCTCACCCTGGCGACTCAAACCTCCAGCACCTATGCTAGAGACAAACAACCTTGAGCATCAAGGAAGGCGGACGCGAACATTCATGCTACTAGGGCTTCTTTTCCATGGGAGTCTGTGGGACCACCGTCATCCTATGAGAACTCATTTACTCAGTGATTCGTTCATTCACGAGACACTTCCTCAACCCCTGCTGTGTGCCTGACCCTTCCCCAGCTGCTGAACGTGCAGAACCAGGTAAACAGACCCTCTAAATCGGACATTAAACTTGGGGCACCCAGCCCTCCTGAGACATGCCGCCAAGGGGCCCCTCAGGCAGCAGAGGGGTCTGCTCAGCTACAGCTCCCGCAGCACAGGGGGCAGACAAGGAGGAACCTGGGTGGGAGGGACAGCTGGGGGGAAGCAGCACCCTCTGCTCTTCAGGCTCGACTGTCACCTCCTTACTGGAGTTTGCGGGCGACAAGCTCTGCCACTTCCCAGAGCTGTCACCAAGGAGTGACACTGCCCAGCCTTCCTCATCCACGGCGACTCACACTCCTACTTTGGCAACCGCCAGCTCCCCAGGGGAGGCCAAGGACAGGCTGCTCAGAGCCTTCCCTCCTCACCTGTCAGGAGGCCTCCAGGAGCTGGGAGGAAGGTGCAGGGGAGTCCTGGGGGCAGGAGAGAGCCTCACACTTCAGGGCAGAAGAGGCAGAGGGAAGGACAGGTCTCGGCTCCCCCCATCAAAATGTCCTCTGCCTGTACTGTCATCCCTGGGAGGAGGGACGTGGTCTATTGTCTCCCCCACAGGAAAGTGACTTCTTGCAGCAGGACCTCAGGCCTGCTAACATGACGCTTCTAGCACCTGGAACTGTGCTCAGAGTAGGTGCTCTGTACATACAGTGAAGTGAATAAGTCAGTGGGTGAGGGGGTGAACACACCCTAGAGCGAGGAGGAAGACACAAGCCCAGGGGAAACGCCAGGAGAGTCACAGATGGAAAAGACAGTCAGGGCCGTGGGCAGCGGGAAGAGGACCAGTATCCAGGGCACACAGGTATGTGAATCCCATCTGCCATGCCCCAGCCATGCCACTCAGCCTCTCTGAACCTCAGTGATCATATCCAGGAAAGGCAACCTCATGGGGCACTGGGGCAATGTAGAAACACATTGTGTAAGTACTTCCTTACATGTGTGTGAAAACTCAGCCCCCTAGGCCACAGGGACAGGTGTCTGGAATGGTATCAACAGAAGGCATGAGCCCTGGACTCCCTAAGAGAGATGATTCTATCTCTTTAGAACCCAAACCAACCTCATGATTCCACTGATAGTCTGTTGGGATCCCAGGCCCCTTAGCCTGGCACAGAAGGCTTTGCCAACCTCATTCCTGCCTCTCCCCCAGCACCCTACACTCTGATTGGCCCCAGCCTCGAGCTGTGATGTGGTGATGCCATTGAGCCTTTACACATGCTGTTCTATCACCCACAACACCATCAGCCCACACCACGCTGCCCTGCAGGTTAACTCTGCCTCTGGGGCCAGGCAGCTCAGCAGTGAAGAATCTGCAAGAGCCACAGGAGACACAGGTTTGATCCCCAGGTGGGGTAGATCCTCTGGAGGAGAGCATGGCAACCCACTCTGGTGTTCTTGCCTGAAGAATCCCATGGACACAAGAGCCTGGTGGGCTACAGTCCATAGGGTCGCAAACTCAGCTTAACACGCATCCAACCTGGGAAGCCCCCAGTGCCCAGCATGGGGCCCAATTTAGACCAGGCTTCTGAGAGTGCCCAACAATTAAATACAAGACTGGGGACAGCTTACACTCAAGGCATGCTCTCTGTGTGCCCAGCATGCTGTTAAGCACTTTTCTGGTATTTAACTCAAGTTATGCTCCCAACAGCCCTGGGAGGTAGTACTAATTATCCCCTATCCCAGCATACAGCAGGGCAGGCCGTCGCCTCCTTTCTTCTAGGCCTGAAGGAACAATCTACCTGCTGAGCAGCCAGTCATGTTCCGACTCACTAGTGCAGTGTGAGGTCTTAATTTCAATTCGTTGCCAACATTAAAAAGTAATTAGATTTCCTGTAAATTTGGATTTCCAGCTTCTCAGGGGACATGGCGGGGGGCAGGGGGAGGGGGCTCACAATGGTTCACCTTTCATTCACAATGGGGCTCATCTCAGGGGACATGGCAGGGGGGCGGCTCACAATGGTTCACCTTTCATTCACAATGGGGGCTCATCTCAGGGGACATTGTGGGGGGCGCTCACAATGGTTCACCTTTCATTCACAATGGGGGCTCATCTCAGGGGACATTGTGGGGGGCGCTCACAATGGTTCACCTTTCATTCACAATGGGGGCTCATCTCAGGGGACATTGTGGGGGGGGGCTCACAATGGTTCACCTTTCATTCACAATGGGGGCTCATCTCAGGGGACATTGTGGGGGGGGCTCACAATGGTTCACCTTTCATTCACAATGGGGGCTCATCTCAGGGGACATTGTGGGGGGGGCTCACAATGGTTCACCTTTCATTCACAATGGGGGCTCATCTCAGGGGACATTGTGGGGGGGGCTCACAATGGTTCACCTTTCATTCACAATGGGGGCTCATCTCAGGGGACATTGTGGGGGGGGCTCACAATGGTTCACCTTTCATTCACAATGGGGGCTCATCTCAGGGGACATTGTGGGGGGGGGCTCACAATGGTTCACCTTTCATTCACAATGGGGCTCATCTCAGGGGACATGGCAGGGGGGCGGCTCACAATGGTTCACCTTTCATTCACAATGGGGGCTCACCTGTTCATTCCAAAATGACCACAAGGGAATGGGACCCAGGAGGGGATCTCCAGGGCTGTAGCCTCTCTTGTTGCCCCAGTCCCAACCACGCCCTATTGTCCACAGCCCGGACACCTGGATTAGGCTTTCTGCCTGGCTCCCACCAGCATCTGAGGTGCTGCCCCTTCTAAGTGCTGTATTTGCTGGCAGTCACACCTCCTGGCGGCTCATGGGGCTGTGCTCTCAGAGCACTGGGATAAACGTGAGGAACAGGAACAGTGCTGGGACGCCCGGCTGTGGCTACACGAGGAGCAGAGCCCGAGCCCTGGGGAGCCACCATGTGACAGTGGGAGCCTGTTCTGCCCATCCTCACATCCCTTGCTACACCCAGGCCCAAACTCAGTGTGTCCTCTTTATCCCGGGAGCCCTGCTCGCTTCCCTTCAGCTTCAGGGAGCCAAGCTTTCATGCCCAGTTTCAGACATGTGTTTCTCTTCCCAGGAACCAGAGCCAGAGACATGTGAAAGGGACTGGGGCCTGCGCCTTTCCTCTCTGCAGCTCTGCAGCCAGTTCACGGGATCATCCCCGAGACCCGCAGAAAACATGCCTGTCCTGTCTCAGCCTTCCCTACCATCACCACATGGCCCCAACATTCTTGGAAGTTGGTGAGAAATGGAGCCCATGGGCCTGATTGTTTGCAAACCCTGGCAAGGCTTTGGTGAGCCCAGGCCAATTTCTGGATTAAATTAGAAAAGAGGAAAAATATCTGAATCCTGGCACAGAGAGAAATCATTCAACAAAAATTGTTTAAGAACATCTCATGCTAGGAAGGGTCAAAGGGTACAGTCTCTACTCTCAAAGCTCAGAAGCTCCTTTGGGTCCCTGTTCTCCACAAGCCTAAAGAGTATGTCTGCCCTTGACAGAAGACATGCTTGGGGTGGGGGTGGGGCAGCAGGAATTCTTCCAGAACATGAGCAATTAGCCTAGCTAGGAGGGGCAGCTATGTCTGCCCAGAAATCTTGCTCCTCCTGCTCTGTTGTTTTAAAATGCTCGCTCAGTTGCTTTAAACAGAATCCCTAAAGTGACTTCCTGGATCCATTCAGTTGGCAAAGTCAGGGTGGGGGTGGGCTGGGGTCTGAGCAGGGAGAGGGTGGAGCTCAGCTCAAGTGTAAGGTCCCTGCAGTGGCCTTCAGAAAAGGTTGCTCTAGCTGCAGGGTCTTAGAGGCCTGAAGGGGATAGAGGGAACTCGTCTCCTGGGGGCACCTCAGGAGTGCCTTTCCTTCCAGTCTTTATTGATCAGGGTGTGTGGGAGGTGTAAAGACAAAGAAACCAAGTTTTGGGCACGGCAGGACCTTTGCCAGGTAGGTAAAAGCCAAGATTAGGATGCAACTGTTTCTGACTCCAAAGCTGGTCTTCATTCTATGCCCAGTGCTTCCCTAACACATGCGCCCACATGCATTGACACAGTGGGAGGCAAATGAAACTATAAAGTGCTGGGGTTCAGCTCAACATGTTGTTGCTGGTTTCCAGTTGCTCAGTCGTGTCCGAATCCTTGCAATCCATGGACTGCAGCACGCCAGGCTTCCCTGTCCTTGACCATCTCCTAGAGTTTGCCCAAACTCATGTCCATCGAGTTGGTGATGCCATCCAACTATCTCATCCTCTGTCAGCTCAAGGTGGGCATTAAGTAAGTAGAAGATTTCTTTAGCTCTAAGTGCACATATTTCTTGAGCCCCAGGTAGTGGCTTTGCGGGCCGTATGGTCTTTGTCCCAACCACTCAGCTCCACCACGGTAGCACAAAAGCAGCCATAGACAATTCACAAATGAGTGGGCATGGTCACGTCCCAATAAAACTTTATTTTCAAAAACAGATGGGCTGAATTTGGCTCTTGGGCTCTAATTTTGGCAAGCTTGCTTTAGACTACCAGTTCATCCTGAAAAAAATCATGTGAATTTGCTTAAACCTACTAATATGTCCAAGTTTCAGTTCAGTCACTTGAGTCATGTCTGACTCTGCAACCCCAAGGACTCCACCACAACAGGCTTCCTACCCATCACCAACTACCGGAGCTTACTCAAACTCATGTCCATCGAGTCGGTGATGCCATCCAACCATCTCATCCTCTGTCATCCCCTGCTCCTTCCCTCTTCGATCTTTCCCAGCATCAGAGTCTTTTCCAATGAGTCAGTTTTCGCATCAAGTGGCCAAAGTATTGGAGCTTCAGTTTCAGCATCAGTCCTTCCAATGAATATTCAGGCTGATTTCCTTTAGGATTGACTGGTTTGATTTCCTTGCAGTCCAGTCCAGTTCAGTTCAGTTCAGTTGCTCAGTCGTGTCCGACTCTTCGCGACCCCATGAATCGCAGCACGCCAGGCCTCCCTGTCCATCACCAACTCCCGGAGTTCACTCAGACTCACGTCCATCGAGTCAGTGATACCATCCAGCCATCTCATCCTCTGTTGTCCCCTTCTCCTCCTACCCCCAATCCCTCCCAGCATCAGAGTCTTTTCCAATGAGTCAACTCTTCACATGAGGTGGCCAAAGGACTGGAGTTTCAGCTTCAGCATCATTCCCTCCAAAGAAATCCCAGGGCTGATCTCCTTCAGAATGGACTGATTTGATCTCCTTGCAGTGCAAGGGACTCTCAAGAGTCTTCTTCAACACCACAGTTCAAAAGTATCAATTCTTCAGAGCTCAGCTTTCTTTATGGTCCAACTCTCACATCCATACATGACTGCTGGAAAAACCATAGCTTTGACTAGATGGACCTTTGTTGGCAAAGTAACATCTCTGCTTTTTAATATGCTGTCTAGGCTGGTCATAGCTTTTCTTCCAAGAAGTAAGCATCTTTTAATTTCATGGCTGCAGTCACCATCTGTAGTGATTTCAGAGCCCAAGAAACTAAAATGTCTAAATCTTTCCATTATTTCCCCATCTATTTGCCATGAATGATGGGACTGGATGCCATGATCTTCGTTTTTTGAATGCTGAGTTTTAAGACAACTTTTTCACCTCCTCTTTCACTTTCATCAAGAGGCTCTTTAGTTCTTCACTTTCTGCCATAAGTGTGGTATCATCTGTGTATCTGAGGTTATTGATATTTCCCCCTGTAATCTTGATTCCAGCTTGTGTTTCATCCAGCCTGACATTTCTCATGATGTATTCTGCATATAAGTTAAATAAGCAGGGTGACAACATACAGCCTTGACATAGTCCTTTCTTGATTTGGAACCAGTCTGTTGTTCCATGTCTGGTTCTAACTGCTGCTTCTTGACCTGCATACAGATTTCTCAGGAGGCAGGTAAACTGGTCTGGTATTCCCATCTCTTTAAGAATTTTCCACAGTTTGTTGTGATGCATACAGTCAAAGGCTTTGGCATAGTCAATAAAGCAGAAGTAGATGTTTTTCTGGAACTCTCTTGCTTTTTTGATGATCCAACGGATGTTGGCAATTTGATCTCTGGCTCCTCTGCCTTCTGTAAATCCAGCTTGAACATCTGGAAGTTCACGGTTCACATACCGTTGAAGCCTGGCTTGGAGAATTTTGAGCATTACTTTGCTAGTGTGTGAGACGAGTGCAATTGTGCAATAGTTTGAACATTCTTTGGAATTGCCTTTCTTTGAGATTGGAATTAAAACTGACCTTTTCCAGTCCTGTGGCCACTGCTGAGTTTTCCAAATTTGCTGGTATATTGAGTGCAGCACTTAAACGGCACTATATTCTAGGATTTGAAATAGCTCAACTGGAATTCCATCACCTCCACTAGCCTTGTTCATAGTGATGCTTCCTAAGGCTCACTTGACTTCAGACTCCAGGGTATCTGGCTCTAGGTGAGTGATCACACCATTGTGGTTTTCTGGTTCATGAAGCTCTTTTTTGTATAGTTCTCTTGTGTATTCTTGCCAGCTCATCTCAATATCTTCTGCTTCTGTCAGGTCCATACCATTTCTGTCCTTTATTGTGCCATCTTTGTATGAAATGTTCCCTTGGTACCTCTCATTTTCTTGAAGAGATCTCTAGTCTTTCCCATTATATTGTTTTCCTGTTTCTTTCCATTGATCACTGAGGAAGGCTTTCTTATCTCTCCTTGCTATTCTTTGGAACTTTGCATTCAGATGGGTATATCTTTCCTTTTCTCCTTTGCCTTTAGCTTTTCTTCTTTTCTCAGCTATTTGTAAGGCCTCCTCAGACAACCATTTTGCCTTGTTGTATTTCTTTTTCTTGGGGATGGTCTTGATGCCTGCCTCCTGTACAATGTCACGAACCTCCGTCCATAGTTCTTCAGGCACTCTGTTTATCAGACCTAATCCCTTGAATCTATTTGTCACTTCCACTGTATAGTTGTAAGGGATTTGATTTAGGTCATACCTGAATGGTTTACTTTCATATAAATGGTTTACTTTCATGTAAATTTCATATAAAGTTGATGTTTTAAAAAGTCTTGCCATTCAAAACAAGTGGCACTTTACAGAAAGACTCCTCACACCTGTGTCCTGGCCTCATGACATAGGCCTCCTGAGAGGATGACTGGCCACCTCACCAATGCAAGGAGGCCAACTGGACCAGCAGCTTGGTCAGGAAGCACTAGGTCACTACGGAGCCTGAGAGCCCAGGCAACCAACAAGGCCTTTGCTTTGTCAAGGAGGAGTAGGATTGAAATGATATAGCTTTAGTTAAATGCTATAAGCCGCATAGGAAGCACTGATCTTGAGCCCAAGATTTTATATTTTTTGAAGTCTTGGCACAAATAGGTTTTACTTTTAAAAGTGCATATGTAAACACATATGTATGTATGTTCATCACTCAATCGTGTCCAACTCTGCATCCTTAAGGATTATAGCCTGCCAAGCTTCTCAGTCCATGGGATCCTCCAGGCAAGAATACTGGAGTGGGTTGCTATTCCCTTCTCTAGGGGATCTTCTCAACCCAGGGATCAAACCAAGGTCTCCCACATTGCAGGCTGATTCTCTATCATCTGAACCAATAGGGAATGGACTGGTTGGATCTCCTTGCAGTGCAAGGGACTCTCAAGAGTCTTCTCCAACACCACAGTTCAAAAGCATCAATTCTTTGGTGCTCAGCTTTCTTTACAGTCCAACTCTCACATCTATATATGAGTCCTGGAAAAACCATAGCTTTGACTAGACGGACCCTTGTTGGCAAAGTAATGTCTCTGCTTTTTAATATAATAAAATGAGGTACCAATAAAATGAGGTACTAGGCAATAATTGGTAGGAGAAAACACTCACAACTTATAGGAATATATTCTAATTTTCCATCATAAATAGTATATCAGACATGTTAAACAGTATATTTTAATAAACAAACAATGTTACTTTTCTAGATTTGAGGAGGAAAAGAAGGAAACTAGAACTCACAGGAGGTGCTTGAATGGGTTGGTGGGAGGGTTCTGAACACAATGAGACCCTTTCTAAATCCAAGTGGTTTCGCTTGAAGTGCTCAGCAAATATTTCCAACCCTCCTCACACTCCAGAGATTCTGAGATTTAAAGAGGGATGGATTCACTCCCATTTTCCTACCAAAAAAAGGGCATAAAATGTCTTGCCCATTAATTTGAAAGGAAGTGAAACTTTCACAATTTCCTACTGCCCTCATAGTCACATTCAACTCCCTCTCCTGACCCTTCCTTGGTTCCAGTTTCCCCTCTTACCTGGGCCCCTTGCTTCCCACATTGGCCCTATTTCACTTCTGACATAGAGCTGACACCCAATAAACACTGGTTGATCATACTGTATGGACAGGAGCTGTGCGGATTATGATAGAAGAGGCTGAGCTGCAGTTAAGAGAGAATCTACCACATCTCAGTAGCTCAATAGGGTAAAGGCTGGGGTGCGTTCTCCTGCACACATCAAGGCTTTATGCAGCCCCATTCTGTAGCTGCAGCTACTGGGATGTGTGGCTTCCAAGGTCCCTGTGGCAGAAAGAGAGGGAGGGAAGGGACACAGCAGCTCTCAGCTGCCTTAGCCAAGAGGCAACCTCTGTCGTTTCCATACAGGCTGTCAGATAAAACTAGCCCCACAACCCCAAGTGCGGTGCAAGGGAGGCTGGGAACTGGAAGGGAGGGGAGCACGTGAATACTTGATGAACCTGGAATGTCAGCATCACAGCAGGACCCGTGTCCCAGCCCTGGCTCTGCCACAAAGAGAACCCAGAGGGAGTCCTGCAAGCAGAGGAACTGAGTGATGAGGGACCCCAAGGTGGCTTAGCGCTGCCGGGGCTGAGCCACAGTGACACCTGGCCCCGCTTGGCCTTGTTGCTCCTCGGAGCCCACAGTTCCCAGGTTCTTGCCACCAGACCCCCGACAGACCCTCCTCCCAGAGCCTCTACGACCTTCCTCAGGAAACAGGCTGTCCGCCCAGGGCCAGCCCCAAGCCTGGGGAGCTGGGAACACTTCTGCCCTGGTCCTGGCCGTTCTCACTCTGGGCCAGCCTCCTGTCCTCCACGGCACCGCTCTGGCTCCAAGTGCTGGGGAGCCTCCTGATGGCCTGTGCATCTACAGGAAGGGGGAGACCTACCCTGGCCAGGCCTTGTGGGGCCCATGGGGCGCTGGCTGCAGATCCAGTGGGCCAGCACCTACAGGGTCTAAAGGCCCCCACTCCCGCGGCTGCCCATGGTACTACTGGTCAAGTTCAGAGGCAGGGCAGAGCAGGCAGGAAGTGGAATGGTGCCTCCCAAGGACTGGAGAGAGGGGGCACTGGGGAGTTATTGCTTAGCAGGTACAGAGGGGCAGTTCTGCAAGATGAAGAGAGTTCCGGAGATGGGTGGTAGTGATGCCTGGCTGCACAATAAGGTGAGTATGCTTAATGCAACACAGGACCCAAGAAGGGTGCTTCATCTCCCGCGAACACCCTGCACCCTTAGAGTGGGAGCTCAGCGTGGAGGCTCAGACACCTCCCGCTGCAGTGTCTCCCTGAGCCCAGGAGAGTCCGCCAGGCCCTCTGCCTCTGCAGGACCAACCCCTGAGCCTGGGACAAGCACCACCTGCTGGATACAAGCAGGGAAACAAGACACAGCCCAGTTACTCTTTCCTGGCTCCTCCGATTCATCTCCTATAATCCCTTTTCTGTTGTCTCAACAGCAGAATTTTTATACTTCTCATGCTTTTCAAGAAACTAACCAAACCATCCCTTTACCCAAAATCGAGGTTCAGTTGGATCATGGCAGTGTAAATGAATAAAGTGAAGTTAACTGGTGAAACCAACACAAAGTTCTAGACTTCCTCCCAGCACTTCATGGGCACAACGTGTGTGTGGCAGAGGGGGCTTCCACCTCAGGCAAAAGGCAGAGCTGGTCCACAAGCCTCAGGAAGACACTCCTGCAGGGTCCTTGTCAGACTTGATAAGAATAATTCTAAACCTGCTATCACTAAACTATTAATAAATATCGCCACCATCACAATAAAACCCACATTTATTTAGAGACTGAAAAGCAAGTTCATCTTCATTTATTTAATTTAATGCTCATTGACAATTCAAGATAAAAATGACTGCCCATTTTAAAGATGAGAAAACCAAGGCTCAGAAGATTGAAGCCCATTTTTAGAGACATAGCTGGTAGTAGTAGGGCCAAGAGTAATCCAGATACAAATAATAAGAAACATATATCTGGACTCTGCCCCACATTTCTGGCACAAACCTTCTAAAATCCTTGTAATTTCCTGAATGATAGGGGTGAGAGGAGCACCTTATGCTATTTATAATGAGCCCCTTTCAACCTTACCTGAGCTCATGTTAATGAAGGTATTCTTGGTGGGCCCTTAGATTGTTCAGAGTTCGGGCTGGTAGCCTGAGGAACCAGCTGTATGATTAGAATTGGAACTTTCAGCCCCATCCCCAACTTTCAGGGAAGAGAGAAGAGCTGGAGACTGAGTTCAATCACCCATGGGCTTCCCTGGTGGCTCAGTCAGTAAAGAATCTTCCTGTGATGCAGGAGACCCAGCTTTGATCTCTGGGTTGGGAAGAAAAGACGCCCTGAAGAACAGAATGGCAACCCATTCCAGTATTCTTGCCTGGGAAATCCCATGGACAGAGACTTCTGGCGGGCTACGGTCCATGGGATCTCAAGAGTCAGACATGAGTTAGCGGCTAAACTACCACCACCATCCATGGCCAGTGATTCCCACCAATCACACCTACAAAACAAAATCTCCATTAAATTCTAAACAATGGAGTTTGGAGTGCTTCTCAGTTTGTGAGCACATCAAGGTGCTGGCAGGGACGTGCATCCAGAGGGGCCACGGAAGCTCCATGCACCTCCCCCATGCATTCCTCCCTTTGGCTGTTCCTCAGTTTTCCTCAGCTGTGTGCTTTATAATAACTGGGGATAGTAAGTAAAGTGGGTCCCTGAGTTGGGAACTACTCTCGCAAATTATTGAACCTGAGGAGCTGGTGGTTGGTTGGTCAAGTACAGCTGACATCTTATACTTCTGGGGCTTGAGATGAGCGTTTAAAGCGGGGCTGTCTCGTGCGACTGAACTCTTACCTTCTGGGGTCTATGCTAATTCTGGTCGTTAGTGTCACGAGTGTTGGTATGAGTAGAGGAAACGAGTAGTTTTCCTTTACCAGGATTCAGGACTCTAATTCACCCCAGTCCTTTTGGCCACCGAGTTAGAGAGTGGTATAATGTTTGAGGAAAAACATATTTTGAAGGCAGACAAGATTTTATATTCTACCAATTTTATAGAGTTAGTGTGAAGATTTCCAAAGAGATGCATGATAAGTGACTAGTACAAGCCTGCCACACAGAATCACATATTAAGATCTCAATATTTGGGGCTTTCCTGGCAGTCAAATAGTTAAAACTCTCCCTTCCAATGCAGGGGGGTGGGCAGGTTCAATCCCTGGTCGGGGAACTAAGATCCCACATGCCTCTCAGCCAAAAAACCAGAACATAAACAACAGAAGCAATATTGTAACAAATTCGATAAAGAGTTTTAAAAAAACAGCTCCATATTTGTGGGCATCATGGTATTATTATTATTATATTAAAGGTAATTTTCAAAAGTAAGTGAGATTAAGTGTGACAACACTCTCCAAAGTAAAATAATATCTGCAAATGTAGCAGATGTCAGCCCGCTTTGCAGATGAGGTGGCTGCATTCCAGAGTCAGTGACTTACTTAAGGCAGGTGGAGAGGAAGAGAGGCAGGTAGGCAGGCAGGGGCCTCCTGGTCCCGTGACCCCGTGGCCAGCTCACTTATCTCTTCCCTCTTGCTCCTGACCTATCTCTTCACTGGGGCTCTGGGAGCAGGGTCTTGCCCAAGGGCCAGCTGAGTCCCCGGGGCTCACTGTGGCCCAGGAAGCAGAGCAGAGCTGACAGGCTGGGGCACACAGCCCTTCTGCTTTAGGACTCCCCATCCCCGGGGCTTCCCTGGTTGTCTCCAGCCCCCTGCAAAGCCACTCCTCCCACGGACACAGGCCCCCTGCTATCCTCCCAGCAGGGCTCAGCGGAGGCGCCAGGCCATGAGGGGCAGGACCTCTGTGCCACTCAGGGCAGGCAGGGCTGCACTCTCTGCAAGGTCAGAATTCTGCCCCTTCTGGGATGGGAGGGCTGGCATGCAGGGAGACACGACAGTGTGACCTGTCAGGAGACTGGTGGGGCAGGTGCGCGGTGATGCCACAGGGGGCGTGGGTGGCACACAGTCACTCAGTTAAGGAGCCCGGCCTCACAGGGAGACACCGATACTCTCTTAGTCTTTATTTCTTCTGACTGCCTCAAGGAGGAACCTCGGATGGGTGTTATTCTCTGTCCTCCTCTCTGACACATGCTAATCTCCTTTCTGCAGAGCAGAAAGCAGAGCTGTCCAGCTGGGGCTGAAACTGTTGTTCAGTCACTCAGTCGTGTCCGACTCTTTGCGACCCCGTGGACTGTGGCACGCCAGGCTTCCCCGACCTTTACCATCTCCCCGAGTTTTCTCAAATTCAGGTCCAATGAGTTGGTGATGCCATCCAACCACTTCATCCTCTGTCATCCCCTTATCACCTTGCATTTTAGTTTTAGATTCAGTTCAGTTCAGTTCAGCTGCTCAGTCGTGTCCGACTCTTTGTGACCCCAGGAATCGCAGCACACCAGGCCTCCCTGTCCATCACAAACTCCCGGAGTTCACTCAGACTCATGTCCATCGAGTCAGTGATGCCATCCAGCCATCTCATCCTCTGGCATCCCCTTCTCCTCCTGCCCTCGATCCCTCCCAGCATCAGAGTCTTTTCCAGTGAGTCAGCTCTTCGCATGAGGTGGCCAAAGTACTGGAGTTTCAGCTTCAGCATCATTCCCTCCAAAGAAATCCCAGGGCTGATCTCCTTTAGAATGGACTGGTTGGATCTCCTTGCAGTCCAAGGGACTCTCAAGAGTCTTCTCCAACACCTTTACAATAAACTGGGCTTCCCTGGTAGCTCAGCTGGTAAAGAATCCACCTGCAATGCAGGAGCCCCCAGTGATTCCTGGGTCAGGAAGATCTGCTGGAGAAGGGAGAGGCTACCCACTCCCGTATTCTTTGGCTTCCCTGGTGGCTCAGCTGGTAAAGAATCTGCCTGCAATGTGGGAGACCTGGCTTTGATCTCTAGGCTGGATCCCTGGGCTGGGAAGAATCCCTGGAGAAGGGAACAGCTACCCACTCCAGTATTCTGGCTGGGAGAATCCCATGGACTATATAGTCCATGGGGTTGCAAAGAGTCGGACAGGACCGAGGGACTTTCAGTTTACAATAAAGTGAGGCTGCTTTTGTAAATAATTTTAAGCTTTTAAAAAATCAGTTGATTTATATGAAAACACATAGCCTACACAATATGGGTATTGTGAAAAATTAAGAAAACTAGTACACAAATCGGAGAAGGCAATGGCACCCCACTCCAGTGTTCTTGCCTGGAGAATCCCAGGGACAGGGGAGCCTGGTGGGCTGCCGTCTATGGGGTCGCACAGAGTCGGACACGACTGAAGCGACTTAGGAGGACGAGGAGTACACAAATGATGAGTGTCTAGAAAATGGCCTTAGCATATAAATGGCTTTGCCAAGTCAGAATCCCCACCAACATTTGCAGATGAGAAAAGTCAGGCTAAACAAGGTCGATAGGAGGGTCACCTCTTCTCACCTGTAGACCCAGAGCCTCCCTGTGACCATTTCACTCATGCCCAGCTCCACCAGGAAGCTGTGGCAAGCAAAGGTGCCCTGGCCCACCCACGCCCCCAGCCTCCCAGCCCCACCCCAGAGCCCTCCCCCGCCACCGCACCCCTACTCACAATGTTCATGAGGGTGAGCAGGTACTTCTGCACGTGCTCCGTCCCGTGGAACTGGACCACAGAGTCGTCCACCCCAAGCAGGACCTCGATGTTGTAGTCGTCGTCGGCAGCATGCCTGCGCATCCTCCGCCTGGAGCTGTTGACTCGCTCCTCCAGAACACCCAGAGCACGGCTGAGGCTGTCCAGGCTGTCTGCGGAGATCCCTGAAAGGAGAGAGAGGACACAGCCTGTAGCAGCAGTCCAGACTCAACAAGGCCACTGCAGCCGGAAAAAACCCCACTCAGATGCAACTCGGCCCCTGCAAGATGCCAGTGTGGCCATCAGCCTGCCATCATCACAGCACTGTGACCCAGGGCACTTCTGTCCCCATTTCACGGAAGAGCAAACAGGTTCAGACAGCGCAGTTGTGATAGGCAAGTCAGCTCAGACCCAGGAGCATGGAAACCCACAGCTCGGCCATCCCAGGGGCTGGGCCTGGCACCCAGTGATGAACGGAGAGGAGGGAGCCTGGTGGACAGAGCCAGCTCTTGTCACCCATTCACATACTCGCCCAGTGCCAAAAGGCTGGTCCCCCAGGTGTTACCGGCCCATTTATAACCGGGGAAACTGAGGCCCAGCCCAGGTGGCACGTGTTTCACAGAGTCTTCCCAGACAGCTCCCCTCTGGGGCTTTTGGCTCAGTCCCTGGTTGAAGCAAAGTCCCTCCTCTCTCAGCCTGGTCCACCCACTCCCTCCTGGGCTGGGACCAGCCCGTGGGCACCCTTCCCCTGCCCAGACCTCTGCCTGCCCCTGGTGCCACGTTCTGAGGAGACGAGAGGCTTCCTGATAATCATGCAGAGCCCAGGATGAGCCCTCACATGGCAACTAGTCCACAGTCTGCTGGCCACGGCTCACTCCAGCCCCCACGGACTAACACGCGGCTCAGAGCGGGGCAGCCCATCCGGGGCCTGGGGCCACGCTGAGGGGCCGGGGGCTGCATCCCATCAGGCCAGGACCCCAGGGTGTCGCTGCATCTTCTGCAGAGCTGCAGCATGTCTCCATTCCTTCTGCGTTCCCACTGGGCCTGGAGCCCCCCATGGACCAGAGCCGCTGCCCCCACCTCCCAGGGCTGCAGCTGAGTTGGCTGGGCTGACCTTCAGCATTGCTGGCAGCCACAGACCACACTGCCCAGTAAGAACCAGTGCCAACGTCCCTGGAAGCCCCTCACACCCCTGCATGGATCTCTGCATCCGCTCCAGGCCTCTGACCCCAGGGTCCCCCTATCCTCGGCATTCCTGGTGAGGGGAGAAGCAGGTGTGTCTCAGAAACTCTTGCCCTGGGAAGGACCTAGGACATCAGGTTATCATGACATCGCCAGAGAGTCTTCCAGAACAATTCTCACTCGTCCCCTAGGCTCTTGTCTCCTGGCTCCTCTGGAGATACAGCAAGGCAGCCTGTCACCAAGGTCCTGCTCCCCCAGCGGGCCCCCTGCTTATGTGTCCTTATCCAGTGCTGACAACAGGCCTCTTTGATGGGCATTACTGACTCCACTTTACAGACTGGAGGACTGACAGAGCCCCCCGAGCCGGGCAGAAGCTCTCTTCTTTACACCTGCTGTCTGTTAGTTTTGGGGCACAAACCTGCCACCTGGTCGCTGACAGACCAAGAAGTGGAGGTGAAGGAGCAGTGGAAGGGGAAGCGCTTCACAGAAAAGAGGAATAAGGTAGGGCTGGGCTGAGGGTCTACGGCATTCCTGTACCTCCTGGGGCCCTTGTGTCGCTGCCACAGCCCTGAGTGCCCCGTGTCTCCTCATATGCACACGTGCACACACACACACACACTCCACACACGCGCACACACACATGCACGCACACGCACGCACACACACTCCACACATGCACACACACACACTCCACACATGTGCGCACACACGCACACACACACTCCACACACATGCACGCACACATACTCCACACACGTGCACACACACACACTCCACACACACGCACACACACACACTCCACACACACGCACACACACACACTCCACACACGCGCACACACACACTCCACACACGCACACACACACACTCCACACATGCACACATACACACTCCACACACGCGCACATACACACTCCACACACGCGCACACACACACACTCCACACGCGCACACACACACTCCACACATGCACACACACACACTCCACACACACACACACACACTCCACACACGCACACACACACACACTCCACACATGCACACATACACACTCCACACACACACACACACACACACACTCCACACACGTGCACACACACACACTCCACACACGCACACACACACACTCCACACACACACACACACGCACACACACACACTCCACACACGCACACACACACACTCCACACACACACACACACACTCCACACACGCACACACACACACTCCACACATGCACACATACACACTCCACACACGCGCACACACACACACTCCACACACGTGCACACACACACACTCCACACGCGCACACACACACACACCACACATGCACACACACACACTCCACACACACACACACACACACACACTCCACACACGTGCACACACACACACTCCACACATGCACACATACACACTCCACACACACACACACACACACACTCCACACACGTGCACACACACACACTCCACACACGCACACACACACTCCACACATGCACACACACACACTCCACACACGCACACACACACACTCCACACATGCACACACACACACTCCACACATGCGCACACACACACACTCCACAGGTGCACACACACACACTCCACACACACACGTGCACACACACTCCACACATGCACACACACACACTCCACACACACACACACACACACTCTACACACGCACACACACACACTCCACACACGCACACACACACACTCCACACACGCACACACACACACTCCACACACACACACACACACACTCTACACACGCACACACACACACTCCACACACGCACACACACACACTCCACACATGCACACACACACACTCCACACACGCACACACACACACTCCACACACACACGTGCACACACACTCCACACACGCACACACACACACTCCACACATGTGCGCGCACACACACTCCACACATGTGCGCGCACACACACTCCACACATGTGCGCACACACACACTCCACACACACTCCACACACACGCACACACACACACTCCACACATGCACACACACATACTCCACACATGTGTGCACACACACTCCACACACACACACACACACACACACACACACACACGCACATGGCAGGCACTGCCAAGGGCCGCTCCAGGGCCGGCGCCTGTGAAGAGCTAGTCCTTCTGCTGGGCTGTCTGGAGATGATTCAGGGCCATCCTTGCTGCTCCCAGGGGAGACATCAGCTACTTAAACCTGACGGGGGGGTGAAGAATGGCTGCTCTATTTTTACACATTTATTTCTTTGCATTTTCAACAAGCAGGGACAGTTCACCTTCAGAACCACCTTGGGAAGCAGAAAGATGATAATTTTCATTAAAAAAGAACTCTTCCTGGGGAAGAGGCTGGAGCTTACCCTCTGCCCCTGTCAAGCCAGGGTTCACTGACAGGTGGTCCCTGGGCAAAACCAGACCACGGGGGTGCCTGTTAGGGCTGTGTGTTTTTTTAAATACTGCATTTGGTCAACAGTATTTCAAATTTCGAGATTTCATGTTAAAAATCTAGAATAGTCAGCTTGTCTAAGAAATTAGGACACAGAGCCACTGTAGAGGGGAGAGGGGGGTTCATGCTGTGGAGTAATGGCCATGCCTGGGACACAGCACAGAGGTCTGGGCCCCCAGCCCTCCTGGCCCGCTGTCCTCTCTGCCCACCTAACCTCTGCAGGCCTCAGCGTGGGCCCCAGACCCTGAACCATGATGACACTGTGCAGGGACTTGGCCTGACATTCTCTGAGGAGGGCTCGGGGCTACCATCAGGACATGCTGGCTGGGGTACATCTTATAGTTGCTTCTGTTGAGCAAACTCTGTTTTAACTAAACTGTATGTTACAGGTCCATAAAGACAGCAATGTTTCCTAAGAATGCACTAGAAACATTCATTTCACCACAAGCATAATTGTTCTTATCATTATTATTTCAATCATGATAACATTGGAGGGTGACTTGGACATTATGTCCTAGAACCACTCCCAAGACCCAGCCCCTGTAGAGCTGTGCTTGAATCCAAAGGAAAGGGCAGATGAAGGGAAGCAAACAGGGCCCCCCAAGCAATTCGAAGGTGGCAGCCCCGCCCTGCAGTCAGTCCCTGGGAGCCCTAGCCCTGCTTAGCCCTAGCATGGCACAGGGAGCCGGCCCCAGACCCAGGGCCCCCAGTCCCAGGGCCACGTGAGCACTGACGGGATCCAGCAGCCAGGCTGACGCTCCACTTTCTCATTCTTGGACATCTCCCAGTTTCCCTACAGTGGGCGCAACCCTACAGGCTAGGCCACTCGGAGATCCCAGCTGTGCCCTGGTGCCGGCTCCTAGCAGACCTGCCCCTCAGGTTGAGAGTCCCGCTCAGGTCCTCAGTGGGCTGTTCTTGGTTACTTGCAACCACGCCCAGCCTCAGGGCCTATCTGCCTGCACAGGGCTGCCTGTCCGGTCTACAGGCCCCAGCTCCTCTCAGTCCCCCTCCCGCCTCCTCTGGCAGCTCCTGCATGCTCGTAAGTGGCCAAGCCTCAGTGACCCAGCACTTACCTAGCCTTGTGCCTGACCCTTCATTTCTGGCCAGGCCTGGACACTGAGCAGTCCGCACTGTCCATCTCCTGCCGAGGACGAAGGACAATCTGTCCCGGCTCCTGACACAGCCACCTCTGCACACAGCCTCCCACATGGGGAGAAGTCACCAGTCCCTTTGGGGGCTGATCCACAGCAGACAGGAGCAGGCTGGACCCCAGCAGTCTGAGGCTCCCCTGAGTGGAGGTGTCTGCGGCAGAACCCTGTCTTTTCAATGGGCAACCACGGGCTTTTAGTTGCTGGCATTCCCTGTGCTGGGGGCACCCTTCTGGTGAGCTCATGTCTCGGGCAAAGGATGATTCAACAGGAAGCCTCCAAGAGCTGTCCCTCATTTGAGCGTCTCTACAGGAGGGCAGACAAAATCCCTCAAAGAATCAATAGCAGTCTGTGGACAGGATGGAAGAAGGGGACGCAGAATGGCATCCAGGAAACCCTGAAGTGCCTGCGCTCCAGGGGAACAAGCGGGTCACAGCAGCCAAGCTCACCCACAGTGCCTGGATCACAGGACCCTGCCCGGCTCCCGCTGCCCCTGAAGCCTGGTGCGCTGGCGCGTGTGCACAGGCAAACCTCCACTACGACCCAGCCATCCAACCCTCAGCAAGTAGGAGGCTCCTCCCCATCCTCATTACTGTCTCAGTTTAGCATCAAGGAGCCTCAGGAAGATAACGCGATGCAGACAAGTCGCACCACAGAGGAGGGGCCGGGACCCAGCCCAAGCCACAGCATCCAAAGTTGTTGACGAGCCCTGGAGTGGCCTGTGTATCTCACCAGCAGCAAGAGATGGCGTGGGGAAACCAAAACTGGGAGAAACAAGCAAGCGTGTTTAGTGCAGAGAAGAGCAAGCCCAGGGACCTGGGTCTATAAACGCTGTGGGAGCGCCATGCAGCAGGTGTGGGCTCAAGGGGCCTGGATGCTGGCTGTCCCTGTGCAAACCCCATGCCCAGCCCTTCGCTGCACTCGTCTCTCCTGGGATGCCCTTTCTGCTGCTGCTGCTCCTGCCCAGATTTAGCCTTCCTATCAGGTCCAGCAGGAGCCCCCGAAAGGTCCACAGGGAACAGAGCTCACAGGCCTCTGCCTCCCGCACTGGACATGGTCCCCATCTGCCTCCCCCAAGGACACATCTACAAGGGAGGAGGGCACGGAGCCTTGAGAAGCCACTGCCCAGTGATGGGGAAGACTGCTGTCCTTTCTTCAGGAAATGATCTTCCCCTCATTCCTCCCTGGACCTACTCCCTCTCATCCTGCAGGTGTCAGCTAAAATGTCCCCTCCTCAGGGGGATTTGCCTTGTTTCATCCTAAATTAAAATAGGCTCTCTCTTCCCCCAGTGTCTCCGTGACAGCATCCTGTTTTCCTCCTTTATGGAATGTACCACTGTTTGCAGCTTGAATCTCATTTATGAATTTTCTTGGGCATTACCTGTCTACTCCACTTGAAGGAGGCCCCCTCGGAAGACAGGCCCCCTCGGAAGTGTCTTGTATGCCTTGGTACCCCACAGATACACACAGGTACCCGGGTACCACCCAGCAGGGCTGTGAGGGGCAGGAGCCCCCGTAGAGACACAGTGGGAGGAAGCACAGACCCAGCAGTGGGGGGTGAGGGGAGGGGTGCCCCTGGGAGCTGGGCAGAAGGAGGGCAGGCACAGCAGGGCCAGGAAGCCCAGGCTTGGGATGGGGGAGCGGGCAGCAAGAGCAACAGGAAGGCGACCGGCATAGGAGCATGAGCTGGCACAAAATCCTGCCGTAAATTACTTACACAAGGTGTAACTGAAACAAAATTACCCAGGAGAAGTGAAAACAAATGGGGTGAAAAGAGAGTTACCATGTAACTGCCAACAAAACAGAACCAGGCATAATGATATTTATGAGATAAAATATAATCTGACATTAAAGGGACAAACTGATCAACAATTCATTGGAAAGATAAAAAAGAGATGAAATTTCATTCACCTAACAGAGCTTCAGCCTGGTACAGGAGAAACAGGCAAAGCCGCAGTTCATGTGCATTGTAATATATTTACTCCAGAAAACACCAGATGAATTAGGTGAAACATTAGGCAGGATCTGAATTACCGTGCGTGCTCAGTCACATCCGGCTCTTTGTGACCCCATCGACTGTAGCCCGCCAGGCTATCCATGGGATTTTCCTGATAAGAATACTGAAGTGGGTTGCCATGCCCTCCTCTAGAGGATCTTCCCAACCCAGGAGTCAAACTCGCATCTCTTGTCTCCCGTATTGCAAGCAGATTTTTTTTTTTACCACTAATCCACCAGGGAAGCCCTGAATTACTGTAGAAGATCTAAGTTACTAAAACAACCTAATGTTTAAGCTCAACAAGCAGAGAATGTGTGCTGTTCAAGTACAAGTTCCAAATTTCACTTACATTAAGACAAAAGGGAAACTCAAAAATCATGCCCTCAAAAATCACAGCTGCTATCATAGATCAAAATCAAAGAAAACAAGAAGGAAGCCTCTCAAACCCTAAACACCAGAAATTAAAAACACAGTTCTAGTAAGCCTAGACTAAATAGAGAACATACATTCTAATTGTTGGCTCAAGTAGAAACCTTGAATAAACCTTAGAAAAAAATGGAAAAAAAAAAAGCAGTCAAAGACAAGCTCAGAAGGTTTTACACAAGAGTTTTACCAAACCTACAAGAAATAGTTAATTCTCATCCTCCATATAATCAGTATGCAAACATCAATACCTTTCTTGTACATAACAGACATCAGCTAGGAAACAGAATGGGAAAAGAGGCTTATTGACTATTAAACCCCACAAAATATCTAGGTATAAACAAAAATACGAAATGTAGAACGATGACACAAAGAGTAACACAATATAGTCAAAACTCTCCGGAAAAGCGTAAGGCAACCTCAGTGTTCTTGCCTGGAGAATCCCAGGCACGGGGGAGCCTGGTGGGCTGCCGTCTCTGGGGTCGCACAGAGTTGGACACGACTGAAGCGACTTAGCAGCAGCAGCAGCAGCAGCAACGTCAGTAACTGGAGACACAATGACAGTATCCTGGGCTGCAAGCTGATTGTCTTCCAAATCAATCTATAAATTTAACACCCTCTCCATTAAAAAAAAAAAACAAAACTGTCAAAATCTAACAATATAGTTCCAAAATTCAACTGGAAGACTACATATAGGAGATTAGCTGGAAAAAACTATTAAAAAGGAATAATAACAAGGAGATATTTACCTTTCAAAATTTCAGAACACATCACAAAATAACGTTAATTAGATCACAGTGGCATGACCGTTATGAAAGATAGATCATGGAACTGAATACAAAGTCTAAACGCAAATCTAAGCATAGAAGGGACCTTAGGTAAAAATGGTACATTAAACACATATATCCAATTTTTCTCCTCCTTGGAACCCCATTATAATTTTAGTAAAGGAATATTTTTTTTTTCTTAAATCACAAGCAAACAAGGACAGGGGGAGCAGGAGAGGAAAAAAATAACAGAACTGTTGCAGGCTGGAGAGCAGATGGCCACATGGCAATGGACTTAGTATATCCGAGAAGCTGGCCAGACGCTTCCAGTTTGCATCGCAGAATCCTCCAAAGGCACCAAGTACCTCTAGAAGCGGGATGATGAGTGGATTGAAATAAACACTAGTTGTCAGCTAAGGCCAAATCCCTTTCTCACAACCTGCATCCTAGTAGCAGCCCCGTAACTCACACTGCATTGGTCTGGAAGCGCACTCTCTCTCGAGAAGATCTCTGGGCTGCAGGCACCGGGTGTAGCTGAGAGCATAGGTCCCATGCTAAAAAGGAGGATGAAATGAGTGCTGAGACACCAGCCTACTTCCACAATCCACTCCCAGAACGCTGCTACTCAAGCCTTCATCCCTCAGGCAGGAAGCTGGAAGGAGGCTTCTCAGGGAATATGACCAAAGACCAAAAGGCAACATGACTGTCCATGGCTCCTCTACTACCTGCATCGAGCTCCCAGTCACCTCCTCTCTTGCCCAGGTTGCACATGAGCAGCCAGCCAAGGATCTCCAGCTCTCCGGGGTGAGCCCCAGACTCCATAGATGGAGATCAATAAAAAGCACAACAATCAAAATGAGGAGAATGGAGGAAACAGAGACTGCCTAGGAAGGTGGAGAAGCCTATTATTAGTGACCCCTGAGAGCCTGAAGGAAACACTGCACCCACTGAACAAGAACAAAATGAGGACAATCAAAAGGATCCTTTGGAATTAAAAACTTTTCAGCAGAAATAGTAAATTCAGTGAAAGGATTACGAAGACAAAGTCGAGAATCTCCCAGAAAGTAAAGCAGTAAGACCAAAAGGCTTGAACCATCAGGAAAAAGAGATAAGAAAATTGGAGGACCCAATCAAAGAAAAAAAATCGTCCATATACTAGAAACTCCATAAAGAAAGGAAAACAGAGAGGAAATAACTAATGAAATTATTCCTACAATTAAAAGGTGCTCCAAGACTGAAAGGGCCCAGCTAGCGCCCAACACAGTAGACGAAAACACACCAGCACCATGGCGCATCACCGTGAACTTTCAGAACACCAGTAACATTCTACAGACTTTCACAGGGAATAAGAGAGGGTCAAGAGGAAGCAGTTACAGAAGAAATTAAAAGAACCGGAAGCAGAACGGCTTTCAGTTCAGTTCAGTCACTCAGTTGTGTCCAACTCCTTGCGACCCCATGAATCGCAGCACGCCAGGCCTCCCTGTCCATCACCAACTCCCGGAGTTCACTCAAACTCATGTCCATCGAGTAGGTGATGCCATCCAGCCATCTCATCCTCTGGCGTCCCCTTCTCCTCCTGTCCCCAATCCCTCCCAGCATCAGAGTCTTTTCCAGTGAGTCAACTCTTCACATGAGGTGGCCAAAGTACTGGAGTTTCAGCTTTAGCATCAGTCCTTCCAATGAACACCCAGGACTGATCTCCTTTAGGATGGACTGGTTGCAGTCCATCTCCTTGCAGTCCAAGGGACTCTCAAGAGTCTTCTCCAACACCACAGTTCAAAAGCATCAATTCTTCGGTGCTCAGCTTTCTTCACAGGCCAACTCTCACATCCATACATGACCACTGGGAAAAACCATAGCCCTGACTAGACGGACCTTTGTTGGCAAAGTAATGTCTCTGCTTTTTAATATGCTATCTAGGTTGGTCATAACTTTCCTTCCAAGGAGTAAGTGTCTTTTAATTTCCGACTCTGTGCGACCCCATAGATGGCAGCCCACCAGGCTCCCCCGTCCCTGGGATTCTCCAGGCAAGAACTCTGGAGTGGGTTGCCATTTCCTTCTCCAATGCATCAAAGTGAAAAGTGAAAGTGAAGTCGCTCAGTCGTGTCCGACTCTCAGCGACCCCAGGGACTGCAGCCTACCAGGCTCCTCTGCCCATCGGATTTTCCAGGCAATGGCTTCAGACTTCCCCAAACCAGCAGTAGCTCAGTTGGTAAAGAATCTGCCTGCAATGCAGGAGTCCAGTTCTATTCCTGGGTCAGAAAGATGCACTGGAGAAGGTATAGGCTACCCACTCCAGGATTCTGGCCTGGAGAATTCCGTGGACTGTATGGTCCATGGCGTCGCAAAGAGTCGGACACGACTGAGCAACTTTTTCACTTTCAAACAAGCATTAGATGCAGGAAAACAAATGGAGAAGATAACTTTCCCACAGATGACTTCCCCTGCACAGGTTGGGCCCAGGACTCTTGGCCTGGCCCGCACTCCTGCAGGAGTCTGCACTGGTTGCAGAAGGAGAGCTGGGCTGGCCTCTGACCCCCGTCTATTCCATAAGAGCCATTCTCCCCTTCTTCACACATGGCAGTTTCTGCTCTGCAGGGAGGTAGTAGAGATTTGAGCTTCAGGGGTTCCTGAACACTGGGGCAGAGAGACTGGCTCTCATCCACACAGGGACTTCCACCCACTTGCTTGTCCAGCAGAGGCCAGGGGTGTGAAAGCTGCTTGTGAGCAACAGGCAGTCCTGGGGGAACCTGGAAGGGGCACTGGCATTAGCGTTCACAGCCTGCCTAATAAAGGGATCATAAGAAAGCCTTTGGCTCAACTTTCTTCTAGCATGTTTATGACTTCATTTTCATCATCCCAGGTCACCAACTGGACTGGAACTGGTTTCTGCTTAGGTGCGAAGCCACTATTTGAGTTTTTCCTCCTTTATCTAAACAGTTGTCCCAATATCATTAAAAAAAAAAATAGAAGAAGGCATATATCTCCACAACCAGCTTTCTCTCCTTTCCCCTTGCAATGAGCACCATTCTAAGATAATCAAAGGGCATCCTTTTGATAGAGTGTATTTTTGCAAAATCAATGCTGCTCTTTGACTGTGTTTGTTTTTAATTGACAAGTGCTGCCATGTTGTATCTCATCCTGTTTCTTTCACTCACCACTCTGTCTGTCTATCTTCAAGCCTGTGTGGAGTGCAGCTGCCAGATTTGCCCCTCTCGTCCACTGATGACACCCAGGTTTCTGCCAACTGCCCCCCAGCCTACCCAAGCAACGTTGCCATGAACAATGTTCCTGAGAGACCTGTGGGACTGTGACCACCTGTGTGCCCAGTCCAGGGGAGGGGAGAAGAGCCCGCAGGGCAAGGGTCAGTTCAAGGAGCGGACTGGGATGTCCTAAGGACACCCTGTGTTTAGGATGTAGACCCAAGAGTGAAATTACTGAGTTAACATGCTCTTATAATCATCGAGTAAGGACTGCCAGATTTCCAGGATGTCCATACCTGTTCCACTTCTACCACTTACCAAATCATCCAGTTTGGAATTGCTGCCCTGTTGTCTACTAATTTTATTTATTGTTTTATTATTTGATCAGCCATTTAAAAAAAAATATATATATATATTTAATGAATATCAAAGGTGATTAAATTAAAACAAAAGACAAGCACACACCAGCCATGCAAGGAGAGGGCGGCACTGCCCCCAGTGGGCGGAGGCTCCTGGAGGAGATGAATGGAGCAGCCTGGGGTCATGGTTGGTCTGGCTTCTGTTTCTCTGGGAAGTGACAAGGCCCTTTCTGGGGAACTTGCGAACAAGGTCACAAGTGAGTCTTGAGAAACACAGGCCTCTCTGCAGACTGAGGTGTTGACCAGGTGCTGGACATGGTCCAGGATTCCGGCCCAGCTCTCCTTCTACAACCAGTGCAGGCCCCTGCGGGGGCAACGGGCCGGGCCCAGACTCCTGAGCACAGCACCCTGCAGGAGCACAGCGGTGCCACCAGCCAGGAGAGGTCACCTGGGGGAGAGTCTTCCTCTCCATTTGTTAACGAATGAGAGACAAGCCCTCTGTGACTGCAAATTCCCCTAAAGATGATCATTAAGATAAAATATGTTTACGCAGAAGCATAATTAGGACACAGCAAAAGCACTGTTTGGAAGCCGGCAGGATCTTTGGAGGCTCTGCAAACAGAAAGAGGCTCAGCCCCACGGGGGCCATCAGCACCGAGCCCCACTGGTGAGCTTTATTAAAAGCAGCTCGTTAGGGTTATTTCCTCCCAGCCCTTTATAACTTCATTACCAAGTCAGAATTCATTTTTGCAACTCTGGCAGACACAGCCTGTCCGGTGTCACTTTTATGACTCGAGGTGGAGGGGAGGAGAGGTGGGGCGGCTGGGGCCCGACCAGCGTTTCGGAGCTCGTCCACCAGGGCCACATCTGTTAACGGCTGCCCCGAGTCTGAGACCAGCGCTGGGAGATGCGTGAATGCCTGGAGTCCAGACTCCTTACCATTCTAGCACTTTCATGGGGGGAATGGGAGCTCATGAGAATGGGGAAGGAGCTGCCCCTGGAACCTGCCCTCCCAGAGATGGGGCAATGGTGCTCCTCGTGGGGGACATGAGCCACCGGGCCTCCCCAGCACCCCCGCTCCGCTGGAGGTGAATGGAGCCACCCACAGCTGTGCTGCGTGGCAACCTGGCCTTTCTCTGGGAGCTGCTCCCTGGTTTTTCTTTGGTGACCCACCACACCCTCCCAGTCCTCAAGGGGAGTCAACGCTGCTGGATCCTCAGGTCCAGGAGCAGCCACCTGGCCCAGGCAGGCCAATGAACCCCCGTGCCAAGCATCCGTTAGGGTCTCTGGGAAGACATGTCCTCTTTTCTCTCTGCTGGGGGTGCTGAGGCGGACAAAGTGGGCCAGCGGCTGCTGGGCACCCCCTCCTTCCAGGAGAAGCAGAGCTGGGACAGGAAGGGAACAGGTGATGCCATTTAGGTCCGAATTTCAGCCGTACCGGAAGCTGACATACCCCTGGACTCTCCAGCTCTTTGAGTCAATTCATTTGGATTTCTGTCTTGAAACCACAAGAATCCTAACATGTCCCCCCCAACACACACACACACACACACACACACACACACACACACTCTCTCTCTCTCTCTCTCTCTCTCACACACTGCCCTAAGCTAGACACCATCTTTTGGTTTGATAACCAGAGCACCATCAGGCTGTGGGCATCACATGGTACTGCTCTGTTATACCTCCTGTTTTTAGAGAAACCCCAAGGTAGCTGTGGAGAAGGCAATGGCAACCCACTCCAGTACTCTTGCCTGAAAAACCCCATGGACAGAGGACCCTGGTGGGCTGCAGTCCATGGGGTTGCTAAGAGTCAGACGGCTGAGCGACTTCACTTTCACTTTTCACTTTCATGCACTGGAGAAGGAAACAGCGACCCACTCCAGTGTTCCTGCCTGGAGAATCCCAGGGATGGGGGAGCCTGGTGGGCTGCCGTCCATGGGGTCGCACAGGGTCAGACACGACTGAAGCGACTGAGCGGCAGCAGCAGCAGGGTATCTGGGGTAGAGGAAGTCCACTGGGGATTTAAGGTATGTGGCCGAGAGAAAGGGGCTCTGGCTCAGTTCCTCACAGATGCTTGGAAGGATCTCAGTCCTTGGAGGTAAGGGTGCCTGCACAAGTGTCGAGGCCATGTGAGACGAGGCCCAAACCCATGGGCCACCCAGGGCGGTGGGGAGCTCCTCGCAGCAGGACCTGGGGCCTGCGTCTGTAGCCCCCACACAGGAAGCCCCAACACCCCAGGCCTGCTCTGCACCCCCACACCAGCTGAACGGCCTCAGCTCCTCTGCACCTGCTTGCTCCCCGTGCACCACACTCCAGGTGGCTTCTGAAGCCCACCCAGGCCCAGGAACACACGTGGCTTCTTCAGGAAGCAGGCCCCTGGGGCCCCGGGGCTGACGGCCCTGCCCCGGGGAGGTCCTGCACATGGTCACGGCAGGCGGGTCCCTAAAGCCGGCCTCAGCCTCCAGGGCACCAGACACTCTCTCCGCTGCGGTCAGCTGAGGGGAGGGAAACTGGCCCTGAGTTACCTCCACACTGCCGCTCCCCAGCACTCAGCAGCCAGATGGCGGGATACAATGGAGAGCCTGGCAGATCGCTTAATGAAAATATTTACTGTGAACTTCAGAACAAAACACAGACACCCACAGGTCCCAACAGAAGGGAGGATTCCCTGGGATTTCACTGTGAATGTAGAGGAAGTGAGAGGCTGGCAAGCGGGGTGCTGACAGCCAGCGTCAAGGGACCACAGTCCTCACAGTCTCCACCCTGGCACAGCTTGTCCAAGTGTGACACCCTCAGGGACATCCCTGCTGACAGCTCCATATGCCTTCCAGATCCCAGACTTGGACATCCAGCTCTCTGGAAGGCCCTCAGGCCTCCACACTCGGACTTCCAGGACCGAATGCCTCCTTCCCCGCCATCCCACCCCTTCAGGTGCACTGCCCACCGGGGGCTATGGCACCTGCCACCACCAGGCCCCCACTAGGAACAGAGTCAGCTCCATCCTCATCCCAAGGGCCCCTGAATTTGCCCCTACCCCCATCCCTCTGTGATTGCTCATGCTAGGAACCAGCCACTCAGTCTTTGGAGTCTCCAAATCCAAGCTCAAGGCATTTCTCTCCAGCTGCCAACCTGTTTCTCCTCTTGGGCCTTTCATCTCTTCAGATATTGAGCCCCGTGTCTTGCAGGGTGGGCGAGGCCACTGCAGCATGGTGGTCCCAGTGCTCTGAGAGGGGCCTGGTGCCAACAGATGCTGCGGGTGCAGGAGGCTGCACAGCCCTGCTCTAGGCCCGCTCATGCCAGGCCATCATGGTTGATGCAGGAACTCTCGGCACCTGTCCAAGCCCCCACCCACAAGACTGGGGGATTACCCTCCTGGCTGCACCTGGAGCCTGGCACACAGAGGGGCTGGGGAGAGGATAAAGGGCTCCTCCTCGCTGATGCTGAGACTCAGGATGGCAAGGCAGGAAGGTCCACATCCTAGCACCAAGCCAGCATCCTAGGATGGAGAAGAGAATTCTCCAGACAACCCCATCAGCAGCACGACAGGGAAATGATGATGAAGATGAAACTGGTGACATGGGGGCTTTATGTTCATCTCTTATTCACTCTTCCCAGCAGCCCCACGGAGCAGGGCTTGACTCCCTCCTGTGCGGATAGGGGGACAAGCCCAGGAAACTCATGCTCCAGCCACCGCCTCATGGAGCAAAGGGAGCAGGTAAGGGTCTGACTCAGGATCCAGCCCACTGCACCTGAGCCCTGGACAGCACCCCTCAGAGCCAGCTGCACTGGGGCTGGTATACAAGAGGCAACGGAAAGGGCTGGGGGGCCCTTGCTAAGCTGGAGACCTCGTCCCAGAGCCACACACACCGTGACCCTGCAGCACAAAGACCCACGCTCCACCTCACCACGTCCACTCAAAGCCCTGAGATGTGGGACTCCAACAAGGACCCAGGGAGGCAGGATGGCATTTCCATGGAAGCAAAAAGTAGCCTTAGTTGCTCAGCACCCCTTCCCATCTCATTCTTTGCATTGTCGTTCTGCTCTGAACTGGAACTGTTAGATGTTCTCAATGAGAGTGTGTGCCGGATGGTAGGAGGGAGGCATATTCAGGACCCATAGTCAGGGCCATCACGTTCAGTGGTGCCCTGCACAGTTCTGGGGGAAAGGGGGTGCCCCTCAAATGGAGGGGCTCCACTCATCAGTGCATGCTGGAGGGGAGCCGAAGCGCTGCCGGATCTAATGCTTTAAAACCTTTCCATGAGGACTTTCCTGCTGGTCCGGTGGTTAAGAATCCACCTGCCAATGCAGGGGACATGGGCTCAATCCCAGGTCCAGGAAGATGCCACACGCCGCGGGGCAACTACTGAGCCCCCATTCTAGAGCCCACGAGTCACAACCACTGAAACCCCCTTACCCTAGAGCCTGTGCTCAGCAACAAGAGAAGCCGCAGCAATGAGGTCTTCGCACGTGGCAAACGAGAGAGTAACCCCACTCAGAGAAGAGCCTGCACACAGCAAAGGAGGTCCTGCACAGCCAAAAATTAATATATAAAAAATTAAAAAAAAAAAAAAACACCTTTCTGGGGACTTCCCTGGCAGTCCAGTGGTTAAGACTCTGCACTTCATTGCAGGGGGCACAGGTTTGATCTCTGCTCAGGGAACTAAGATCCCACGCACTGCACGACCCACAAAAACCAAAACCAAACAAACAAACAAAAACGTTCCATGGACTGAGCAGGAAAACGGACAGAAAGATTCTGAAGATCCCAGGTTGGGCGAGGCAGAGGGACTGGGGATTTCTAACTGGAGAGATTGTCCTGCAGGAGGGTCACCTTGGGTCAGCCCAGAGAAGTGCTCTGCACGGGGCTCACGTGCGTCCTCTCTTAAACACTGCTGACCCAGGAATAGGGAGCCCTGAGCCCCCAGCTTCCCAGCAAGTCCCAGGGACACATCAGCCCTCCCCGCTACACAGGCTCAGCCTTCCTTTCTGGACTTTCTCCATCCACCACCAGCAAGAGACCCAGCTCTGCCATGGATAAATCCCAGGGTGCAGACTGAGAGGCCCCCAGTTCAGCCCACTGTGGACGCCCACCATACCAGAAATGGTATGCAGGTATGTCTGCAGAAACTGAGTTTTCCTCTGCTGCCTTCCTGTGTGAGCTCAGGGGGTTCAGAAGCCTGCAGGGCTGGGGGGAACAGCGATTAGTATGGATGAACCAACATGTCCCTCTCCCATGGTGCTCCTTGCCTTGAAAGGCCATATCCTGCGGTCACCAAGGGAATCCCTGGAAACCTAGGGCTGCTGCGCTTCCACCGTGGCCAGGAAGGGACATGCCCTGGGCTCCCTACACAGCACCAAGCCTCCCGGCAGACAATGGTGTTGACGGGCCTTAATTTGATCAGCCTCATCTGAAGAAGGGAGGAAATGAGAAATCAGAGCAAGTGCTGAACGCTGTAAATTCAATCTGTGACACAGCCTCACAGGGGCCTTTCCTAACAGACTGGGGTGCAGAGGCGGAGGCTGCAATCCAATGCTGAGTCCCACGCTCACCAAGGGCTGCCCTTTCTGCAGGGAGGTGGCACAGGGGCCAACTCACCAGGGCCCTGGCTGCCCTGGACACCCCAAGGGCTCCCAGGACAGGCCAGTGGCTGGGCAGGCGGAGACTGCAAGAATCATCACAAAGTTGAACATGTTTGGGGTTTCCTTTCCTGGTTTAAAAGCAGATGTGATCCCGCCAGGGTCTGTGCAAGTCGGCTCCTGGACCACAGTGCCCTGGCCTGGCCCCAGCGGGCACCCCACCAGCCTGGCACACAGACACCACAGGGGCTACTGGCACCTGCTTCTCCCATCTCCTGCAGCTCCAAGCAGGGCAGGGAAGGCCATTTATGACCCTGCCCCGGCCCACCTGCCAGTCTCCGTTTGCTGGCTTCTCCCACCCTTGAAGCTCGCACACACTACTCCCTGGGGCAGAAACACCCCAAGCGCCAGACCTAGCTACCACTGTCTGCCTGGCAAATCCAGCTCCTCCTTGAAGGTCCAGCCCCAACCTTCCTCCTGTTCAGGAAATTTCTGACTGGCTGCCCTTCCCTATGCCATCCACCTGGCCCCCAAAATCTGTGTTTTCATTCCGTCATTGGTTCCTTCACTCCTCCAGTATTTCAGTCCCAGTGATCTGCCAGACCCCTTTCATCTGAAGAATCACCCCCATGACAGCCCTCTGGGGCTATATCACCTTCATAGATTTGCTGACTGGCTTGACACACATTGGCACGTGTGCACACAAGCTCACACACTCACAATCACGTGCTTACCACACATTCACACATGCTCATTTACAACACACACACTCTGGGGAATTCCTGGAAGAGTGAGTCCCCCTTGGACCTCTGACAGGGCTTGGCAAAAATAAACCAACAAGCCGGAGGCCAAAACCACCTGTTGGATACATGGAAAACAACTGTCTTCCTTATTATACGTCTGAGCAAACTGAGGCTGAGAGAGCTTAAGGGGCTGCAGGCATGGAAGCAGCATTTCCTTGGGAGGAGCAGTCACAATCGCGGGGAGTACCTTGAAGGGAGGTGTGTCTACCGCTTTCCCCGTCATGGGAGTGGTGCCGGGAGGTTAGGGGCTGCATGTTCACGCCCACTTGGCTGTGCAGCTGGTGATGTTGCTACTGATCTTCTGTCTTCTCCTGGGAGAGCAGTTGCCAAGCTGCTAGCACATCCCAATGCCCTGCGGGAGCCATCTGAGAACACATCACCAGGCCCAGCCACAGGGCAGGCATCACTCCAAAGAGACCCTCGTTGCGGCTCCCAGCCCTGGGGGCCTAGCTGTGCCAGCGGCAAGGACTCAGCATGTGCAGGTGGCTAGGCCAGCTCTGTTACCATATCCCTTTCTCTCTTTGACCCAGACACACGTTGTTTACATATTGAACACAGAGAAATAGTCTGCATTTCCAGAAAGAGATATGTTCTCCCATTTTTCCTGGAAACAGGGGGACTTCTTGGCTCATCTTTCGTGTTTTTCACTCTTAACTGAGAAATATCGCTCTCCTAAGAGAAGCCAGGTGGAAATGTTGACTTGGGCCAGGGACAAAAGGGCACAGCAGGGGTGGGAAGGGGAAGTAGGTGGGGTGGAATGGTGGAAGGCAGTGGCTAGGAGTGTGTAGGTCTGTGTTACTGGGCCTTATGTTTATAAAGAAGTCTGAAATGTGGATTTGCATGTGAAGTCTCTGTTCTGTAGATCAAGCAGCTCAGTCACTCAGTCGTGTCCGACTCTTTGCGACCCCATGGACTGCAGCACACCAGGCTTCCGTGTCCATCACCAACTCCCAGAGCTTACTCAAACTCATGTCCATTGAGTTGGTGATGCCATCCAACCATCTCATCCTCTGTTGTCCCCTTCTCTTCTCACCTTCAATCTTTCCTAGCATCAGGGTCTTTTCCAATGAGTCAGTTCTTCACATGAGGTGGCCAAAGTATTGGAGTTTCAGCTTTAGCATCAGTCCTTCCAATAGATTTTCAGGACTAATTTCCTTTAGGGTTGACTGGTTTGATCTCCTTGCAGTCCAAGGGACTCTCAAGAGTCTTCTCCAACACCACAGTTCAAAAGCATCAATTCTTTGGCACTCAGCTTTCTTTATAGTCCAACTCTCACATCCATACATGACTACTGGAAAAACCATAGCTTTGACTAGATGGAGCTTTGTTGGTAAAGGAATGTTTCTGCTTTTTAATATGCTGTCTAAGTTGGTCAAAACTTTCCTTCCAAGGAGCAAGTGTCTTTTAATTTCATGGCTGCAGTCACCATCTGTAGTGATTTTGGAGCCCAAGAAAAAGTCTGTCCCTGTTTCCATTGTTTCCCCATCTATTTGCCATGAAGTGATGGGACTGGATACCATGATTTTAGTTTTCTGAACATTGTTTTTAAGCTAACATTCTCACTCTCCTCTTTCACTTTCAACAAGAGGCTCTTTAGTTCTTCTTCACTTTCTGCCATAAGGGTGCTGTCATCTGCATATCTGAGGTTATTGATATTTCTCCCAGCAATCTTGATTCCAGCTTGTGTTTCATCAAGTCTGGCATTTCACATGATGTACTCTGCATATAAGTTAAATAAGCAGTGTAACAATATACAGCCTTGACGTACTCTTTTCCCAGTTTGGAACCAGTCCATTGTTCCATGTTCGGTTCTAACTGTTGCTTCTTGACCTGCATACAGATTTCTCAGGAGGCAGGTAAGGTGGTCTGGTATTCCCATCTATTGAAGAATTTTCCACAGTTTGTTGTGATGCACACAGTCAAAGGCTTTGGCATGGTCAATAAAGCAGTAGGTTTTTTTTTTTTTTTTTTTTTTTTTGTGTGCTCTCTTGCTTTTTTGATGATCCAGCAGATGTTGGCAATCTGATCTCTGTTCGTTTACAAGGCAAACCATTCAATATCACAGTAATCCTTCCAAGTCTATGCCCTGACCAGTAATGCTGAAGAAGCTGAAGTTGAATGGTTCTATGAAGAACTACAAGACCTTCTAGAACTAACACCCAAAAAAGATGTCCTTTTCATTATAGGGGACTGGAATGAAAAGTAGGAAGTCAAGAGATACCTGGAGTAACAGGCAAATTTGGCCTTGGAGTACAAAATGAAGCAGGGTAAAGACCAACAGAGTTTTGTCAAGCGAACATACTGGTCATAGCAAACACCCTCTTCCAACAACACAAGAGAAGACTCTACACATGGATATCAACAGATGGTCAATACCAAAATCAGACTGATTATATTCTTTGCAGCCAAAGATGGAGAAGCTCTATACAGTTAGCAAAAACAAGACTGGGAGCTGACTGTGGCTCAGATCATGAACTCCTTATTGCCAAATTCAGACTTAAATTGAAGAAAGTAGGGAAAACTCAGGTATGTTCTAAATCAAATCCCTTATGATTATACAGTGGAAGTGACAAATAGATTCAAGGGATTAAATCTGGTAGACAGAGTGCCTGAAGAACTATGGACAGAGGTTCATGACATTGTATAGGAGGCAGTGATCAAGACCATCCCCAAGAAAAAGAAATGCAAAAAGCCAAAATGGTTGTCTGAGGAGGCCTTACAAATAGTACTGTCTGAGAAAAGAAGAGAAGCTAAAGGCAAAGGAGAAAAGGAAAGATATAATCATTTGAATGCAGAGTTCCAAAGGATAGTATAAGGAGAGATAAGAAAGCCTTCCTCAGTGATCAATGAAAAGAAATAGAGGAAAACAACAGAATGGGAAAGACTAGAGATCTCTTCAAGAAAATCAGAGATACCAAGGGAACACTTAATGCAAAGATGGGCTTGATAAAAGACAGAAATGGTATGGACCTAACAGAAGCAGAAGATATTAAGAAGAGGTGGCAAGAACACACAGAAGAACTGTACAAAAAAGATCTTCATGACCCAGATAACCACAATGGTGTGATCACTCACCTAGAGCCAGACGCCCTGGAATGCAAAGTCCAGTGGGCCTTAGGAAGCATCACTACGAACAAAGCTAGTGGAGGTGATGGAATTCCAGTGGAGCTATTTCAAATCCTGAAAGATGATGCTGTGAAAGTGCTTCACTCAATATGCCAGCAAATTTGGAAAACTCAGCAGTGGCCACAGGACTGGAAAAGGTCAGTTTTCATTCCAATCCCAAAGAAAGGCAATGCCAAAGAATGTTCTGTGGACATCAGAAGGCAATTAAAAACAGTGTGAGCCCTGTACTGCCTGATGAATCAAATCAAAGCTGGGCTCCCAGGTCATTCTGAGGCCTCAGCCCCATCCGGCATGCACATTTCCTAGAGGCTCCTCCTGGCAGAGAAGCCTGTGGTCAGGACCACAACAAGCCAGACCAAGTCTACTGTCTGAAGTCTCACAGTGACTGAAAGTTCCTGGGCCAAACTCACACCCACTGTCTACCAGAGTCCCTTTCTCCTTCAAGCCAGGTCCTGGTGGCTGTGATCCATTATGGAGTCTTCACACAAGGACTCAGTAGAGACCCGCTGGTTATCCACACTGCAAGACACACTCAGTGTCTCCCAGGCTCTTCCTCTTTCAGGGTCTTGGCTCATTCCCACACACAGCCAAGGAATCACCCAAGATCATGTGCACTACACACAGCGGCTTGATGTCCTTAAGAAAGTAAAGTGCTATTCTATTTACTGTAGCTAGGACATGGAAGCAACCTAGAAGTCGACCCACAGAAGAACAGATAAAGAAGCTGTGGTACGTATATACAGTGGAATGTTACTCAGCCATAGAAACGAATGCATTTGAGTCAGTGCTAACGAGATAGCTGAACCTAGAACCTATGACACAGAGTGAAATAAGTCAGAAAAACGAATATTGCATATTAACGCATATATATGCAATCTAAAAGATGGAACCTATTTTCAGGGCAGCAGTGGAGATGCAGACAGAGAGAACAGACCTATGGACGGGGAAGGGGGGAAGGAGAGGGTGGGGCGAATGGAAAGAGTAGCACAGAAACATAGCCATTAACATATGTAAGATAGACAGCGAGTGGGAATTTGCTGTATGACTCAGGGAATTCAAATGGGGGCTCTGTGACCATCTAGAAGGATGGGATGGGAAGGGAGGTGGAAGGGAGGTTCAAGAGGGAGGGGACATAGGTATACCTATGGCTGATTTATGCTGATATATGGCAGAAACCGATATAATCTTGTAAAGCAATTATCCTTTAATTAAAAATAATTTTTAAAAAACGTAAAGTGCTCTTTCAAGTCAACAAGAAGGATCCCAGCAATCCAAAAGGAAAATGGGCAAGTGGTATGAATGAACAGTTCTTGGAAGGGAACATCACGCAGCTTTTAACTATATAAAAAGATATCCAACCTCACCCTTGATAAAAGAAATACAGACCTGCTCAGATTGCCAAATTTGAAATGTGTGGATCTGGGGGCCCATGTTGGTAGAAATATATCCCTGTGTGGTGAGTGAGGGGAGCCATACGCAGGGAGGGGCATGGAAGGACAAGGAGGGGGTAGAGCCAGGAAGGAAGGTGCTCAGACGTGTAGAAGCCATCAGAAAGGCCACACTGCGTGCAGGAGCTGGGCCCCCTCTGGAGGACATGCCAAGAGACACGCAGCCTCCGTAAGGAGATGGAAAGAGGCAGCGGTGGCTGCAGCCTGTGGACAAGCACACAGGCTGAGAGGCAGTGTCGCTGCTGCGACGTGTGCAGGGAGTGTGAGGGTGGGGAACTGGGCACCCTGCTACCCTGGGAAGCCTTCTGCTACAGGGAAAGCCTTGGGAGGAGTCACGTGGAAGAGGTGAGCCCACGTTGGGGCATGCTATGCTGGGATGGGAAAGAGCAAATCGGCCAAGATGGCATGGGCAGGCTCTCTTGCCCCACGTTTTGTGAATACGTGGGTACGTAACAGCTGAGAGCGCTTAGAGCGGCACTTCTGTGCATCACCAGGCACTCGCTTGGTCAGGTTCCTTTGTGTGGGACGCCTGTATAAACAGCACCTGGAAAAGGCCTGAAGGGTTGTGTGTGGTTATGTTGCGTTATGTTATGTCTGTGGATACGGCTGCTGCGCCAGCCAGGAGAGAATAAACGCATCTGCAGATCCTACAGCTCCCTGCATTTTCTTTCAGCCTCTTAGCTAGCGTCTTGACTAGCATGGGTTCAGTGAACAGTGTGCATGGTGAGATACTGTGAGACAACTGATGCTGTGAGCAGGATCAGCAATACAGTTGGCATAGTCAGCAGGACACTCAGCAGGTAGAGGAGTCTGAGGCTACACAGAAGAAGAGCCAGCAGAATACCCAGCGAGTAGAGGAGCCCGAGGCTCTGCTGGATGGAGGAAGCCAGTGGCCACATATAGCATGTGATACTCTGTCATTGTGATCCTGTTGGTGCGGGCTCCGATGGAAGACTAGGAGGTGGTGGACAGTTAACCGGATAGCTTTGAAAAGGCGTTACAGGCAGTGAGTTCCCATTTGCCAAACAAGGCTGCACAGACTGCCGCTGGCTCTGTGGGGTGGATTTCGTGACTGCCCTGAAGGTGAATATGGATAATGTCCTCAGTGATCCTGCACTGGTGTGCAGTGTGCAGAGATGCTCGGAAGGACTAGAGCAACGTACATTGGCGTTAGAGCAAGAACCCCGTGGCACAGAAGAACCTGCCATCTCTGACAGCAAGGCGGTAAGTGACGGTGATGATGAACGTTACGAGACTGAGGGTCCCTGCTTGGCAGCGAGGCTGTTGTGCAGCAGACAGTGAAGCACAAGCAGTCTAGAGACCAGGGAGGCATCCTCAAGGGGCCCCTGATGTGACTGAGTTCACGACATATCAACCATACACTCAGGTGGAGTTGGTCGCCTTGGGTATGCAATTTTGGCAAAAGCAAGGGGAACCCTTGGAAGCGTGGCTCTAGCGACTTTGGGACACAGAGGTGGACAGTATCCTATGCGTTGGGGACAAAATAGAACGGTTGGCATCTGTAACCATTCACCCCTCATTGAGACAAAGGTTCCACAACATTAGGCAACTCATGGAAGGAACACCCAACCAACGCACACCCTGATGGAATGGATTGACACTGCCATGTGCAGTGCATACTCAACACAGGAGAGTGCCCAGATACTGCAAGTAAATGGCACACCTATGCCAAGATGACCAAGTGGCGAGAAAACTGGGCATGAAGCAGTCAATGTTCAACCCAAATAACCAAGGCCCAGATGATGAGCACTTTACTGGAGCACTCGCAATGCCATTTTGAATAATATCCCATCTACCTCCTTTGGATCGCTGACCGCTATTCTTGTACCCTGTGTGGGGTGACCTCGATGGTGGCTAGCTTGGGAGAAATAGAGAGATGGTGGAGGCACAGGGGATTAGAAGGGCGAAGACCCTGAAGGGCACCGGAGCCGGTGAAGGCCCCATCCTGGTGACAAGCATGCACATGCGGGCTGATTTTCTGGCAGCAGGAGTTGACAGAAATAAAATCAACAGACAGCACACTGCTCTGCTTCTAGTGCTACAGAGGCACTGAGACTGCAGCAGCAGTTTACCAAGTTTGGGAGGCACCCACAGCAAGAGACACGGGCACTGCAATGACCACGTGGTGCCCAGGATGCTCCTTCAGAGGATGCCCTTTTCCACTTTGAATAGGGCTCAGACAAAGGTGCCAACCTGAAGAACCCAAGCAAGGACTGGAGGCCCCTGCAGAACTTGCAATTTGCCAGTCACTAGCGGAGAAGGCAATGGCACCCCACTCCAGCACTCTTGCCTGGAAAATCCCATGGATGGAGGAGCCTGGTGGGCTATGGTCCATGGGGTCGCTAAGAGTTGGACACAACTGAAGCGACTTCACTTTCACTTTTCACTTTCATGCATTGGAGAAGGAAACGGCAACCCACTCCAGTGTTCTTGCCTGGAGAATCTCAGGGACGGGGGAGCCTGGTGGGCTGCCATCTATGGGGCCGCACAGAGTCAGACACGACTGAAGTGACTTAGCAGCAGCAGCAGCAGTGAATGTACAGAGAGTAATGGCCCTGGTCAACCCCGGTGCTGAATGCAGCCTTGTTTACAGCAAGCAGTTTCCCAGTCCTAGTGCAGACACTGATGGCCATGGCGGCCAAATGATGTAGATTTAGACTATAAAGACTTAAGCTGTGTTTGAGATTTAGAACAGTGTCCTGTGATGTAGATTTAGTGCAACAGCATCCTGTAACGGCTGTGTCCTGGGATGTAGGTTTAGTACAACAGTGCACTGTAAAGGCTGTGTTCTAAGACGTGCTACTGACCTCTGATCTTCTTGCAGATTTAGAACAGTGTGAAAGCATGTGGAATCATGTGGGTGGGCTGTGAACACCACAAAGATCCCCTCCTTGAAGGGGTGGGCCCGGCGCCTGTAGGGGATTTTGTGGGTCTTTAATATAAAAACTCCACAGAAGCAGAGTTGTCCCTGTGGAGACTTTCCTGCAATCTCACATGGACAGACAGCAGATTGGATTGGCCGTGGAAGATAAAGGCACTCCACGTGTGGTAGGTGGCTTTTCTAGCCCCGTGAGGGCAAGGACTACAGTGTGAGTTCCAGGCGATACCTGGCGTTGGGTTTTGCTGTGTATTAGAGATGTAACTTGTTGTAGCTAATGCTATTGCAGGATATAAGTCCAAGGGTCAGCGTTACTCGCCAAGGAAATATGCAGAAGATGGACTGGGCATAGAATATGAGGCGAGAGACCCTGAAGGGGTGGAGTGTGGGGAGAGAGCAAATTAGCCAAGACAGTGTGGTCCTGCTCTCTCGCCCTGTGTTCTGTAAATAATGACTGCATAATGAGTGAGATCACTTGGAGACATGTGTGTGTCACGGGGTACGCGCTTGGTCCCTGGGTACTTTGTGTGGTATGCCTGTGTGAGCTTCACCTGGAAAAGCCCTTGTGGCTGTGTGCAGTCATGTCATGCCATGTCCGCTGCTATGGCTGCTGCGCCAGCCAGGAGAGAATAAAAGCGTCTGCAGTTCCTACGGCTCCCCGCATTTTCTTCCAGCCTCTTGGCTGGTGCCTTGACTACCATGAACAGAGTGCACAGCAAGATACAGTGAGATAACTGGTGCCGTGAGCAGGATCAGCAATACAAACTCCAAAGACAGATATCCACTAGGCACTTGAGTACGAGGGCTCTGGGTACAGAGAAAGGGCTGGGGTGGAGTCTATGTCAGCCATGAGGTTTGCCTTCCAGGACACACTAGGGGAAGGACATCAAACTGACTGCAAACTGGCAGACAGAGACTCTTGCCCACTCCCCAGAATCCTGTCTGGGCAGCTGGCTGTCCTGTCCTCTCCAACCGGGGGGCAGACGGAGGCCACCTCGCCACAGCACATGCCTCCAGCAGGGCCCCCTCGCCTGCAGCAGTCCCCGGCCAGCCTGGGTGGGAGGTGTGAGGAGCCTGTGCCGCAGGTCCCAGCTCTCAGCCCAGCACTTCCTTGCATCCAGCTGTCTGAGGTCTCTCAGAGCAGCCAGTGTGCCCACGGCTGAGGGACGGACCAGACGTGTCTGGGTCTGCCAGCCAAGCCCTTGGCACCAGCAGGATCCAAACCAAACCCAGGTGGCACTTCACCGCTCTGCCAGGCTGATCCTGAGCATCCGCGGCAGACCCCGGAGGCAGTGCCTTCACACCTACGGCCTGGTTCCACATCTAAAACCACTCAACCCTGTGCCACTTCCAAGATGATCACTGGCTCGCAGAGTCTGGAGGGAAGTCTTAGCAGTGAGCACTGTCTCCCACACAACAAGCTCTCCCTGGCCAACAAGACCCTGTGCTTCCTGCCCACACCTGAGAGGCACCCTGGGTTCTGGCCCCCAGCAAAACCGCCCCCCCACCCCGAGCTGTGAGATGTGGCCACACCACTCCCTCTCTGGGCCTCGGTTTCCCCATATGAAAAACAGGCACAATGATTTTGGCAACAGCCCACAGAACACATGTTCCATGCACATAAAACAGCTGAGGCTCGGGGAAGCGAGGGAGCTGTAAAGGCCCTTGGTCAGAGAATTGAGAGAAAGAAGCTGACAGCCATAGGTGGGGAGTAGTCGTGCATGCTCTTTGCGACCCCAAGGACTGTAGCCCCCCAGGCTCCTCTGTCCATGAAACTTCCCAGCAAGAATACTGCAGTGGGTTGCCATTTCCTCCTTCAGGGGATCTTCCTGACCCAGGGACTGAACTCACATCTCCTGAGTCTCCTGCATTGGCAGGCATATTTTTTACCCCTGGGCCACCTGGGACTCTGACAGCCGTAGAGTCAGAGTCAAATGGCTTGGAACTGAGTAAAATATGGGAATTGGTCACAAACACCAGACCCCTGTTTCTCCCCTCTGCCCCCTGGCTAAGAGGTATCCAGCCTGGTCCAGGCCTCCAACTGCTGCTAGAAACGTTCTTCTGAGGGGTCCTGCCCCAAGTGGAGCTCAGGGGAGTATCACCCAAGGTCCAGCCCCCCAGAAAGTGCCCCATCCCAGGCTGCTCTTGAAATCACCTCGAAGAAGAATCACTTCTGCTTCCAAAGACATCCCCAGGCAGGAAATGGGCCGCAGGCACCATGAATGTTTAATTACATTAATTGTCCAAGTCCAGTGCACATCATCACTTTATAAGTACCTTATGGGAAATTGTAATTAAGCATGAAGTGGCTCATTTTTACAATTCCCCCTGTTCATCCTTCTCCAGGCTGCTGGGAGCCCCTGCCTGCCTGCCAGGCTCTCTCACTAACGCTCGCCTTCCTTCTCCCTCATTTAATTTTTTGACCTTTTCTCTTGACATCCCTGCCCCCACACATTCCTCTGCCTTGGCATACATATACCAAGCACCATAATTACTTAACTATAAACCTCTTGTGGAAATTTGCTTTTGACTTTGTTAGAAAGCATTGTAATCAAGTCCCTGAGGGTCCCAGTCGATGGGCTGGCCTGTCAGCGGAAATGCATTGCAGGATTAAAAGGTTTAGCAAGAGGAGGTCCAGGCGACAGGCAGGGCTGGCTAGCTGGCAAGGCGGCTGGGTACAGAGGCCTGAAGGTGTGGCCTGTCCCTCTCTGGGGCAGCAGGCATTACAAGTGCTCTACCAAGTACTCATGAGGCATGGACCCGAAAATGCTCCCCTGGGCTCAGTGTGACAAACCTGTGCAGGTCTTGAGGCTATCATTCACGTATACAATGATCTGTCCAGGGTCTGCTCCTGCAGAGGCCGGAGGGAAATCTGGCCTCAAATATACATCAAATATACACCTGTGACATTATGCCAGGAGGCTGTGCATACAGGTGCACAGAGAGGGTGGGGTTTGAAGGGGAAGACCTGGGGTCCCTTCTCTGGAACTCCTGCTCATTGGAGGCCATGGAATTGACTGGCACCAGCGCCTGGCAATGTGTTTGCACCTGGTACAGTTCAGTTCAGTCACTCAGTCGTGTCCAACTCTTTGTGACCCCATGGACATGCCAGACTTCTCTGTCCATCACCAACTCCTGGAGCTTGCTCAAACTCATGCCATCCAACCATCTCATCCTCTGTCATCCCCTTCTCCTCCCGCCTTCAATCTTTCCCATCATCAGGATCTTTTCCAATGAGTCAGTTGTTAGCATCAGATGGCCAAAGTATTGGAGTTTCAGCTTCAGCATCAGTCCTTGCAATGAATATTCAGGAATGATTTCTTTTAGGATGGACTAGTTGGATCTCCTTCCAACCCAAGAGACTCTCAAGAGTCTCCTCCAACACCACAGTTCAAAAGCATCAATTCTTCAGCACTCAGCTTTTTTTACAGTCCAACTCTAACATCCATGCATGACTGCTTTATCTCAGGCACACACTTAAAATGTACCTACATGGCACCCCTTCACTTTTTAATATGATGGGGCTTTCGAAAAATGAAAGGTAGCCAGGCCTGTCACACATCCAAGTCCATGGCCATGTACTCTGTGCACGGACTCACACTTCTGCACACACATGCCCTTTCTCACATGGAGATGCCTGGGTGCTGAGCAGGTACCAAGGACCAGACCCCAAGTTTTGGGGGATGGATCAGCATCTCCCCTTTCCTGGATCAGTACCCCAATTGTGTTTCCAGGAATCACACTGGTCCCCCATGTGCACACAGCCTTCCTCTGGACGCTCTCCTGAGCCAGGTGGTCCAGAGATAAAAAGCCATGGGCTCACCAAAAAGGGCTCATGGCTGTCCAGCCCCTCCTGCAGCCCGCCTGGCTCCCAAGTCCTTCCGTAGCCTGGCTCCCTCCCTCTCCACTGACCCTGTGGGTGTCTTGACTTTCTAAGGCGCTCGGACTCTATGCATGCTGCCTGCCACCAGGGAACCTCCCTGCTGCCCAGGCACCCATAGCAGGCCCAGGGACGTCACTGCCCCCACGGCCTAGGCATCACAGAGCTTAACCCCTGATCTAGAGGGAATTCTGGCCCTGCAGCCTCCGCTCTCCCTGATGGGAAGTCCTAGGTGAAACCCGCCAGCTCTGCAAGGCTAAGCTCAGAGAGGGGAGTGAAGCTGACCCCACAGACTCTGGCCCCACACACCTGGGTCTAGTCACCACAGAGGCCTGCACATTCTCTAAGCTTCACACCCACTGTCCTCTCCCTTCCTTCTGTGCTTGCTGCTTCCACCCACAGGATCACGTGAGGGTTGAAGGTGCCTGCCCAGCTGCAGCCTGCCCGAGGGCTCCAGACCTGCCACCAGCTGCCCGCAGCTGCCCCCAAGCACCTCCACATCAACAAACCCCAGGCGAGCTTTCCTACCCCAATCCTGGTAGATGCCACTGGTCACCCATCTTCCCTCCATATCCAAGACACCATTGAATCCCCGGCACTTTCCCCGTCTGTTCCATGAAATCTGCCCCTTTCCCCCTGCAAGGGGTGAGGTCACCCCTCATTACCTCCACCCAGCAGCCTCCTCACAGACCTCGCCACATCTGCCGTATGCCCTGCAGTGGTTCCTGGGCAACCCAGAACCCCCAGAAGTGGAAGCCTCACTGGCCAGAGACTGCTGACAGGCCTGACACCATGCCAGCCCCACCACCCTGTCCCAGTTACGCCAGTCTCCTGCCTGGGAGACCAGCTGAGGACCCTGCAATGCATTTATAACCTGGGGTCCTAGAAAGCACTGCTTGCTCTGCCCGGAATGTCCATCCCTGCCTTTTCTGGCAGACTCCTATTCAGTCATTAAAACCCAGCTCCATGCCCAGTTTATCACCCCTGAAAACAGAGAAAGTCACTCCCTTTTCTAGACTTTCATAGCCCCCTGCACTTTCTTCTGTTAAAAGACTGATCACTCAGAATTATTAAATTCACGTGCTCCCCAAGTAAATCTGTGTGTTAGATTCACCACTGGATCTTCAGCACCACCCAAGAGGAAGATCTCAGTGAAGACAGCACGAGAGAAGGCGTGCATGCACACTAAGTCGCTTTAGTTGTGTCCGACTCTGCCCACCAGGCTCCTCTGTCCAGGGGGTTCTCCAGGCAAGAATACTGGAGTGGGTTGCGACAGAATGAAGAAATAAACAAAGAGCAAGGAAAGGAGCCCACCCTCAGGTCACTTGACATCATGAAGTGCCCAAGGTGTATGAAACAGAGATGTCCTTCACGCCTATGGAACCAAGTGCCCATCCCTGTGTGTATCCACATTCTGCCAACTGACACAGGCCAAGACCAAGTGCAAACCAGATGCCCACCAAAGAGGATCAGCTGGCAGGCCTTGAAGAAACTCACCCGCACTTTGTCTCAGATGGTTAGAGGTTGGGGTTGCCAAGAGCTCTAGGTAATGGAGGAGAAGGCCTTCTTCTCATCCTTACCCCAGGAGTCCAGGCAGGATCACTGAAAAGGCTTAGGTGCCAGGCCCACCAATTTGGTCTTCTCTATTTCTGGACATTTTCCATGGACCATGTGAGTCCCAAGCAGAGCTCTCAGTGGTTCCAATCGATAGTCGTCCCCAGTAAATCCTAGAGTAGATCTTTCTGCACCAGGATTACTCCAGCAGTCCTCCCCACACACCAAGACACAGGTTGCTCCCCATCTGGTCCAGCCCCTTCTCAGACTTCTTCCGACTTCAGCCCTGCCTCTTGTCACCTTTGTGCCCATCAGCCTGAGTCCTGATTCCAGCTGTCCTCCCGTTCCAGCTGCACTGATCTAACAGGAAAAGCCTCTGCCCCTGAAACAGTGCTCAACTGTGAAGCCCCCTGCCACTTCCTAGCTTCCATGTGTCACCAGGCCTTGCATTCTGCCCAGCCTTCTGCCCACGGCTGGCTTGACTCCAGCAGGGTGAAGAGCTGCCCAGGAGAGAAATAAAAAGGAGAACAGAGGGGTTGGGAGTGCCAGGCCCGTGATGGTAGGGGCAGGGGGAGGTAGGCTACAGAATATTCAAGTGATCAAGGTAACACTCACCTAATGAGGACACGTGGGCAAAGACCTGAATGAGGGGATGGAGGGAGTCGTAGGAACATCTGAGGAAAGAGCATCCAGGTAAGGCAGAGAGGCCAGAGGGAAAACAGGATAAGGAGGCAATGGGCCAGATCGCCAAGGGAGGTGGTAAAGACCATGCCTCCTACGTCAAATCAAGCGGGAGCTATCGTGAGGGTTCAGGCAGAAGATAGATGTGATCCGACTGAAAGCATCAGAGAATCCCTGACAGGACAGTGTGGTGTACGACAGCATTTATACAAAATGCCTGGAGAGGGCAAATCCATAGACAAGAAGGTGATTAGAGGTTGCCTAGGGGTGAGAGGAGGAGAAGGCGATGGCACCCCACTCCAGTACTCTTGCCTGGAAAATCCCACGGACGGAGGAGCCTGGTGGGCTGCAGTCCATGGGGTCGCGAAGAGTCGGACACGACTGAGCAACTTCACTTTCACTTTCACTTTTCACTTAGGTGAATTGTATGGTATGTGAATGATATCTCGATAAAACCATCAGAGAAAAAAGAATGCTTGCTGCTGTACTGGGGCTAGACTTGGGAGGGGGTGGCGGGCAGCTGGCTGGGGTAATGCAGGGAGACTTGTGAGCAAACTACTGAAGTCTTCCAGGCAGAGGAGGGTGGCTCAGCCCGAGGTGGGCCCAGAGGAGGTGTTTAGACAAGGGCCAGTTCTGTGCGGACTTTGACAGTGAAGCCGAAAGATTTCCTGATAGACTATCCAGGGGTAGCTTCCCAGGTGGGTCAGTAGTAAAAAAATAACCTGCCTGCCAATGAAGGAAACACAGGTTGGATCCCTGGGTCAGGAAGATCTCCTGGAGAGGGAAATGGCAACCCACTCCAGTATTCTTGCCAAGAAAATCCCACGGACAGAGGAGCCTGGTGTGCTACAGTCTATGGGGTCACAAAGAGCCAGGCAGACATGACTCAGTAATTGAACACGCACACACAGGCATGTGAGAGGAAAGCATGAGCAAGTGGAGACTCGAAACCTTCAGCTGTGCGGATGGGAGGAGGATTCGCCATCCACAGAGATGGGACTCCGTGTGCAGAGCAGTGGCGTGGGTAATTCTGGGGCTTGGTTTGGGGTGTGTCAAGTTCAATATTCCTATTAAGTACTCAAAGATCAAGGAGGCAGTTGGGAATATGAGTCTGGGGTGCAAGAGAGAGGACTGGGCTAGAGATACAAATCCAGGAGCTAACAATATTTAGATGGTATGCAAAGCAGTAAGGTGAATGAGGTCACCAAGGAAGACATGTTGAGGGTAACAAGAACTCCAGAGGTGGGGCACTGGGGTTCGCCAACATTTAGAGTGAAAAGAAAAGAGGGAGCATCAGTGAAGACCAGTGAGGTAGCTGGAGCCCAGGGGAGTGGAGTATCCCATCAGCCACAGCAAGGGTAGGAGGGACCGGCTACAAGGAGAACTAGGGCTGGCCAGTGCATTTTGCATCATGGAAGTCATCAGTGACCTCAAGGAGGAGAGTAACGGGGACAAAGGCCTGACCGAGCAGGGTTAAGAGGGAATGGAGGAGAGGAACTGAGGACAATGACTCCTCATGGGGAAGTTTTGCTGTAACGGGAACCAAAAAAGTGACCACAGCCAGTAGGGGAGGGGAGTGATCAGATGTACAGAGAATGAGGAGGTGACGTTGGAGAGAAATGACAGGAAAAGGTGCCTGGGGAGGGGAGACTGAATGGACCAGGGAGTGTGACTGCTGGCAGCCTAAAGACCCACTGGAGTCTTGTGATGATCACTGTGAAAGAGACCACCCATGCGGCTGAGCATCTTCCTGATGCTCCATTCTGGGCCCCCACTCCCAGGGTTTGCAGTAGTTACAGAACTTATTCTACCAGGATGCCAGCAAAGCCGCCGTGATCATAATGAGTGAACACTACTTAAGTAATTTCAGAAAAGGAGGTTGTTTAAGGGATGGAAAGAGACACGGACAAGGAAACAGCATGGATGGGTTGGAGGTCTTAGCTGGGCTGAAGGTTTGTTAAAGCCTACAAAAGCAGAAGGTAGGGTGCAGAAAACTTGATGCCAAAACATATACCAAGGTCACTGGCGAAACAAAGTCTGGGGCATGACCACAGGTGCCATCAAAGGAAAACCAAGGTCGTGAGTCCTCTTGGAAACCCTGAAACCTACTGCCATCATCAAACTGGTGGGAAGTTCTGCGGAACTGGGCCCTCTGTCAGATGAGCCCCAGCAATGGGTCAGGGCACAGGCTTGCTGCGCTGGGAGGCAGCAGCTCCAGCTCCCTGTGCCTTGCTGTTCTCTGCCCGGCAGGCACTGCTATGAGAGGCACTGACACAACTCTTGGTCACAGCAGTGACCAAGAAAACTATAAACAGTCTCAAACTTTGAGTTCACATCCCATCTCTTCCAGGGACTTTTTCCAGAAAGGGAAGTGGAACTTCTGGCAGTACTTGAGGGACCTCCCAGAGGACCACTCTGATGCATTCAGCCCAAGTTGGGAGGGGCTCTCAGGTTCTGTCAACGAGAAGCAAACCCAGTTCTCAGGAGGACTGGATTGGACAACTTAGCTTGAGTCTTGGTTTTGCTGACAGATGAGCTTAGCTGTATGGATGAGGTAAACCGAGGCCCTTTGTGGGAGCTGCTGGAAAACAGTGATGTCCTTTGGCCAAGAAGAAACTGAAATGTGAGAGAAAAAGAGGGGTGCACCCTCCAAAGTCAGAGGCCAGGCTGCTGCAGGCTGGGCTGAGCAGCGAGTCTCATCACCATGTCAACCAAACTCCTCAGGACAGAGCAGACACGTCCTTGACCCAGGAAGCCCTCCTCTGCGACCCTGACCAGCAGCCAGTGCTTGCACTCTGAGCAGCCTCCGTGAAGCATGCCTGCCAGAGATGACCTCACACCCATGGAAAGTGAGGCCACAGCAAATCAGTCCAGCCAGGCACCCTCTCCTCCAGCAGGGCCAGGCCGGATCAGTCTGTTACTCTGTATTTTTATGAGTCAGAGTTTTCAGTCTCAGGGCCATCAAAACAGATTCAAATCAATTTGATGTCCAAAATGACATGCAAATAGCTGTGTCAAAGGCCATTCTGTAATTTTCAGTTTATTAAAGTCAAATAATGGTAGCCTCTTGGAGAAGTTTGTTTTGGGGTGGGATTCAAGTTTACCCTTCCTTTTATTTGTGCAATTTGAATGTGTTTCAGTGTTTCAGGAAGTGACCAATCATTTTGGCATGAAAAATGAAGTTAAAGGAGCTATAACTCTCATGAAATTTATTTTTAAGTTCTGAGTATATGGAAGAGATTTACAGTGGGTGAAAACTAATTGTACAGAAAATAGTGTGTGTGCCTATCTATACGCATTTTTTTAAAGGGTAATTAAAAGCTATTTGTTAATTTTTTAAGCCAGCAGCCCTCGGGACTCTTTGTGTGCAAATCAAGCCCACCTGCTCCCAGCTGGCTCAGGGGAGGCGTATAACTCACACCTGGTACCTCAAACCCTTCACCACAGTGAGTGGTCCAGAGGGTGGACATGTGACTGCAGTGAGGCTAATCAGTGGCCCTCCATGAGGTCTGGACACTGGGAAAAAGAAACATTCCCTTCCTGGGTCAGCTTGGGGCTGCTTAAGCACAGAGCCAACCTAAGGAGATATTTGTGCAGAAGACAGCCAAGTCAGGAAAGAGAGGGAGTGGCAGAGCCTTGGCAGCTTCTTTGGGTCAGCCATGCACACCGTCTCATTCACGTGTGCCAGTATTTCCTTTCTTACCTTAGTTAGATTTGTGTCTCCATCACTACGGATGTGAGAGCTGGACCATAAAGAATGCAGAGCACACAAGAATTGATGCTTTCGAACTGCGGTGCTACAGAATACTCTTGAGAGTCCCTTGGACAGCAAGGAGATCAAACCAGTCAATCCTAAAGGAAATCAACCCAGAATACTCATTGGAAGGACTTGTGCTGAAGCCCCAATACTTTGGCCACCTGATACGAACAGCCGACTCATTGGAGAAGACCCTAATTCTAGGAAAGATTGAGGGCAGGAGAAGGGGACGACAGAGGATGAGTTGAATGGATGGCATCACCAACTCAACGGACATGAATGTAGGCAAACTCTGGGAGATAGTGAGGGACAGGGAAGCCTGGCATGCTGCAGTCCATGGGGTCACAAAGAGTTGGACACAACTTGGTCCGACAACTCCATCACTTACACTTTGAAGGACCCTGATAGATACAGGGTCCTCTCTTTTCCTCACTGCTGTGGTCTGAAGAAAGGTTAAAAATGACCTGTCTTGAATTCCAGTTCTAGAATGGTGGTATGAGAAATCCTATGGGCCCCTTTCTCAGCAAAACAACAGTAACTGGTGAAAATAGTTAAAAACAAAACCAATAACAACAATCCAAAGTCTCTCGAAATTGTTCTAAGGGCATAGAGCAAAGAAGAAACGTCATATATTCAAGAAATCTATTGAATCTTGCTTTTAAAAAGAACTCAGTAAGCACAGAAAGAGTCTGTGGCGCTTGAATCATAACCCACCCCCTACTTCACCCCAGCCCAGCCCATCCTCACCAAATCAGTCTAAGGGGAGCTCTACCATGAGGCATGGCTGTGGCCAAGAAGATGGAGCTTCATCTCCCATCAGATCCCAATCAAGGGGTGCAGTATCTCACTGGAATACGCTGGCCACCATCTCCAAGTTGCAGAGGCAAAATTCCTGGTGAGCCAGGCTGAAAGGTCAGGGGCTCCCTTCCTCCACTCAACCTCATTCAAAGGGAACAGCCTCTACTACAGGGGCAGCAAAGTGAGAATACTGGGGTCCCAATTCTCACCCCATTTGGTTTGTAGGAAAAAGATTCCATGCTGGGAAAGGCAAGCCGAAAAGATCAGAGGCTACCTCTTCTGCCTAGCACCTGGAGTAGTGGCTTACAGATTTTCCCTAAGGAGAAAAACAGTTCAAAAGAACAGAATACTCGGAAACTCTCCCCAAAAGGCTGAATTTATTTGAATCAGGGTGTGGACAAGTTCAAGCCTGAGCATGCTCTCAACAATAATAGAGATTTTGGTGCTAAGCATGTAACAGGAGGCTAGTAGCTCTAAAAGGGCTTGAGCTAAATACTGGACGGGTAGCCTTTCCCTTCTCCAGGGGATCTTCCCAACCCAGGGATTGAACCCTGGTCTCCCATACGGCAGGCAGATTCTTTACCAGCTGAGCCATAAGGGAAGCCCAAATGTAAACTACTAGTTTACTAAAGAGAATCATGAAAACAGACAGTTATGAAGAATCCTCCTACAGGCAGAAGAAATCTCAAAAGACTTGCCTCAAAAACCAGTGCTACCAAAATTCAGTTGGATCAGACTATAATACAATTTATGGTTCCCAGGCATTGTTGAAAATAATAGAATAATCAGCGATCAATCAGGGGAGCCTAAATGAGGCAGAGAGCCAACAGAGAGAGCAGAGAGAGAGTCAAAGAGCCCTGCTAAAGCCACTGTTACAGTCCAAGGGTGACCATGCACATGCCCCAGGCTGTGCCCTCTGAGGAGCAACATCAGAGGTTTCACACTACTGGGGAAGCAGACTTCACTACAACAGTCTAGTCAGGTCAAGAAACAAATAAATATGCAAACATCAACCAAATTAAGCCCCAGAGTAGAGGAGGAGAATCGGCATCCAGAGTTGTTACAATACATTGCCTAAAATGTCTAGTTTTTGAAAGCCATAAAGAGAGAAGGAAAGCAACGTGAAGAAAAGAGAGAGTATGATCCAAATACAAGAAAAAGAAGCAGGCAATGGAAACTGCCTGTGAGACAGCCCAGATATTAGATGTAACAAATATTTCAAAGGAGCCATTTTAAATACATTTTAAAAAATCTAAAGGAAAGGAGCTCTGTATGGTGACACTGTCTCATCAAATAAAGAATGTCAATAAAGAGATAGAAATTTTTTAAAAAGAACCAAATGAGAGTTCTGGAGTTGAAAAGTGCAATGAGCAAAGGGCACAAGAGTATATCTGAACTGGCAGAAGACATTTATGTGATTTGAAGAACAAGAAAAAGAAAGAAAAAACGTGAACAGAATCTAAGAGAAAGGAGGAACATCATTAAGGACATACAGCAGCAACAGAAAACTAATATAACGTGTATGGCAATAAGAGTTCAAAGAGAGTAAGGAGAAATGGCGCTACATAGGAGTAACATTTTATAGCTCATTGGAATCAAGTTAACATAAATCTGAAGTGAATTCTGATAAGATGTATATGGTAATAGAGAGGACATCACTAACATATCAATAGCAGAGTAAGGAACTCCCTGGTGGCTCAGACAGTAGAGAATCTGCCTGCAATGGGGGAGACCCAGGTTCGATCCCTGAGTCAGGAAGATCCCTTGGAGAAGGAATGGCTACCCATTCCAGTATTCTTGTCTGGAGAATTTCATGGACAGAGGAGACTGGTGGGCTACAGTCCATGGGGTTGCAAAGAGTCGGACACCACTGAGCAAAGAGCTGGACAACACTTTCACTTTTTTCAGGGAACTCCAAAAATCTGTCCCTCTACAGAAGCAACAAATAACCTGGTAAAATCTGTCAGAATCAACTTTTTTTTAAACTCCAGAACTTGATAAAAAAAATTTTTTTTTACAAGGGATATGGTTAATGAAGAGAGAAGCTGCTGAATTTCAGTAAGTGAGTGCTGTGGTGTTCTAATTTACACACTTCCCATCCCCTACTCCCCATCTCAATGCTGGCCATGAAGAAGGCAGCCCAAGTTCTGTTTGTGGGCACCAGTGAGAGCAATATGAACCTTATTCCCAAAGAATTGTGATTTTGTGTTTTGACTTATCTAGTTGTTCCTTGAAAGATCAGCTCAGGGGCTTGCTTTTGTTTCTCCTGCTTTGGCCCTTCCCCAGGGCTGAAGTGGATTCCTGGGCAGTGTCTGTTAAAAGCATTTAAAAGCAAATGTATTAGCCATAGCCACTTGGGGCAATAGTCAGGGCAATGCAAATAATACACAAATCAAAAGGCCTGGGAAGGAAGAGCCTATGCAAGGAGATACTTGGAGAAATAAGTCTTCGGAAAACTCTCACATATGCCAAGGAATCTGGAAGGGCACACACATACCCAGGACTAGACACATGCCCCAGAAGACCTGGGAACACCCAAAGCTTTCACCTCTGATTGACCTTTGAGCTTCAAGGAAGCAGGAAGTGAAGTTTAAGACAGAGTTTAATCTGGCTAAGTACTGAAAGTTGCTGCCACACAGAGCTAATCTGTAAAGACTGAAATAGTATTATTTCTTCTTTGGTCCAGAGCATTTATTGAAATATGTCAAACAAACAGCTAACAGGACAGAGATTTCAATGGCCACACACAACAAAACAGACTTTACAAAAACAGGTTATAAAAGTCACTAGGGAAAGAACAAAAACCCACAAAAAGCAGCAACAAACCCTGAGGAGGGAGGCAAATCTGATCTCCAGAGTCGTCACATACAATACTCAAAACGTTCAGTTTCCAGCAAAAAACTTACGAGGCGTGCAAAGAAACAAGAAAAGTACAGCTCATTCTCAGGCAAAAAAAGAAATTAAGACAAACTCCCTGAGGAAGTCCAGACATTGGGCTTCCTAGACAAAGACTGTAAATCAACTGTCTTAAATATGCTAAAATAGTTAAAGGAAACCATAAACAAAAGACCTAAAGCAAACCAAGATAAAGACTGCCTTAAATATACTCAAATAGTTAAAGGAAACCACAAACAAAAGACCTAAAGCAAACCAGGATAAAGATGTCTCACCAACAGAGAATGTCAGTATAGATAGAAAAGTACCAAAATAAATTCTGAAGCTGAAGATTATAACTAAAATGAAAAATTCACTAGATGGGTTCAACAAGAGATATGAACAAATCAGTAAACTTAAAAATAGGTCACTTACCCAGGATGAAATCTAGGAGACCTGTGAGAGACCTCCAATGCACCAACACACGCATAATGGGAGTCCCAGAAAGACAGCCAAGAGAAAAAGGGCAGAAAGAATATTTGAAGAAGCAATAGCCAAAAACTTCCTAAATTTGACAAAACATCAATCTACACAGCTAAGGATCTCCAAGTTGGATAAATTCAAAGAGATACATTCTGAGACACATTATAAGCAAATTATCAAAAATCAAAGTCAAAAAGAGAATCTTAAAAGTAATAAGATAGAAGCCACTCTACATGTACACAGGATCTTCAATGAGATTAACAGCTGATTTCTCATCAGAACTATGCAGGGATGAGAGAAACTGGGATGACATATTTAAAGTGCTGAAAGAAAAATATTATCAAGCAAGAATTCTATATCCAGCAAAACTTTTCTTCGAAAATGAAGGAAAAAATCAAGATATTATCAGATAAACAAAAACTGAGGGAGTTTGTTGCTAGTAAGCCTGCCATTCAAGGAATGCTAAAGGAAGTCCTTCCAGTTAAAATAAAAGGGCACTATAGTTCAAAGGGTCACAAAGAGTCAGACATGACTGAACACACTAATACACAGACAGTAACTCAAATCTGAAATTCTTCAGGAGATGGGAATACCAGACCACCTGACCTGCCTCTTGAGAAATCTGTATGCAGGTCAGGAAGCAACAGTTAGAACTGGACATAGAACAACAGACTGGTTCCAAATAGGAAAAGGAGTACGTCAAGGCTGTATATTATCACCCTGCTTATTTAACTTATATGCAGAGTACATCATGAGAAACGCTGGGCTGGAAGAAGCACAAGCTGGAATCAAGATTGCTGGGAGAAATATCAATAACCTCAGATATGCAGATGACACCACCCTTATGGCAGAAAGTGAAGAGGAACTAAAAAGCCTCTTGATGAAAGTGAAAGAGAAGAGTCAAGAAGTTGGCTTAAAGCTCAACATTCAGAAAACGAAGATCATGGCATCCAGTCCCATCACTTCATGGGAAATAGATGGGGAAACAGTGGAAACAGTGTCAGACTTTATTTTTGGGGGCTCCAAAATCACTGCAGATGGTGACTGCAGCCATGAAATTAAAAGATGCTTACTTCTTGGAAGAAAAGTTATGACCGACCTAGATAGCATATTCAAAAGCAGAGACATTACTTTGTCAACAAAGGTCCGTCTAGTCAAGGCTATGGTTTTTCCTGTGGTCATGTATGGATGTGAGAGTTGGACTGTGAAGAAAGCTGAATGCCGAAGAATTGATACTTTTGAACTGTGGTGTTGGAGAAGACTCTTGAGAGTCCCTTGGACTGCAAGGAGATCCAACCAGTCCATCCTAAAGGAGATCAGCCCTGGGATTTCTTTGGAGGGAATGATGCTGAAGCTGAAACTCCAGTACTTTGGCCACCTCATGTGAAGAGTTGACTCATTGGAAAAGACTCTGAGGCTGGGAGGGATTGGGGGCAAGAGGAGAAGGGGATGACAGAGGATGAGATGTCTGGATGGCATCACTGACTCGATGGACGTGAGTTTGAGTGAACTCCGGGAGTTTGTGATGGACAGGGAAGCCTTGCGTGCTGCGATTCATGGGGTGGCGAAGAGTCAGACACGACTGAACTGAACTGAACTGAACTCAAATCTATATGAAAAACAAAGAACAGCAGTGAAGGAAACTACAAACTCTTGGTTTATAAGTCCTCTTTTTTCCCAATATTATTTAATAGACAAATGCATAAAACAACAATTATCAACCTATGTTAATGGGCATGAAATGCATAAAGATGTAATTCATGACAATAATATCATAAAAGGTGGGGGAGACTGAGGTGTATAGGAGTGTAGTTTTTTGTATATTGTTTAAGTTAACTTGGTATTCATTCAAAATAAAATTTTACACATTTAAGATAATAATTACAGGATTTCCCTAGTGGTCCAGTGGTTAAGAATCTGCCTGCCAACTAGGGGACACAGGCTCGAGCCCAGCTCCAGGAAGATCCCACATACTGCGAGGCAACTCAGCCCATGTGCTGCAGGTACTGAAGCCTGCACACTCTGGAGCCTGAGATCCACATGAGAATCCACCACCGTGAGAAGCTGCAACTAGAGAAAGCCTGCACACAGCAACACAGACCCAGCACAGCAATAATAAATAAAAATGTAAAAGATCATAATTATAATCCCCTGGGATTACCACCAAGAAAATGACTTTAAAATATAGTTAAGGAAATGAGAAAAGACTCAAAACAACACATTAGAAAACGTCAATGAAACACAAAAAAAAGCGGCATTGGTGGCACTGCAGTGCAAAAAAAGATATGACATATAGAAAACAAAGAGCAAATGGCAGAAGCCCTTTCTTGTAATTACTGTAAATATAAATGAATTAAATTCTTCAATTAAAAGACAGAGATTGGCAAAATAGATTAAAAAAAAAAAAATGATCCAACTATATGCTGTCTAAAAGAGACTCAATTTTGATCCAAATACCCAAATTTGTTAAAAATAAAAGGTTGGAAGAACAAATTCCATCCAAATAGTAAGCAAAAGAGATCTGAGATAGCTATACTAATGTCAAACAAAACAGATTTTAAGTAAAAATATATGAAGCTAAAACTGACAGAACTGAAGAGAGAAATAGACAGTTCTACAATAATATTTGGAGGAGACTTCAACACTCCACTTTATTTTTTAATTGGACTATAATTGATATACAATATTATATGAGTTACAAATGTGCAATATGATACACAATTTTTAAGGGTTATCCTCCATTATAGTTATTATAAATACACTCCATTTTCAATAATGGATAGAACAACTCTCCAAAAAATCAATAAGAAAACAGAGGACTTGAACAACCCTATAAACCTACTAGACCTAACAGATATAAACAGAGGACACCACCCCCCAAAACAGCAGAATATGAAGTCTTCTCAAATACAATGGAACTTTCTCCAGAATATCATGTTAGGCCACAAAATAAGTCTCAATAAACTTTTAAGGACTGAAATCAAATGAAGTATCTTCTCTAGTCACAATGGAATAAAATTAGAAGTTAGTAATAACCTCAGATATGCAGATGACACCACCCTTATGGCAGAAAGTGAAGAGGAACTAAAAAGCCTCTTGATGAAAGTGAAAGTGGAGAGTGAAAAAGTAGGCTTAAAGCTCAACATTCAGAAAACGAAGATCATGGCATCCGGTCCCATCACTTCATGGGAAATGGATGGGGAAACAGTGGAAACAGTGTCAGACTTTATTTTTGGGGGCTCCAAAATCACTACAGATGGTGACTACAGCCATGAAATTAAAAGACCCTTACTCCTTGGAAGGAAAGTTATGACCAACCTAGATAGCATATTCAAAAGCAGAGACATTACTTTGCCAACAAAGGTCCGTCTAGTCAGGGCTATGGTTTTTCCTGTGGTCATGTATGGATGTGAGAGTTGGACTGTGAAGAAGGCTGAGCACCGAAGAATTGATGCTTTTGAACTGTGGTGTTGGAGAAGACTCTTGAGAGTCCCTTGGACTGCAAGGAGATCCAACCAGTCCATCCTAAAGGAGATCAGTCCTGGGTGTTCTTTGGAAGGACTGATGCTAAAGCTGAAACTCCAGTACTTTGGCCACCTCATGCGAAGAGTTGACTCATTGGAAAAGTCTCTGATGCTGGGAGGGATTGAGGGCAGGAGGAGAAGGGGATGACAGAGGATGAGATGGCTGGATGGCATCACTGACTCGATGGACGTGAGTCTGAGTGAACTCCGGGAGTTGGTAATGGACAGGGAGGCCTGGCGTGCTGCGATTCATGGGGTCGCAAAGAGTCGGACACGACTGAGCGAGTGAACTGAACTGAACTGAATGGAACAAAACCTGGAAAGATTCACAAACATATGTAAATTAAGCAACACACTCTTTAACAACCAATGGGTCAAAGGAGAAATTACCAAGGAAATTAGAAAATATCTTGAGAGAAATACAACATACCCAAAATTTATGGGATACAGCAAAAGCAGTACTCATCAGAAAATTTACAGCTGCAAACTCCTACATTAAAAAAAATAAAGAACTCAAATCAATAAAAACTTATACCTCAAGGAACTAGAAGAAGAGCAAACTAAAACCACAGCTGGCAGAAGAAAGGAAATAATATAGATTAAAACAGAGATAAACAAAATAGAAAATAGAAAAACAATAGGGAGAGTCAGTGGAACCAAAAGTTGGTTCTTTGAAGTTGACAAAATTTAGCCAGACTGACCTAGATAAATGAGGGAAGACTCAAATTACTAAAATTAGAAACAAAAGTGGGGGCATTACTATTGACCTTACAGAAATAAAAATAATTACAAGAGAATACAATGAACAACTGTATACTAACAAATTAGACAACCTAGATGAAGCTTCGGAGAACACAATGGCACCCCACTCCAGTACTCTTGCCTGGAAAATCCCATGGACGGAGGAGCCTGGTAGGCTGCAGTCCATGGGATCGCTAAGAGTCGGACATGACTGAGCGACTTCACTTTCACTTTTCACTTTCATGCATTGGAGGAGGAAATGGCGACCCACTCCAGTGTTCTTGCCTAGAGAACCCCAGGGACTGTGGGGCCTGGTGGGCTGCTGTCTATGGGGTCGCACAGAGTCGGACACGACTGAAGCGACTTAGCAGCAGCAGCAGCAGCAGATGAAGCTTAAAAATTCCTGGAAACACACAAACCACCAAAATTAACCCAAATACTAATAGATTTAAACAGATCCCTGGTGGCTCCTGCAATGCAGGAGACGCAGGTTTGATCCCTGGGTCAGGAAGATTCCCTGGAGAAGGAACTAGCAACCCACTCCACTATTTGTGCCTGGGAATCCCATGGACAGAGGAGCCTGGCGGGCTCTAGTCCACTGGGTCACAAAAGAGACTGACACGACTTAATAACTAAACAACATCAAAAATAAAAAGTAAAGAGTACAAAATTAGTATTGAAAAATCCCCAATAAAGAGAAGGCCAGGACCAGACTGCTTCACTGGTAAATTCTACCAATCATTTAAAGAATTAACACCAATCTTTGTCAAATTCTCCCCCAAAAAATCCCACCATGACCATGTGAGATTTCCAAGAAGGCAATCGTGATTCAAAATACAAAAATCAATCAGTGTAATACAACAGGTTGGTTGGATGGCATCACCGACTCCATGGACGTGAGTTTGAGCAAGCTCCAGGAGTTGGTGATGGACAGGGAAGCCTGGCATGCTGCAGTCCACGGGAGTCGCAAAGAGTCGGACATGACTGAGCAACTGAACTGAACTGAACTAAATACAGCAAGTTAACGGGATAGAGGAAAATAAAGCACATAATCATCTCAGGTTCTTAGTTCAGTTCAGTCACTCAGTCGTGTCCGACTCTTTGCGACCCCATGAATCGAAGCACGCCAGGCCTTCCTGTCCATCACCAACTCCCGGAATTCACCCAAACTCTTGTCCATAGAGTTGGTGATGCCATCCAGCCATCTCATCCTCTGTTGTCCCCTTCTCCTCCTGCCCCCAATCCCTCCCAGCATCAGGGTCTTTTCCAATGAGTCATCTCTTCGCATGAGGTGGCCAAAGTATTGGAGTTTCAGCTTTAGCATCAGTCCTTCCAAAGAACACCCAGGACCTATCTCCTTTAGAATGGACTGATAATCATCTCAACTGATGCAAAAAAAAAAAAATATCTGGCAAAACCCAACACCCTGCATGATTATTCAGTTCAGCTCCATCACTCAGTCGTGCCTGACTACTTGTGATCCCATGGACTGCAGCACGTCAGGCCCCCCTGTCATCACCAACTTCCAGAGCTTGCTCAAACTCATGTCCATCAAATCGGTGATGCCAGTCAACCATCTCATCCTCTGTTGTCCCCTGCATGATAAAAATATCACCCTGCATAATAAAAACATCAATAAACTAGGAATAGTAGGGAACCCCCTCAACATGAGAAAAGGCATGTTAAAAGTGACAGCTAACACTATTCTCAGTGGCAAAAGACTGAAAGCTTCTCCTTTAAGATCAGGAAACACATAAGGAAGTTCACTTTTGCAAATGCTATTCAACAGAATACTAGAATTCTAGTCAGAGCAATTAGGCATGAAAAAGCAATAAAAGCCATCTAACTGGAAAGGAAGAAAGGAAGATGTCTTGAGGGTAAATGGGAAATGAGTGTTAATGAGTATGAGGTTTCTTTGGGGGCAATGAAAATGTTCAGAAGTTGATGTGATGCTGTGACTACACCAAAACTCACAGAGTTGTGTATTTAGAATGGGTGAATTATGACATATGATTATATATTAATAAACCTATTATAAGGGATTCTGTGGTGGCTCAGCTGTAAAGAATCCACCTGCCAATGCAGAAGACACAGGAGATATGGGTTGAGAAGATTCCCTGGAGAAGGAAATGGCAACCCACTCCAGTATTCTTGCCTGGGAAATCCCATGGACAGAGGCGCCTGGTAGGCTACAGTCCATGGGGCTGCAAGGGTCAGACACAACTTAGCAACTAAACCACCACAAAACCTATTATAAACAAAAGCTAAAAGAATGACCTGACCCTTGACCTAATTTCTCTGAGTCATTCCCAGTCAAGCTCAGACTCCAGGTGAAACTTGGTGGTGACCACATGACCACCCATATTTTGTTGCTGCTGCTCCTAAGTCACTTCAGTCGTGTCCAACTCTGTGCGGCCTCATAGATGGCAGCCCACCAGGCTCCTCTGTCCCTGGGATTCTCCAGGCACCAGCTAATGAGGCCTCTCGGTCCTGCTTTGCGGCTTTTAGGTGTTGCACGGTGCAAAGTCGTGGGAGGCCACTGAGTTAGTTGAGCTCTCAAGATGAAAGGAAATGAGTTGCCCTGGTGAGAGACAAGTACACTCACCCTCACCATACTAACTCCCTTGCACAAACAGCTTCTGCTCATGTTCCAAGCTGCAGTCAGCCCATGGGCACTTCTGCCAGAGGGGCCCTGGGTGACTAAACAAGAAAGACGCAGAGACATCCAGGGTGCTACCTAAAGCTAATGTAAGCAGAAAGAGCCTACTATCTGCCTTAGATGGGCCTGGGTTCAAGTCCCAGCCACTCCGGTTTCTAATCGTGCCATCTCCGAAGCTCCCATTTCCAACCCATAAATGGGGTTCTTTCCATCTCTCCAGGCCCTTGTGAAAGAACATCGTGAGCTTATGGGAAAGGAACATCTACACGACACTGGAAGTAATGTGTGCAAAGGCTCGGCAGCCAGAGAAGGTTTGAGCTTGCTACCCCAGAAAAGCCTCAGCATTTGTATTTCTGCCAAAGAGGGATTCACTTCAACACAGACCCAATGTGGAAATTATTCTCCAGTCAAAGAAGCAGAGCTCAAACCCTCTCTGCTGCCTCCTCAATTTCTGGAGAAAGCCAACAGGCCGATGCCTGAGAACATCACGTCCTCAGACGAGAGGCAGAAACCTGCAGGACCCCGAACACAAGGAGAGGCTGGTTCCTGCTAATGAGGAACAAGCAGCAGGCCTTCTCAGGCACCTACACAGGAGCTGTGAGACGAAGTCTGAGAACTCACAGTGAGCCGCGTGCACAGCCACAGACCTAGCAATGTTCTGGGGATGGTAACTGGCTCTGACACCTCCCCCCCACACAGACCCAGGAAAGGGGACATCGTGCTCAGGTCACATTGGAAAACAGTCTGGTACATTTCTCAAAATGATAAACACGGAGTTACTATATGACCCAGCAATTCTAGGTTTGTTCCCAAGAGTAATGAAAATATATGTCAACACAAGAACTCACAGAGGAGAAGACAGCCCCGGATGAGGTGTTATATGCAGAAGACACTCCCAGAGCCCTGGGCACAGGGCCTGCACCTGAGACTCAGTTCCTGCCCAGTTCCTGGCCAGTCTCCCCAGGTCACCTTGTCATTCCCAGTTAACTGAGGTGAACAGCCCCTCCGAGTGCTGTTTAAGAGAAGGCAGGGCTCATAAAAGAGGTGCACAGGGCCAATTTAGGCTACATATATGTTTTGAATGGCCCATATCATGTTTTTTAATGCAGAAATTTCTTGCGGAATTACAAATTTCTGACTTCTCTTAGGAAATCAAAAGATCTGACAACACTGACCTTGCATCCTTATAACAACAACAATCATTAGAACAGAGGTTTTCTGGTTCATTGATTTCTGATCTTATCTTGTATTATCTATCCGATTCCACTTCCTTTGAGTAATTTTTGCTTTTTTCTAACTTCTTACATTGGAAATGTATTTAATTTACAGTCCTTTTTTTCCCCTTATATAAATTACGATCCAAGTTTTGACACTTAGTGCTCTTATTATCATGCAGCTTTAAGCATCCTTGAAGTTTCATTTTTAGTCCTTCTTTGATCAATGAAGTACTTAAATGTGTTTTATTTCCAAATAATGGGGATTTTCATTTGGGTAGTTATTAATTTCTAGCTTAAAGGCATGATGGTGAGGAAACAGGATCTGCATCATAAATATTCTTTTAATTTTCAGGAGACTTGCACTTAACTGATCACTTTTTTTTCATGAGAGTTATACACGTGCTAGAGACAAATGAGGGACCTCTACTCAGAGGATGCAAAATCTATCTACTTCCATTAAATCAAGCTCATTATTTGTGTTATTCAGAACATTCTTGTCTTTGGTGATTTTCTGTCTACTTAATCCAACACTAACTGGAAAAAAAAAATGGCTGAAATCTCCTGAAATGATGATGGATTTGTCAATTCCTCTATTTCTAACAAAGTTTATGACAGATATATTGAGACTGTTTTATTGAACGAGTGAGCCTTTAAAACTGTTTTGTCATTTTGGGGAAGTGAACCCTGCCTCATTAGACGGTGACCCATCTTTCCTGGAAGATGCCTCGAGCCCACGGAGTCTGACATTGATGAGACAGCCTGCCTTTGCCTGCCTGGTGTTTGCTTCCACTCCTCCCCTTTCAACCTTTTCCTGCCCTGGTGACAGCGCAGCTTAGGTTTGGGGTTTGGTTTGGTTTAGTTTCTTTAATGTAACAACATCTGTCTGTGAACAGGTGACTTTAATCCATTTACAATTACTCCGATCACTGATCAGTTTGGACTTGCTTCTCCCATATTCCTCTATTATTCTGCTTCATTGTTTTGGCTTCCCTGTTCTCTTTTCTAATTCTTCTTTAAAAACGTGACTCCTTTTCCTCCAACACACCCTCTCCTGGATATGCCGGCCAGCCGGGCCCTGACAGGCAGCCCACAGACACGAGCACACACACACACACACACACACACACACACACACACACGACCATCCCAGCTCCAGATCTGAGCATCAGCGCCAGGCCAGTCTCCATGGCAGGCTCTCTTGGTTTCGGCACTTCCTCTTTGGGAACAGGGTTATTGTGGGGGTTGGAGGTGTTATTTCTCAGATTCCACATTTCCCAGCGTACAGCTTGTCCAGAGCTGTCACGGCAGCACGAGCATGTCATCTTGCGAGGACCCTCAGTGCCGCTTCAGAGTCAACACAGGAGTGATAAGGAAGCCACTTCTTCAGTGGGAAAGCGCTGGAGTTTTTTAGCATAGCACAGTCCCTGCTGCTCCCTTCTGCAGTGTCACGGCCCTGGGCTTCACAAAGGCACATTGCTGCGTATTTTAGGCACCTGAGAGGCAGGCAGGCTCTGAACCCATACCCAGCAGCACCTTCCTTCTGCACTGAGTGCTATTTTGTGGCAGCAGCAGTGTTTACATTCATGTCACTGGGCACCTTCCACTCCCATAAAGAGGGGCTCCGGAGCTCCACACCCTCCCTGGGAACTAGCCTAGAAAACGTATGTGACAGAGCCTTATACTAAAGGTTTTCTGAAGAAATAAAGTTCTTTCATGCCTGTTTCTGGAGAGTACCTAGAATCAACAGAGAAGAGGTTATAGTCATAGGCAAGTCAGAAGAAAGAGCCAGGAGGCTGGTCCACGGGCCCTGCCAGGAGACTGACGCATGGTCAGTGTTGCAGGCACAGGCTCCGGAAGACACAGCACGGCCGGCTACCCGGAGACCCAGGGCACAGGGAAGGGCCTCAGAAACCTACAGGGCCAAGCCTGGGTTGGCAAGGCACGGAACAGACCATGGGCTTGCAGACCAGATTATTTTAAAAGACCAGGAGCAAAGCCAGACCCAGAAGGCCACAAATTGTGTGTGTCCATTTAAATGACGTGTCCAGAGTAGGTAGAGCCATAGAGACAGGAAGTCAATTAATACTTGCTAGGGGCTGGGGGAGGGTGCATGGGAAGTGACAGCTAGTAGGTACAGGGCTTCCATATGGGGGATGAAAAGGTTCTGGAACTAAATGATAATGATGGTTACACAACAATGAGGATATTCTAAAAAGCAGTGGATTATATACATTTTCTGGTTTCCCAGGTGGTGCTAGTGGTAAGGAACCTACCTGCCAATGCTGGAGAGGTAAGAGATGCAGGTTCGATCCCTGGGTCAGGAAGATCCCCTGGAGGAGGGCATGGAAACCCACTCCATGGCTCTTGCCTGGAGAATCCCATGGACAGAGGAGCCCGGCGGGCTACAGTCCATAGGGTTGCACAGAGTCAGACGTGACTGAAGCAACTTAGCAGGCACATACGCACATACACATTTTAAAATAAAGTGGTGAATTTTATGTCACAAAAAATAAATTGTTAAACAAAAGTGTTAGTCGTTCAGTTGTGTCCAGCTCTGCGACTCCATGGTCTGTGGCACGCCAGGCTCCTCTGTCCATGGGATTCTCCAGGCAAGCGTACTGGAGTGGGTTGCCATTTCGTTCTCCAGAGGATCTTCCTGACCCAGCGATTGAACCTGGGTCTCCTGCATTGCAGGCAGATTCTTTACTGTCTAAGCCACCAGGGAAGCCCGCAAAAATATAAAGACCAGCAGAAATTCAAATGTTAGTAGGAGTCCAGGGGAGACATAAATGAGTGACAGCAGCTGGAAGGTTGCAGATCAAGCCCTCTCGGAGCCAGAGAAATATATTTTGGTTTAAAAAAATAGACAATAGGGCACAATGATGACGGATCCCAAGCCCCAGACTCCTGGCTCGGGGAGTCAGTGGAAATACTGGGGGCCGGGAAAGGAGCACACAGTCCACCTCCAGGGCCCCTTAGCATCCATCCACCGGAGCCGCAGGGACAGCAGCACAGGCCCAGTGTGGCCAGGCGTCCTGACCTCTCACAGAAAGCTGGGAGCCCTCGTGTATATAAATCCTCCTAAACACGAGCTCAGTTTGTCCAGTTTATTGTGTAACACTGGGACAAACATGCCAGTGTCCAGCAAGACCTACGGCTGGCAGTTCTCATCTTCCACTCAGTGCAGAAGGTCTGGGGTGCACAGGGACGGCTCCAGTGAGAGGTTCTACCAGGTTTCAGGACTACCCAGTGCCACCTTCCCCTGGATGCCTGTCCTGGCGCAGCAGCAGAATTGATGACACCCCCAACCTGCCCAGGGCCTCAGTGATCTATGGCCTCACACTGTGCCTGCTCCCCTCCCTGACCGGATGAAGCAGGAAAGTGAATCGGTTTGGAACAAGACTTCCCCACCCAGGGCCCATCTGAAATGGGCACGGGATAGTAGCCCAGAAAACATCTGCCGAAAAAAAGGAGTGTGGGCAGCAACCTGTGAGAGAGAGCCTGACTGTCTGGTGGCCACAGATGGGGTGGGGCTTTCCCTTCTGTTCAAGGCAACGCTTCATTATTCAGGCTGGGTCCACACTGGACCCATACTGCGTTCTTCACAAGTTTGATGGGGACTAATCCTCCCAACAACCCTACCTGCTGGAAATCCCCTACCTCCATTTTTCTGATGAGGAAACCGGCAGAGGCGGAGGGAGAAGCCAGGATTCAAACCAGGGAACAAGACCTCAGAGTCTGTGCTTTGAGCTAGCATCCCCGTCCTTCCTTGTCCCTGGAGACTGAGCACAGCCACTTGGCCTTAGAGCCCAGCAACCACACTCTGACGAGCTTCCTGGAGCTCACCCCACCAGGGCAACATCAGCTGCTCGTGCCCTGGGCCTCTAGTGTGTTAGAAGCACTTGGCATGGTTCATCCCCTTATCCACCTCTCCCTTCAACCAGGGCTCCTCAGAAGTTTGCGATGCCCAGCACACGGCTGACACAGGGGTGCTTGAAAACACTTTTTGAATGGATGGACGGAGGGATAAATGGATGGATGAGTGAGCGAATAAACTAATAAGTGACTAAATGAATTAATGAGTGAATGAATGGGTGAGTATGCAAGGGAATGAACAAATGAGCTAATGGACTCTGACACTGGAAAGTGAATTCTTTGCGCCCGTGACAATTGAATCAGGAAACAAAGTCGGGGACAGGAATGATGGCATGTGATTCCCAGGCATTTAGGGGATAGACCTGGTTAGGCACGTTCACAGATCAGCTCCAGATGCTGAGGGAGGGGCTGAAGATAATAACCCAGGACACTGTCTTTGGAGATCAGCAATGCCAAGGCAGCCACTGAAGTAGGACAGAAGAAGGTGCCCACCCATTAGGGAGGGGAGATTCGAACTTGAACTCCACGGGTGTGCACTCACTTTAGGCCAGGCCTGCAGGGCTCCCCATCCCTGCATTTGGAATCCACAGTAACTCAAAGCAACGAGGCAAGTCAACACCAGAGCCCAAGGAGGGAGCAGAGGCTGCTCAGTGGCTCAGAGCTGGGGCTTGGATTTGGGTCTGAGAGTGTCTGACTCAAGACTGAGGCATCATAGCCACCTGGTGAAATCTCCAGGAGGGCGTCTGGGGTGTGGGTCTCAAGCTGGGGGTCAGGGGGACAGGGGACAGGGCTGGGGCAGCTGATGTGGCCTCTGGGTCTGAGTGGGCTGGATTTAGATCCACCTTCTCTACCACCTTCCCTCCATCCATCAGCGAGGTCAGACCCTTCCCACCATTCAGCCTTGGAGTCCCCCTACTACTGTCTCCTCTCTTGAGAGCCCACCAGGTCCTAATTCAGAGCAGGTCAGCAAACCCCTGAGGCAGGGCCAGCTCCCAAGACAGTGGGTCCTGGACTCATTCTGCCTCCTCTCAGCAGGTGGGAAAACTGCTGTGTTCCCTTGGAATTGGCTCTCAGCTGCTGCGGGAGCCACACACGACAGAGACACGAATAACACAGGGCCAGTCTCCCTGTCTCCTGCTACCAGCATCCAAAGGGAGCAGGTGACTCTGCAGAAGCTGGCACGGGGCCAGGCTGCCAGGGCCGGCAACACGTGGGCACCTTCCCCCTCCACCTACCAGGCTACCTGCCCCACCAAGCCCCTTTGCACAAAAACTGCCAGGCCAGTCTGGCAGGCCCAGGGGTGGCTTATATCCCCACACATGAGCTTTGGCAAGTCACCCATGAGCTCTCCATCACTCCCCCTCACCAGTGTCTCCCACTGAGTGGCCTGTGCCCACCCAGGGTGAGTGTGCTCTGAGGCTGTCCTTCCTGCAGAAGGCCTGGAGGGTCTTGTTCTGGCCTCAGAGCACTGCAGCCCCGGGTCCCCTTCAGGAGGGAGCGCAGGTGCCTCTCATGCAGGCTGAGGGCCCAGAAGCCAGCTCAGCCATTTGTCCTGGCTTATCTAGTCCTGTGACCCCTCACTTGGGTCTTGGCTGCCCAAAGGGAAAAGGACTTAGGAAACCCCTCCAGGACCTAAGGTTCATTCCAGGAAGATGTAAATGAGTCTGTGTTGTGCATGCATATGCACATGTACATGTGTTCACATGGACACATCTGTGTATATATGTGTGTGTGTGAGAGACAGAGAGACAGCTTGAGAGTGTGTAACTACCCGCCAGAGGCCGTCTTCCTCCCAGAGCCTCTCTCCATCACCAACCAGAGCAGGCAGGGCCAAAGCGAGTCAGGGGGCCAGACAGGAAACCACGGGGTAGAAGAACTCTGGCACACGCCCGCAAACACTGTTGTCAGGAACAGGCCCCGGGCACAGGGCCTTCTGATCTTTCTGAGAAACTGAAAATTAAGATTTTAATGTGAAACCTCTTGACCTTTTAGTGTTCACTTTCAGTGTTTGAAGACATTGTGTAAATCAAATAAAACATGTGAGGAGAGGGGTGTAGCCTGTAAGCTACAAGATGGGCCCGGCTTTGGTCCAACACCCCTGAATTTGTAAATGGGGAAACTGAGGCGGAGCCCCTCGGATCCCTCACCCTCTCTGGGTCACCATAGCCCTTGAGGAGCACCCACATGTTCCAGGAACTGAAGGACCCAAAGAAGGGGGCACTGGGGCCCTGGCTGCTCCCAGGTCTGTCACCAAGGGCCCAAACTGAGTTTTCTGAGATTGCCCCAGGTGGGTCCTCTCCTCGGCGTGTGAAGACCTCGCGTTCTTTTCAGTCCAAGGTCCCAGGACAAGGACAGGCCCTGTTTGTCCTACTGGTGAGTTTGCCAAAAATGTAAGTAGCTTCTGGGACACAGCCCAGAACCGAGGAGCTCAGTCACTTGACCAGAGTCCTATTGCACCTTCAGCTGATCTTTGCTCCCCAAGCTGCAGGGACCGTGGGAAGGATGAGCATGCTGGGAAAGCAGAGCACAGGCCTCTGGGACTCAGCACGCAGCTGCACAGGGCAGAGGTCCATCCCCTGAGCCCTCAGGCCTGGCTATGCGGGCGGTGGCCCTAGCGCTGTGGCAGGGGCCCGTCTCCAGGGGTCTGCAGATTGATCCCAACCAAACGCCCTTCCCTCCCCACCCCCCACCCCAGGCTCCGTCTGGAGGCCTGGATGGAGCCTTCCCAGCCACACGCCCGCCCCACTAATGCTCTGCAGATGGGCTTCGCCACTGGCCTCCAAGAAAAACACGACCACGATGACAGCAGATCTCACAGAAACAGAACTGCTGGAAAGGTCTCTCGCGATATTCTCAAAAGGAAAATAAAAATTCCTCTTCAGTGCATCTCAGCTCCGCAGCATTACCAGCCACATGGAGAGCTTGGCCCGGCTGCTGCCAGGTTCCCAGGGGCTGGGGTCCCCGGCACTGAAGCTATCCTAGGACCCTCGAGCCTCTGCCGCTGCTACCAGGGGCCTGCGTGCTTCACACACAGCTTTTGAAAATTTTGAATCAGCTTGCCAACATTTTGAAATGAAAAGGTTTTACATAAAATCGCAATTTCCGGCTACTCCTGAGAAACCAGCGGCCCTCCTGTAACTGACTCCACGTTGGCCCGCACCCTAGCAACTGGCATGGAAGACTCCAGCAGAAACACACTCTCTCCAGACACCTGACCCCAGGCTCTGCGCAAGGTGGCAGGGCGGTGAACCCCCATCCTTGCGGCCCTGGCCTGTACGGGGTCCGTGTCACTGACCACTCAGCCCGCCCGTCCTGAGCCTGGTCACTGGGCCCATGGTGCCCGCACTCCAGCCTGTGGTTGCCCACAACTGAGGCTTTATAGGTTGGTGGGTGGGAATGAGCACCCCCTTGTCCCTAACCAGAGCCCTTGGCTCATGACCCAATCTGTACTGCACTTCAGCCAACTTGAGACCCCTAGAGACCACTCCCCATGGGCCACTAGAGGTCTGTGCCTGGAGGCTCTGGGGATCCCACAACAGCCCTTGGTCCCTCATCCTGTGGGACATCAGCAGACTGGCCTGGTGCTCCAGCTCCTTGTTCTCCCAACTCCATCACCTGCCAAAGCCTACTTGTCCCCATACGCCTGGCCCGCCCGGCCACTGGCCCATGAACTATCAAAGCACTAAGAATAAAGATGGTTATCTGGCCCTTGGAACAACCCCATAGAGGCAGTTGGGCAAAGAAACCCCCACACCGAGTCAGCATTTCTCCTCAGCCAGGAATCCACAGATAGCATTTTTCACTTGTCCCAAAGGTGAGTTTGGAGAGATCTGGATAGAAGCCTTAAAAAATAAAAAATAAAAATAAAAAAGTCCAAACATACAAAGACCTTCCCGGGCCTGCACCTCAGCAAAGATTCTGCAGGCAGAGTAGGGAAGAGGCAGAGACGAGAGGGCGCAGCTGGGAGCTGTGGTTCTGCTCCTCCCTGACCCTGGGAGGATGCTGCCAGCCTGGATGGGAATGTGGTTCTGCCCAGTGGGCAGCACCCCTCTCTGATCACCATGGGGACCACCTAACAGGACCCCCAAGATCCTCCCTGCTCTATCGCTCCATATTGCATCTGGCCATTCCTCCCTCTTCCACTTTACCGACAAAGGTCCGTACAGTCAAAGCTATGTTTTTTCCAGTAGTCATGTATGGACGTGAGAGTTGGATCACAAAGAAGGTGGAGTGCCAAAGAACTGAGGCTTTCGTATCGTGCTAGAGAAAATGCTTGAGAGTCCCTTGGATTGCAAGGAGATCAAACTACTCAGTCCTAAAGGAAATCAACCCTGAATATTCATTGGAAGGACTGATGATGAAGCTGAAACTCCAATACTTTGGCCACCTGATGTGAAGAGCTGACTCATTGGAAAAAATCCTGATGCTGGGGAAGATTGAAGATGGGAGAAGAAGGGGACGACAGAGGACTAGATGGTTGGATGGCATCACTGACTCAATGGACGTGAGTTTGAACAAACTCCAGGAGATTGTGAAGGGCAGGGAGGCCTGGCATGCTGCAGTCCATCATGTTACAAAGAGTCGGACGTGACTGAGCCAATGAACAACAGCAGCTCCTCTTCACCACCAGGGCCAGCCTGCCCAGGCCACAGTCTCTCCAGCCTCATGGCAGCAGCCTCTCCTGGCTCCCTGAGTCTTCCCTTCTCACCCACCTCCATAGTAACTAGGCCATACTCCTTCTCTACTTACAGCAGAGCAAATCACCCTCCCTCCAACCCCCACACCAAGAGAGCCCGCCACGATCTGCCCCTCAGACCCTCAGTCTTCACTGGTCCTCCCTGCTGGATCCCCAGACAGGCCAAGACCACTCCCCTAAGGACACTCGCCCCTGCTCCCCCGACTCCTCCTTTCCTAGTGAACTGCAATCCACATCCAGATCTCAACGCCAGCCCCCAGTTCCTGTATGCTGACTGTGTGGTGTCTCCCACTGCATCCCGCCTGTTCACCATGCATGGCACACGTGTATCACATGTATGACCCTGGGCTTGGGGGTGCTGTGTCTGTCTGCTTCCCAGGGTTCCAGAACCCAGCCAGTGCCCGGCCCTGTGCAGGCCGTAAGTAAATTTATCAGCTGAATGAATTGAACAAATGAGTGCCTGGGATATGGTGTCCACAGGGCACATGCTGAAAGACAGCAGCACAGTCTCTGAATGGTAGCCAGCGTGTGCCGGGCCCAGCGAGGTGGCCTCCCCTGGTCCCTGGGCGCTGTGGCCTGCTCCATCTCCCCACTGCCACCTCCCCCTGGCCCCTGGGCACTGCGGCCGGCCCCATCTCCCCACTGCCACAGTGAGGAAACACCACTCGACATCCCAGGAGCCCGAGGCCCCAGCAAGGCCCCACCTTCACAGAAACCCAAAGCCAGGGGTATCAACAAAAGTGGCAATAACAAAAGTGGGCTTCCTTCAGCGACGAGCCCTCAAAAGTCTGCCAAGGACAGCAGCGTCCTCAGGAACGAGGGACATGTGGCCAGGCCTCCGGGCACCAAGTTCACGGATACTGAAGCACCAGCTACGTGCCAGATGCTCCCCCCAGTGCTGGGGGTTTCACAGCAAGTCAGAGATTCTCCCCACAGCTGCTATACTAAATGACCTGAGACACCCCCTTACTCACCCTCTCCGTGCCTCAGTTTCTGCATCCCGTAGGCCGAGCCTCAGCGCTAGGAAAGCCCCAGGTGTCCCAAAGATGGCCAGCCTTCAGGCGGGGCCTGGGAAGCTCCTCCCTGCCCAGGCAGGAGTGAACGGCCTGGCTTCAGCTGTGGCTCTACCACTCATGAGCTGTGAGAGTCAGTGCCTCAGTTTCCTCATCTACAAAGTGAGCATAATGACAAGAGCAGCCAAGCTCACGGAGTCATTACAGGAATCCACGAGCTGACGCGCCTGCAGCGCTCCGGGGACCCCTGCACAGGGAGCCCTACCGGCACGATGCTCTCCTCTGCCCAGGACTCTCAGCCGGCAGTGTTCTCTGGGCCCTGTTCTCTGCCTGCCCCCGGGGCCGCCGTGCAGATTAAATAACACACAGATGCAAGCACCTATCCTCACAGAGGCCCTCAATGAAGGCACACATCTCCAGACCACCAACCGGCTCAGAGGGGAGGAAGAGAATCACCCACAGGCTGGGCTACAGAAAAACGGGCTTTTGTGCAACAAAAACTAATGTAACGAAAAGGTAAAGGGAACTGCAGCCTGGGGAAAAGGCCTGTATCAACCATGACAGAAAGTCGATATCTAAAGTAGATAAAGGGCTTATCCCAATATAAAAGACCCCGGGAGATGAACGGGCAAAGGACTTAAACAGGTAGGGAAGACATACAAAGTGATCAAACTCAGGGAGATCATTCGTCCTTGCCGACCATCAAAGCCACACAAATTAAAGCAGAAAGCAACACTGCTTCACTGTGAAGTGAAGTCAAAGTGTTAGTTGCTCAGTCATATCTGACTCTTTGTGACCCCATAGACTACAGCCCACCAGGCTCCTCTGTCCATGGAATTCTCCAAGAAAGAATACTAGAGTGGGTTCCATTTTCTTCTCCAGGGGATCTTCCTGACCCAGGGATTGAACCCAGGTCTCATGCATTGCAGGCAGATTCTTTACCAGCTGAGCCACAAGGGAAGCCCAAGAATACTGGAATGGGTAGCCCATTCCTTCTCCAGCGAATATTCCCCACCTAGCGATCAAACCCAGGTCTCCCGCATTGCAGGCGGATTCTTTACCAGCTGAGCCACCAGGGATCAGCAAAAGATCCACCAGCAAAGCCCTTATGCTGGGGAGGACATGGTGACTCTGGGAGCCGAGGTGGGAAAGCAGCCTGGCTGTGCCCAGGACCGTGTATCTGTTGCCCTTGGATCCCATAATTATTCTGGTCATGTAGCAAGTTCTCCCTGCTTAGAGCCAGGGCTCGAGGGGATCCAGGCCATCATGCCTTTCGGGGCTGGCAACATATACCTGTTCACAGGAGAAGAACTGAGGCCAGGAGGTCCCCAAGTCAAATTCCAAGAGAGGTTGCACAAAGGGCAGGGTCATTACCACCATCCCGGCTGTGTGAGCAGCCGGCCAGCACTGCCTCCAGCCCGGCTGGGTGGACAGCAGACCTCGGCCTGCAGGGCCCGAGAAGCAGGCGTGCACAGCCCATCACGCACACTGGCATCAGCTTCCATGCAGCCCAGCGTGGGGCCCCCTCCAAAGCAGCAGGCGTGGAAGGAGGACCTGCTTCACCACAAAGGCCAGGACATACACACATCCGAGGGTGCCTGGACTTTACACTATGCTCAGCTACCCCATCCTGCAGAGCAGGGCCTCTGATGCCCAGGGCAAGAGGATCCGCGAGCACACTCCAGAACCTGTCCATCTGTGGGGTCAAGTCTGGGGTCCCTGTCCCCCACCATCAGAGTCTGGAAACCAAGTGGGCTTGGCCTCTGGCCAGCACTGTCCCCTCTGGGAAGTCCCTTCCTCTGAGCCAGGGGAGGGAGGAACAGTGGGAGGGCCCAGCTCTGAGGTCTGAGGATTGGGCCCCAATTCTGCCTTCTGCACTGCGCCTGCCTCTCCCCCGCCCAGCCTCGCCACCCCAGGCTGCGCCACACCCATCCACCATCCTCCCAGGAGCTACCCTTGATCCCTTGCTCACACCCACGTCCTGTGAGCCCTGCTTCCAAAAGCATCCTGTGCTCATCCACCAGGCCATCTCACGCTGGCCATCAGGACCCCCCGGGGCCCCCTGTGTACAGCCCTCCCTATAGCCACTCTCCCCACTGACAGTCCTCAAAGGTTTCCCACTGCCAGGAGAATAAGACCTCACCTCCTCCACGACTCAACCCCATCAGCCCTCCCCACCTCCCTGGGCCCTGCCCTTGCTCTCTCTCCATTACTCCTTCCCTCCAGGCACGTGGCCCTTTTTCTGCCCCTCAGCCACACGGGGCTGACTCTGGTTTCAGGAACTGGAGCAGTCTCCTGGGCCGGGCCCTCCCACCAGCCGAGTCTTTTGTCTCTGACCCAGAGACCCTCCCCCAACTCAGTTCACCCTTTCCTGGGTTTTGCTTTGCTCACAGCTTTACCCGCCTCTGCAGCAGTGCGCAGGTTGCCTGTTCTTAGCCTCCACGTTCCATCCAGCAGTCCCACCGTTGTTTGTGGTCTTCCACCAGTGACTGGGAACATCACTAGAAGCCTGGCCCCTTCCAGTCCAGACCAGGCCTAGGCAGGCCCAGCTCCCAGGCCACCTCCTCCATCAGGACCTGGCCCCAGACTCCCCAAATCCTGTGCCATCCTGCAAGCTCTCACCTGAGCCTTGACTTCATCCCAAGTGTGCAACTTTGTCCTGCCTGCACATCCCTGGAAAGGAACACCAGCTGGACTCTGCCTCCAGATTCTCCCATGCGCTCTACTCACACTCTCGGAGGCCTTCCTAGCTCCAGGTCAAGGGGAAGCCCACACCCCAGGACTGAGCCCAGGCCAGTGGAGCCAGGTCAAGAGCTCTGGAAGAAACATCCCAACTCGAGAATCCAGCCCAAGTTCCAAACATGTGCGCGCGGGAGTATGTGTGCACAGCAGCCGAGAGGGCCAGACGGAGGGGGAGACGCAAAAAGGGGGAGGGAGAGACAGCCAGACACCAAGACTTCCGTCTAATTGCATGACCTTTTCCCAGCTCAGAGTTCCTTCAGTGCCAAGTGCACAGCACTGCTTGGTATTAATTTGAAAGAGAAATGGGTCAAGGAAAGTTGGAAATTTTTTTATAGAAAACACTTCAGGCTTGGAGCTGGCTGAAGTGTTTGTCAACCTGCAGAGAATTCTGAGAGGAAACAGGCCTTGGTCAGAGCCCTCCAGCTGGTACAGACTTGCAGAGTTTGGAACTCGGGCCCAACGAGCTTCTGGGCTATGCCTGGCCTCACTGCTTCTGGGGAAGGGCTCCTCTCCCCTCTGAGCTGTCTTTGCAGCCCGATCCCCTGATGCTGGGACCAGCACCTCTCCCCTGTCCTTGGACCCCTCTGCTTCGCCAAGAGGCCTCTGTCCAGGGGTTCATCGTGGGACACCTGTCCCTCTGTCCCCCATTACGTATACAGCACGCAGAAAGCCCAGATCTCTTGCCAGCTGCCCCATGGGGTGTGAAGGGACTGTGTCAGGACATTCGGGGCCCAGCCACTCCCATCCCCGGCAGGCCAGCTGACACCTCTGAAGCACAAAGCATCACAGACATGTAAAGTGGCCACTGGAGACATCAAATCTCTCCCAGAAACATCCCGGTCTGCTTCACTAGAGGCCAGCAAAGAGCAAGTCTGCAGAGCCCATGGCTGATGTGATAGCCAGACACACCACTTTTGCTAATTTAATTCCAGATGCACCCAGAGCAGAGCACAATTTTGCTTCTGAGATGGTGTGTTACCTGGAAGCCAGGCATAGTCACCATGTGTCAACAGAAAGCTCTTTAGGGGACATTCACTACACAATCCAGGGGATAAAAAGAGTATCAGTGAATTGGGTCTGTGGAAAAGAGTTCCTCAAAGATGGGGCGGCAAGGGCAGAGAGGACCTCAGGGCCCGAGACAGCCTATGATCTTAAGCATATGTAACAGCAAGCACAGAGTGGGCACCATACCAAGGGTGAGATGAGGATTAGCAGGCCCTGCCGACACTATACCCATTTTAGAGATGCGAAAACTGAGACATGATGGGGCTGGGAAAGCTGCCAAGGCAGGCACACTCAATCCCTAACCAAACTGCCCCTGGCCTCCGTGCTGGGAGCAGCTACTGATGTGCGGAGGTGGCTCCTCTAAGAACTGTCCCCTGCACCACAGGCAGGCCAAGGCCTAGAGCACTATCCCCGGGTCACATTCGTCATCTGCTCACAGTGCTCCAGCCAAGATTCAAGTCCTTCCTGGACCACACTCACCCAGCCAGCACCGCCCCTGAACCAGATTGCATATGAGTGTGGGAGAAGAGAGGAAGCAGGGAGGGTAGACCTTAGACACAGGAGAGGAGCTGAGCGCGTGGGCTGTCTGCACCCACCAGGCCAAGTGCCGTCACAGACTGCATCTGTGGAGTCTGGGAGGAGGGGGCATGCCGGGCAAGGCTCCACTGCAGGAGGAGATGGGCTACAGGCACCACCTCTGCCCTCACAGCCCACGGGGCAGAGCCCCCCAGCTGCAGAACCCAGTCAGAAAGACCCCAGCTCAGCCGCCAGCTCTGCAGCAGTCTCCTCAGTCTGACCCCAGATCGCAGCAGGCCTCGGCTGACCCAGCACAGCCCCCGCCCACCTCCCCAGCGTGTGGCCACGTCAGCACACTGGCATCTCCAGCGGCCGTCCAGGGGGCTGACCACAGAGCAGCGGGAGCACCATGGCCTCTGCCAAGGATACACTCAGCCCTGAAACACGCCTCCCGGAGTCAGGCCAACTGCTTCGGGTTTCACAATCAGGACTTCTCTTGGGGTTCCCTCTGGCCCCCAGGCCATAGGCACAGCCCAGGGTAGAATGAAGAGGAAGAACCGAGAGGGCCCTGGGCATAAAGCACTAAAGTGCCCAGACTTTCAGCTGCAATGCAGTGAGCTGGCAAGAGCCATCTGTGCAGGGCATGGGCCAAGTCCAGGAGCAGCGCCCTTGAGTCACCAGCCTGAAAGTGCCGGGCCAGGCCCCAGGCTCCCACCAGTGGCCCAGAGAGGGGCCCTAGCACCTGGACTCTGGCCAGGTCTGGGGCTCAGGGTGCAAAACCTGCCTCTCTTGACCTCTCTCCCATTTCTGCTAGGACCTCAGCCTTCAACATTTTGATATCATGTGGGCTGAATCATGGGCCCCAGGATGTCCCATCCTAACCCCCAGAACCTGTGAGGATAGCCTCATATGGCTAAAGAGACTTAGCAGACATGATTTAGCTAAAGACCTTAAAATGAGAAAATTCTCCTGGAGTAGCCCAGTGAGCCCAATGTAATCACAAGTGTCTTTATAAGAGGGAGAAACTTACTACAGACAAGAGAGAAGTCACCGTGACCGCAGAGCAGAGGCTGGAGTGATGCAGCCACAAGCCAAGGAATGCTGGCAGCCCCCAGAAGCTGGGAGAGGCAAGGGATGGATTCCTCTCTCGAGGCCCCAGAGGAAACCAGCCCTGCTGACTCCTTAACGTTAGCTCCTTGAGATTCATTTTGGACTCCTGACTTCCAGAAGAGCATAAGCCACTGACTTTGCGGTAACTTGTTACAGTGGCCATAGGAGATAAAGCACTACAGAGCAGAAAGCTTCCGCAAATGGGCTTCCAGCAAGTTAGTGCCCCCTCCACATCCCCTACTCCATTACCGCATTACTCCCCCCTCCCCCCTCCACCAGGTCTCATTCCTGACTGAGCCCTCTCCCTTATGACTCACACCCACTGCATCACCAAGGTAAGCCTGACCACCTAGCTGGCACCGAGTGGAGCCTTGCCCACTTCCCACTAGTGTCCTGTCCTGACGGCTACGCACTTTCCCTGCAGCACTGCTCTAGGCTCCCTGCCTCCAGCCTGGACCAGAGCAGCTGGTTACAACACAGGACTGTCAGTCCCCTTCCCTGCTGGGGCAGCCCCTGTGAGCTCCCAGCATTAGCTCCAGCCCTCTGCTTCCTGGCCCTGAGCACCCATCATGAGCTGTGCTCTTGGTGCCTTCAGATCAGATCAGTCGCTCAGTCGTGTCTGACTCTTTGCGACCCCATGAATCGCAGCACGCCAGGCCTCCCTGTCCATCACCAACTCCCGGAGTTCACTCAGACTCACGTCTATCGAGTCAGTGATGCCATCCAGCCATCTCATCCTCTGTTGTCCCCTTTTCTTCCTGCCCCCAATCCCTCCCAGCATCAGAGTCTTTTCCAGTGAGTCAACTCTTCACATGAGGTGGCCAAAGTACTGGAGTTTCAGCTTTAGCATCAGTCCTTCCAAAGAAATCCCAGGGCTGATCTCCTTTAGAATAGACTGGTTGGATCTCCTTGCAGTCCAAGGGACTCTTGGTGCCTTAGCCGTCTGGAAAACTCTCTGGCTCAGGGAAGTGGGGCAGAGATATGCAGCAGGTCAGGAGGGGAGGAAGGGCTGCTGGAGACTGTGCAGGCGGGCCACGCTCAGCCACGTGGAGAAGCCATGCAGGGCTGGCACCCTGTCCTCGCTCTCCTCACAGGCTTTCCTTGGCAGCAACAGGGCACAGCATTCCCGAGGGCACCCTGCCTCCTCTGCCCGCCAGGGAGGATGGTGCAGTCTGACAGCAGCGGGCAGAGGCTTGGCACGAGCTGTTTCTGAGAGGGAGGCAGCCAAGGTCACAGACACTGAGCTGTCTGCCTTCTCTGCCTTCAGCCCAGGGCCAGGTATAAGGCAGGGTGGGAGACTCTGCAGCCCACTAGCAGCTCAGCAGGAGTGCACAGCCTCCCCTTGTCCCAAGGCCATGCCCAGGGACTGCAGGAAGCCCATGGAGGAGGACACAGGACATTTCCACCTCCACGTCTCTGAAAACACAGGTGGTCAATAGGGGCCATTGTATTATTGGCCCATATGGTGCTTTTCAGAAATCTGAAGCAACAATTTAAAATCAGGAGAGTTCACATCAAAGTTCTGATGTCTGGATTCTCTTAACGGCAAAAAAAATGGCTGCCCCGGGCCCACACTCCCACCAGGTCTTGGTCAGGGGAGCTGAGGACAGGCTGCCCTATGGATGATGTCTATTGTCTGTCCTGTGCCCACGGTGAGGCCAGGGCCAAATGCCACGTGTCACTGCTGTATCCATTTCAGCAGAGACTTTCATGTTTGTATCAAAAGAAGGAAAATTAAAACGGGGCCAAGGGTGGGTGTAATTTGTTTTCTTGCCCTCTGCCGCTCTCCTCACTGGCATTGCCTGTCGGGCCCTGCAGGTCTCTGAGTTTGCAGCCCTTGTCTTGAGATAGCAGGACTTGTTGCAAATGTGCCCGATAGAGTGAGACCACTTGCTCAGTGTGTGACCCAAGGACCTTTCCCACTCAGTGGGGACTTTCCCAGGGTCCCAAGTTCAGCCCTTCTTGGTGCAACCAGTAAGGCTATTATCTCAGTACGCTTGGTCTTAGAGTCAGACCACGGCCTGGCTGAGACTGCACTAGGGTCCAGCAGATGCAGAAAAGGGGCGTGGGTCCTGCTGGGCTGTGCCTGAACATCATCCCCTGAGAAGGAGTGAAGTCTGCCTGCAGGGTTACTCCTCCATAGATGTGCAGCCCCGGTCGCTGCACAGTCAGCCTTGTAAGGGAGGCTCACTCACGTCCTACAGGACTGATGCTGAAGCTGAAGCTCCAGTACTTTGACACTTGATGTGAAGAGCTGAATCACTGGAAGAGACACTGATACTGGGAAAGATTGAGGGCAAGAGGAGAAGGGTGCAATAGAAGATGAGAGGGTTGCATGGCATCACTGACTCAATGGACATGAATTTGAGCAAACTCCAGGAGAGAGTGAAGGATAGGGAAGCCTGAGTTGCAAGAGTCAGACACCACTTAGCAACTAAACAACAACAAATAGATTGAATGGTGGTCCCCAAAGATACCAGGTCCTACTCACCAGAACCTGGGAGTATTATATAACCAAAAAAGGGCTCCACAGATATGATAGAAGTATGGATCTCGACAGGTGGAGATCATCCTGGATTATCAAGGTGAATCCCAAATGCAATCACATGCACCCTTAAAAGAAGAAGGCGACATCACTCAGAAGCAGAGGAGGCACTGTGACCATGAGAATAGAGGCTGGAGTGATGCAGCCACAAGCCAAGGAATGCAGGCAGCCCCCAGAAGCTGGGAGAGGCAAGGAACAGACTGCCGCTAGAGCCTCGGGAAGGAACACAGTCCTGCCAACATACTGACTTCAGCTCAGTGACACTGAATTCTGCCCTCCCGTAAAAGGGAAAAGAATGAGAGAATTAACTGCTGTTTTAAGCCACCCAGGTGATGGTAACCAGCAGCCTGAGATTTGGGGCATGATATGCCAGGATCAGGCAGATGAGCTCTGAGCAGGGCTTCCAGGCTGGGCTGGGGCTCCCCATTCCCCATACCCACTGGCCCTGGCTACTCCTCAGCAACCTAGAGTATACAGATGGCAGCTAGCGCAGTGCTCAGGCAGGGCCTAGAACTTGGGAGGGAGGCTCTGTCCATGCTTGTGTGTAAATGCAAACACACACGCGTGCACACGTGTGCAAACACCAGAGAAGCCAGCATTACACAGCACACCTCCCAACATACTGCCCTGGGCACAAGTCTGGCCCTGACTGAGAAAGGGACTTGGGGTTCTGGAGAAAGGTCTAACCCAGAGGAGTCCTAGAGATGCCCGAACCCCCTCTCCCCAAAAGGCCACGACGGCACCCTGGCCTTGGAGCACTGCCTTTCTGGCCCGGACAGGCTCCCAGGCCCAGCAGAGCCCAGCAGAGACACTTCTGCAACACCTGCGAGGCCAGTGAGGGGGAAAGTCGCCCTGGTCTCCTTCAGTCTCTTGCCCACCCTCGTGCCCTCCTCCAGGGTCTGAAAGTGTGGGCTAAGCTGCCCGGGGCAACATCCAACCCTGGCCTGAGTCCTGGAAGACACCCCCAAACCTTCATTTTCCATCCATTTCCCTGGGCAGCCAGCAAGCCAGTAGCTAACCTCAGATGACACGGACTTGGTGACAAGGATGCTCCGAGGCTCTGAGAGCCCCTGAGACCACCCCAGGAAGTCCACTGGCTGCTCAGGGAAGCCAGGGCAATGACACTGTGTCTCAATGCCCTGGAAGAGCTGTATATAAGACCCCCCAACAAACCCCTTACCCCAGCCACACCAACCCCCACAGGCACCCTCACCCATAACCACACCACTTTCCAGGCACCCCCACTCCAACTCTTACACTGGCAGATGCTAATCTCCCAGACCAGGAGGCTCAGGACAGGTGTCTCCGCTTCCCCTTTCTCAGAGGACCCATTGTATCCATTGTCCTTGATAAATGGCCAGGGTATTTCAAACATGCTTACAGAAGTCGCCTCGTGGGGGCAGGAGGAAGCTGCCAGTTAGTACCTCCTGCCTTCTTTGATTGGAGCTGCACATCAGAATTCATGAGAAGAAAAGATCCCCTAGCTTACACACACACACACACACACACTGAAAGACTCTTCACAGAGGCCCTGGTGTTCTGTGCCCAGTAGGTCACGTCCTCTTGCAGGAAAGAGCACGGACCAAACATGCTCAGACAAGGACATTGCTTTTACGTATCTACCAGCTGCCACTGTGGGCCCTGACAAGACTGGGGCTGATGGAGAGTGGGGCTCTCTGGAGTCACCGCAGGCCCTCAGACCAGCCACAGCAAAAAAGTGTGTCTGGGCCACCTCCAGCCAGTGAGTGGGCCTCAACCCTGGGCACAGGGGAACAACCAGGCACATTCAGGGAGAAGAAATGTGCTCTCTGTGGACATTGTCTACACGGGGTCACGTGGACCCTGGGCAGGGACACCAAGGAAAGGGTGCTTGGTGCCAGACTCTAGCCTCTGGCTACCTTCAACCCACGGCCTTCAGCCCACACACCCACAGCCCTGGGCTGAGGTCCAGAGCTCAGTCCAGACAGCCCCGCACCCCCGGCCCGTTTCAGCGCACCAGCGCCAGACCGGAGCAGCTGGCCTTCCCTGGAATCTCCTAAGGTCAATGGGTTTTGGGCTTGTACTGAGTTTGGAATCCCTTTTCTGTGTTCTGAGTTTAAGTGCTCACCAGAGATAGGCGGATGAGGTTAGGGAAAGGATTCCAGAGAAGAAGTCAGAAGGCCAGCAGAAGCCTGGGAAAGAAGGCCCTGCCAGGAAGGAGGGCAGCATGTTCACGAGACAGTGGCCCATGGATTTAGGGATCGGCAGCCTGACCCAGGCACCTGGCAGCCTCACTGTGCAGGCTCCACCTCACCCAGCCTAAGTGCCAACCCAGGAAACCCCCTGAATCTTCCAGTAAAGGCCAGCCCAGAAGCACCGAAACCAAAGTGGCCAGCCCTCAGCTCTCTGAAGCACAGGCACTTCTAATCGCTCTGGACAGATGAGAAAGCAGAGGCCAGAGACCCAAACCTGCCCAAGGGCAGCCAGCCAGCAAGGAGCAACACCAGGGTCCTGATCCCTGATCTGAGGCACAGCGCCTGCCCCATTTCCACTCCTGCCCTCACCCCATGGGGTTACTCTCCATTCCTCCCCATGCAGAGAAGCCCAAGGGTAGGAAAGATAGGAGGGGCTGAAGCTGGGAAGGCCAGGAAGGCAGTACCTGGGGGACCCCCTCCACTGTTGGCAGACGGCTTGCAATTCATCATCTGGGAAGAAGGGGCAGCAAGTATTGATCGACTCTACAGAGCACTGGGCATCCTGATGGAACAATTCCTTTGCAAAAGTATCTGATACCATTTCTTGAAATTAGAATGGTGCCCTGCCAGGCTGCACCCAATTTATCTGTCAGCTGGGAACTCAGAGAGACCTAAATTAAATGAGGCGGGGCTGCCTGGGGGCAATGGGAGTGTCTTGGCTAATCACAGCACAGCTGGGTGGGCCCAGTGGGGCCTCCAGGGTTTCCTGTCAACATGCAGATGAGTTTAACTCAAGACCCGGGCCTCCAGCCTGCTGCCACCGGCGTGGCCATGACCGAGTGCAGCCAGGGATCTACAACTGGAAACTCAGGGCTGAGCCCAGCCTGCCTAAGCCAGGCACAGAGCCTGGGCATGGCGAGGCCTGCCAGGACCATGGCCAGAACCCAGTCTGGACTCGCTGCAACCAGGGAGCCGAGACCCTGAGGACACTGGGGAGCTCTGGGCCAAAGGTCGCAGGTCTGGCCTCCGGGAGGGCTCTGAGGGCTGTACCACCTCCCCAGCAGCTCCCTCCTCACTCCTGGGCCCAAGAGCGCGGTTGGCTCTAAGTTGAAAAAGTTAAAACCACACAAGTGTACGCACAGGTTGCCGAGGCTGTACCTTTGGGCTCTCTGTGAAGCACTCCCCTCCCCCGCTGGCCCCCGGCTGCCTCCCAGAGGGAGCAGGATTCAATCGGGGCCAAGGAAACACTCAGGGCCTTTGTTTGTGAGCCAAGGCACAGGCTCCCAGACATGGGTACAGGACTCAGGCTTGGTCTGGGTCTTGCCTGTTTCCTGACACTAGGCAAGATCCTCAGGCAGCTTTTCCTGCCTGCTCAGGACTTCCCAGGCAGAGCTAGTGGTAAACATCCCACCTGCCAATGCAAAAGACATAAGAGATGCGGGTTCAATCCCCGAGTCGGGAAGATCCTCTGGGAGGAAGGCATGGCAACCCACTCCAGTACTCTTGCCTAGAGAATCCCATGGACAGAGGAGCCTCGTGAGCTACAGTCCATAGGGTCACAAAGAGTCGAACACAACTGAAGCGACTTAGCACATACACGCTCACGTGGAGGCCTCAGGCCTACAGGTTTATGGCCCACATACACCCAAAGCAGAGGTCCCCAACTCAGCATTTTAGCACCCCCACTGTGCTATGTGGTCAGCAAGGGTGGTCTCAGTCCAGGCCTGGAACCAGACCTACAGAAATGATGCCTGGATCCCCCCAGGGGAACATTCAAGGTCTACCGTGCAACCTCCCACCCGCAGCAGCCTTACCTGTGTCCAGGGCCTGTGGCCCCCCCAGAGGAGGGGGTCTGGAGGTGGTCGGTCGATGATACACCACGTGTACACGGCCCTGTTCGGCCTCCTTCGCCGCCAGACCTTTCTCCAGGGGCTCAATAAAGAATTCCTCCTCTTCCATACGGATCAGGCCAGCCTACAGGGCAAAGATGAGATTGTTCAAATTCCCAGGTCACAGCAGACCAAGGAGGGAAAGCAGTGAGGAGGGCCCCAGAGAGCAGAACTTCTAACCTGGCTGCACAGGGCCCAGTGAACCCCAGCTAGGTGTGAGGCCTGAACCCCAGGCCAGGAAGGGCATGAACAGGTGGCTACAGAGGCCCCATCATGCCAGAGCCTCCACTTACAGCCATGAAGGCCAGAGCTATTTGTGGGTGGTGAACCCTGTCTGAGGAAGGAATTCTTGCCTGGATCATCCCCACCCTCCCCACCAGGAGCTCAAAGTCCAAGACAAAGGCCAAAACTCTGAGCCAGGGACTGAATCTGCCACAGGTATGTTCAGTTGGACACAAACAGTATTTTCAAAGTTCTGAAACCAACCCTCAAAATGATAAGATTTCATGTTTGAAATATGGAATTCCATCTTCCCTTGGAAAATGCAGGCTCTGACAACAGTGCGTGGTGCCCAGCGTGGACACCATGGATGGAGCATGCACTTCAGCCGCAGGCCACAGTCCCTACTGTATATCCTTTTATCCATGACAGCCAGCAGCCCAGACTCGGCAGCAACTGAACCGCTGCCTCCACCAAAACTAATTATGGCTCTTCCATGCTGTCAAGCCCTCAAAGGACCCCCGTCCCCGTCAGGATTCAAGCCATTCTACACTCTGGCATCCAAGGCTCTCAGCCTGCCACTGTCCTCTTTGCCCCCAGCTCACACACCTCACTGCTGCTGCTGCTAAGTTGCTTCAGTCGTATCCGACTCTGTGCGACCCCATAGACGGCAGCCCACCAGGCTTCCCCATCCCTGGGATTCTCCAGGCAAGAACACTGGAGTGGGTTGCCATTTCCTTCTCCAATGCATGAAAGTGAAAAGTGAAAGTGAAGTCGCTCAGTCGTGTTCGACTCTAGCGACCCCATGGACTGCAGCCTACCAGGCTCCTCTGTCCATGGGATTTTCCAGGCAAAAGTACTGGAGTGGGGTGCCATTGCCTTCTCTGCACACACCTCACACCAGTCCCTAAAATGGTCCCGTCCTTCCAATACAGAGCACACCACCTGGCCTTCAAGCTCCTGAATCCACGGAGCCCTCAGCTTGGGAGGACCTGCTGCTTCCCCCACCCTTGGCCATCTGATAAACTCTAATTCTCCAAGGCTCGGCTCAGACCCCTCAAATGCCATCCCCCAACTGCAGGCACATGGCCCTGCCCTCCCCTTGAGGCCATCCCACCCTCACTGCCCCATTCAGCTCCCATACTTTTGATTCCATAAACCAGCTGTCACAGTAGGAGTCTCCACTGTGTCAAGCTGCAGATGTATTTTCTTTAGATCATATACTTACAAACTACTCATGGTTTGGAATTTTTTAAACCACGTGCTGCGATTCATGGGGTCACAAAGAGTCAGACATGACTGAGTGACTGGACTGAACTGAACTGAACTGACATGTAAAAACATGATACATAGTTAATATATACAACTCAGTAAGTTTGGGAATGAGTATACACTCACGAGGGCTTTCCTGCTGGCTCAGATGGTAAAGAATCTGCAATGCAGAAGACCCATATTTGGTCCCTGGGTTGGGAAGATCCCCTGGAAAAGGAAACGCCAACCCACTCCAGTATTCTTGCCTGGAGAATTCCAAGGACAGAGGAATTCCCGGCAGGCTACAGTTCCATGGGGTCGCAAAGAGTCGCATATGACTGAGCAACTAACACTTTCCTTTTGACTTTCATATACTCGTAAAACCATCTGCCATGAAGGTCATAAACATATCCATCACCTCTCACAGTATCCCCCTACACTTTTTATTATCATTTTTTTTTGCAATAAGAACACTATATGTAAAATCAACCATCTTAGCAAATTTTAAGTATATTATAGACTATTTTTGATAGAGTACTGTTAGTTATAGGCACTGTGCTGTATAAAAGATTTCCAGTACCTACTTATCTTGCATACTGAAATTTTGTACTCTTTGACAATCACCTCCCATTTCCTCCTCCCTCCAGCCCCGACAACCTGTGGTTATGAGTTTGGCTGTTCTTGATTTTACACATAAGTGAGATGTTACAGTATCTGTCTTTCTGTGTCTAGATTATTTCACTTAGCATAATATCCTCCAGTTTCAGCCATTCTGTGCAAGTGGCAGGATTGCCTTCTTTACAAAAGCTGAATAAAAATATTTCCATTTCAACAGCTTCTGTAGAATACATTGTACATAAATACCACACTTCTTTATCAATTTGTCATCCACAGATGGACACTTGGATTGTTCCCATGTCCATGGTGAATAAAGCTGTAATGAACACGGGAGTACAGATACCTCTTCAATATCCTGTTTTTCTTTTCTTTGGGTACATTCCCAGAGTGGGATGGCTGGTCACGTGGTAGTTATATTTTAATTTTTTGAGGAACCTCCATATTGTTTTCCATGGTGACTAAGCCGATTTCACTTTTTTGCATTCAGTTTTCCCAACACTGAGACACTATCTTTTCACACTGAAAATTCTTGGCTCCCTTGCCAAATATAAATTGACTGTATATGCATAGGATTATTTCAGGTTTCTTGATTCTGATCCATTGGTCTATGTGTCTGGTTTTATGTCAGTTCCATACTGTTTTTATTACTAGAGCTTTATAATATGTTTTGAAATCAGGACGTGTGAGGCCTCCAGCTTTGTTCTGTCTCAAGGTATTTGACGTATTTTTGTGGTTCCATAAAAACTTTAGGATTTTTTAATATTGGAATTTGGAATTTTGATAAGGGCTGCATTGAATCTATAAATAGTTTTGGACACTATGGACATTTTATAAATATTAACTCTTCTGACCCATGAACACAGTATACCTTTCCATTTATTTGTGTTTTCTTCAATATCTTTAATTAGTATCTTATAGTATTCAGTCCTGGAGAAGGCAATGGCATCCCACTCCAGCACTCTTGCCTGGAAAATCCCATGGACAGAGGAGCCTGGTGGGCTGCCAGTCCATGGGGTCACTAAGAGTTGGACACGACTGAGCAACTTCACTTTCACTTTTCACTTTCACGCACTGGAGAAGGAAATGGCAACCCACTCCAGTGTTCTTGCCTGGAGAATCCCAGGGATGGGGGAACCTGGTGAGCTGCCATCTATGGGGTCACACAGAGTTGGACACGACTGAAGCGACTTAGCAGCAGTAGCAGCAGCAGTATTCAGTCCATAGATCTTTCACTTCTTTGGGTAAATTTATCCCTAAGTATTTTACAGTATCAGATACTATTGAAATGGAAATATTTTATTTCTTTGTCAGTTCACTATTGGTGATTTTTGTAGGTTGACTTTGTACCCTAAAACTTTACTGAACTTATTAATTATTCTAACAGTGTTTTTGATGGATTCTTTATAATTTTCTATATACAAGATCATGTCATAAGGAAACAGATACAATTTTACTACATCTTTCCTATCTGGATGCCTTTTATTTCTTTTTCTTGCTCTGGCTAGAACTTCCAGTATTATTTTCAACAGGAGTTGTGAGAATAGGCACACTTGTCTTATTCATGATCTCAGAGAGAAAGCTTTTAACCTTTTACCATTGTGCATGATATTAGCAATGGGCTTGTCACATATGGTCTTTATTATGTTGAGGTATGTTCCTTCTACACTTAATTTGTTTAGAGTTTTTATCATGAAAAAGGTTGAATTTTGTCAAATGCCTATTCTGTGCATATTGAAATGATCATATTAATATAAATTTTATTTTTCATTCTATTAATGGTGGTATATTATATCTATTGATTTTCATATGTTGAATCAACCTTTCATCCTAGGGATGAATCTCACTTTGATCATGGTGTATAATCCTTTAAATGTGCTGTTGAATTTGGTTTGCTAATATTCTGTCAAGAATTTTTGCATCTATATTCATCGGGGGTATTGGCCTGTAGTTTTCTTTTCTTATAGGGTCCTCATCTGGCTTTGGTATCAGGATAATGTTGGCCTCACAAAAATGAATTTAGGAGTGCTCCCTCCTCTTGAAATTTTTGGAAGAGTTTGAGAAGGATTGACATTACTTCTTCAATAAATGTTTGGTAGAATTTACCTATGATGTCATGTAGTCCTGGGCTTTTCTTTGGAGATTTTTGATTACTGACTCAATCTCCTTACTCATTATTGGTCTATTGAGATTTCTATTTCTTCATGATTCAGTATTGGTAGGTTGTATAATTCTAGTAATTTCTTCATTTCTTCTAGGTTGGTCAATTTGTTGGTATATACTTATTCATGCTGCTGCTGCTGCTGCTAAGTCGCTTCAGTCGTGTCCGACTCTGTGCGACCCCATAGACGGCAGCCCACCAGGCTCCCCCATCCCTGGGATTCTCCAGGCAAGAACATTGGAGTGGGTTGCCATTGCCTTCTCCAATACTTATTCATAGTAGTCTCTTATGGTCTTTCATATTTCTGTAACATCCAGTTGCAGTGTCTCCTCTTTCATGTATTATGAATCTTCTCTTTTTCTTGGTAAGTCTACCTAGAGGTTTGTCAATTTTTTTTTTAAGCCAACTCTTAGTTTTGTTTACCTTTTGCATTGTTTTTCTATTCTCTGTTTCACTTATTTCTGCTTTGATCCTTGTTATCTCTTTCCTTCCACTAACTCTGGGCTTAGTTTTTTCATCTTTTCCTAGTTCCTTCAGGTATAAAGTTAGGTAGTTTATTTGAGATCTTTCTTTTTTACCGTATGCTTTTATTGCTATAAACTTTCATATATGTATTTATAAATATATATAAAACTTATATATAATTTCAGAACTGCTTATATTATAAAATTTCAGAACATACATAAAATTTCAGAACTGTTTTTGCTATGCCACATAAGTTTGGTATGCTGTGTTTCCATTTTTGTTTGTTTCAAGATATTTTCTTTATTTCCCTTTGATTTTTCCATGGACCCTTCGGTTGTTCAGCAGTGTGTTAATTTCCATGCATTGTGAATTTTTCAGTTTTCATCCTGTTATTGATTTCTAGTTTCATACAACTGTAGCCAGAAAAGTTACTTGGTATGTTTTCAGTCTCTTACATTGGCTAAGACTTGTTTTTTGACATAATATATGACCTCTTTTGGAAATTGTTGCATGCAGGCTTGAGAAAAATGTGTATCCTGCTAATATTGGGTGGAAAGTCCTATGTGTGCTGGGTCCATTTACAGTATAGCTTAAATCCAATGTTTTCTTATCGATTTTCTGGATGGATGATCTAAAGTCTCCCACTATTATTGTATTGTTGTCTATTTCTTCTTTCAGATCTATTACTATTTGATTAAAAATTTTAGGTGCTCTGATGTTGGGTGCATATACATTTACAATTATTATATTCTTACGCTGAATTGCCACTTGACCATTATATAAAGACTTTCTTTGTTTCTTTTTTTAATATAAAGTTATTTATTTTAATTGGAGGTTAATTACTTTACAGTATTATATTGGTTTGTTTCTTGTTACAGTTTTTGACTTAGTCTGTTTTGTCTAATAAGTATGGCTTACCCCTTTCCTCTTTGGTTTCCCTTTGCATAGACTATTTTTTTCCATTCCTTCACTTTGAGTTTATGTGTATCCTTAAAGCTAAAGTGAGTCTCTTGGGAGCACATAGCTGTGTCTTGCTTTTGTTTGCTGGTTTTTTAATCTATTCAGTCATTCTGTCTTATGATTTGAGAATTTAACCCACTTACATTAAAGTAATTGTTGATAAGTAAGGACTTATCTAGTCAAAGCTATGGTTTTTCCAGTGGTCATGTATGGATGTGAGAGTTGGACTGTGAAGAAAGCTGAGCGCCAAAGAATTGATGCTTTTGAACTGTGGTGTTGGAGAAGACTCTTGAGAGTCCCTTGGACTGCAAGGAGAGCCAACCAGTCCATCCTAAAGGAGATCAGTCCTGGGTGTTCATTGGAAGGACGCTGAAGCTGAAACCCCAATACTTTGGCCACCTCATGTGAAGAGTTGACTCATTGGAAAAGACCCTGACGCTGGGAGGGATTGGGGGCAGGAGGAGAAGGGGACAACAGAGGATGAGATGGCTGGATGGCATCACCGACTTGATGGACAAGAGTTTGAGTGAACTCCGGGAGTTGGTGATGGACAGGGAGGCCTGGCGTGCTGTGATTCATGGGGTTGCAAAGAGTGGGACACGACTGAGCGACTGAACTGAACTGAACTGAAGGACTTATTAAAGCCATCTTGTTAATTAATTTCTGACTTTATTATAATTCATTTCTTCCTCTCTTCCTGTCTTCTTTTGTGAATTGATGATTTTCTGTAGTGGCATACTCTGAGTCTCTTCTCTTCAGTGTATGAATATGTTCATGTTGTGTGGTCCCTGGTGACAACTACTGCCGTGCGTCCATAATGGTTGCAAGGACTCTTGGGGTCCTCGGTGTGGGTTCAGCAGCCAGTTACCAGAGCTGGCAGTGGAGGCAGCCGGAACAAGCAGTATGCACACACTTAGCTTCAGGGGCCAGCTTCAGGGCCTGTGTAGTGGCAGTGTCCACTTGTCGTTCATGACAAGGGTCGGGCCCAGCAGGAAGTGCCAACTGCAGGCACACGAGAGCCCTGGCTGTTGATATGCACTCCTGTGGCTGCAGGGTCTCGCCATGGCGGCACACGCGGGCAGTGGAGGCTGAGGATGGAAACCAAGTTGATGGCAAACATGTGCACAGCTGGAGGCTAATCCTGAGTATATGCATACTGGTGGGGGCTAAACGTGGTCTAGGCAGGTATTCCACACTTGTCATTCAGTCGCTAAGTCATTTCTTACTCTTTGCAACCCCATGGACTGCAGCATGCCGGGCTTCCTTGTCCTTCACTATCTCCCAGAGTTTACTCAAACTCATGTCCATGATACCATCCAACCATCTCTTCCTCCGTCGCCCCCTTCTCCTCTTGCCCTCAATCTTTCCCAGCATCAGGGTCTTCTCCAATGAGTCAGCTCTTTGCATCAGGTGGCCAAAATATTGGAGCTTCAGCTTCAGCATCAGTCCTTCCAATGAATATTCAGGGTGGATTTCCTTTAGGATTGACTGGTTTGATCTCCTTGCAGTCTTTGAAAGGGACTTTCAAAGGGACTTTCAAGAGTCTTCCCCAGCACCACGGTTCGAACATTATCAATTATTTTGGAGCTCAGCCTTCTTTGTGGTGCAACTCTAACATCTGTACATGACTACTGGAAAAACCATAGCTTTGACTACATGCACCTTTGTCGGCAAAGTGATGTCTCTGCTTTTGAATACACTATTTAGCTTTGTCATAGCTTTTCTTCCAAGTAGTAAGTGTCTTTTAATTTCATGGCTGCATTCACCATCTGCAGTGATTTGCAGTCCAAGAAAATGAAGTCTGTCACTGTTACCACTTTTTCTCCATCTGTTTGCTATGAAGAGATGGGACTGAATGCTATGATCTTAGTTTTCTGAATGTTGAGTTTTAAGCCAGGTTTTTCACTCTCTCACTCTCATTGAGAGGCTCTTTAGTTCCTCTTTGCTTTCTGCCATTAGAGTGGTATCATCTGCATATCTGAGATTGTTGATATTTCTCCTGGCAATCTTGATTCCAGCTTGTGATTCATCCAGCCCTACATTTCACATGAGGTACTCTGCATAAAAGTTAAATAAGCAGGATGACAAAAATAAAGCCTTGGCATAATTCTTTCCCCGCTTTGAGCCAGTCTGTTGTTCCATGTCCTTATGTCCTGCAGTTCTGTAGCTGTAAAGGCCTGGGCCAGCTGCCCATCCTGTGTTGAGGGTGGGGAAGGGAAGGGTGTCATCAGGAGGGCTCGGGTGCCTTGTGTCTGTGAATGCAATTACCCATAGAGCAAAGCCTCAGCAGTAAAATCTGCAGGAGGTCTGCAGCAGCCGTGCTGTCCATTGGTTTCTTCAGCAGTGAAAGCTATTGGGCGCTGCAGAGCAGGCCACTGAGAAACACGGTCACTCCCACTACGCAGCTCATGGGAGCCCCCGTTCTTCTTCCCAGTGGTTTCTATTCATCTCAGTTTTGCTGGTCTCTGGGTGAAACCAAAGTTGGTTCTTTGTGCATTACCCAAAGAAGCTAGGAAAGCCAATGGCTCAGACCACTCCTCTTCCCAGTGAGGGAAACATTCTTGCTGGGGATGACAGGATGACACATGCAGAATGAAACCATCTTCCTTCTCTTCGTGAGCTGTTATTCTCAGGGGTTTTTTTGGGGTTCCACTGTGTTACTGAGGTTTTTAAGTGGACACCAGAGCTCTCCTAGGGCTGCTTCTGTTCATGGATAGCTGTTTAATTGTTCATCTTTGCTGAGGGATGGAGGTTGGGGTCACCTAACACATCTACTTAGTGACTTCACTCAGGAGTTTTAAAAGCTTGAATTAGTTGCTCCGACTTAGGAATCAGAGGGTTCCACATAAATGGACAGATTTCAAGATTCTCTCAGAGCATCAGAAAGGCTGGCACTTCCTGTTTCCCATCAGCTTAGTCAGCAGTGGCCAGAGGTTCCCTCTAGGGTTCTCCCCTTGAGCCTCCAGAGGGAATACAGCCCTGCTAATAACTACTTTGGCCTCCAGACACAAGAGAAGACGTTTCTCTTGTCTTCAGTAATTTCCAGCAGCTGCAGGAAGCTAACACAGGGCCCAGGTGGGCAGAGGGGTGAGGTGGGTGGCCATTCTCTGAGGGCCACAGGATGGGGCGCAGGGGTTGCAGACCCCTGAGGACACACGTTTGAGGCATCCTGCACTTCTGGGGAAGGGGTCTAGGGCAAACAGGAAGGGCAGGAAGAATGACAGCCAGACTGGGGCACCAAGATCACCCGTCTGTGGGAAGAGAGAGGAGAAGAGAGACCCATGGGAACCCTACAGGCCCCCACACTCTGACTCATCCCTGAGTCCTAGGGCCCTTCCACGTTTGGAGAGGGTGAGCAAATATCTGTGAGATAAGTGACTAAGTGACCCTGAAACAGCAGGACATGTCTCTGAGAGGAAGACGGATGGCGGGGCGAGGATGCCACGGGCCATCCCCTTCTACTGGCCCGTGGTTAATACTGTTCACACTGGCAAACCTCTCTGTATGCTGCCATGGACTCTTCCCATGTCTGTGGTTTGGGGGCACACTGGTGTCTCGAGCCCATCTCACTGATGGAACCCACGGACACGTGGCCTGGGAGTGGTCTGGGAGTTTAGTGTCCTGAGTTCCCAGCACCATTTCTGTCTGACCAGGCGGCCTCAGCCCAGGTGTCGGAGCTCCTGGGCTTTTGATACACTTGCCTGTAAAGGAGGGAGGGTTGTCCCTCCCCTCACGTGGTTGCTGCAGGTACATAGGCAACCTAGGAGGCACTCAGAATCAGGGCACACAGGCAGCGCTCTGCAACCCAAGTGGTGTCATCTACCTGCTTGCTTTCCAAAGAAGAAAACTGAGACCGAGGGGCAGGAAGCTCTGCCAGGGACACACGAGGTCCAAGAATCAAACCCCAGACCCCAAATGGAATGAATATCTCCTAGGTGGAGACCCAGGCCTATCCTGCCTTATTAAGGCATGGCATGGAGAACATCCTCTGGAGTAGGAATTGGCAACCCACTCCAGTGTTCTTGCCAGAAAAATCTCATGGACAGAGGAGCCTGGTGGGCTGCAGTCCATAGGGTCACAAGGAGCAGACACCACCGAGCCTGCGTGCATGAACTGGGGCATCGGGGTCCAGCGGGGCAGCCCCCTCTTCTGGAGGGAAACTTGCACCCCAGAGTCAGAGCCACACGTGCCACAGGCCCAGCTTCCTGGGATCATTCTGGAGGGACCCAGTGTGACAATGACCCAGAACCTAGCCTGATGAGGAGCCAGTCTTCTCTGGCTTGAGAGATTCTAGGACTCTTTGGGGTCCGCCTGTCCAGGGGGATCGGGTTCTCTTCCCTGGCGAGATTTTTCTGGTTAAAGGTCATGGGGCTGATGAACGGGCACTGGATCTGTTCGATGCTGACCTCCACCTTGCTGTTATCAGAAGCCAGGGTCCAAGGTGGCTAAGCTGCCTGGCAGGGACCCTCCAGAGTGCCATCTGAAGGGCACTGTAGTGCTCTGAGAGAAATCTGAAGTATGGTGCCAGTTTACTCAAGCGTCCTCACGCAACCAGAGACTTCTAAACTGACAGTTCTCTCACGGAGAAGTTACAGCCCTCACCAGCATCAGCCCATCCCTGAGAAGTCCTGAGGAACAAACGCAGGGGTCACACTGATGTATAAGCTGGGCCTGCCCCAAGAGCAGCAGCTGACCATTCCGAGACCGGTGGATGACCACCGAGCCCAGCGGCCGATCGCCCCTCAAGACCACCAGCTAAAGCGCTGCTTGGTAAGGCGCTCCCCACAAGGAAAGTGGGGTCCCTTTCATTGCCTGCTTCTCAGGCATTTTAGTATGCATGCCGGGAATAATCTGTCTGAAAAACTGCAGAGGAAAATCGACAAAACAACAAGGTACAGAATGTGGGGTACATTTTGCTGAGTCTTCTCCAGGACTTTGATTTTTTTTCTGCTGCCAGTGGCAAATATATCTGGGTTTACATGTAATTTTTATTAATAAGAATCAATTTCCTCTCCCCACTTAATAAATATTGAAGAAGTCTCTGAAGCACACTGATGTGAAGGGCATTCAATCAGGAGCCTGCCCGTGTCTGTCCAGCCTGATGTTACGTGGAGGGGCTGGCTCTCACCGGAAATCCACTCTGCTCCTGACCGTTGTGGCTGTCGGCCTAACCTGGCCAGGAGGTAGGCTCACGGGAGGACCCTGTCCCTGACCCTCAGGGTCCACCACTGAGACCTGGCAGGTCTTTGGTCATCAAATCACTAGTTCTCAGATCTTGGTGAATTGTAAGATGCCTGCCCTTTTTCCTCCTTTCTCTAAGGCCTTGTTCCTTTGCTGTTTGGTTTTTTACAAGTATGGCTTGTGGCATCTTAGTTCCCCGACCAGGGATTGAACCTGAGACTCACCAACGAAAGTACCAAGTCCTCACAACTGGACCACCAGGGAATTTCCTGCTGTTTGGTTTTTGATGAAGTAGTGACTAGGAATGGAAACTAAAAGTTGAACATTTGTCAGAATGAAGAGGCTTGACACATACCCTCCGTCACTTTGAACTCTAAGCACTAGAGACACTGACCCTCTCGGGGTCGCGGTCTCACAGGAAGGCCAGCGTATACCCTGCTTCCCTGTGTGAGGCGCCCGGTCTGCAGGCCCCAGGGGATCCCCTGGTGGAAGTCACAGGCCGCAACACATGCAGATTCCCGTGCGTGCGGGACAGGGGCCGGGGCTGTCACTTGGCCTTGTCACACTTGCAACATGCGGTACCACGACCGTCATGTGTCTGTCAGGGTTGCGGTAGCGATGACCGAGAATAGAAAGAAAAAAAGAAGCTGGTCCCGAAACAGAAAGATCCAGACTGTGACAGGACAAGACAGCATGTGTCTGCAGCAGCTCACAGATGCCCCAAACTTGACCTTCCTCCGAAGCATACACGCCTGTGTGTAAATGCACATGTCCATGTGCACACACACTCTTGCCACCGGAATCCCCCCCAGTGCTGGCATCTGATAAGCATGCATCTGTCCTCTCCCCTGCCTGTCAGCTCCTGCTCTGCCCCTTGCAAAACATCACCTCCTGGAGGGATCTGCCTGCGGATGCCCCAGTGGCAGAGCCCCTGCCTCCCCTGCTCTCTGCCTCACTTGGTGGACAAGTAGGCCTTGCCATGAGCCATCCAAATCCTCCTTCCTCTTGGGGAGCCATCCCTCCTGCTGGTGTATAATCTCTCTCCTTATAAACAATTAGAGAGGTGTTAAAGATCTGTGAGTATCAAACCGAGACTATCTTTGATTCAATCATCAAGTTTAAAATAGAACTGAAAAGGGAATAATTTTCTCACTATGAATTTCATGCTTTCTAAACTATGAAAGAGCTTTACTGGGCTGTAATTCATATATCATACAACTCATTCACTTACACCATACAGCTCAACTACCACCACAATTTTAGAACATTTTCAACATATCATACACATTTGCAGCCAGTCCCCATTTTCTCCTAGTCCCCTCATCGACCCTGCTGCCATGCGTCGGCCCCTGGCAACCACTTAATCTACTTTTATTTCTCGATGGATTTGCTTATTCTGGACATTTCATATACATCGAATCATACAGTATGTGACCTTTTGTGATTGGTTTCATTCACCTAGTAAAATGTTTACAAGATTCCTAATATGTCAGCACTTAAGTTCATTTTTATTGTCCAATAATACTCTATTTTACATATGTTCCACATTTTATTTATCCATTCACTGGTTGATGGACATTTGGATTGTTTCCATATTTTTTGGCTTTTATGAATAATGCTGCTTTGAACATTTACGCTCAAGCTTTTGTGTAGACATATGTTTTCATTTTTCTCGAGTATAGACCTAGAAATGGAACCATTGGGCCATAAGGCAACTTTATGCCAAACCAGCTGCACAATTTTACATTCCCACCAGCAGTGTATAATGATTCCAATTTCCCCACGTCCTCACCAACACTTACTATCTACCTTTTTCCTTCTAGCCACCCCCCTGTGTATGGACTGACGTCCTATTGTGATCGTGATTAGAATTTTCCTGATGACTAAGGAGTTGGGCATCTTTTCATGTGCTTATTGGACATTTGTTTCTCTTCTTTGGAAAAATGACTATTCAGTCTCACTGCTCATCTTTTAACCGGATTAAGTTCATTTTTGAGTTGTAAGAGTTCTTTATTCTAGATACAATTCCCTAATAGATATGTGATGTGCAAATATTTTCTATCATTCTGTAGGTTATCTTCTGACTTTCTTGATGGTGTTCTTTGAAGTTATAAAGGACATTCATAAAGTACACCTTATCTATTTTTTCTTTTATCATTTGTGTTCATGGTGTTATATCAAAGGCTTTGCCTCAGTTCAGTTCAGTCGCTCAATCGTGTCCGACTCTTTGCAACCCCATGAACTGTAGCACGCCAGGCTTCCCTGTCCATCACCAACTCCCAGAGTCCACCCAAACCCATATCCATCGAGCCAGTGATGCCATCCAACCATCTCATCCCCTGTTGTCCCCTTCTCCTCCTGCTCTCAATCTTTCCCAGCATCAGGGTCTTTTCAAATGAGTCAGCTCTTCACATCAGGTGGCCAAAGTATTGGGAGTTTCAACTTCAGCATCAGTCCTTCCAATGAACACCCAGGACTGAATAATAAAGATTTGTTCCTACATTTTTATGAGTTTTATAGTTTTAGATCTTACATTTAGATCTATGATCCATTTTGAGTTAATCTTTATATGATATGGGGTAGGGGTCCAACTTCAGTCTTTTGCTTGTGGATTTCCAATTGTCCCAATACCATTTGTTGAAAAGACTATTCTTTCCTCCACTGATGTCTTGGCACTCTTTTTAAAAATCAATGCAAAGAGTTATTTCTGGATTCTCAGTTCTATTTCATGGATCTATATGTTTATCCTTCTGCCAGTACCACAATCTTGACTACCATAACTTTGTAAGTTTTGATCAGAAAGTGTGAGTTATCTAACCTCATTCTTTTTCAACATTGTTTTGACTATTTTGGGTTTCTTGTATTTTCATATGAACTTTAGCTTGTCAATTCCTGCCAAGAAGCCAACGGGGATTGTGATAGAATACAATGCCTTTTAATATCATGTTTGGTGTCACACTGATTCACCCTTATGCCAACCTTTGAGGAATGCTGGCCTAGAGAGAACACTGCATTAGAAACCGAGAGACTGGGATGCGAACCCTGTAGACTAACCAGATATGTGACCTTGAGTAAATCAGAGCCTCAGGAAGCTGCAGTGTACAGATGCACATACCACCTCTGCTGCTAGACAGAATCTTCTCAATAGCATCACCTCAGCTCCACTTCATATCTCTTTTTATCATTCCTCTCCTGCCACTTAATGCAGCCCAGACTTGAATTAAAAATTTAGTCCCCACAGATAAGGAAATCACAGGTTAAAAGTATCAGAACTGACTTCTTCATCTATTCCACTGCAACAATTATGGTTACAAACCAGAAGTCATTTACCATATATTCTGGAAAGGAAATCCATGCAATGTAAAAAATAATTTATAATTCAACTTTAATAACTTGGGGCAAAAACTGTCAAACAAGTCAGCAGAAATGAAATAAAAGGGTAGAGGAGGTAGAAGAAGTAGTCTAACTGTATTAATTTCTTAAACGGACATAAAAGGATCAGTAGTTACTGACAAGCTGGTAAAGTTGATAGCCGTAAGTTTAAGAATACTAAAAAAGCCATAACTAGAAAAATTAATATATTCCTTCCAAATAACTGAACATGGAGAATAGAAAATAGAAAAACAGCACAAAAAAAAAAACATTAAAAAATGTAAGTAGGATTATAGAAGTAACAACAAATATATCTGTTATAACAATAAATGTAAATGCTCGGATTACTTCCAAAAATTTCTATGACTTGCCAAAAAAAATGAAAAAACTTATGCTAGACCAAAAGAGTTTTACAGATAAGACTTTTCACCACTTAAACAACAAATACATCCATGTCATATCATTGACTGAGAAGGCAGGCCCAGCTCTACTGTGACGATGAACTTAGGTGAAGTCTTAGATGTCTCCGAGCCGATTGTCAGCGCAACCTAAGGGAGCAGGGCGAGCCCGCTAAGGTTCTCGGCTTCGATTCAAATGTTGCTTCAGCACTGGCTAACTGGATTCAGCTCCAGTGTTTCCAACCTAAAATAAGGATAATGATAATCTCGCACAGTTGGTTTGAGGGTTAAACCAGGTAAAGCACTCAGCACACTACAAAGGTAACAAACTAGCCAATATCATCCTTATTAGGAAGACAAAGGGAAAGCTGTGTGGACACACAGAGAGAGCTAGCAAAGAGCTAACAGAGCCACGGTTTGCAATGGGTTTAGCTTTCTTATCACTGTTGTCTGTATTTTTTGACGATTTTTTTCTTTTTTACAAAAGGCACACATCAAAACAGACAATTTGTTTAAAGAAAGGAGCAGGAAAAGAGGGGATGGGCAGGGAAAGAAAGATAAGGGAGAAAAAAAATGGGATAAACAAGACGCTAACAAGAATGCTTCACAGCGACCAAAGTAGAGGCCAGCCCGCCAGTCTTCTCACTAAATCAAGCATTCCCAGGACGGCTCCCACGGGAGCTGGCCTGTCCGGCCTGCTGGGGAGGGCCTCCAGGAGCTGGTCTCCCAGCCAGGCTAAGAGAGAGGGGTCAGCAGGTCAGGCCCAGACCCCAGGACCGTAACAGGCCTGCCCATCCATCACAAGAACTGACACCCACCCCTGCCAGATGCTCTAGCTGACATTTCCCAGGTCCTACTCAGCATGAAGGCTGTGTCGGGGAATGTCCCCAGTCACAAATTAACATTCGCATAAATAACAAGGCACTCTCTAGTAAAGAAGAAAAATGAATCTTGCTGTAGGAACATTTGCCAAAATACCAAAAAAGTGGACTTTTTCTTTCCGAGCTTCCATCTATCACCAGCTGGGCCCCAGCAGACTATGGCCTTGAGACACGAGGTGGAGGTGAGCTAACAGAATAAAGTCCAAGTTCCTTGTTCAACATCCTGTTAACAGATCCTCCCCTGAGCTGGCACCCAACCCTAAGGCATCCCAGCCCGCACAGCACACATACCAGCAGCTAAAATCCAACACATTTGCACTGCTGTCCAGCAGGCCTCCCTGCCTCCTTGGAGACCACACACACCCTGCTTTTCCTCCTCTCCTCTGACTTGTCGGGGACCAGTATGTCTGAGCCCCACCAGCCCTAGCCTGGTCCAGACATAGTCTGGTAAGGGGCTGAGGAACTGGAACCCTTGTCTAGGAGCACCACTGTCTGCTTTTGCCCCAGATGTGTGCTCTTTGAGGTGCTATTATGAAGGCACTAACGCCCCCATAGGTAATGTCACAGGTGGCTGGGGTCCTGGGCCGAGGAGTCACCAGCCACCTGCACCCACAGAGCTCCAGGCTCTGCACACACTGTCACTCAGTCATCCTTGGCGGCCAAGAGACGTACACTGGCAAGCAGAGCACACGAGGTCCCACTTCAGGGCCCAGGTGCCTGGCAACCCCAGGACCGTCCCTTGGCATTCAAGCAGACGCGCTCCACACTGGCCAGCTTCCTCCCACAAGACGCCAGGGCCAGCACCTCCTCCACTGCCTCTGCCTTCATCTGTTCATCTCATCAAAATACTGTAGCCTGCATGTCTTCAACCGTAGAGATTTATCTTCCTGATTTCTGGAAGTCAGAGATCAAGTCAGCGAGGCGATCAGCAGGGTGGTTTCTCCTGACGCCTCTCTCCGTGACTTGTAGGTGGCACGTGTCCTCCCGTGGTCACCCTTCTATGTGAGTCTATGTCCAAATTTCCTCTTAATAAGGAAGTCACGTTGGATTAAGGCTCCACCCAGCTGACTCATTTGAAAAGACCCTGATGTTGGGAAAGACTGAAGGCAGGAAGAGAAGGGGACGACAGAGGATGAGATGGCTGGATGGCATCATCGACTCAATGGACATGAGTTTTGGTAAACTCTGGGAGTTGGTGATAGACAGGAAAGCCTGGTGTGCTGCGGTTCATGGGGTTGCAAAGAGTCAGACACAACTGAGGGACTGAACTGAACTGAACACATGACCTTAATGGAACTTAGTTAATCTCTGGAAAGGCCCTATCTGCTGTTTTGGGGTCACATTCTGAGGTACTGGGGGGTTAGGATTTGCCATATGAATGTGGGTTGAGGGGCCTTCCCTGTGATTCAGATGGTAACGAGTCTGCCTGCATGCAATGCAGGAGACTCCAGTTTGATCTCTGGATTGAAACGATCTCCTGGAGAAGGAAAATGGCAACCCACTCCAGTATTCTTCCCTGGAAAAATCCCATGGACAGAGGAGTCTGGTGAGCTACCATCCATGGGGTCACAAATAGTCGGACATGACTGAGTTACTAACAATTTAGCCCAGAACAGCCTCTGTGCACCAACGCTGCCCAGACTCAGAGGTAGTTGCTGGTAGGGGTGCCAGGTGGTCCTTGGGCCCAGAATAACAGAGCTGGGCAGGGCTGCTGCTCAGGGAGCGACTCTGGGCAGTAGTAAGGAGGTCACTCTCTGAGTCACACCTAAGTCGGCCAGCACTCAGGCAAGTTGGAGCACAGCCTAGGCTGACCTCATGGGACTCCTGACTCTCACTCCTTCTAGCGTGGACATTCTCATTTCCATGACTCAGAGTAGTGAGTGCAGTCCCATGGGGGTGGGAAAGCTGCAGAGCACGCACGAGGACCCCGTCTTCCAAACCAACCGCTATCCTGGGAACCAGAGAGAGCCCTGCCCCAGAGCCCCCCTGGGGGCAGGTCCCTCAATCCTACACGCCTATAGCGAGGAGACAGGCCTCCTGCCAAGGGGCTCCCCCCATGCCCACAGCACCCCAGAATTTTAGGGGCTCCCAAGGCTGAGTCTTCACAGTTGCAGAAGACTCGGGAATGCAATGCTAGTTGGGCAGCACATCCAAAGAGGCAACACCCCTTCCAGGAAGGAAACCCTCAGCTTCAGGGGCCCAGGAAGCAGTGTCTTGCTCCGTCCCACGTGGGATGCTCCTCCAGGACCAGGGGGAAGACACAGGCTCACCAAGGGTCCAGCGGCCTGGTTGATGGATGGACAAAAGGTGGTGGGGGTGGGGGGAGGAGGGGGGAGGGGGTGGGAGGAGGTGGGGGGAGATGCCCCGCCCAGTGGGTGTGTCCCTCAGAGACACAAAATCCCTGGCAGGGAAAGCGCAGCCTGCCACTCGGACCCCAGAGCAAGTTCGTGCACTTCACTGGGCAGCGCTGGCTCAGCTCTCCTCTTCCTGAGCCTGTTTCCCAAGGTAGAAGTCAGTGTCACAGAGGGCGGGTTGAGGGTATCCTGGCACAAACAATTGCTGGGCACCCAGGTCTTCAAGTTTTCCAGGCAGAGGAGCTTCGCTTTCTGTGCTCACCATGGGCCATCGCATCCCTGGGTCTCTAGGCGACCAGCCCCTCTCCAGGCATTCAGGCCTCGTGCTCACAGAGAGCCTGGCGCCCTGCCTGACTTTGGTTTCTTTCAAATCCGGCTTCTTTTCCTACTTGGATCTCTAGGGCCTGTGGTGGTATCCGGGGCAGGCTGACCGCCAACCGTCCTCTGCCCGCCTGCCCAGCTGCTTCTCTCGGGCAGGCAGCCCTGCCAGGGCCCAAGGCTCTCCACTGTCCCTTCTTGTCCAGATTTCCCAAAACAAAAATCAGGCCACACCATCTGACAAAGAATCTCGTCTGGTTTATTTATGGGGAAAGACAGGGCTAGAAGGGCCAGGTTCTCTGGGCGGTGGCCAGGCTCCTCCACAGGCCCTTGGATGCTGCATCCTCCCTTCTGAAGCACTGATGTCCAGGGTGACGGGCTGGGCCCCTGCAACAGTGACCTTGGGGTGTTGATTATTTCCAGAGCCAGGATGGCAGCCATATGGCCCTGGACCCCTCTGTGGGTCGCCGTTGCCTAGACATGGAGCCTGAGCAGCAAGGCCAGCAATGACCAAGGGTACTGCATCCAAAGTAAAGGCTCAGTGGGCCCACTGTCTCTTGTCACTGTGGGAAATCCAGGGAAAGTTCACACATGGCATCAAGTGCCCCGTGGGATCCTGCTCCCGACAGGGGACAGGCCACCAGGTGCCCCCCTGGGAGACGGTGGTAGAGTCCCAGAGTATGAAAGCAGACATCAGACAGATGTCCAATCCACTCCCTGAATCCAAACTCATCCGCGGAAACTCCAGGCACCGCATGGAAACCACGCACACTAACCCAGCCTGCCTACCTATGGGGCCCCGCCTGGGCTCTCAAGGCCTCCGCTGGAGGCCAGCAGGTGAACTGATGGCAGCTCAAGCAGGCAGAGACCACACATGCTCCAGGCCAAGTCCACGAGGAGACTGCTGCCCCAGCCAGCTCTCCCCGCCTCGGGGCTGCCTGCTCTCCTTCAGGGTTCCTCTCACAGCAATGCTCTTTCTGCGTAGACGGATTGCCTCACCACCCCAGGTGAAACGGTGCAACCGCTGTGAGAAACACTTCGACTGTTCCTCAAAAAATTAAAAATAGAACTATGATATGATCCAGAAACTTCTGGGTATATACCCTGAAGAATTGAAAGCAGGGTCTCAAAAAGTTATTGGTACATCCATGTTCACAGCAGCGTTATCCACAGTTGCTAAACTGTGGAAGCAACCCAAATGTCCCTCAGTGGATGAAATGGATAGCAGCATGCTGCATGCGCATCCCACGGAATGGAAGATATTAAAAAGAAAAGAGGTTCTCACACATGCTACCACCCGGATGGATCCTGAGGACATTATACTAAGTGAGACCAGACAATCACAAAAGTACAGACACTGTATGACTTCACTTATACGAGGCACTTAGAGCAGCAAATTCATAGAGACAGAAAGCAGAACAGTGGTTGCAGGGGGCTGTGGGGAATGGAGAAGTGGGGAGCTACTGTTGAATGGGTAGAGAGTTTTGCTTTCACAAGATGAAGAGAGTTCCAGGAATGGATGGTGGTAACAGTTGCACAAAAATATGAATGTATTTAACACCACTGAACTGTGCTCTTAAAAACTACTAAGATGGTAAATCTTAGGTTAAGTGTATTTTATCACAATGAAAAAACAACTTCTTAAATCATACCTAAGCATATCAACGGAGAAGGCAATGGCACCCCACTCCAGTACTCTTGCTTGGAAAATCCCATAGACGGAGGAGCCTGTTAGGCTGCAATCCATGGGGTCGCTAAGAGTCAGACACGACTGAGCGACTTCACTTTCACGCATTGGAGAAGGAAATGGCAACCCACTCCAGTGTTCTTGCCTGGAGAATCCCAGGACGGGGGAGCCTGGTGGGCTGCCATCTATGGGGTCGCACAGAGTCGGACACGACTGAAGTGACTTAGCATAGCATAGCATAGCAAAGCATATCAAAAGGGTAGAGGATCCAACCTGAAGATGCTCTCATTTGACAAATCAGATAACTTTAATAAAAGAAAAAATAATTATAGTAACAGGCTAAAATCCACAGAATAAAATACATATCCACAAGTCCATACTGGTATAAATAAATAACTGAATAAGGGCTTCCCTGGTAGCTCAGTCGGTAAAGAATCTGCCTGCAATGCAGGAGACTCAGGTTTGATACCTGGATTGGGAAGATCCCCTGGAGAAGGAAATGGCCACCCATTCCAGTATTCTTGCCTAGAGAATCCCACGGACAGAGGAACCTAGCAGGCTACAGTCCATGAGATCCCAAGAGTTGGACATGACTTAGGTACTAAACCACCGCAGAAGAAAGAACAGTTCTTCCTTACAGTGGAATGCAATTAGCAAATGTAGGAGAAACGATGGAGACTGAAAGTCACCAAGGTAAACACCACAGTAAAGGATCACTGCAGATAAGAGTCACCCACGGGTGCTAAAATCACTGGGCGAAAGCATGAGAAACAGAATGCTTGCATAATCTCCGAGTATCTCTTCACAAGATATTTATGAATTAGAAAGGAAAAACCCGAAGGTTTACAGAGGAGAGCCCCAGGAGACGAAGGCGGCGGGGGAAGGAGGTTCCTCAAAGTGCTGAAGATTACTGTCTCTAACAGCCAGACAATTTGACATCACGCAGCACAATGTAGTCCCATCACTTCGTCTGGTCCCATCACTTCATGGCAAGTAGATGGGGAAACAATGGAAACAGTGAAAGACTTTATTTTCTTTGCCTCCAAAATCACTGCAGGTGGTGACTGAAGCCATGAAATGAAAAGACACTTGCTTCTTGGAAGAAAAGCTATGACAAACCTACACAGCATATTAAAAAGCAGAGACATTACTTTACCAACAAAGGTCCATATAGTCAAAGCTATGGTTCTTCCAGTAGTCATGTATGGATGTGAGAACTGGACTATAAAGAAAACTGAGTGCCAAAGAATTGATGCTTTTGAACTGTGATGTTGGAGAAGACTCTTGAGAGTCCCTTAGACTGCAAGGAGATCAAACCAGTCCATCCTACAGGAAATCAGTCCTGAATATTCATTGGAAGGACTGATGCTGAAGCGGAAACTCCAGTATTTTGGCCACCTGATGTGAAAAACTGAGTCACTGGAAAGACTCTGACGCTGGGAAAGATTGAAGGCAGGAGGAGAAGGGGACAACAGAGGATGAGATGGTTGGATGGCATCATGAGTTTGGGCAAGCTCTGGGAGTTGGTGATGGACAGGGAAGCCTGGCATGCTGCAGTCCATGGAGTCACAACGAGTCAGACACGACTGAGTGACTGAACTGAACTGAGCCCAATGTGGAGCAGGCAACCCTTCAGTGATATCCCTGGCCCAAACGTGTAAGTCATCTAACCTGAGAAAACATGAGACAGAGCCATGCAGAGGCCATTTACAAAGCAACTGACTGGTCCTCTTCAAAAGAGCCAGGGCCAGGAATGACAGACTGAAGATCTCAGACAGGAGAACACCTCAGAGACACAACTTCTAAATGCCACGTGGGATCTTGCCTGGGATCCGAACCAGATAAAAAGACAGGAGACAGAAAACAGGTGAAAGGCAAGTACAGTCTGGAGTCTAAGTAATGACAAGAGGTTGTTCAGGGTGAACCTCCTGGTTTCGATCCTAAGAAGGATCTTTGCTGCACTGACTGGACAGTAAACCACCAGGCTGGCACCCCTTCTCCCCCGTTCCCCTAAATCTGCATCAATACATCACAATTCCAAACATGGGCTTGTGGATCTTGGAACACACTTTAATTAAATTATGTATACAGAAATCAAATATCTGCCCGGGACCCACCAAATACCCTAGAGACAGCCATACCACTGGAAGCAGTCTAGAAGAACTGTTACTAAGGAGCCCAGGTGAGGAGAGGTGGGAGCCAGCTCACCTATTTTAACGCGCTCTTCCCGGAATGTACATCTGAGACAGAAGAACCACAGCGGGGCCAACCACACCCCTCACCCCATGCTGGTGTCCTGACCACTGCGCAAGCAGCTTTCCATTTCTAAGTCTCCATCACCAGTTCCCAAGGCTTGCCTTTAATGCCCTTCTGCTTAAATGAGTTGAATCAGGCCAATACTGCCAGCTTCTGCGCCCGTCTTCCTGGTGGCTGTCAGGGGCTCTGAGCCCCAGCGGTCCCAGCCATTCCCCCTGCAGCCCCCCGCACTGTGAGCTCACCGGCTAAGGGCCCGCGGATCCTCTCGCGCGTGCAGTAAGTGCTGACACACCGCCTCCCTCCCTGTCTGCAGAGAGGTGGTGTGGGAGAACAGTCTAGCCCCTCATCCCTCTGTGCTCCCAAAAAAGGGGCGCAATGGCCGTCATGTTCCTTTGTCCCCACAGAGTCACGCTTCCTCAGAAAGTGCTAATCTTCACCAGAGTCCAGGGTGCTATGCATCCCTCTAAGTAAGGCAGATTAATTAGCCAATTCACACTTGGGGAGCCTCTTATTCTTGCAGGTTTTGTTTACAGGTCAGAAATTAGACTTGAAGCAAAAACTGACATCTCAGCGTGAAGAGTGCTTTCCTCACAATACGGCGACTCAGGGCCCGGGGGCTCAGACACGTGTGGAACATCCCTTCCCTTCACTATGGACCAGGGCGTGGCAACGGCCGGCAGGACACCGGGGACGTGAGTCTTCCATGGCCGTGGACCAGGATGAGCCGAAGGACTGGAAGGCCCGATGCGAACTGGAACCTGCCTTCCCAAGCCGTCTCATCTTGTTTAGTTGTTTTATTGAGATGCTGGTGCCTCCTGAGCACTCAGCTTTATCCCTGAGATCTGGGTGTGTGGTGCTGATGAAGGTGTGTGGCCTGTAGCCAGAGCCGACAGCCTAGAAACACAGCCAGCCAGCCAATCATCTTCAGCTGATGCTCTTTCCTTAGCAACTCAATCCCATGAACAGGGACGAGGGGAGCCTGACTAGAAGCTCCATCTGGGTTCTGAGGACGATCCTAGCAGTGCTCCTGGGGACCTGACCCCTGGGGACGCTGGGCGCAGCCTGGCCCAGGGTTGCCAAGCAGCCCCGGCTGGTCTGATCTGCTCAGCACATTCTCGCGTGGGCAGCTTGTGGTGCTCAGGAGTGGTGGCCCTGAGAGCCCACACCCTTGGCACCACAGGCTCTGGGAAGCAGCGGGGCTGCCCCAGGCCCCGGCCTCAGCGCCTCCTGCAGCAGCGCTGCAGCAGAACCTGCAGGGTGGCCTCAATGAAGCGCTGCAGCTTCTCAGGAGGCCTTGCTGGCTGAGTGGGAAGGCATATCGCCAGCAGCAAATGTCAAGATTATCCCTGAACAGCCCTCAACTCCTGCATCAGGTCGAGTAGACGTGGGTTTCATGGGCACTCAATATGGTAACTGTTTTGCACACAAATGTGGACTCAACTCCTGCATCAGGTCGAGTAGACGTGGGTTTCATGGGCACTCAATATGATAACTGTTTTGCACACAAATGTGGGGACCCACCAAGGCAGTCTAAAGGAAGAAAAGAAACCCCACGTGCAGATGTCCAGTGCTGCTACCATTTCAGTCTGCCTGTCTACTGCCTCCTGGCGATCAGGGAAGGCTCCTGCTGGCTCCATGGTCCCTTGGTTTCTGCTCCAAAACCAGGCCTGGAACACCCTCCTGGAGGCTGGTTTGTCATCCCCGCAGTATGACAGCACCCAGCAAAAGACCCAGTACCTACTAGTGCTAAATAAATAAGCTCTGGATGGAGAAGGAAAGCTAAACTGGAAAAGACAGAGAGAATGGGGTCGGCTTCTCTCCTTTCAGGTTGAACCTCGGGGCTGGCTGTTCTCCTTCTGCCTCCCAACCCCTTCACCTCTATCCTGCGCTGCGCTGCACGTGGACCAGGCCAGCGGCCTCTCCCTGGCTGTCTTGGCCAAGGTGGGTGGCGACAGGAAGTCAGGGGCTGGAGAGAGACTTTCTCTCTGCTCGGCCCCGCAGGTACAGCGGCAGTCTCAGCTCCCCACCCACCCTGCGGGTCCCCTAATCCTGTCCAAGGCTCAGTGAGGTGTGCAGCGGACCCCCAGGTCCTCTGGGGCCCTGGCTGATGCACTGTCTCTGTTTCGGGATGGGACTCCCACACTTAAGGAATTGCCTTAAGGCGCAATTCCTGCCCTTAAGGACACAGGGTTAGCCTGCTCCCTGCAACCACGCAGACTCAGGCAGACAGAATCCAAGGTCACCCCAGAGTACGCTGAACAAGGCATGCGAACCACCCCGCCTCCCCCACCTTCTGTGCTGCTGCAGGCCATCCCAGACAGGAGGCAAGGGTCATAGGGAAACTGGATGCTCTGGAAAGAACTTTGGGATGGCTGCTTGAGGCCACTCTTCACACACAGGCCCTAAACCTTCCTCCCAACTGAAAACAACCAGATAGATCTGTGCTGGGAGCAAGGGGGTGATGTAGACGTGGGCCTAGGGAGGAGCCTGCCCCGCGAAGAGGAAAGGACCCCCCACCCCAGGAGGAAAGCCCCTTCTGGACAGTGGTGTGGGGACCATGAATGTGGCCCATAGGTCTGCAAGGGTATCATGACCTGTAGAGAGGGTCACCATCCTGGTTAGAAGAGGGATTCGCCACCACCAGGAAGGCCCCCAGCCAGCTTGGGGGGGAAAGAGAATGAACAAGCACACAGGGAAGACAGACCAGAAATGACAATGCAGACAATTGTCTGTGTCTACGCCGGTCTAGAGCATCTTAAAGCAGCTGTGAAACTTAACACAGACATCAAACTGTGAAAACAGAAGGTGCATATTAATTTTTAAAAGTGGTGGTATAACAAGTACCAAATTCTAACCACAGTGAAATTCGCTGGGTTTGAATATGGTTGGGAGTGAGATGCTCTAGTCCTTTTGAAGAGAAATAGTCCAGAGCGTTGTCTAATTCTTAGGGCAACTTAAGTTTAAGAAGGTTTTAAAAATTGAAAAATAATAGCTGGCAGGATAAAAACAGGATGTATATCTTCTAAGTTACTGTAGAATGGAGCAAAGTAGAAGACATAGTCCAGATAACAAAAGACAAGAAAAAAATCTTTAAAACCACAAGTTAACGAATCTATGCTGAGACCTAAGGAAGGCCAAGGCCCAGGGCAGAAAGGAGCTGCAGAGAGCTGAGTTGTGACATTCACAGACAGAGGAGGGGGAGGTGAGACGGCTGGAGCGCAGCCAGACCCTGGCCAGAGCTGTGGGATTTCCTCTGAAAGCAATGGCAGTCAAGAGAGTGTCTTCAGGAGAGGTGGGTGGTCTGATACAGCTGTGGACGGGCCAGCTTCAAGGCCCTCTTCGGAAGAAGCGTGAGGAGACTTGCCAAGGGCCAGTGGTGGGGCAGGGATGGTGGAGATCAGGACCAAGGCCAAGCTCCCTCGTGGAAGCCCCTGCATGGGGGTGCCCTTTACCAAGATGGTGAAAGTTCAGGATTAGAGGCAAGACTCGGGTCTTGTTTTTGGTTCAATTTGGGGGTTGAGAAGAAAGGAGCTGGGGCCGGGGAGGGGGGGGGATCAATCCTTCCATTCTGGACTTCCTGCCCTCATCAATGGGTAAGCAAGCACATAGAGAGTCAAGACTGACTTGGAAAGGCCAGCCAATGCTGGAGGATGGTCATGATGGCCCTGGGAGGAGATGCAGGGAAAGGACAATGGGTCAAGACCTCAGGACTTTTGCCATGTCCAGGTTAAGTAGAAGAGGGCCAGTGGCATGGGAAGAAAGTCAGGAGCCAGGGGGGCCAAGATCTATACTGCGGCACAGAGGGAACAGGGGAGCCTGAGACACAGGACAGATTAATGACCACCTCCTGTGGACAGGGGGCACTGTATCTGGACACTGTCAGTGATACAGGGGGGTTGTGGCGGAAGTAGAGGATGGAGGCAATGCTTCTGAGAAGGCTGGGAACTGGCCAGTAGCCCCAGGGACAGCTGGGCCATGGGTTAGGGGCAGTACCAGGGCCTAATGTACCCCTAAGTGGGAAATGGGCTTCCAGAGGGAACTAAGGGAGAAGCAGGGAATAGCTGCTGGGCAGGTGGGTGGGCAGGGACCTGGAGTGGAGGAGGGGCCTGCAGTCAGGAAGTTAAAGGTAAATTTCTTCAGCTACGGTAGAGAGTTTCCTCTGCCTGCAGGCAGGAAAGTGAGGGGGTTGGATAGGGTTTGGCTCAGTAATTCACTGAGGACGACAAGGAATGGGGACGCATAACCACAAAGACAAGCTGTGGTGTCCAGGTTGGATGAATAAGGACAAGAAGGCAGGGCAGGTGGAGATGGGGCTGGGCTGGGTGAACAGGGTCCTGAGAGGGCAGGACAGAGGTGGGATTGGGGGGGGGGCGGTGACTTCAAAGTGAGTGTCAGGGTGCAGCATCTGGTGTCAGAGCAGCTCCCCTGTGACCCCCGCAACTGCGGGCGGGTGTGGGGGTCAGGGAGAACAAGTCACACTTAGAGATACAGGCCAAGAAACAATGACAACATCAAGACCACACGGATCACTACCAACCAGCATTGGGTTTACGTTTGGGTTATAGATCCGTTAGAGCTTTTTTCTCTATTGGCACGCAGTACAGTACAAGTTCGAGGTGTTTAGCATAATGGCTTGAAACACATGTATTTCAAGATGATCACCACCATAAGTTTAGTTAATATCAATAGTTTGGCCGCCTGATGTGAAGAGCTGCCTCATTAGAAAAGACCCTGATGCTGGGAAAGATTGAAGGCAAGAGGAGAAAGGGACCACAGAGGATGAGATGGTTGGATGGCATCACCGACTCAATGGATGTGAGTCTGAACAAGTTCTGGGAGGTGGTGATGGACAGGGAAGCCTGGCATGCTGTAGTCCGTGCAGTCAGAGAGTCAGACATAACTGAGCGACTGAACTGAACTCAACTGACTGAATATCTATGACCTCACATAGTCACAATTTCCTCTCCTTGTGATTAGGTTCAGTTTAAGTTTTAAAAAATAAATGACAATGCTGTCTAAAAAAAATAAGTAAAGGGACTTTCCTGGTAGCCCGGCAGTTAGGGCTTCACCTTCCAATGCAGGGGTGTGGGTCCAATCCCTGCTTAGGGAGCTAAGATCCCACATGCCTCCCCTCCAAAACACGAACAACCAAAACATAAAGAACAGAAGCAATACTCAATAAATATTCAATAAAGACTTTTAAAATGTTCCACATAAAAAAATCTTTAAAAAATATAATAATTGAAAACAAGTAAAAACGCCAAAAGATAAACAAATACACTCACAGAAAGCAAGGAATCTTTAGTATCACAAACAGAGAACTCAGATCAAGAAGCATGAAATACATCTGCATCTCCATTCTTTCCCTACAAATGCTTTCATCAGCACCATTCTTCTAGATTCCATATCTAAGCATTAATACATGGTATTTGTTTTTCTCATTCTGACTTACTTCACTCTGTATAACAGGCTCTGGGCTCATCCGCCTCAGTTCAACTGGGTCACATTTGTTTCTTTTTATGGCTTAGTAATATTCCATTGCATATATGTACCACAACTTCTTTATCCACTCATCTGTTGATGGGCATCTAGGTTGCTCCTGTATCCTGACTATCGTATTGATAATACAATATAAAATAATAATAATAAATAATGGACACAATGGGGGAAGGAGAGGGTGGGATGAATTGAGAAAGCAGTATTGACATATATATACACTACTAAGTCGCTTCAGTCGTGTCCGACTCTGTGTGACCCCATAGACCGCAGCCCACCAGGCTCCCCAGTCCCTGGGATTCTCCAGGCAAGAACACTGGAGTGGGTTGCCATTTCCTTCTCCAATGCATCAAAGTGAAAAGTGAAAGTGAAGTCGCTCAGTCATGTCCGACTCTCAGCGACCCCATGGACTGCAGCCTACCAGGCTCCTCCGTCCATGGGATTTTCCAGGCAAGAGTACTGGAGTGGGCTGCCAAAGCTAGTGGGAAGCTGATGTATAGCACAGGGATCCAAGTCTGGAGCTCTGCGACAACCTAGAGAGGTGGGATGGGGGTGGAGATGCGAGGCTCAAGAGGGAGGGGAGAGACATATATGTTTATACGTGTATATAGTTACGGCTGATTTGCATTGTTGTATGCCAGAAACCAACACAACATTATAAAGCAATTACACTCCAATTAAAAAAATCTAAAAAAGAAGTATGAAATAGCTCTTAGAGACCCTCGTTTCGTCGACAGTTCACGATGAAAATGCACAGCCAGCAAGTTCGCAAAGCAAGTGACGCAGCCTCCACCTCTGTTAGAGCTGTGAGGACAGCGCGAGCAGGCGGTGGTGTCGGCGGGCCTCTCACGGCCCGGCTCAGCTGAGGACAGACCGTCTGACAGGAGCAGAGGGGCACAGGGCGTCTCAACAGTGAAACACGTGGGGCTCACTTACTCGGGAAAGCACATGGAAACATTTACCAAAATTGATCCAGCCACTTCAGCCAGCCAGACTAAATGCCCTGACCTGCCACCCTGGAACCCCAACCCCCCACCACACAAAGCCACGGCCCAGACCCCTCCCAGATGCTGCCTCTCGAGAGGTGAGAGGGCTGTCTCCACCAGCTCCTCCCCATCTACATTCCTTGACCAGAAGCTCCCCGCCCCCCAGTAGAGCCTGCCTGGCCTGTCCTGTGACCTGCCTCCTCACACCCCCTGCCCCAACACCCAAGATCCCCGGTTCTGGAATCATGGAGCATAATGCCCAAGTCTCCACCCTTCAACTGACGAAGCCACTTCACGGGCTCCTCACTCCCTTTCATGCAGTCTCAGAGCAGGAGGAAAGTCCTATGAGTCAAAACCCCCACACTGCTCCACCGCCTTAGCCTGCTCAAGAATTGCACTGTATTCCTTGCCCCTCACCCGGCTGCCTCTTCAGCCACCTCCACTTCAGGACTCCTTCTCCAGGGCCAGCAGCACACCTGTATCTGCCTGTCCGATTCTAAGCAAGAAAACCCTGCCTCTCCCTCCAGTTACCATCACCAATGTCTGCTCCCCTCCATGCACTCTTCCCAGCACACTGGCCTGTGCTGGTCCCAGATTGACATCCCCTGTGCTGCACACCCAGCACCCACGTCCTCTGCCCCACCTTCAGGGACTTCTCACCACCCTCTTTCAGCTTTTCTCTGGTGCCATCTGGTTTCCATGGCACCAGGGGCTACAGGTTTCCTCTCAGTGTATTTGCCCTGAAACAGAGAACGTACGTTTCCTTGAAAGTCCACTAACATTTACAAAGCTGAGCAAACGCCAGAGACAAGGACAATTTCAGAAACTCACCAAGGCTCATGGCACCCAGGTCAGCTGCCACACTCATAACTCAGAATCTGCTGGCCTCGACCATGGCATCTCTGCCAAGTCTCCATGGAGATTGGCTCTTCTCCTTCCTCTGGAGTCTGGCAGCTGAGGAAGGTGCCCGAAGCTCCATGAAGCCTGGGGCGCTGGCTGGGAGACTATAGATGTCCAGACACCTGGCAGGAGGGTGCAGACAGGCTCTCTGGAACTGAAAGAGAATCCAGAGATGCCCAGAAGCGTTTGATCATGTTGCAGCGGAAGTAGGAGAAGTGGGCCCTTGCAGGAAACTTGAGTCTGCAGTGTCTAGTGGTGGTGTGAGTGAATGGGTGAAGAAACCAGATTCAAACCCACAGGCACTGAGATCTAAAAACATTTGGGTTGTACTAGGAAGTAACTTGGAGAAGGCAATGGCACCCCACTCCAGTACTCTTGCCTGGAAAATCCCATGGACGGAGGAGCCTGGTAGGCTGCAGTCCATGGGGTCGCAAAGAGTCGGACACAACTGAGCGACTTCACTTTCACTTTTCACTTTCATGCATCGGAGAAGGAAATGGCAACCCACTCCAGTGTTCTTGCCTGGAGAATCCCAGGGACGGGGGAGCCTGGTGGGCTGCCGTCTATGAGGTTGCACAGAGTCAGACACGACTGAAGCGACTTAGCAGCAGCAGCAGCATCAGGAAGTAACTTCAAAGGAACAACCTAACACCCAACCACTTGGAAGTCTTTTAAACTTTCTCCTAAATAACCCAGGTTATTAGAATCAAAACAATAATTTTTAAACTTTTTATTTTGTTTTGGGATATGCAGATGACACCACCCTAATGGAAGAAAGCAAAGAAGAACTAAAGAGCCGCTTGATGAAGGTGAAACAGGAGAGTGAAAAAAGCTGATTTAAAGCTCAACATTCAAAAAACTAAGATCATAGCATCTGGTCCCACCACTTCATGGCAAATAGATGGGGAAACAATGGAAACAGTGACAGACTTCATTTTCTTGGGCTCCGAAACCCCTGCGGACAGTGCAGCCATGAAATTAAAAGACACTTGCTCCTTGGAAGGAAAGCTATGACCAACCTAGAGAGCATATTCAAAAGCAGAGACATAACTTTGCCGACAAAGGTCTGTATAGTCAAAGCTATGGCTTTTTCAGTAGTCATGTACGGATGAGAGAGTTGGACCATAAAGAAGGCTGAGCGCCAAAGAACTGATGCTTTTGAACTGTGGTGCTGGAGAAGACTCTTATGAGCCCCTTGAACAGCAAAGAGATCAAACCAATCAATCCTAAAGGAAATCAACCCTGAATATTCAGTGGAAGAGCTGATGCTGAAACTGAAGCTCCAAAACTTTGGCCACCTGATGCAAAGAGGCAACTCATTGGAAAAGACCCTGATGGTGGGAAAGATTGACAGCAGGAGGAAAAGGGGGCGACAGAGGATGAGATGGTTGGATGGCATCATCAACTCAATGGACATGAGTTTGAGAAATCTCTGGGAGATAGTGAAGGACAGGGAAGCCTGGAGCACTGAAGTCCATGGGATAGCAGAGTCGGACACGACTGAGCAACTGAACAACAAGATAACCAATTAAAAAACAACATTGTGATAGCTTCAGGTGAACAGTGCGGGGACTCAGCCACACATATACATGTATCCATTTCCCCCAAATACTTTTTAAAATAACAATGAGAATTCAGCATAACAAAATTAGTAGATAAAACCACAAGTGCCACCAGAAGCAAATTCACAGCCTCAAATGCTCCACAATTATAAAACAGAATGATAATAAACAAAGCAGGCACTCAAGAGGCAGAAAGAAAAAAATAAACCTAAAGTAAATAGTTAAAATAACATGTATATGATCCCATTTATGAAAAAATACATCTTTGTAAAAAAAGGAAAATGGCCCTCCAAATATCAGTGGTGGCTAAACTCGTTTCTATGGCTGCTGTAGCAAAGTATTGCAAACACATTCCATTATTCTACAGTTCTAGAGGTCAAAAGCCCAATATCTGTCTCACTGGGCTAAAATCAAGATGTTGGCAGGGCTAAGTTCCTCCAGAAGCTCTAGGAGAGAATCCATTTCCTTGCCTTTTCCAGCTTCTGGAGGCCACCACATTCCTTGACTTGTGATCCCTTCCTCCATCTTCAAAGCCAGCATCTTCAAATCTCTCTCTCACACTGATCTCCTCTTTGGCACCCCTCTCGCATGTTTAAGATGACTTGTGGTTACAGGGGGACACTGGACAATCCAGGAGTGTCTCCTTACTGTGAACTCAGCTTATTAAAACCTCACCTCCACTGCGCCCTTAATTCCCCCTTGCCACCTAGCAGAACATGTCCACAGCGCCCAGAGACTCGGTTATGGGATCTCCGTGGGCTATTATTTCGCCTCCCACAGTGGCTATGTCAAAATGATAGGATTCCGTGTTTTTAATCTCCTTCCTTATACTTTTCTACACTGTTGGATGTTTTTGGTTTACAATAAGTATATACTTACATGCTTAAAAAATAATGAGCATAACAGAAAAAAAAAAGAATTAATAATTTCCTCTTACATGCCCCATTGACAGCACCTCTGCAACACCATTTTTTGGCTGGTTTTTCTATTCTCCTCTCCTGACTGTGACCTGCCTAAGGACAGGGCAGACCTTTTCCTTCCTGTGTCCCTAGCACCAGGCACAAGCTTTTTTTTTTTTTTTTAAGCACAGCAGGCTAAAGCAAACATTTCTTGAACTTAGGATAAATCCCTTTATCAAGAAGACTGGTTCTGGAGGAATGATGTGCACACTCAAAAATGTGCCTCAAAGCCAACATCCAAATAAACACAATGATATTACTGACAAGTCCTCATACACAGAACTTAATGCAGAAGCAGTATGGAAAAGGCAAGCCAGCAGACAGAGAACATGTTATTGCTTGGGCTCTGGAGAAAACCCTTCCTCTGAATAGAGCCAGAACAGAGATGTTAAAAGCCAGAAGGCCCCGCAGAACACAAGGCTTCCAAAAAACATTTAACTCCTCAACCTGACCAAGAAGGACATGCTGGTCTCACTGCAAGAACACCCCCACCATGCCCTGAGCTAGGCTCTGGGGGCCTAGCTTGTACCTGACCCCCAGTGGGAAGCCCCAGAAAACAGAGGGAATTGCTCAGAGGCTCAATCTGATTGTGCCATCCCCAAATCCAGGCTGGAGCAAAGTGTGAACTGGCCAAGCTGAGACTTGTATGAGGCTTCTAGATCAAATCCCTGCCCTGTCATTCCCGAGCTATTTGACCTCTTTTAGCCTCGGTGTTTTTACATGTAAAATGGCAAAATGTTACCTACTTTATAGAGTTGTTAAGGAATAAAAATAAGATGATGAGGCAAAGTTAGTGAGAGGAGTATCATTCCCATTTTACAGATTGGGAAGCTGAGGCTCAGTAAGATTACATGACTCTTTCGGGGTCAGGCAGCTAATGACTGGCTGACTCTTCCCCCACCAAACACTGTGATGGGGTTCCCCATGGGGCTGCCCCTGTGGCTCATGGATGCCACCCAGATAAAAAGCTGTTCACAGACTTCCCTCTTCATAGTAGCACTTGAGTTACTGAGGGACTGAAGAGGATTTAAAGAGTCTCCTTCATGAATGCTTTGGGTTTGGGGATGCTGAATTCCGGATTTGATGCAGAACTTGAGACCAACCCACCTCCTGGGAAAGGAATACAAATTAAGACGGAATCCCCCTAGTAGCGTCCTCTTACCCAGTGGAGACTTTAAGAAGGAGAGAGCTGCCAGAAACCTAGACAGCAGTGGGGAGTACTGGGGAAAGGAGGAAAGAAAAGCCTCCTATAGATCCAGACAAGTTGGGTCCACACACTCAGCCTGTGGGCATCCTTCGGAAGCAGCCTAGGCTCTGGGTTCAGGGACTCCCTGAAAGGAGCTTGGAAAGTCAGACCTGACCAGCATCTGGCCAACCTCTGGCCAGTTTCAGGAAGGAAAGCGTAGAGTGAATTGAAAGCCCATGCAGGCATCGCGTGGGGCAAAGCCCTCAGCAGAGGTTGGGCTGCCAGGATGTCTGCCTCGTATCTAAACACATTTATGAAAATAGATGGGGTGGTCAGGTCAAGGTGCTGCAAGCTGAGGTCACCAAGATTCTCAGCAGAGGAGAGCTGCCTCCTACTTGGGTCCCCAAGATCAGAAAGGATCCCTAAGGTCCTGGGGTCCACAGCATCCAGCTCCCCAAACTCACCTTGACAGCAGTACCATCAAGATACACCCACACCTTCACACACATGGCCAACGTCTGTGATCTGGAGCTGGCTGCAGACCATGGGGAGCAACTCCTAATGGCACAAATGGGCAGCAAACAGGCAAGCAGGAAGTAGAGAGAATAAGAGAGGGACAGAACCATGAAGACAGCAGGGGAGGGCAATGTCATGGGAATGACAAGGAAAGCTTCCCGGAGGAGGTGACACTGGAGCTGAGGCCTGGCTAAATGACATAAAGGAGCCAGCTGTTCAGAGATCTAGGGAAGCAGGTTCCAGGCAGAGGGAACAGCAAATGCATAGGCCCTGTGGCCAGAATGAACCTGACGTGTTTGAGGAAGAGAAAGAAGACCAACGTGATTAGACGGTGGGAAGGTCACGAGGTCATGAGAGGTGGGCCAGCCCATTAAGTAGAGCCTAATCAGCTGTGCTTAATTCCCATTTCTCCTCTCTGTAGTGGGAAACCCCTGGGAGGTCTTAGGCAGTGGCTGATATGATCTGATGCCCATCTCATTTGCGTCGGGCATGTTGCAAGAACTGCAGGGCAGCAAGTATGAGAGCAGGAGGTCAGTGAGGAAGAGGCGCAAAGCCTCCCTCCCCTCTCTGTCAAACGCCCTTATCCAAGCGGGAAGTCCCTCCCCAGACTATAAACCACCCGACACACAAGGTCTCCTAAGCAAGCGTGAGCACACTTCACTTAGTCTCGCCCGTTGAACGCAGCTAAAGAAAACAGACTGAAGGCATGCAGCAGCTTGCAACTGGAGAAGGAGACCAGAATCGGAGCTACCTCCAAACGGACAGTGAGTTCACTGTTTTTCTAACCTCCAGTATCTCGCAGTCTGGGTATAAGGCAGGGGAAACCCCAAAAGTAGGCTCTGGGGTGCAGATAGCTGAGAGAAGCCCTCTAGTTGCAGCTCAAGGAGAAAGAAAGGACTTTCTAACACTCAGAGTAGGGGAAACACCCAATTTTTCTTTTTTATTTCATTTTTCTCTCCTCCATTCTCTCACACTCTTCTCCATTCCCTGTCACATTCTCTCACACCTATCAGTACACTCAAAAAATTTGAGAGAGGGGAGCCTTACTCTCTAATTGGTGTGGTCCCAGGAGGGTGAACCACACATCTGTTGCTCTTCTCTTTCTGTATCCTCTCATGTAGTTTCAGGAAATGTACAACAGAGCAGGGTAAAGAGAGCCTCAACTTCGTGGTCAGAGAGCCTTAGGAAACACCAGGAAACCAGAAAACACCAGGGAGATGATGGATAGAGTGGAACTTTGGAAACTGACGTCATAAGTTGTTTATAATCTCCTGGGCTCACCACTGAGCTGTGCATCCATAGATCTGACTCTAAACAGCACACCACAGGCTTTGGGAACTAAACTAGGAAATAAAACAATGCCTGGGTCCCAGAATGGCCAGTGGGTGTTGCACACAGGGAACTAATACAAATATCACTGCACGATCTTCAAAAATGTACCTGACGTTGAAACTACAATCCATAGGAGGCAGGTTACAACTTGTAACCTGAACCTAGCTGGGTCAATTATCTGATAAAATAAAAATATCAACCTTCTCCATAGGACTTAAATAAGACTACAGCATTTAAACAAAACCAAAAGTTTCATAGCATAGTAACGAAATGTCCAGCATCCAATCTAAATCCAATCTAAAATTACTTGGCATCTGAAGAACCAGGAAAATCTCAACTTGCATGGGAAAAGACAATCAACAGATATCAACACTGAGATAACATATATGTTAGAATTATCTGACAAAGATTTTTAGGCAGCTATCATAAAAAGTCTTTATAATGTAAGGGCAAAACCTCTTGCAATGAATGGAAAGATAGTCTCTGGAAGAAATATAAGATAGAAAATAAGGGAAAAAATGGAAACTTTATAACTGAAAAATACAATAAGCAATTTAAAAAAATTCACTGAATGGTTGCAACGGCAGAACGGGAATAACAGAGGAATGAATCAGTGAACTTGAAGACAGATTCACAGAAATTATCCAATTTGAACAGCAGAGAGAAAAAAAATTTTTTTTATAAAGAAAAGAGCCTTAGGGACTGATAAAATACCAAAAGAATCTAACATTAATGTCATCATTGTTCCAGGAGAAGAGAATGAGTATAGTGATTAAAAAAAAAAAAAAAAAAAAGAGTGAAAAATCCCCAAATCTGGTGAAAGATACAAACCTACAGATTCAACAACACAGGGAACCTCAAACAAGATAAATCCAAAGAATTCTACTCCTACACATGTTATAATCAAACTTCTGAACACTATACAAAGAAAACAACTATACAAAGAAAAGCCTTGAAAGCAGCCAGAGAAAAACAGTGCATTACTTATAGGGGAAAAAATGATTCAAATTAGCACAGATATCTCATCAAAACCATGGAGTTGAAAGGCAGTGGAAAAACAATTTTAACATGCTGAAAGAAAATAACTACCAACACATAATTCTAATATTTCCAGCAAAAAATATCCGTCATGACTTATGGAGACATAAAGACATTCTCAGAGGAAGAAAAACAGAGAGACCATATTACCAGCAGACCTACCCTAAAACAGGTGCTAAAGGAAATTCTTTAGGCAGACAGGAAATGATACAAAAGACAATTTTGAACATCATGAATATGAGAAGAACAATGGAAATAGTTAACAATGGAAATAGTTAACTATTCCATTGTTCCATCTCTTCTCCTGGAACGGTGATGACATTAATGTTAGATTCCTCCAGTTAATATATCTGGGAAAATATAATATTCTCTTAAGTAGGAATTATATTGTCTGATGGCTCACTGTATGCATTTGTAAACATAACTAGAACAGAAAGGGAGTTAAGGGACCTATATGATGCTAAAGTTTCAACATTCAACTTGTATTGGATCTAATAGACAGTGAAAAATTAAGTATGTTTATTGTAGTCCCTAGAGCAATCAACAAAACAGCTATACAGTTATAGTCACACTGCTGCTAAGTCACTTCAGTCGTGTTCGACTCTGTGTGACCCCACAGACGGCAGCCCACCAGGCTCCCCCGTCCCTGGGATTCTCCAGGCAAGAACACTGGAGTGGGTTGCCATTTCCTTCTCCATATAGTCACACAGACAAGTTTAAATTCTAAAAACAAAACAATTCATTAGTTGTTAGAAATATTAAAGTTAAAGAAACTCAAAGCAAGCAGAGAGAAGGAAATCGAAATAAGAGTAAAAATCAATAAACCTGGGGTTTCCCTGGTGGCATAGTAGTAAAGAATCCACTTGCCAATGCAGGAGACCGGTTCAACCCCTGATCCGGGAAGATACCACACGCCGTGGAGCAGCTAAGCCCGAGCACCAGAACTGTGGAGCCCACGCTCTAGAGCCAGAAGCCGCAAGTGCTGAGCCCATGTTCTGCAGCTACTGAAGCCTGCACATCCTAGAGCAGAGCTCCACAAGAGAAGCAACCACAATGAGAAGCTTGCACGCTGCGACTGGAGAGCAGCCCCAGTTCACCACAACCAAAGAAAGCCCACGCAGCAATGAAGACCCAGCACAGCCATAAATAAATAAATAAAATTTATTTTTTAAATCAATAAACCTGAACACACAAAAATAACAGAGAAAAATCAATGAAGATAAAAACTGGTTCTTTGTAAAGATCAATAAAATTGATAAATCTCTATCAAGACGAACATTTTTTAAAAGGAAAGAAATGTATACTAACAATATCAGGAATTTTTAAGAAGGATATCATTGAAGACTTCACAGGCATTAAAAAGATAAAAGAATACCACAAACAAAACTGTGCAGATAATGCAACTTTGATGAAATTCATAATGTCCTTGAAAACCACAAACTACCAAAATTCACCCCAAGATAAAATAGATAGCCTGAAAGTCGTATAACCATCAAAGAAATTGAACTTATAGTCTAAAAGCTTCCAACAAAGGAATCTTTAGGCCCAGACTATTTTATTGGCAAATTCTACCAAATATTTAAGGAAGAAATGACACCAATGCTATACAATCTATTTTAAAAAGTAGAGGAGAGAATATTTCTCAATTCCTTTTATGAAGCCAATATTACCCTGATACTAAAATCAGACTAACATAGCTCAGGGGAAAAAAATGATGGACCAATTTCCTCAAAAACATAGATGCAAAAATCCTAAGCAAAAAGTGTTGAATCAAATCCAGCAATGCATAACAAGTATAATATATCACAAGTAGAACTTACCCTGCAATACAGGCTGGCACAATATTTAAAAGTCAATGTATCTACCATATTAACAGAAAAAAAAACACTGTCATATCAAATGTTACAGGAAAAAATTTTGACAAAATTTAACATTCATTTACAAGTAAAAATTTTTAACTTTCCGCTAACCAATATAGAGAAAAAGTTTCTCAACTTGAAGAGAATATACCAATAAACCGTAAAGCTAATATAATACTCAATCTTGAAAAACTATTTTATCTCCTAAGAAAGGAAACACATTCTTCCTACTCTTATTCAGCATTGTACTGGAAGTCCTAGACAGTGCAATAAGACAAGAAAAATAAATACAAGGCATACAAGACTGGAAGGGAAGAAATAAAACTGCCCTATTCCCCAATAACATGATTGTATATGCAAAAAAAAAAAATATATATATATATATATATCTCTCTCTCAAGGAATCTATAAAAGAAACTTCTAGAAATAACAAATGAGTAAGGTAACAAAATATAAGGTCGAAACACAAGAAATCAATCATATGCCTATATTGCAGCAATAATCTCTTGGAAACAAAAACCATTAAGCCGTTTACAACGCTGAAAACAAAATACTTAGATATAAATCTAAACTACACACATGGGATTTGTATACTGAAAACTAAAAATGCTGATAGAAAGTAATTTTAAAGGACGTAAATGAATGAAGAAATATACTATGTTCGTGAGGAGGGCATGGTAACCCACTCCAGTGTTCTTGCCTGGAGAAGTCCATGGACCGAGCAGCCTGGCAGGCTACACTCCACAGGGTCACAAAGAGTCAGACACAACTAAGCAACTGAGCACACACCATGTTCTTGGACTGAAAAACTCAACACAGTAAAGATGTCAGTTCTCCATAAACTGGTCTGTAGATTTAAAGTGATTCCAACTGAAGTATGAGCAGGATTTTTTACAGATATAGACAAAATAAGCCATTAGGCCATAAGCCATTTAGCTTGATTTAGTAGTCAAGACAGAGTTGGCAAAAATAGACACATGAAGTTGAGGTTAACGGGGGCTCTGCAGACAGCAGATGTGGCCAGAGCCTAGGTGTACATCCCTAGAGAACAGTAATCATGCACCTCAGCCAAGGGCTACAATTTCCAAAGTGATGCAGTGAGCACTTAGGACAGTGGTGCTGACTCTGATTTGGCACAAGCCAGCACAGATAGGTCAAAGATAGTTCTGAAACTACCACACTTACTCAGTGGCTTTCTCAGGAACTGTCCTGAGGAAGGCCAGGGAGAATAGTTTGTGCCCACGAATGTCCAGAAGTACACCTTGTCTGTGAGCTTCACTAGTGTCCAAAGGAGGGACAGAAGGTTGGTAACGACTTGGTAGCACGTCCAAGTCCCCCACACTCCAGGCCGCCGTGCATGGCCTCTGCCTCTCAAGCCCTATTGCGCTCTATGCCTCTCCACGACCTTCTTCTGGCATTCAGAAAACTAAAAGTCTGGCTGTCTCTGCACTGCTTCTCAATACCCTAACCCTCATCCCCGCCTGAAAAACTCCTACTCAACTTCAGGGCCCAACTCCAATGTCCTCTTCCTCCTTCCACAGATACAACTTTGGTCCTAGACAGAAAGTTTGAGGAGGAGCAGGGCGAGGAGGGAAGTAATAAAATACAGTCAGCAAATAATGTGCTGTGGGAGAGGCTGGAAACAGCACCCTCAGTGCCCCCACTCCCCACACACGGGAAAGCCAGACCAAGAATCAGCCCACTGCACTGAATCTCTGACCGTTAAAATGCCCACACGCTCTGTTCCAGCAGTTCCACTCATGACATCCACCCTACAGACACCACACCACCTCAGAACACCAGGAATTGCGCTCACTGAGTTTCACTTTTACTGGCAAAAGGCTGGAAATGACCCAGGTACCCAATCACATGGGCCCATTTAATATTCCATGAGGTATTCACACAGTACAGTGCTGGATAAGGGCTTGTAAAATGAGTTCAATCTCTGCACATCAACACGATGTGGTCCCCAGGATATATTTTTGAGTGAAGAACACAAAATTACAGGGTGATAATTATGGAATGTGTTTTAAATATATATGTACTTTTTAAGGGAAATATACAAACAACTTTATATACTTTTCTCAAAGTACATTTAGGTGCATGTAAAAACATAAAAAAAGATCTAAACATATATTTTTCATTTTCTCAAAGGGGTGGTGGCCAAGAGTCCGGGGTGTGGCAAACTATAGCCTTGGCCTAATCTGCACAGGTGTAGGTTTTACAAGGAGAACATATTCAAAAACCTTGGGTGACTAAAATATAATGAAAGTAGATTAATTCATTAAAATTAGAATTTCTCTCAATAAAGAAAACCCTGCCGTGAAATCTCCAAGGTTGAACCTGTGGCCAGGGCTTTGTAGGGTGAGGCCAGGGTGCACACACAAGGTTCCCAGTCTTCACTCTGACGAGATGAGATTGCACTGGTATGAGAGAGAGGAAGGCTCAGCACAGGGGCCCCCCAGGGACAGAGCACAGTCAGATTTGTCTGAGGGCAAGCTGGCCTGGCAGCTTAGAACACCCACATGCACACACGCTCACATGTGCAAACACAATCATACATACACATACATACAAACACACACCACACAAATACATATCATAATCCCATAAACATATACTCAGATACACTCGCATAAATGTACATACATACACCCACACCACACACACACACACACACACCACTTTCAGTCACACAGATATACACTACAAATTCAAGCTCACACACCATTCACATGGATAAATACACACTCACAGACACATAAGTACACATTTGTACACAACATTGGAACACACGTTTGCACATTCTCCCAGGCACATGATCATGCTCACTCACAGACACGTTCACACATTCCCAGCACTCACAGATGCCTGAGGTCGGAGCAGCCAGTCCCAGGAGCCTCAACCCTGGGACTGAGTCCTTGGGGCTGATGGGGGAGCCCAGTATGTAGCAGAGGATGCACATTCACCAGGGGCAGCCAAGGGAAGTGAACCTTGAGATGAGCCAGGAGCCAGCCAGCCTGAGCCCAGCCCAAACCCTCACTGCCAGCAAGGGGCAAACATGAGCACCCACACGGCGGCAACCTTCCCGCAGGTCATCCGTCCCTGCTGTGTGCTGCCATCCCCCCAGCAGATGCTGTGGAGGGATCACTACCCTCCACAGAGACCATCAGCCATCCCCTGGTCCCAGCACCAGGCACTGCTCACCATGCAAGGAAAGGTTTGTGGTACAGCGGAAACTTTGCTCACAAGGGCTCAGCAGCTTAAGAAGCCGGCCCTGGAACCCCCAGCCTGCAGGCATCTCCTGGGCCAGGCTGTGCTGATGGGTGACAGTGCCGTGGAGCGCTCCAGGCTGGGAGCCAGGGCTTGCTGAGCCCATGTGACCGCCATCCCCACATGGTTGTGTGATGGAATCCCTGGGACATGAAGCAAACCCGTCCCCGTATCCCCCAGAGGCTTCCCACAACATGACTGCCCTGTCCCCTGACTTCCTCACTCAGAGCTCCTGTCCTTAGCACACTTCAGCTTAACTCCTGCCCCGGGGCCTTCACACCTGCTGCGCCCTGCACCTGGAAGTCCAGGTCTCAACTCAGAGGTCTCCTCCTCAGAAAGACCTTGGCTATAAGCACTCCTTCTCTGTCATTCTCCATCCTGCCATTCTGTTCTATTTTTTCCATCAAACCGTTTCCCAGTAATCGACATATGGGTTCTTTACTGGGTCACTGTCTGCCCTCCAACCAGAAGATCTCAGCAGAGTGGGGTTTTCCCTGCTGGATCCACGGCCCCCAGATCAGTGCCTAGCACCTCAGAGGTGGTCAATAAACATGGGAAAATCGCCTCACCTTTGGAGCCCCTCCTTCCCCTGCTTGCATGAGGCTTCCTTCTGAAGGTCAGTTTCACAAAATGGGCCACGTTTACTGCCTTCCAGCATGAGCAGAGCATAAGAGGAAGTGTAAAAGAAATGTTTATGTTGAGAATTCTGGTGCTCTGATTTCTCTCTGGTTTATAAAATATTCGGGTTGCCTGCGTGGAGGTGGGAAGACAGGCACTGGGAGTTGTCTGACACAGGTTATCTTAACAGCAGGGGAATCTGAAGGGATGTCGGGAGGCTCCAGGACCATCTGACAAATGACCACCTCGGGGATCTGCAGAACTCAGCAGCGCTGGGAGAGAGCACTTGAAATGCCAGCTGGAAAGGTCGTATGCACCAGCTGGAAGCGGAGCTGTGTAGCCTCACGGGTAGGCAAAAGGCGGGAACACCCCTGCAGACCCCACGCCATAGATTATCTCGTTTTCTTTTTTTAGACAAATATTTTGAAGGAATTTTTAAAACCGTATTCACAGAATACCTTCTCCCAAAATGTGCATCAGTGGGAAGGCAGGGAAAGAAGGTTTGAGCACTCCCAGAGAAGTGACCCCTCCTCTGGGTGGTGGGCCCAGAAGGTGCATCAGCAATCCTGGATAACCGTGTGTCACCTGGGAGCTCGACAGAAGTGAGGAACCCCAGCTTCACCCCAGATCCTCAAACCAGAACCTGCATTGTTGCATGTTCCCAGGTGAACGGATGCTTGTTAAAGTCTAGGACATACTTTCCTTTGTGTGTGTGTGTGTGGTGTGACAGCACCTGAAATCTACCCTCTTGGCAATTTTCCAATACTGAGTCCAGTATTATTAACTCTACCATGCATGCTGTACATTAGATCTCTGGACTTACTCATCCTGCATAACTGCAACTTTACACCTCTGACCAACATCTTCCCCCCACCACCTCATCCCCTGGTAACCACTGCTCTACTCCCTGCTTCTGTATACTGGACCTTTTTAGATTACACAGATCAGTGAGATCATGTCGTGTTCTTCTTTGTCTGGCGTATTTCACTGAGCATAATGTCATCCACATTGCCATAAATGGCAGGATCTCCTTTTGTAAAAGCAAATAATATTCCACTGTGTGTGTGTGTGTGTGTGTGTGTGTGACAATTCTTTATCCATCCATTCATCTGTATAATCATTTTAATAATCATTTCACTATGTGTGTGTGTATCAAATCATCATGTATACCTTAAATATACACAAGTTTTATTTTAAAAAAATAAAATATAACTTAAAATCAGCCTAGGACATGCCGCTCAACACTCCCCAGGGCCTCTCGAAGATCAGCTGTGTGGCCAGGGCAGTGAGCTCTTCCCGTTCACCAGGTCTCCTTCCCCAGCAGTAAAATGAGAGGACTCTCTCAGGTTGGCAAAGGCCCAAGGGAGAGGAGGGCCAGGGAGAGGAAGCTGGGAATCCCTGGAGAAGCAGGAGCCCCAGGGCCTTGGTTGGCCTCCTCGTGATGGTAAGAGGGCTACCACACCGTACAGAGGCCACTGTGGGGTCAGGGAGGCCTTAACCTGGGCGAGCTGCCCACCCTCGCCATCCAGCACCCAGGACCAAGCCACCCACCTACCCCAGCACACCGTCACCGACTGGATACCTCTTTCCTCCTGGCCTTGGCCCCCTGTCTTCCACTTTGGGGTGGGGCCAAGGATCCCCATGAGGGCAGGACCTGTGTTTGCCATCCACCATCTCAACAACAACAGGAAACAATTTTTCCAAACCACTCTCCAAACCAGATTATATAAGGGAAAGATGCATGCGTTCAACAGATGTCTGCTCAAATGTCAATCTTCCCCAAGCCCTCTGAGCAGGAAAGCCTTCCCCACTTCTGCTCGGGACCGGCCCTCCCAGCCCAGGGGGAGCTGGCCTCTGGCTGAACACGCCTCTGGAAGGCCTGGTCCTAGGCTGCGCTGAGCCAGGCTGCAAGCCCAGCCCTTCTCCAAGAGTGCTCACTGCTCTCAGTAACCTAAGGGCAGGCGCAGGCCCTGTGCAGAGGCGCCATGAGTGGCCAGGACCAACTGGCTTCAAGTAACACACAAAGAGTCAGAGCAAGAAACACAAGTCTGCTGGCAAAGGCCCAGCCACAGAGAAGAATGTGAACCGTGAACACCTTGCCATGCAGAAGGGGAGGCAGAGATGACGGAAATGGGGAGGGGACAGAGTGGGCACCAGGGACCCCAATCACACAGTAAGAGAGGTCAGCTGATGCCAGAAGAAGCAGAGATGCAAGCATGGTACTGAAAGGTCCATAGGGCGTGGTCAGCTCCAAAGATACACCCTAGTCCTAATCTCTGAGGACCTGTGAATGCTGTTACCTCGTAAGGCAGAAAAGCACTTTTATATGTGATTAAATTAAGAAACTGGAGGTGGGAGACAATCCTGAATTAGCAGGGCAACCCTCAGTGCAATCACATGTCCATTTCCTTATAAGAAGAAGGCCAGAGAGACCAGACACCCAGAGGAGAAGGCCCGGCAAAGACAGAGAAGAGCGAATGAAAATTCTGGCCTTGAAGACAGGAGCGAGGCAGCCACCAGCCAAGGGATGCCTGGAGCCACCAGAAACAAAGACACAAGGAATGCATTTTCCCCTGGAGCCACTGCTGAGAGCATAGCCCTGCCAACACCCTATTTTCTGCCTCCAGAACCAGGGTGTTAGTCACTCAGTCGTGTCTGACTCTTCGAGACCCCATGGACTGTAGCCTACTAGGCTCCTCTGTCCATGGGATTCTCCAGGCAAGAATACTGGAGTGGGTTGCCATTTCCTCCTCCACTCCAGAACTGGGAAGCAATACATGTCTGTTGTTAAAGCCAGTAAATTGGGGGTAATTTGTTACATTCAGAGGCAGAAAGTTGATAAAAGAGGGAACCTTGATATCGGACTAAACTGGTGAAAAAAGTACTGTGGAAGACTGGGGCAGTTAAGGGGCAGGAGGGTTGTCAGAGAGCTAAATCCTCATCTTCTGTGGCAGGAAGTCAAAAGATAGAGTCAAAACCTGACACACCAAGAAAGTGCCAGGAATGCACGCAAAGGCACGATAGTGACTGCTGAACCCACAGCCCGAAACCCTCCATGGGCCCCATGCTTGGGGATGGCCCGCGAGGAAGGGGCACACACGCTCACACACTCATTCACGGGGACACACACCCACAGTCTCTTCCATACTCTCACACTAACAGGCACCCTTACATTCATACACACACACGCGCGCGCCCGCACTCAAAATGCATTCTCACACTTGCATGCATCCTCAAATCCATTCACATCTACACATACAGACACACACTCATACACCACACCAGAAGGGGAGCCAGAGGTCCCCCAGAGCCAGCATGTCAGCTCTGGCGCTACGGGTCCCAACCAGAAGCTGAGGAGGGGCCCCTGCGCCCAGAACACACAGGGCCACCCAGGGCTCCGCAGCCCGAGCACTGCGCTTCCGCACCCACTTGGAGCAGGCGGGGCTGTGCCAAAGCCAGGCCATGGATGGCACTTGCCGGGCTCCAGGCCCTTTCCTGCCCCTGCCAGGCCGGCTCCTGTCCTTGTCTTACTCCGCTCTCGGGAAGCACCTCTCGCCAGCCATCTGGGGTTTGGCCGAGCCTCAGCCTCCTGGCTGCCACGTCTCACTCGGCGCTGGGCGGGTGCCAGCTCTGAGCTAAGTGAGTGCGGGCGGAGGAAGGGGAGAGCAGGGAGCAGGGACAGGGCTGCTCCTCCTCCCGCATCGCGGCCGGAACAGACACTGTTTTCCCATCCCTTTTGAAATAAGAGGAATAAATCCACCAGCCTTTACTCAGAGCTCCCTGGGCTCACAAGCCCTCCTGCCTGCTTGCCCTCTGTGGGCCCAAGGCCATGTCCCTCCTCTCTTGGTGTGTACTCTGCCACATCCTCACTGAATTATGGCCCCGTTTTATAGACGAGGGGAACAAAGCCTGCAGGGGCCAATGTGCCTGCCAGGTCACAGAGACCACAGGAGGTGATCCTGGCCAGACTCCAATCCCCTCGCCCTGGAGTCTGCCCCCTGCCAGCCAGCCCTCATGGCCTCTGTGCCCCCAGGTCATGTCCTGCTTGTACGCCCATGCCAGTTGACTCTCCAACCAACGGGCTGGGGTCACCATCTCCCTATGCCAGGGCCAACCAAGAGCCATGGGAACTCAGGAGGCTCCCTCAGCACGGTATGAAGAGGCTCAAGCCCAGCCTGTCCAGACAGAAACTCTTCCCTTCCTCTACACCCTGCTCCTCCCCTCCCTCATCCACGGGCACAGGCCCTCCTCCCAGTCACACAAGCCAGGAGCCTGGAGGCTGTCCTGGGCTCCTCCTCCCTCCCACTCACATCCCCAAGGCTCAACTCCTCCACTTCTCAACTACCCACCACCACCACCACATTGCCTCTCCCTGCCCCTTCCTCAGCAAGAGAGCCACCTCTCTCTCCTCTATTCCTCCAAGGGTGCCAACTCAGGCCCTGTCCACCCAGCACAGTCTCTTCCCAACCCCAGAGAGCTCTTCCCAAGATACACATCACAAGGTAACCACAGATAAGATGAAATACCCCCACGTTCCAGAATACACTGAAACCAGATCCCTGTGTGAGGGTCATGTCAGCGTCCTGGAGCCAGCCCACTGCACTCCCGTGGGTAAAGTGTGGGTGTCCCCAGGAGCACCCATTTCCCTCCGCTGTTAATCCAGGGAGCCAGTATCAAGGGTCAGGGAATAGGAGCCGGGATCAGGAGGTACACGCAGGAGTGGGAGGAAAGCCAGCTCCGGAGACAGTCTTCCTCACCTCCCTTGTCCCATTCACTAGAAGGGACTCAAACCCTCCACCCACATAACCAGCCACGGTCATACGCCCTGGGAAATAAGAGGTCACATTTGAGCAGTACGTTAAAAGAAAAGCCATACCCAAGACAGCCTATAGATGAGAGAGAACCGAAATAAAGATATCATGTATTCACATGGAGACAACATTTATCTCTATTCACATAGAGATAACATTGGGAACATGGAGAAGGAATGCTGCTGCTAAGTCACTTCAGTCGTGTCCGACTCTGTGTGACCCCATAGACGGCAGCCCACCAGGCTCCCCCATCCCTGGGATTCTCCAGGCAAGAACACTGGAGTGGGCTGCCATTTCCTTCTCCAATGCATGAAAGTGAAAAGTGAAAGTGAAGTCAGCAGCTACCAAAAAACCTAGTTAGGACAAATGTTTCTAATTGGAAAAAGACCTAGTTACTGAACTGAACAGCAGAAAGAATGAGCCAACCAACCAACTCAGAACCTGAGGGTGTGGTGGGAGCACTCCCTCTGGATGCTTCGGGATCAAGCCAGAGAAGGCATATGGGAAAACTCAAATGACGTAGATGAACCCATACCATCCACATGATGCAGGAAAGGAGGGAGAAAGAAGAAATTTCCCAAAATTAGTTGAAATATTTCAACTTAAATAGAGAGCTTAACTTAATTTTCAACTTAAATAGGTTCATAGAGAGCAGATCAAGATGTATGTGGAAAAAAACTCACTAAGGAAAGAACTCACCGAGATACAGTATCCTAAAACCCAAGAATATCAAAGACAAAAAGAGCCTCTGACAGTTCCCAGAGAGAAAGAGCAGATCAATACAGAGGAAAGCGTCTTCAGACAGATATGCAAGTTTAGGATCAGGACCAAGCACCAGAGGCAACAGATAGAGACTGGCATCAGGCAGCAATATCTGCAAAGAATTCAAGAAAAGGATCTCTAAGGGAGTGGGGTGGAGGGACACAGCCCATTCCCTGAGGCCAAAGTGACAGCAGACACAGCGGAGAATATCCAAGTCCCTTCGGGAAGGTGGGCAGCGGCAGAGGCCACGGCAGAGTAGAAGAGACCCCCTGACCTAGTGGGTCAGCATCCTGGGGGACACTTAAACAGTTAGAATAGGGGACTCACCCCACCGTGAGCATGGGAGGTTCCTGCCTAAGTCCCGTAACGGCTCCCGACTGCAGAACACGCCTTTGCTCCCAGGGATGGCATTTCAGACCCTCCTGATGTTGCTCCTGGAGAACACTGCCTCTTCACAGTGTCCACAGGGCCTGGCCAGGGAAGCACAGACAGATGCGGTTGAACAAAGGAGGAGCGGGGAAGGAAGGAAAGAGAAAGAAGGGAGAGAAGCAAGGAGGAAAGGAAGACAAGAAGGAAAGATGAAAGGAAAAAAAAAAAAACAGGAAAGAAAGAAAGAAATCACAGCTAATTCTCAGCAACATACAAGTGCAGGGATGTAAGGACAGCAGCAGAGCCCCAGCCCTCCTGCCAGCTCGTCCGGGGGGCCACCTGGGGGCCACTGCAGCCACCAGCAGCCAGCAGCCTCAGCCCTTTGCCCCAGCACCTCGGTCTCTTTCCTCCTGATGGCTTCCAGGTAATTCCTCACAAACCAAGCTTGGGCTCTGGCTTGAGCTGTCCTTGTCCCCGAAGTCTGGCTCAGCTGGCAGAGCAGCTGACATTACAACACATCACACTGCAGGGCCAGCCTGCTCGGGTGGTGCACTTCTGACCCCAATTTCTGACTCCAATGCAACAAGGAGGGAACATGAAAACCTCCAAAAACCCACAGCACAGCTTCACACACACAGAGACACAAACAGCTGAGGGTCCAGGGAGGCAATGACGCTAGTCTGCAGTGAACCTTACCCATGGGAGGGAGGCCCCAGGGATATGAGTGGGCATCCCTCCCCACTGTTCTCACAGCACCCTGCTGCCACCCAGCTGTCCGGAGGGGAGGCTAACTGAGGGAAAGAAACAGGATCTCATGCCCTGGAGCAGAGCCAAGAGCTCTGCAGCCGTCAAGGACCACTGGGCTCATGGCCGGACACGCACCCTGAGACTTTCCAGGAATGCTTCTGGCATTCAACACCACGTGTCCCAATAATTACAGGGAAAACTCACTCACTTTCTTGTATTAATTACACAAGTATTATGTCAACATACTCTCCTGAGCATCATCCTGCCATCTGCTCCTCCCTTCCACGTCTTCTGTCCACTCTCGCCCACCCCTGTGCCCACACTTCCAACTCACTCCTCGACACCCCTCTGCTCCACTCAGGGGAGCCAATTCATTTGGACAGACGTGGAGACATCTTATTTCAGACATCTTATCTTGCAGGATGGTGCCCTTTGCATCTATGTCTCAGGGAAATCTCAAGGACTGGAGCGCAGGATGGGTGCCCACCCAGCGGGTCTTTGCCCTAGACACAGACCCGGGCCTTGATGCTGCCTACCCAAAGGGGACCAAGAGCATGGCCGCACTGGGATAACTGATGTTTCTCTAACAGCCAAGGCAACTCAGAGTTTATGCTTGTTAGACACAAGCTAACAAACATCTGTCTCGGCACACGTCTCACTGAGGACGGTGCGGCCAGCACCAGGCAGGCCATCCTGGCCAGGCGAGGAGAGAGGTGCAGGTGTGCAGGGGGGAGATACGCCAGGGTCCCAGTCAGCAGGAGATGACAGGGTAGACTGAGGCCTTCCAGCGTCTCTGAGAGCCTTGTCCACGGCTGACACGGAGCTGGGACAAGAGGAATGGGCAACAGGAAGCCCAATCTCTGCCTCCCAGCAGGATCCCTACCTGAAAGCCCTCCCCAGGCCTCGGGGATGCTGACACTGGGTTGATGGTTGCCCTGGTTCCTAGCAAGAAGGCCGTCCCTGGAGCAGGCAGGTGGGGCAAGCTAGCCCTTCTGGCCCCCAAGCTCAGAGCCCCAGCCCAGAGCCCACAGTGCCCACCCTGGCACTGCCACACAGAAGGAGATCCTAGACTAATACATCCCCGGCAGAAAAGGCCATTCATCTCTGGGCTTAACTAGCCTCTTCCAATTAGCGAAGAATAAAATGGCAGCATTTACTCTGAAGAACTGCAATGTCAGATTATTAATTAAATGCACTGCTGCTGAGCCGCCCCACACAGGAGGCCAAGCCCTCATTAAAACGGCATGAGACTAAAGCCGGGAGAGGGAGCGGAGGCAGAGGGGGAGCCAGACCTGAGACAGGAGAGCGGGAGACAGCAGTCAGGGGCAGACGCGGGGCAGACAGGGCCAGCAAGGCCACGGGCGCTGTCACGGGGAGGGCCGCACCGTAAACCCCTCTGGGAGAATGTGCCTGCTGCAGCTGCTTCGAGTCCTTTCTCAACACGATTGGAAGGGGGGATAAACGCAGTGTGCACTGCAGCGGCTGCAGCAACACTAGGCCTCCTCTTCACAAACCTTAGCAGGGAAACACACAGGGCACAGCCTGCAGGTGGCCTTCACTCCCACGTGGCAGAGGGCAGCTCCTCCCTGGGCGCAGGGACCAGGCTGAGGCCCTTGACTCAGGCAGGGGCTGTCCTCTGGCAATTTCCTGGGAGGAGAGCTAATGGTACTCTCTTGAACCCTGAGACGTTGAGCCCTGTCCTCTCCTGGGGGAGAAGCTTGAAGGGCCATCCAGGAACGTCAGACCCAACCCAAAGGAGCAGGTCACAGACAGCACCATCCACTGGGCAGGAAGGCCTTCTTCCACTGGGCACTTGGGAAAGGGTCGCTGCTTGCTATGCTGACTTTGCTTTCCCCCTGGGTGTTATTTCTCTTCTGTTTTCCTCCAGCCGTGAGTGCGATGTTGTGAAAGGTTACAGGTTGTTCTCACTCGTGACGGTGGGTACCCAGCAGCTCTAACCCTTGACAAGCACATGTGCACCACACACACATGAATGCACAGTTGTGTGCACTCCTACATGCTTCACACATGTATCCACATGCACAAAACAGGCCCTTGTACACACACATCACACACACACGTGTGCCCACACAACACACTACACATATGCAGAAATCCAACACGCATGCACATGTGTTCACACATGTGTGTGTGTCGTTCCTGCATGTGTGTCACACATGTACCTACAGGCACTTGCTTGCACAAACACCCGCCCTGTTAGCTGCTCTTGGGCTCATTCTCTGCTTACTTATTTTCATGTTTCTTACCACTATCTGAAATGATGTTCATTCCTGTCTCCCCCATTCTACCTGCCCACAGTTTGTTGTGATCCACACAGCTAAAGGCTTTAGGGAAGTTAATGAAGCAGAAGTAGATGTTTGTCTGGAATTCCCTCCTGGAATTTCTTCCAAGGAGTAAGCGTCTTTTAATTTCATGGCTGCAGTCACCATCTGCAGTGACTTTGGAGCCCAAGAAAATAAAGTCTGACACTCTTTCCACTGTTTCCCCATCTATTTGCCATGAAGTGATGGGACCGGATGCCATGATCTTTGTTTTTTGAATGTTGAGTTTTAAGCCAGCTTTTTCACTCTCCTCTTTCACTTTCATCAAGAAGGCTCTTTAGTTCCTCTTTGCTTTCTGCTATAAGGGTGGTATCATCTGCATATCTCAGGTCATTGATATTTCTCCCAGCAATCTTGATTCCAGTTTGTGCTTCATCCAGCCTGGTATTTTGCATGATGTACTCTGCGTATAAATTAAATAAGCAGGGTGACAATATACAGTTTTGACGTACTCCTTTCCCGATTTGGAACCAGTCCATTGTTCCATGTTCGGTTCTATCTGTTGCTTCTTGACCTGCATACAGATTTCTCAGGAGGCAGGTAAAGTGGTCTGGTATTCCCATCTCTTGAAGAATTTTGCACAGTTTTTTGTCAGCCACACAGTCAAAGACTTTGGCGTGGTCAATAAAGCAGTAGTAGATATTTTTCTGGAATTCTCTTGCTTTTTCTATGATCCAACAGATGTGGCAATTTGATCTCTGGTTCTTCTGCCTTTTCTGAATCCAGATTGAACATCTGGAAGTTCTCGGTCCACATACTGGTGAAGCCTGGCTTGAGAATTTTGAGCATTACTTTGCTACCATGTGAGATGAGTGCAATTGTGCGGTAGTTTGAATATTCTTTGGCGTTGCCTTTCTTTGGGATTGGAATGAAAACTGACCTTTTCCAGTCCTGTGGCCACTGCTGAGTTTTCCAAATTTGCTGGCATCTTGAGTGAATCTCTTTAACAGCATCGTCTTTTAGAATTGGAAATAGCTCCATTGGAATTCCATCACCTCCACTAGGTTGGTGCGTAGTGATGCTTTCTAAGGCCCACTTGACTTCACATTCCAGGATGTCTGGCTCTAGGTGAGTGATCACACCATCATAGTTATCTGGGTCACTAAGATCTTTTTTGTATAGTGCTTCTGTGTATTCTTCCCACCTCTTCTTAATATCTTCTGCTTCTGTTAGGTCCATACATGTGTGCCCCACCTCTAACAGGCCCCAATAATCCTGGTCTCTGGCTACTGAGGGAGGAGGACTCCCTGCGTGGCTCTAGTGCTCATGTTTCTGCATTCAGGCCACTCTAGCTGCCCAGCCTGAGGGTTCCCAAGGCAGCCAGCAGGTGGTCAACCTCCTCCAGCCTGACACTCTCCTTCCAGGGCTGGCCAACCCCCACGAGAGTTACGGAGCCTGGTTGGCAACTTCAGTGTCCCTGCCCTGCCCAGCAAGTGAGGGGAGGCCCCAGAGGAAACTCCCTCCTGCCCCATATCATCACCCACACTTTCCTTCCATCCTGTGGGGCAGCAGCTGCCTCCTCCAGCCATCTAGGGCTCCCGCCCCCTGCCCTGCCTCTTCTTTGGGGACCTCGGCCTGCCTAAACCGCACTGCCCTCCTTCTGATAACATAGCCCTGTGTTTGTCAGGAGCCACGCCCCACCACCTTCCCACAGGTCCCGTGGAGGTAAAGGGCCACACAGCCCAGGCAGGACAACCCAGCCGCAGTGAACACAGGCTTAGGGACAAGGACTTGCCACAAGTCAGCCTATTGGGTTAAATCCAGAAACCACTGCTGCAACTGGGGCTTCCCTGGTGGCTCAGAGAGTAAAGAATCTTCCTGCAATGCAGGAGACCCAGGTTCGATCCCTGGGTTGGAAAGATCCCCTGGAGGAGGGCATGAGTCAGGAGAATCCCCATGGAAGAGGAGCCTGGTGGGCTACAGTCTATGGGGTCACAAAGAGTCGGACACAACTGAGCAACTAACACTGCTGTAACTATTTAGAAAACCTGTTTTCCCTGGGGTTGTTATAATGTACAAACCCGAGGAAGCATCTACCTTCAGCCTTTTTTTCTGGATGAATAAAAGAGCATGAATGAAATCAACACTGAGAGGAGTACAGCCAAGAGCTGGAGAAAGTAAGAGATGAAAACTTTACTTGGTTACCTGGATCCAGCCCCCTGGCATAGGCTGCCATGCGCTCCTCCAGGGGATCTTCCCAACCCAGGGATAAAACCCAGGTCTCCCACATTTCAGGCAGATGCTTTACTGACTTATCCAGCACGGAAGGCCACAATAGAATACTATTTGTCCATAAAAAGCAGCCATGAAATTAAAAGGTGCTTGTTCCTTGGGAGAAAAGCTATAACAAACCTAGACATCATATTCAAAAGCAGAGATATCACTTTGCCAACAAAAGTCCGTCTAGTCAAAGCTATGGCTTTCCCAGTGGTTGTGAGAGTTGGACCATAAAGAAGGCTAAGCAGCAAAAGAATTGATGTTTTTGAACTGTGGTGCTGGAAAAGACTCTTGAGAGTCCCTTGGACAGCTAGATCCAACCAGCCCATCTTAAAAGAAATCAACCCTGAATATTCATTGGAAGAACTGATGTTGAAGCTGAGGTTCCAAAACTTTGGCCACCTGATGCAAAGAGCTGACTCACTGGAAAAGACCCTGATGCTGGGAAAGATTGAGGACAGGAGGAAAAGGACATGACAGAGGATGAGAGGGTTGGATAGCATCACCAAATCAATGGACATGAGTTTGAACAAACTCTGGGAGATAGTGAAGGACAGGGAAGCCTGGCATTCTGCAGTCCATGCAGTCACAAAGAGCTGGACATGACTGAGAGATTAAACAACAGCAACGAAAAGTAATAAAGTTCTAGACTTGCCTGGTGGCACAGTGGATAAGAAGCTTCCTGCCAATGCAGGGGACACAGCTTTGATCCCCAGACTAGGAAGATTCCACAGAGCAACTAAGCCCATGTGCTACAACTGCTGAGCCCAAGCTCTAGAGCCCAGGAGTCACAACGACTGAGCTCCTGGGCCACAAGAGAAGCCACCGCAACGAGAAGCCCACACGCCGCAACCAAGAAGAGCCCCTGCTGGCCGCAGAGAGAGACAAGCCCATGTAGAGCAACAAACCCCTAGAGCAGTCACAATAAATAAATAAGGGTCCGTTCAGTCGCTCAGTGAAGGTAATGGACCCAGAAAAAGTAAAGAAGTTCTGCCACGTGCTGCAACACAGAAGAACCTTGAAAGCGGTAACTGAAAGAAGTCAGACACAAAAGGACAAAGATCCTGTGATCATATCTATGTGAAAAGTACTGTATAAGCAAATCTGAGTCAGAAAGTAGAACAGTGGTTCTCAGGGACTAAGCGGACAGGGCACTTGAGTCTGATAGCCACAGGGTCTGGGGTTTCTTTTGGGAGTGATGAACATGTTCTAAAACTCACTGGTGATGGTTGCACAACTCTATAAACATACTAAAGCCACTGAATCTTATTTTAAATGGGTGAAATACATGGTATGTGAATTTTATCTCAATAAGTCATTACCCAAAAAAAGGCACGATGACAAGAAAAAATTTAAAAGCACATGCGCTGCTGTATTATAAACCGTTTTGATGTTAACAGGTTTATTTCAATGGAATTGGTATTCTTTGTATTTTAAATTATGACTTAGAAACATTATTCTGATGAAGGGTCCGAGGGCCTCCACAGACTACCAGGGGTCACGACACAGAGTGAGGAGGACGAACCGGAACGTGTGTGCTGTGATGCAGCTGTGTCACCTGCCGTGGCAAAGAGAACAGGCAGGGCCTCCTGAAACCGACGGTGAGGAGTTATCCAGGCATATGGGACTCCCAACACTTAAGACAAAGGCCCAGAGGTCCTTGGAGACGCCCCCCACTCCATCTGCTCTGTTAATACAACCCCAGATGAGCCCACGGAGTCCCGGCTTCCTTTCCCACTCAGACCTTTGACTTGTCTTAGGCCCCAGTTAAAACTTCTCACCTTCAGGTTGTCTTTAGGTCTAACTGCAGCCTAGACAATCAGCTCCCTCCTAGTACCGAGACAAGGGTATTCTGCAACATGGGCTATCTGTAACACTCCCATTGGTGGGAATGTAGGGTCTTTGGAAAGCTCGTCCCAGGCCCGCAGGATAGAAGAGAGGGAGCTGGGTAAACTAAGTCATAAGGGATCTTGAATGCTGGTTTACCCAATGGATGAAGAAGAGCCATTGAAGGCGCTCAGGGGAAGGTACAGCAAGACAGACTAGAGCAGGAGAAATGGGAGTCAGGAGAAGGGGCAAGACACGCAGAGATCTGGGAGACAGAGAAGGCAGCGGGCCCTGCTGCTATCCCCTACAACAGCAGTCTGGCTTCCCACTGGGTACCCAACCCTCCTTGTCTGTGTCCTAGAGCTTCAGACCATAGACTCTACCCCTGGAGCCAGCGGACATGTGACCAGACCTGGCCGATGGAAGCCCTGCTCCCTGCGCTGGCCACAGTGATTGCTCAATACTTGACACGTGACCTAGCCTAAGTCAGTAAGAACTAGACTCAGGACACTTGAAACCCCAGGGGGAAAGAAGGTCTTTCTGCTGGGCTGGAAGCTGGTGGGGGGTGGGCCTGCAGCCCTGCACTGGAGAGTGCCTGCTGAGGTCACGCCAGGGAGGAGGGAAGCGGAGCTGAAAGAGGGCAGCAGGCCTGAGCATCCTCTTCTGGCCTGAAATGATTCACACGGGGTTTTCTGTACGTGCGTTGGCAGGGGTCTGGACCTGGGGATCACCAGGGGGCCAGGGCAGCAGCAGCAGCTACACGAGTGTTGGTGACAGGATGGGAACACGGAGTCAGCCTCACAGTCACACCCTCCAGATTTACACCCAGAGAAGAAATTAGAGGACAGGCTCTCCGCCTCAGGGGGTTGTGCTAGGAAAGTAGGAAGGGACAGGTAGGGAAGACAGGAAGAGACAGGAAGGGAAGGGAGGAAGAAATTAGAGGACAGGCTCTCCCCCTTCTTGCCTGGCCAGTGCCTCCAGACAGCTCTTCACCCCCAAAAGCTGCCCCTCCGTCTTACAGAGTAGGCCACTCACCAACCTGGCGTGCCTTTCCCCTCCCCAGCCCACTGCCAACACACGAGCTCTTCTCTCCTTCCAGGCTGGAAATCTTTCCCACATCCTGGCTAATTGTATTCAGGTGAGGAGGATTTGGCAGAAGAAAAGTCGTGTTTGTGTGTGTGTGCGCGTGCACACATGTAAGTGTATGTGGGTGTGTATGTAGGTGCATGTGTGTGTGTCCCCGCCCCAGCCCTGGCAGCTGTCCCAGGAATGCTGTGTCGACAGGAAGGGACGGAGGACCCTCGGCCGCAGTCTGTGTCCTGACGGGCTCTCGGTGACGTCAGTGGCTCTTGGCCGCATCCAGTAAACATCTGGTCTCCTTATTCTGACCCAGGAATTCCATTTCAGAATAGTCACGGCCGCATCTGGCAACATGTCCCAGGCTAGTTACGGCCTGGGGCAGGGAGAGCATCCTACTCAGGGGCCTGCCGGCCCACAGCCCTGCCTCCCTCCTCCCCACGCCCAGCCCCAGCTCAGCCCATGGAGCGCTCAGAAATGATAAGTATCTGCACTGCGCTCCATTCGTCTCTGAGTACTCTCCCGCTTTGGCTTCTTCTAACAGCACCCCAAGGAAAATACTATCTTGTAGTAACAAGGGCCTTTCGCTACTATATGCCAGCTGTGGGCCCTACTTCACTGAATCCTCATAACAACCCATCAAATTTACCTTTCACAGAGAAATAGGAGGCTCTGTCGGGGAGGGAAGGAGCCAGAATCAAACACACCGTGTTTGTGGGACCATGTCTGACTTCCGCGCACAGGGCCCCACACAGAGACAACATTCTATAAGTCGAAACCGTGAGTTAGAGGCAGGAGGAAGAGACGACTGGCCGCGGAACCCCTCGGGCATCCCACCTCAACACACGAGAAAGCCAGGTGCCAACGCAGGGCCACGTGGGAAACGAAAGTAACCAGGCGATGGTGATCACAGCGCGCGGTGGAGGCCGTGAGATCCCTCTCGAGGGCTCTGGCCCCGCTCAGCTCCAGCCCTCGGAAATACAGGCCGAGCAGCTCTCCCAGGTTCTCAAGAGAAACGGGAAATCTGGAGCTCTCTGAGAAATTTGTCAAACACTGAGAAGGCCAAACAAAACTCATCTGTGGGTGGACATGGCACGCAGCCCACCCGCTCGCAAGCTCCGCCCTGCACGATGAGAACACTGAGCTTCAGATGCCGTTCTATTGGTCAGGGGCAAGGCAGGGGCTCAAAACGGGGTTTCAAAGTCCAGATTCATTCAGACTTTGAGGTTATACGTGTGCATGTACCTGCCAGCCTTCCCCTGCAAGGGTTTCACTGAACTGCTTCCCCAGCTGAAATTCAGAACAGTCTTTGAAAGACCATGCCTTTCCTGCCAACCTTGCAAACAATGCTGCTCAGGAGCACTGCCCCTCAGCTGCAGGGAACACAACAGCCCAAACGGGGCTGAGAGAGACTCCCTGACTAGTGGAGGCCTGCCAGTCACTGCTGCTCATCCCCCCAGAAACCACCGTACATCCATGTTCTGTGCTCAAGCTCTACCTAACGCAACAGACCAGGGAAAGAGAAGTTGCTCCACCAAGGGAAAGTGAGGATGGGAGATCACCTCCTCCCAGACATGCCCACTTCCGGTCGGCCATCTGCACATTCACAGAGAGAGAGGCAGGACCAGGTCCTGCTCTCCCATGGATGGCGGCAGGCCAGATGCTCTGCATACACAGTTGTGGCTCCCACACAGAATTGCTAAAATTCAGCGTTATACTGTAACCAATGTAATAAGACATAAAATGAATAAACACTGAAAAAGAAAATGCAAACATATTATGAACTGCAGAAGATAATAGCATATGTAAAAAATTCTCACCCCCCCAAAAAAAATCCAACAAAACAGGACAAAAATAATAATACAGAAGTTCATGAAAATGCCTGCTGCTGCTGCTAAGTCGCTTCAGTCGTGTCTGACTCTGTGCAACCCCATAGACGGCAGCCCACCAGGCTCCCCCGTCCCTGGGATTCTCCAGGCAAGAGTACTGGAGTGGGGTGCCATTTCCTTCTCCAATGCATGAAAGTGAAAAGTGAATGTGAAGTCGCTCAGTCGTGTCCGACTCTTAGCGACCCCATGGACTGCAGCCTACCAGGCTCTTCCATCCATGGGATTTTCCAGGCAAGAGTACTGGAGTGAGGTGCCATTGCCTTCTCCGTGAAAATGCCTAGATGTGAAATAAATATAGAAACGTGTGCATCTGGAGTGCAAACATGGGAAACATCCAATCGAGAGATTTACTTTAAAAGGGTTTTTTCGTGATTATCCATGTTCTGCATCTGTGCCACTATGATATTGGAAGACTGATTCTGCTGAAGCGCAAGAGAAAGATGTAAGCCATCAGGAGCAAATGACGAGGAACAGGAGAGGCCTGTTTCACGATGGGGTCTGGGTTTGCCAGGTCAACGGCAGCTGTCGTGTTTAGAAACAATTATGCAAATGCTTATATAATTTGTACTAAAATGCTGTTTATATTTCTGTTGGCTCTTTGGGAATGAAGGTGTCTAAACTCTAAGGCAGTTGGATGGCATCACTGACTCGATGGACATGAGTTTGCACAAGCTCTGGAAGCTGGTGATAGACAAGGAAGCCTGGCGTGCTGCAGTGAGTCAATGGTCTCACAAAGAGTCCGACACCTGAGCGACTGAACTGAACTGAAACTGAGGATATCATTAATCTGGAACAAGTAGGTTCTGGGTATTCTGAGTAAATGATCATCTATTGTATCCTAGATTAAAAATATTCCTAGACATCTATAACAACTTACTATAAAACATAACAGAAAAGATCCTATTTGTAATGCTAATAACATTCTAACTCTTGGTAGTAAACCTCCTGGGATATATTTTAAAAGGTATGAATTAATGTTCTTATTTCCCTGAGAAAAATAACCATCTTGAAGATGTCAATCACTTGTTTTCAGCTACGATTTGCTGCAGTTCTGTTGAATGCTGGACGCTAATTTAAGCAGCAGTATCACCCAAAATAAAGATCCTCGTGATCTTCATGATTGTTTAAAAACCATAAGAAAACAAACCCAAAAGACATTTGATAAATGGACAAAAGTAGCTAAAACATTTTAAGTCACGATGGTGATTCTTGCCCTATGTGGTTTTAGAATATACTGTTGCTGCTGCTAAGTCGCTTTTGTCATGTCCAACTCTGTGCGACCCCATGGACTGCAGCCCACCAGGCTCCTCCATCCATGGGATTTTCCAGGCAAGAGTACTGGAGTGGGGTGCCATCGCCTTCTCCGAAAATATACTGTTAAGCACAGTAATTACAAGACTCTTGTGCTAGTGCAAAAAAGATAACATTTTTCACGTGAAAAATGAGCCAGATCACCTCCATGAACTTCAGAGATACGAAATATGCACCCCAAAGTCAGGAGGAAGGGTGACTTAGTACATAAAGGGTGTTGAGACCACAGAGTGGCAATTTAGAAAAAATAAACACTTAAAATCTTTAATTTATACAGTACAAGAAACACTTCACTTGAAGTAAAGAAGCTAAATACTTAAAATTCAAATCCGTAAACAATATCAAAACATATGAAGTACCTCTTTGAAAGGCTGATTATTTTCTACAATCTAAATAAACAGAAGAAATCAGTAGGAGGGACCTCACAGAGTTGACCAGAAGAAAGCAAAGTCAGCAAGGTAAAATAAAAAAGGAAACTTGAAGACTATGTCTGCCCAAGCTAACAAAGGGTTAATGTTTAGCCGCAAGGAGGACGAGCCAGCTTCAGAAGAGGAAAAGATTCAGCAACAATAGGATCATACCCACACCCATATAATTAACCCAAAGCAAACGCCCAGGGCTGAGGGGCCCAGTCCAGCCCTTGCACTCAGGAGCAGAGCTCATTCCACTGGAAGCAAGGAGCACCTTCAGGTTGGGGAGGACTGTGAGGACCCTGCCCCTGAGCAGCACAGGCTGACGCTGGGACAGAGCATCTGCCAGCATCTGTGCTCCTCCCTCGTGCCCAGTCCCAGAGGATCCACTCTGGTCACCAAAGCCATCATCAACAGCCATCAGTTCTCTGCAATTGGCCTGGCTTTGGCTCTTAGGCTCCAAATCCTACAGACCCAAGAGCTCCTCAAAGAGAATGCAGTGACTCCAGTGACCTTGATGGTGGGGGCAGATGCCAGGCACACTTTTCTTGCCTTTCCAATGTCCACCACCCCCACCCAGCTGTGGCCGCCCCCTGCCTTCTACTCCATCCACTCCCAGACACCAAGCGGGAGCCAGCCTCATTCATCTCCTTATTCACACGTCCGTCTCCTTGCTCAGGCATCCTTGTGCAGGACACCACTTGCACAACCTTTCATGGCAACCCCGAGCAGAGCACAGTTTGGCCCAACTGGCCTCCCTAGTAAGGACACAGTCAGCAAGGGCCTGGGAACCCTGGCAGAAGAGATGGCACCCAAAGGCCAGGCCACCCTATCTGAAGTGAGGGCCACTCCAGCAAGGCAGAGCAAGGCCTTGACCTCATTTGCTGGGAAGTGCACCAAGAACTCAGCTCTTCCCTGGAAGCAATTAACCCTGCTTGTGTGGACGGTCGAGGGGTGACGTGTGCTCTGAGATCAAAAGGGCTTTATCCAGAGCTTCAGCGGGAGGGGCTCAGGCTCTGGACTCTGTGTGACCTGGAGTAAGTCACTGCCCTCTCTGAGCCCTGCTTTCCTCCAAGTCCAGCGGGATCGTGTCACCATCCCTGACTGCGCCTATTGTCAGGGGGAGCTTGTGAGCATCGCAGGAGGTGACTGTGAACAGAACAATACGGTGCCGCCTGGGGCTAAGTGTGCAGCCAGAGATGAAGAGTCCACTGCCCAGGAAGGGTACCCAGGAAGGGCCATCCAGGGTGACGGAGGGGGCTCCCCTCACTGTGGGAAAGAAGGGGAGGACAGACAGAGGAGGAAAGAGAAAGGGAAGTAGGGAGGGGAGGGAGTCGGAAGAACTGAGGGGGAAAAAGAGAGAAGAGGGAGGGAGGAGAGGAGGGAGGGGGTAGAGAAGGGAAGGATGGGGGAAAGAGAGACAGAGGGGAAGCGAGGGATGGGAGGGGAGGTGCGGGGTGAGGCAGGGAAGAGAGAGGGACAGAAGCGATGCCGGGGAGTTTGAACCAAGACCCCAGCGCCACCCCAGAACCCAGCACCTCTGCCTGCTTGGAGCTGCTCTGGAGAGACTGGCCCGCCCTCTGTCTGCTGAGCGGAGCCCAGGCCCGGGACCTCCTTGCTCTTTGCAGGCAGGTCTCAGACAAACCACTCCAGGCGGTGTCAGACCCCGCACCCCGGGGGGCGCCGAGACCCCAGCCCAGGGCTAGTGAGCTCAGGCTAGTAGCTAATGGCCAGCCGGCAGGTGCAGGGAGCAGAGGGGAGGGGAGCAGGCGAGGAGCCTCAGGGGCCTTTGTTCTGGCTGGGGGCATCAGTGGGCGCCACGAGGAGGACACCCTGCATCTACCCTGCCCACTGGATCTGCAGCATCACACCCACTGAGTTCCACGTGCCTGTGGCGGGCAGCCAGCCCTTGAGATGGCTGTGCAAGGGAGGGCACCCTCCCTCTGCCAGATTCTGAATTCCCAGATGGGGGACCCAGGGCAGAGAGGGCCAGGAGGCAGCTCCCCTGGTCCCAGGCCGCCTGGAGGCCTGGCCATCCCTCTTGGCCATCACCTTTCACCCCAGTCTCCCCACGACATTCCTTTAGACCGAGGCCAGCCAGACTCATTTCCCATCACTCCCTCACAGACACATGCCCTCCGAGGCAGGTGGCATGGCAAGGAAGGAAACTGAGGGGCACAGGCCAGCAAAAGGAAGGTAGGGCCCCAAACCTGGCTCTGGGTGACCTCAGGCCTCCCCATCCCCAGGTCCTGCCCAGATCTGATGAGTCAGACTCTCTCAGGGTGGGACCTAGGCACAGGCATTGTTCAAACTGCCCCAAATCCATGCCTGTCTGTGGGCAGACAGCTAATATGATGGAAAACAAATTTATTTTTACAGGCCACAGATTTCCTCTAAGGGGACAATGGTCTTTGGGAAAAGACCTTCTAGGCATGAGTGAATAAAGCTAACAATGGGAGGTAGGAGGTCTATGTCAGCAGGTGTCAGTGACTCAGAAGGGGGATAAAAAGGGGGCCTGCCCCAGAGAAACTGGAGGATGGGAAAGCCATCACTGAGAGGAGGGGGACCTGCCGTCAGAGGGACAGATGGCCTTCCTGAGGACCGCTCCCTGCGCTACAGGGAGCCAGCGGCACAGCTAGGCAGGGCAGCCCCCTCCGCCTTCCCGCACCCCGCAAGGGCTTCCTGTGAGAGGTCAACAGCTGTTCACAGGGGCCGCAAGCTTGCAACTGAGGGGACCGGGCAGCAGTCCTGAAGTCCAGGATGGCAGGGGCCCAGCCTCTGGGAACTGCAATGCCTTGAGCCTTTAAGGAGGGTGGTGGTGGTGTGGGGGTTAGACACATTTTACCTAGATTTCAGTTCCTTTGCTGATGAAAAGGGGATCTTAGAAAACTAGAATTCAGAGGATCTTGCCTTCGCATGAAATCCGTCTTAGTCCACGAGCAAGCATTCTATTAAGCAGAGAAATGCCAGGGGCGTTCCCATCAGAGTCGGGCGCAGAAAGGAATACACAAAGCCACCGCGGGTACTTAACGTTACTCCGAAGGTTCTCGATGGCACAGATCGAAAATTAAGCTCCAGAATTATCATAGGCCACAAATGGTACAGCTGTTTACCCAGAAAACTCAAGGGAACTCACAAAGATATATGAGAATTGAGTTCAATCAAGCAGCCTGATAAAAGATAATTGCATACAAATCAATAGTCACCCTGTATACCAGCAATAGACGGAAATGCTTTAATTCACAATGGCAAAACGAAAAAAACCCTTAAAATGGCCCTGGTTTTAAACAATAGGTGACCCATATAAAAAAATGTGCGATACTTTACTAAGCAACATCAAAGTAGAATCTAATTAATCAAAAATATACCATATTCTTGATAAATACTACAAATTATGTCCATTCCCCCTTTAATTGGTGTCTAAGTTTAATTTAATGTCAATCGAATTCACCAGGGATGTTTCTAACCTGACAAAACAATTCTGAAATTCAATTGAATGAATAAACAGATGTGACCAGCCAGGAAAATTTTGCAAAATAACAGCAAAATGGGAAGTATCCAGTCAGATGTTTCAAAGCAGCACGATCCAACAGAGATGGCATATGAATGCTACATGCAGCCATGTTTTTAAAAAGGTAAATTTAATTTCAGCAATATATCTTACTTAACCCAATATATCCAAACTATTATCATATTAACTTGTAGTCACTATTGAATTTATCCGTTAGACATTTTATATTCTTTTTCTTTGGTGCTAAGTCTTTGAATTCTGGTGTGTATTTTGCACTCAAGAGCACTTCTCAGTCCTGACCCACCACATCTCAAATAGCCAACAGCCTCGAGTGGCTTATAGCTACCATAATGGACAGCATAGTTGTCAAATAGCCAATATTTTACATATTCGAGCTTTAAAGCTCTAATAATGAACATAATTCAGTACTGGTACAAGAACATATACCTTATTTGCCGTGGGGTCCAATCCCTGCTTTCAAAGGAGAAATATCCAGGTTCAGAGATGAATCTTTGAACATTCTGCTCATAGAGCCGGGAAGGGTTAGTCCTTGCAGTATGGACAACCCAGGCTCTGCCACCACCCTGGTGCCCTACCATGGGCATTGCATGCCAGCTCTCAGGGATTAAAACCATTAATCACACGTAACATCATCAAAATAACAAAACCACATGTCCAGGAATCTAAGACACACATTTTTCACATTTACCACATCCAAACTCAGGATGAAATCCATGGGTCTTTTCACTGCTGGCAGCCAGCAGCAACTGTGGGGTGGCTGGCATTGCCTGGCACACACCAACTCTGCCACAGTGTTTCATATTGCCATCACGTCACCTGACTTATGTGCGGGGTCGCCGACACTTGCCACCCAACATGTCTTCAAGAAGTCACTCTGTGACACAAAAATTACAGTCTGTACAGAAAGACACAGAGAGCTTTGGCATCCAGAGGAATGTCCCTGGAGGAAGGACCATGACTTCATTCCTTTATTAAAGAGAGGAAGATACCAGGAGTAGATGAAGCCAGTCACACACTAAGTAAGCAATGTGAGCAGGGCAGGCGAGCGAGGCAGGAGCTACCACGCGGAGCAGCCAGTGGCAGGGTGGTGGCTGCCTACACTCCACGAGACCACGGTTAAGGTGCAACGGAGCAGTTCAGTTGGAGTGTCCCCTCTTTCCTTCTGTGTCCTCTAATTGATGGCACCTTAGACACAATGAAACTCAGAAATGGCCCACATTTCCCAAATCATCGACCTGGGCTAAGCGCTGCTAAACCCTGCAGCCCTCCTTCCAAAGCCCAATGAGGGGGCCAATCCGAAGAATGGGCAAAGTTTGGGCAATCCAAACATCGGCAGTGTTGAGGCCCTTGTCAAGGCTGCCCAGCTGCCAGGGACAAAGCTAACCACGGGACACGGCAGCCTCCAGCCCACGTTAAGTCCACCGCTCACCATGGCGCTCACTGAAATGTGCATGGCAGGGTGGGGCGGCGCAGAGCCTGCGGAGCCTTGTCCTGGACGCTAGGGCCTCCTCCGCCTCACAGAGGAAGCTGTGTGCCCCCTCCACAGGCCCTGGAGGAGACGTGCAGTGCAATTGAAATTCATGGGTGAGCCCGAGGAGCCGGCTCCAGACTCAGTAATAACTTCTCCATATTAATGGCAGCACAGCAGAGCCGGTGGACAGCTGACATTTAATATGAAACATACGCAGCAGAGCCAGAGGCTCCTACCCGGGCCCTCCCATTCGAGAACGCCTGCCAGGCGGGAGAGCAGGGCCCAAGGCAGCACCCAGATTCAGGGGGCGGGAGTCATGCCCTCCCCTCAGTCCCTCCATCCCACCTCAGTCCCCTCCCTTGCAGGAAAGCCCCGCTGAGAACATACATGATCACACACACACTCACACTTGAGTGCACACACTCGCACACGTGCTTACTCAGATGCACACAGACATACACACAGATACCCACACACACTCATATGCACACACACCATACTCATACAGATATGCATACATGTGCACACGTTTCCACATACACATGCACACATATTCCCATGGACAGGAACGTGCACACATATTCACATATACCAGCAGCCTGCTGTGTTCAGGCTACAACACAAAATTCCCCTGTTTGCCCAAGTGGAGGAGGGCAATAGGGGTGATCACAGACGTGTCTGCCTGTCAGTACAGACCCACAGTCCTGGCAGAGTCCCCCAAAACACTTGACCCTACATATCTCAGAGGTCAGAAGAGGAGACCCAGGCCACAGCTCAGGCCACCACACAGCAAAGCCCCCCTGGATGCGGAAGTGGACACCCCAGGCCACGGTGGGGGTGGGGAGCACTCCTGTGGCCCAGAGTGGTGAGCTCTTCGATGCCTCCTCTACTCAGGGAGGTTGTGGTACCTGTGGTTCTCGCAGAAGGCCTGGGTGAAGACCCAGCCTCTCCTCGCCTCCCTCCTGATGCTGGTCCCTCCTCATTCATTAATTGCTGGGGACATGGGGGCACAGGCAGTCAGCCATCAGGCAAGGGAACCTGAAACCTGCCAGCACCGAAAGGAGCAGCAGCTCACGACCAGTGCCAGATACACAGAAGCAGGCAGTGCAGCCAGGGCAGGGGTGTCAGAAGACGGTCGGTAAAGAGCCTCCCTGGCCTGAGACTCAGGCGGCAACCAACCATGCTGGCCTCCATGAGGGGCCTAGTCAGGCTCCACTCTGCTCCTGCATGCACTGCCAGGCCACGATGACTGGCTACGGGACGGTCCCAAGACCTAAGCCTGTCCATTCTGCATGGAGCGAAGAACTGTTCCCTTTTAGAACCTGGTTATGCCTGTGCGGTGTGAGGAGTGTGTGTACAGCTACAGCCAAAGGTTCACCAGAGAACAGAGTCACACTGGGGAGAAGGAGCTGGGCAAGCGGGGACATGACTCCACCTCTGAATTACCTGCACAGCCTTCCCAGTCCCCAGAAGCCTTGTGTGTGTGCGTGATACACCATGGACCGCAGCCTACCAGGCTCCTCCGTCTACGGGATTTTCCAGGCAAGAGTACTGGAGTGGGGTGCCATTGCCTTCTCCAGATAAAATATACACATAACACAAAATTTACCATCTTAGCCACTTTGAAGTGTATGGTTTGCTGGCATTAAATACATTCACAAAGTTGTGCAATGATCACCACCATCCATCTCCAGAACCCTTTCCTTTTTGTAAAACTGAAGTTCTGTATCGACAACGCTCTGTCTTCCTCCTTTAGCTCCTGACAGCCACAACTTACAACTCTACCCCGTCTCTAAGATTCTGATAAACAAAAAGGCCTTCAGATGCCATATTGGCTGAAGCCTGGTGAGTCTGGATTTCCAACCACAGACCCGCCTACGCCATTCTAAGGGGGCCACCACAAGGCGGGCAGGGGCCGTGGGCTGCTGCTCTGCTGCTTCCGGCACAAACCCCTGACAAGCCAGCCTCCACCAGCCACAGGTCAGTGCACCCAGTCCCAGCAGGGAAGAGCCCCTGGGAAGCTCCTTCCCTCCCACCAAACGGCACTAGGTGAGAAGTGGCGGGGAGGCCATCCATCTGTGGATGCCCCGGAAGAGACCAGGGGGTATCTGTAATGAAGTAAGCCTGGGTTCTCAGCAAGTTCTCAAAGAAAGCTCCTGCCTGCAGGAAGCCCTGCCCATCTACTAATCCCGCTGCCAGTGCAGCTCTCAACACTTCCACACATGCCTCTGGAGGCCCGGTCAAGACCTCAGAGCTCCGTGGAGTCACATTGGATTCATTTGCTCACGTAATATCAACAGACTCAGAAATGCTGCTTCTCTGAAGAAACATCTGCATGTCTGGCAGCAAAGAGCCTGTGTTCCCAAGGGCCAAAAATCTATCAAGGAATGCAGGGCATAGACTGGCCATGGTTCCCACCTCTCCTTCTATCACACTGATCCCCTCAACTGATCGCCATTTGGTGCCAAGACACCAGAGTTGCTTTATAAAGGTCTCAGAAATTATTATTCCAGCCCCACTTGCCACCTGAACAAACTGAAGCTCATTGCTCAAAGCTGGATGGTGACTTGCCAGAGCCCAGTCTTTTCAGGCCCAGAGGGGGTCCCTCTCTTACTTAAGTTTCATTTAGACCACGGATTTTCAACTTGTCTTTCATGAACTCCAAAGTGGGGGCAAGAAAACCGCATAAAACCACATGAGAATACAATGCTTTCCTGCGGAAAAGGAGCTTTTGGGCACTCTTCTAGGGGACCTACCCTGCTGAGTGTGGACATTCTGGGGTATGTCCACATACCCCATCCCTGGGTATGGAGAAGTGGACCATCCCTGGGTATGGGGCACAGGGTCTTGAGGGCCAAAGGACTGCACAGGCTTCTATCCCCCACTCCACAGACACTCATTTCATGGCCCCTAGCTGAGCTCCACCCAGCTGGAGCTGGGCCCTGTGGACCCAGGTACAAATTGCCTATGGTACAAGTTACCAAAGAAGCATGGGGTACAATGTGGCATGTGAATGTCTAGGACAGCTTCCTGGATGAAATGCCATTTAGCTGAGACTACACTGGACTCCAAAATCACAGCAGATGGTGACGGCAGCCATGAAATTAAAAGACACTTTCTCCTTGGAAGAAAAGCTATGACAAACCTAGACAGCATATTAAAAAGCAGAGACATTACTTTGCCAACAAAAGCTTTTATAGTCAAAGCTATGGTTTTTCCAGTGAGTCAGTATGGATGTGAGAGCTGGACCATAAGGAAGGCTGAGCGTCGAAGAACTGATGCCTTTGAACTGTGGTATTGGAGAAGACTCTTGAGAGTCCCTTGGACTGCAAGGAGATCAAATCCTAAAGGAAGTCAATCGTGAATATTCATTGGAAGGACTGATAATGAAGATGAAACTCCAATACTTTGGCCACCTGATACAAAGAGCTGACTCATTGGAAAAGACCTTGACGCTGGGAAAGATTGAAGGCGGGAGGAGAAGGGGACCACGAATGACGAGATGATTGGATGGCATCATCGACTCAATGGACATCAGTTTGAGCAAGCTCCAGGAGAAGCCCGGCATGCTGTAGTCCATGGCGTCACCAAGAGTCAGACAGGACTGAGCGACTGAACAACAACCGAGTGAGCCAACTAAAGAGGGAGGTAAGAGTGGTCCAGGCAAGGGCACGGTCTGTGCAAAGGGTCTAAGACGGCAGTGTCCAGTGGCAGAGAAACTAAAAGCTTGATGTGACTGTAGTACAGGCATGAGCGGGGACACAGTGACAGACAAGGCTGAAGACTACTGGGTCAGGTCATGGGAGGCCTCCTATGCCAAGCCAGGCCTCCCTGGTGGCTCAGACGGTAAAGAATCTGCCTGCAACACAGGAGACCCACGTTCCATCCCTGGGTCGGGAAGATCCCCTAGAGAAGGAAATGGCAATCCACTCCAGTATTCCTACCTGGGAAATCCCATGGACAGAGAAGCCTGGTAGGCTACAGCTTATGGGGTACAAAGAGTCAGACACAACTGAGTGACTAGCAGTTTCAGTGTGTCTGAATTTTTTTTTTTTTTTTTAGTTTGGATTTTTTAAGGGCAATCAGAACCAATTAAGACCACTACTCAAGAAAAGTCTTAAGCAAAGGAGTGACATGATTGAATGCATGGTTTACAAAAATCAGTCTGGTAGCTGTGTGGGGAGAGAGTTGCTCCAGTTTGGAGTCCCTAAGGATCACAGGGCTTGGAGCTGGCATGGTAGAAAGCTGTGAACTGAGATCAAGTCTGGAGATGTCTATGATTATGACTAGCTGCATGTGAGGGTCATGGAGAGAGCAGGGAGGGGCAATCCTGGGATTCCCGCCCAAGTGAACGATGAGGTCTGGAGGACAGTAGAGAGACCCACGTTCCATTTCAGAAGCCTGGGTCACTCAAGGAAGGGTCCCACGAGGCAGCTTGGCAGGCAAGTCTGGACCACAGGAAGAGACGTGGGACCTGAAGTCTGGGTGAAGTGTGGTGGCCCAGCACACTGGTCCTTCCCCTTGCTTTCTGATAAAACCTCAATACGTTCCAGAGTTTGGGGATCTGACCCTCACTCTCAACTCCAAAGATGGGCAAGAGACTCTAGCTAGGCTCACATCACAGTGTTTGATTCAAAGGTGGGCCTATAACCTAAGGGCTCCCCAGGTGTTCAGTTCAGTTCAGTTCAGTTGCTTAGTCACGTCCGACTCTTTGCAACCCCATGGACTGCAGCACGCCAGGCCTCCCTGTCCATCACCAACTCCCAGAGTTGACTCAAACTCATGTCCATTGAGTCAGTGATGCCATCCAACCATCTCATCCTCTGTCGTCCCCTTGTCCTCCTGCCTTCAATCTTTCCCAGCATCAGGGTCTTTTCAAATGAGTCAGCTCTTCGCATCAGGTGGCCAAAGTATTAGAGTTGCAGCTTCAGCATGAATCCTTCCAATGAATATTCAGGACTGATTTCCTTTAGGTTGGGTCTCCCTGCAGTCCAAGGGACTCTCAAGAGTCTTCTCCAACACCACAGTTCAAAAGCATCAATTCTTCAGTGCTCAGCTTTCTTTATAGTCCAACTCTCACATCCATACATGACCACTGGAAAAACCATAGCTTTGACTAGAGAGACCTTTGTTGGCAAAGTAATGTCTCTGCTTTTTAATGTGCTGTCTAGGTTGGTCATAACTTGAAGCAGCCCTGAGCCACTAGATCCAGCCATGCCTGAAGTCCGCCTCAGGACCCCAAGGAACTGGGCCCACGACATCTTGCTTGTTTCATCCAAGTTGGCTTTCCACCACTTCAGCTGAATGCATCTTAAACAACAAGGAGAATAGTAAGCCAGGTAGGAGGCTGAGACCACCTTGGGAAGCTGTGTAGATTGCCAAGAGTAGGGGCCAAGCAGGAGCCTCTGCTCCTCTGACCTGAGGAGCCCCAACACCTAGGGAACTCAGACGTTCCCGCAGCCCCTCTTTGATGTTCCTGAGACCTTCTCATTGCCCTCCAGGCAGTGCCAAGGCAAGGTGAAAGGTGAGGAGACTCTACAAAGGGCAACTGCAAGTCTTATACACTTCTCACCCGTTGCCCTGCAGCCCAAGCGTGTTGCCCCTGCCCTCGCCATTCTAGCACCTGAGCCAGCTGGAACCCAGCGTGCAGCCTCAAAGACAGTGGCCTTTATAGAAAAATGAAACTCAATTCCATCCATTAGGCCAGCAAACGACCTCTCTCTCTCTGTGGCCCTCAGTGACTTTCAACGCCCATCAAGACTCTACAGAGCAGGGGCCTGGCCGGCATAGCAGCCCAGCAGGGGAGCCCCAGCCCACAAGGCCGCAGGCCTTGATCATGCCCCTCAGAGTCGCTGCCCAGCCCATAGACATTCCCACCGATGGCCTTGCCAATCAGAGACGCCAGGCCAGAGAAGTCCCCCTGAGCAGCAATGCATGGAGGAGACAGAGGTGCGGCAGGGCGCTCCCATCCCACTGGAGTCTCCGCTGCCGTTACCTCCCCACAGGGACTCAGGCCGCCTGAAAGGGGTGCAGCCAGAGCATGTCAGCCGCAAGTCACAAAGCCACCTGGCCACCAGATCTACCCCCAGCTCCCACTCACTGACGCCAACAACAGGCAGTGCTGCGGACCAAGAAGGTCTTCGGGAGCTGACTAGAAGAGGTAGGAAATGTTTTAAAGAAATGCATTGCTTTATTTTATTTTATTTTGGCATGCAATAAAGGCAATAACATGTAGTAAGCACGGTCTTAGAACCAAATAGACGTGTATTTAAATACAGACCCACAAAGCCTGAAGCAGGCTATCTCAGTTAATTCATCTGTAAAATGGGAATAATATCAGTCACACAGTATAGGGTGTGGTGAGGATTAATCAAGGTGATATAGCATAAGGTGCTCAACGGAAAGCCTGACACATAACATGGGCACAGTAAACCGATGTTCTGTTATTATTTTTTTATCAACAGGCTTCTCATGAGTCTTTAGTGAGCATGTAAAAATGACATGGAATTACATATCATGTGGCCTGAGAGGTACTAGAGAATTCTTCCATAGCAATGAGATATACAAGTATCCTTTGTTAAGCATCATTTTCTCACTCATTGTGAAAAGGCAAATGTTAACCTTCCCCTGAGAATATGATGAACAATATCTACCTAGTGGCTATAAGAGAACCTGGAAACTACACCTACCAACCTCTCTGTAAATAAAATGTACGGTGTGTCTTATGAAGCATGTGGCTTTTCCAGTGGTCACGTATGGATGTGAGAGTTGCACCATAAAGAAAGCTGAGCACCAAAGAATTGACGCTTTTGAACTGTGGTGTTGGGAAGACTCTTGAGAGTCCCTTGGACTGCAAGAAGATCAAACCAGTCAATCCTACAGGAAATCAACCCTGAATATTCATTGGAAGGACTGATGCTGAAGCTGAAGCTCCAATACTTTGGCCAGCTGATGCAAAAAGCCAACTCATTGGAAAAGACCCTGATGCTGGGAAAGATTGAGGGCAGGTGGAGGAGGGGACGACAGAGGATGAGACGGTTGGATGGCATCACCGACTCGATGGACATGAGTTTGAGCAGGCTCCAGGAGATGGTGAAGGACAGGAAAGCCTGGCGTGCTACAGTCCATGGGGTTGCAGAGAGTCAGACACGACTGAGTGACTGAACAACAACATGAAGCATGCGGCATTTCTTGAATCTACACCTCTACCTGACTCAGCTAGAATCGTCACCTTGGCCAGCCCAGGCCCTCACCTCATGTCATTCTAGGGAGCAACACCCCTTGCACTCTCCATCCACGGGGTTCTACAAACCTCATGTTCTGTTTCTCATGGGAGCATCTGACCCCAGCCTGAATAGAGTGCTGCCCAGGAGTCAGCCAGAATTATCAGAGAAAGATTATCAGCCAGCACCACTGCGCCCCTTGACTTACCACAGAAGGACTCCACCTGAGAACAAAGCCAATACATAAAAAGGTGGAGGCAGAGAGGCAATGCGGGAGGAGCACCTGGATCCAGCCAGGCCTGAAGGCCGAGCATCGTAAGAGCCACTAACTTCCCTTTTCTGTTTCAATGGTCTGACTTGTGTTTCCTTCACTCGTGACTAAAAGGATCCTGACCATAAGAATCCCCTCGTGCTAAACAGAAAAGGAGACTGCTGTCCACAGAAACCAGAGCTACTACTGCCTTCCTTTAAGGCAGAGAAACAAACTCAGCACCAAGCAAGTAGATGAGTAAATATGTGTCCCAGGCCAGAAGCAGGCCAACAGGTGTGAAAAGGCCTATGGCTCTGGGGAGAGGCTCATCCCACCTAAGCACCTAAGCACCTCAACCTAAGCTGTGAGCTGCCAGCTGCCTGCTGTGACCCTGCTTCATGGTTTTTCCACTTGTCTTCCAGGAATGCACATTCCTGGGGTTCCTGCAAAGAAGAGGTTGATGGCCTCATCTGCATGGGAAGTGCTACAATACATGAAGTTCAAGAGGTTTCTTTATTACAGAGCTTCTCAGAGATCGCAATGGGCCTCCCTGAATCTCCCAGGTTGAAAGCAAGTTGCAGCGTTTCCCACACCAGTTGTCCATTGAACCCCATTTGCTCAGAGAAACTTGCAGTGTGATCCTATAGAACTCCTTTGCAGAAATTAGGGTGTGATACTTTGCTTCTCAAAGGGCAGTCCCAAACCCCAGGAGCATCAGCCTGGTAGTTCATTAGAAACGCAGAACCTTGAACCCTACCCTAGACATGCTGACTCAGAATCTGAATTGTAACAAGATCCCTGAGGATCTACACAGACACTGCAGCCTGGCACACCTGCTTCTGTGTGTTTCACTATCTATGAAGGAAGAGCAGGCTCAGAGGAAGGGGTACTGTGCAGCATGGCTGCTGAAATGCATGCAGGACCATGAGGGAATGGCTCGGGAGTAGAGTTCTACCACCACATACCAAGCGCTTTTACTTGCCCAGACTTGGAAGCACCCTGGCAGAAGGGGCTGGACAGAACCAGGCCAGACTCCTACCACCACAGACAGTGTGGCCTTGGGCAAGCCACTCAATCTCCCAGAGCCTCAGCTGCCCATCTGTAAATGAGGGATGAAGAATCCCTCCCACTACAGGGCTGCTGTGGACCAGAAACATGATGTTTAAACCCTAGGCGCTTTGCAATCGGCCCATCAGTGATACACAGTGGGACTTAACTAGTTAAGGAATTAAGTGATATCAAATCAGGACATTCACACACCAAAAAGAAAGAAGGACAAGGAAAGAAGAACTAATGATGCTGCTCCACAGTCTCAAAGCCATTTTCACTGACCACATTCAAGGCCACGCTGGCAGACTCCAGCCCCTTTCAGCTCCAGTCTGCTCTCCAGTTGTCTCTTGCACTTCTGCTGGTGTGTGTCCCGTACATGTGACATCTCACTGCGCCTGTTCTGATCAAGCCAATTCACACCTGGTACTTCTCTGCATATGCTCTTCCCTCTGGGCCTTTGCCCCCTGGCAACTCATGCTCAAAGAGCCCCCAAGAGCATGCTTTCCAAGCCCTGACCAGAGTGGGCCCCAGACTGTTAGCTGAGCACGGTGCCCCGGGGAGGGGGAGCAGCGGGGGCGGGCACCAGGCCAGCTACATCTCTGACCATCACAGCAGACAACTGTGCTTGGAAGTACTGGCTGAAAAAACAAACCACAGAATGAACAGATGAATGAATGATACATGAACAAAGCCTCTCTGAAATGCTTTCCATCAAGAATTACTCAGCACACAGGAGTTGCTCAACAACAGACTGAGGAAATGCAACCCACTCCAGTATTCTTGCGGGAGAAATCCCATGGACAGAGGAGCCTGGCAGGCTACAGTCCATGGGGTCACAAAGAGTTGGACACGACTGAGCAACTAACAACAGACCACTTCCATGTCAACTCTCCCACCCCATCTCAGGCCACCACCACCCCCATTCCGAGCCCCCAACACCAATTTCCTTTTATTTAGGAAATTCACCTCCAGCGTAAAAACAAGACACACTTATGAAGTCTGGGATATCCTCAGAGGCAACAGAATATAAAGGGCTGCACCATGTTACCCAGCTATTCCAAGGACATTCACGGTTGTTTGCAATACGTCTGGGTTCCAACTAAATCCAGCCGAAGGCAGTGATTTTCCGAAGCAACAAGTGACATTTCCTGTGTGTCCATAAAAAGAACACCACCGGTTGTGGGGTTCTGTGTAATTGCTGGCTCTGCAACTTGCAGGGCAAGCCTGAGGACGGGGGGCTTGGGGGCCACCAGGGCTGGGAGAGAGGCCACTTGCTCCGAGCAGGAGTCCCCTGAGTAGTAATTAGAGCGGAATCCACGGTGGGCGGCTTCAGATGTCTGGCCAGCACAGCCAGCCTGACCACCACACAGCCAATCCAAAATAGAAAACTGCAGTGGCTTCTGCCATGTGCCAGGCCCCGGGGTGGCCAGACAGAGCATTGCCAATGTCAGCCTCCTCCCTAAGCATTGATCCCAGGCTTCCTCCAAGGCTCTCTTATGCAAAGCCATGGTCCCTCTAGGCTCCTGGAAGCAGGAGAACTTCCCAGAGCTCCGGTCACACTGAGGGGCCCAGCCAGTCCCAGAAGGGTCCCTCTCCCCAGCCTCTCCTGTCCTTCAGGGGCTGCCCGGGGGCACCAGAGACTGCATTTCCAAATGCTCCGCTTGGCTCAAAATAGAGAGAGAAAACTAACTTTTCAAATAACCAGCTGAAATCCAACAGGAAACCACAGCATAAAAAATCAGCCAGGGGGCAGAGGGATAACTGGGCATTTCAGCACCATTGCCTGTTCGCTGGGCTGGCACCACCTGCACACACAGAAACAAAAAAACCACCCACCTGCATACCTGCCCCCTCACACACATATCACACGTGCTACAATGCACAGCAACACACTGAACAGACACTGACATACAAATGAGCAAAAACCTGTGAATACACACACGCACAAGACACAAGAACACGGTCACATGTTCACACAAGTGCACATGTACTTAGATACTAGCACCCATGCCAAAACACGTGTGCAGATGCATGCACTCACCGAGATATATACACACCTGAATGCAAAAGGAAAACCAGTTCCTGTAGGCTTAAGGGGGACCACACTTGGCTACTTGCTAAATACTTTGGAAATGTGGCCCTCCCCCTGCGTAAATCACCCTCTTGGGCCAGTCAAAACAACCTGCCTTCCAGCCAACCCCTTCGGTGGTCCCTAAGCACAAGGGGTGCAGAGAAGGTCCTCAGTACAGGCCTTGCCCTCCCAGCAGACCCCCAGATAACAGGCTTCCAAAGCCCACGTGAGAGCAGTGGACAGACAGAAGGGAGAGAAGCGCGTACTCACCAGCCCATCGCAGTTGCTGAGCGCCACGGAAGAGGATTCAGCCAGGCCCGCGACGTCTCCGACGTAGAGGCAGGTCCCAAGCAGGGGCTCCACGCGGGTGGCACCCGATTCTCCCTGCCACTCCACCGTGGCCCCAGGCGCCACGAGGCGGGCGTTGGGCCGCAGCCGCAGGTGCAGGTCTCGGCCAAACACCGTAACATTGTAGAAGAGGCGGCCACCGGGGTCCTCCTCGCTGCCTCCAGAGAGCCCCGGGATCTGGGCAGGGGCGGCCCTGCGGGTCCGCACCCCAGCTGGGGCCGTCGCCGCCGACACCACGTGGGACACCAAGCGGCCCTGGGCGTCAGTGCGCACCGGCACCGCCAGGATGCGCTCGGCTCCGTGCCCCTGGGGCCCGCCTGCAAAGGGAAGGGGCGTTAGACCAGCCGAGACCGGGAAGCCCCAGGGCCCCGCCACCGAGCACAGCATCCTCCCAAACCCCGCCCCATGGCGAAGGGAAGGGCGTTCCACTAGGCATCCCCCAGAAACTAGCCTGCACCTCCCCGGCCTTCTTCCAATCGGGAAGGGGCGTTAACGGGGCTACCACGCTGGCGCTCCTCCGACCTCCGGTCGACCCCTCTGGGGCCCTCCCAACCAAGAGCTCTGCCCCCTGCCCCGTTCCAAGTTGGGGTTCCTCAGCTCCTCGCAGTTCCCCAGGGGCGGGCCCGGTCAGGCCGTCCCCCGCCCCTTGAACCTACCGTCCTTGGCAGGACAGGGGGGCTGCTCTGAAGCCATTCCCGGTTGGTTCCCTACCCGTGCGCTTCTACCTCTTAGCAGTCCCCGCCGCGCGACTGCCCTCACCGCTCGCCTCCGGAGCTGCGAGGACTCGGCTCCCCCCGGCACCGGCGGCCTGTCCTCCGCGTACAGCTCCAGGTTAGCCCGTTGCCGGCCGCCTCCCCCGCGTGCCCGAGAACAGGGAGGGGTGGAGCAGGGTCCCTCCGATCTTCGAGGATCCCCTCCGGGGCGCCCCAACCAATCCTCAAGGCCCAAGGCGGCGCGCTCTGCACCCGACTGCTCCCGAGCGTCTCCGGACGCGAGCCGGGGCGCCGCCTCGCCCTGGCTCCCCCGGACCCGCTGGTGCTGATGCTGCGCTCGCCGCCGCTGGGCTTTCCCGGCCCTCTGTCTCCACGCTCGGCGTCCCGAGAGCCGCGAGCGCTCCGGGGCTCCCCCCGGCCCGAGATTCCCGGGTGCGCCGCAGGGCGCCCCCTGCCCGACCAACCCGGCCCCGAAGTTGGCCAACTTGGCCCCGGGCGGGGCGCGCGGAGTTTGCCCAAGTCGAGCCGGACGCCGCCTGGGGAGGGGGCGGTGGGGCGCGCGGGGCGGAACCCGGCCGACTGGGGTCGCGAGGCGTGGGGACTCGGCCGCACCTACCTGGGGGGTCGGCGGCAGCGGCGGCGAGCCGGGCGTCCGCGGGCAGCGGCAGCAGCAGGAGCAGCAACAGCGCGGGGCAGAGCAGGCGGCCGGCGGCTCCCGCCGGCGGATCCATGGCAGCCGGACCACAGCCGGGGCCCCGCACTCGCAGCCGGCGCGAAAGTTCCCCGCGCGCCGCCCAGCCCACATCTGGGGCAGCTGGAGCCGCCCGCAGCTGCAGCACCGCAGGGCGCGGGGCGGAGGAGGCGAGGCGCGGAGGGGAGGGCGGGGGAGCGCGGAGGGAAGGCGGGGAGAGGGAAGGAGCGCGAGCGAGGGAGGCGGGAGGGAGGAGAAGGCGCGCGAGGGGGAGGGCGGGGACGGCGGGCGCCTCAGCCTGCGGTGACCCGGCGCTTCTTGGCGCGGCGGCCGCCGCCGCCGCCCGCTCCCCTCCTCGCGCCGTCGCCGCCGCGGTTCCCGGCTCGTAGCGAAGCAGAGACACCCCGAGGCGGCGGCAGAGAAGCGCCGCGGGTCGGGTCGGGGGAGCCCCGCGGCCGGCCACCTTCGACGCGTCCAGCGCACTCGTGGCGCGCCACCTCGGAGGAGCAAGTTCCCCGCCCAAAGAGGACTCGGGGCCCCCGGGTCCCAGCCGTCGGTCTCGGGGCGCAAGAGATGGCCCCTCTCTGTGCGCCCTCGGGTGGGCGGAGAGGCCTGATTACTGTGGGTCTGAGACAGGCCTTTTGACCAGATGGAGACTCCAGGGACTGGAAGAGTTTTCCAGGAGGGGGTGTGCACCACAGGGGCCTCCCCAAAGATCAACTTTTACCCTTCCAGAGAGAGGCAAGGCTCCCTCAGTCCCCAGTTGCTCTTTGCCTTAAGGTCTCCCCACACACCCTGTACTCTTCCTCCCCAACCCTCCACTGCAGCCTTCGAGCACAGTCTCCTCCTCGTAGACCTGGGCTCTGCCCTCTCCTCCTCGTAGACCTGGGCTCTGCCCGCTAGACCTCACAGGTTGCCTCCCTCACCTGTCCTGAATCCTGCATGGGCTTCTCGAAGTCTGGTCTTTGCACTCACCCAGGCTCTGCCTGAAATAGCCTCTCCACACTCTGCCCACCGTTTCCAACTCAGCCTCCAAGGCGTCCCTCTGCAGCCTGGAGCCAGTTTGCAGTCAAAGCCCATCCCCAGCTGGACTCCTCATCCTTTCGCTGCCTGGAGTCACCATCCTACCGTGTCTACTGTCCCCAGGCACAATGACCTCCCCCACCCCCCATCCTGCCCAGGAACTCACTTCCAAACGTGTCTATGGGAACACCTCTGCTGTGTGACCCCTGCCTCAAGTCCCTGAAGGGGAGACACCTGTCCCTTTGGAGTTTCTTATTCACCCTGCCCCCAGCCTGAGTGGCCAGGGCTTTGGGGTTGGCTTGGCCAGGCGGGGCCTGATGACTCAGATCCCTCCATGCCCACCAGAAGGGCCCAGTCTTACGGGGAAAACATGTGACTTGGGGAACTTGCTTTAGCTGTGGTTTCATATCCTTAGTTCCATCATTTCCAGGACCTGGGTGTATGAGCACTGCAGCTTGACGGTCATCTTCACATGGAAGCTTCTCTCTGTGTCACCTGAGGGTGCCCACCACAGCATCCAGCCCCCAGGTATGGTGACCATTTGTTGTCAGTGTTTAAACCGGTGACATTTCACCTAAAATTTTAAACTTTTGACTTCTCTTGAGAAATTGGAAAGTGAGACCACACTGGGCCTGCATTTCTACTTATCAGTGATAAAATGAAGCAAATGCTCTGCAGTTTGCTGTAGGTGTCCTTCCCTTACCCCCAACAGTCGTCCACTTTTGTGACCTCTGATGCTTCCAGAGAAAGTGGATGGAGATCAGTGTATGAGGAAAGAGCCAGGTATCCTTGAGGACTTCCCGTAAGAAATGGCATGGGTCAAGTCCTGAAGGCGGAGGAAGCCAAGCAGCCCAGAGTTGGGTTCAGCTAGGTGCTGTCTTGGAACCCATGACTCTCTTCCACTCATTTCCCGTGTGGTTTTTGTGCTTTCATCCTCCTGAAAAGACGAATGAGACCCAAGCAGCAGCATCACCTACTTGATGAGGGTGACGTTCTATCACCTCACTCACTTCCCTGCCAGGTTTATGGTCGTTACCATAATCCTTCCACCACCACCATTATTTCTTTATACTGTACTTAATCCTGTACTTTAGTTTTTAAAGGATACTTTAAATCATACTGTACATGGGAAAGCCAAAATCTTGCCATAAGTCAAAGATAACTGCCAAAAATAAATATATGAAACAAAAAGCTGTTATCAAAGTCTAAATACTACTGCCTGCAAAAGGCATTGAGACTGAAGATGATTAACAAGTGTTGAAAAAGTGGTAAGACAGACCAGCAGAAGCAAAGCCCTTTCCTTTGATGTGATCAGAGCATGAAGGGAGAATTGAAAATGAATGACTCTTTCACCTTGCGAGTTGATATTTTCTAACGGGTCCATATAGCTAACTTATCTTGCGCACTTTGAAAAATCAGCTCTAGAATATCTTTTTGGCAAGCAGCTTTGTCTCTCTGACACTCCTGAGTCACTCCTGGCAACTATTCCTCCCACATCACCCCAAGCCTCTTGGGGCTCCACCCCGACAGAGACTCCTCGAAGGCAGACCACTGCCCTTAACCAACCCATCCTTTAGTCCCCACAATGACACCTGTCTAGGCTGAGTGGAAGAACCAAGCACAGACGCATCAAAATTTATGGATGAATCCTTGAGCTCTTGGGGACTCCTCCCAGCTTCCTGATCACTTGTCCTCAGCTCAAAAATAGAAAAGATCACCTCTACTTCTTCAAACCTCCATGCTCAGGTCTTTCTCCTCCTGGAAAATGCTGCCAGAACTGAGGTCGTTGCCTCTCCTTCTGTTCCCCTCTTCTCCTCTGGGTGAAAGGGGAACAGAGGAATGCACGGTGGTTCTTCGCTGAAGTCTGCTTATCCAGTCTAGATCCAGTCCAGTTAGACCTCTTACTAAGTGCATATCCTGTGTGTTTGACTCCAGCTGAACTTGAGTGGCCTTCGGTCTGGCTTGCACTCTCCTACTTGACCATCCCCACCACTCCCTGCTGTCCGATACCTGCTTTTTGCTCACAGTTGTGTCCAGTCTGATCCCTGAAGAACTGGAATTGCACCCCTGATCTAGAACAGCCCCATGTTGTGGACAAAGGGTGAGAACAGCTCAGAGTGAGCTCGAGGCCTCCAATCCCTTTAAAATCTTCCCAACATGAGGTACAGAAAGAAATGGGGACTTTTTCTGGTCATTTTGGGTATCACAAATCACAGTGCCTGCCTTGGAGTAGAGACATTAAGCAAGGAACTTAATGTCTCTACTCCAATGGGTGCCTGCCCCAGCTGTCTGGTGGGAGCAGTGCCCCCTTGGCCTGAAGAGAAGCAAGGCTCTCAGCCCGCCTCTGACTTCCGGGTCACATGCACCAGGACAGACTTCATCAGAGCCGTTCCTGTCCCCTGGCGGCCACACAAAAACCAGAAGTGCTTCTGCCCTTTGCCGAGGTCACCATCCTTGGCAGGCCATGCCCATACTGCAGGCTGCAAGCAGATGGAAGTAGTGAGAGCTCCTTCTCCTGCGTCCGACAGGCAAGATCCTAGGGCTTGTGGGGCAAGATCTAGACTCTTCTAGCCCTCCGGGGACCCGTATGCCGAGCATAACAAGCCGTGAGGACTTGGCGACCTTGTCGAAGGGCCTCTGAAGAGAGCAGTTCTACCCCCCTCTGCTATTGGCAAACAGCGGGTGCAATGGCCCCGTCAGACGCACAGGCAGAGTTCTGGCTGGGAGCAGCCTTGGTAAGCAATATGTCAGGGGAATGCTAATTAAACAGAACATGCCAGCCAGGTGGCCTTTAGGGGTGTAGTTCTTGCAGTTTCTTGAGCATCCCCCCCAACACATACACTGACAGGGATCTGTGTCAGACAAAAGAGGAAATGAAGATTGTGTCCAGGTCAATTTTTTTTCATTGCCATGTTCTACACAGAGGAGTCCCACCTCCATTGCAGTCAGTTCTGCCTAGAAGTGAAAAGCAAAGTGCTTGAAGTTTGGAGGCTTGGGGATCTAGGCTCAGTCAATACTTTTACACTGGAGACAGAAGCTGGAGGCTCAGGCTCAATCTATGCAATCAAGAGCTGGGGAAGGAGAAAGCTCAGTGTGCACCTCTGACTATCCATGTGTGCTCCACCTAGCAGAGAGGCAGAAGGTCCCAAGACTTTTCAAGGTGACGCTGGGTGTGGCAAGTAGTGATGCTCTGAGTCTCCTGGGATCAGGGTCTAGACCTGTGTCTGGCCTCTCACACAGGTCAAGGGGGACATTTGTTCCAAGCTTCTCATCTAAGAAATGCCTCTGGGTCCCTTAAGATGCCCCTGGACACAAGTTTCACAGCCCACTTAGACCATAAGGAAATGCAGGAGGTCTGCAGGCACGACAGCTCCAGAGCTCAACCAGGTAGCAAGATGACCGAAGCACATGCAGGGGTCCTCACCTCTCCCAGATGGACCAGCTGACTCCCGCCCCAGGCTGGGTCATACGGCCATTGCTGAACCAGCTGCTGACAAGGGGCAGTGCTGTTACTGGGACAAGCCTGGATTAACCATCGGAGGCAGAAACATGTTAGGCGTTAGCCTCAGTGTCCCCCCAGCTCTTTACTTGCCTTTATGTCCAAATGAGAGCATGGCACAGTCCCAGGCTTTCCCTTGTCTGGTGAAAGAAGATGTTCTTCCCTGGAATTCACCATTCCCTGATGACATCCCCCCCAGAGACTGGAGAATGAATTTCTTTACATATAAATCCTGTATGTTACTGTGAACGGCACAATCCTACTACACTGTGGCATTTTGTATTCAAACGCTTTGTAAACCTCACTGGACATTTCTTCCCTGGACAATCCAGGGAATGTCAGTGGGTGGCCCTGGCCAATGCCTTGGTAAACCCAGGATCCCTGGCCTTCGGAGCCTTGTTCTCTTTCGATTGCATTCCCTTCATGTCAAGTTCCTTCCAGTCCTGCCCAACCCAGCAGGGCTCACACCGTCTAGGATGTGGGCCTCGAAGAGGCCAAAGCTTCTAGCTGGGTCTGGCAGTAGCACTAACCATGGAATCCCGAGGCTGAGACTCAGTGAGAAGAAATTCCGGACACAGGGTTGAGGGCCTTTGGCCATCACTGCAGCCCTTGGGGACTCCCTCGAGACCCTCCACCCCTGCAAGGGTGTCAGGAGGATTATTCCCCACCAACGTCCCCGTCACTAGTAGGATGGGTGTTTCTTGACTATCTCCCTCCCAGCAGCTCCAGATGGTCCCTCCTCTGCAGAAATGCTGAGACTCGACACAAAGTCCACTCCAGTGTGGAGTTTATGGAGGAACAGTCTCCTCTGCCCCCTGCAAAATAGTGTCCCCATCTTCTGCTCATTCAAAAAAAGAGATAGACCTGTGTCTTTAGTGCAATGTTCTGAAGTTTTTGTTTTGGATAAAATAAATAGCCCCTTGCAGGCTCTCTGCAAATCTGGCTCCAGGCAGCACCTCACGAGAGGACCCTTCACATGTCCCCATAGCCTCTGGCCACTCCTCAGGGCCCGTCCCAATGGATGCCATTTTGTCTCCATACACAGGATTCCTCCTCAGCCTTCTTCATGTGTTCAAGGCTCTATGCACAGACCACCCAGACAGGTCTGTCCATCCTGTAAATGTGGCAACCCCTAGGCATCTCCGTCAGCGTGTCCCAGAGCCTCAGCTTCTCACAGCCCTCATCTCCACCCACCCCCAGCCTCCTGGGCTCAAACCTGGCATCTCTCCTTCCACCTGGGCACCAGGGGCATCTGAGCCCCATCTCTTTCCTTTTGTTGTTGTTCAGCTGCTCAGTTGTGTCAGGCTTTTTGCGACCCCATGGACTGCAGCAAGCCAGGGTTCCCTGTCCTTCCCCATCTCCCTGAGTTTGCTCACATTGATGTCCATTGAGTTGGTGATGCCATCCAACCATCGCATCCTCTGTCATCCCCTTCTCCTCCTGCCCTCAATCTTTCCCAGCATCAGGGTCTTTTCCAGTGAGTTGGCTCTTTGCATCAGCTGGCCAAAGTATTGGAGCTTCAGCTTCGGCATCAGCCCTTCCAATGAATATTTAGGGTTGATTTCCTTTAGGATTGATTTGTTTCATCTTCTTCTTGTCCAAGGGACTCTCAAGAGTCTTCTCCAACACAACAGTTCAAAAGCACCAGTTCTTCAGTGCTCAGCTTTCTTCATGGTGCAACTCTCTTATCCATATGTGACTACTGGAAAAACCATAGCTTTGATTATACGGACCTTTGTCGGCAAAGTAATGAAATGTCTTCACTTTTCAATACTCTATCTAGGTTTGTCATAGCTTTTCTTCCAGGCATCTTTTAATTCCGTGGCTTCAGTCACTGTCTGCAGTGATTTTGGAGCCAAAAAAATAAAGTCTGTCACTGTTGGGGTTTTTTTGTTTGTTTGTTTGTTTGTTTTCTTTTTGCCATGAAGTGATGGGACTGGATGCCATGATCTTAGTGTTTTGAAGGTTGAAATTTTAAGCCAGTTTTTTCACTCTCCTCTTTCACTTTTATCAAGAGGCTCTTTAGTTCCTCTTCACTTTCTGCCATTAGGGTGGTGTCATCTGCATATCTGAGCTTATTGATATTTCTCCCGGCAATCCTGATTCCAGCTTGACCTTCATCCATCCTGACTTTTCACATGATGTGCTTTGCAAATAAGTTAAATAAGCAGGGTAACAATATACAGCCTTGACATATTCTTTCCTAATTTTGAACCAGCCCATTGTTCCATGTCCAGTTCTAACTGTTGCCTCTTGACCTGCATACAGGTTTCTCAGGAGACAGGTAAGGAGGTCTGGTATTCCCATCCCTTGAAGAATTTTCCACAGTTTGCTGTGACCATACAGTCAAAGGCTTTAGCATAGTCAACGAAGCAGATGTTTTTCTGGAATTCCTTTGCTTTTCTCTTTCCTTACCCCTACAGTAAAGCAGTCAGCTCTCCATCTCTCTCTCATTAGGAGGAGGAATTCACCTCTCTTCCCTGCTACTCCGTCAAGGCCAGGCCTAGCCACTTGTCTCGGCCATGGTGGCAGTACCCTCACTATCGTCTTGGTTGGGCAGTGGGTGCCTGAAGTTGAACCACTGACTCTCATGACTTTCTCTCCCGAAAGTCAGTGAGGCACCTCTGACACCTTGCACACTGTGCCCAGTCTCTCCACTGCCCATTTCCCCATCCACAAAGCTGGGACGCCAGGGTCAGGAAGAGCTTGGGGCCTGGCTCATCCTCATTTTCAGAGCAGAATGAATGTAAGATTCCCCGACACACACTGGAAGCTGAAACCACATGTATTACTTTGGAATAATGAGTCAGATGGCTTAATGAGAGCGTTCCCTCCCAACCCTGACAGTGTTGCCATCCTGGGCAGCAGAGGCCTTGCTCGCTGAGGGTTGCTGAGAGGGGGGTTACACGATGGTTCCCCAGCATACACAATTGTCTACTCCCCAGAGCAGCCCAGAGACAGGCTGCCAGGGCTCTGTCAGTCACTTTCCAGTCATGTGACCTTGAGAAGCTTTCTTAACTTTCGCATGCCTCAGTTTCTTAAACTTTATGATGGGCAGAGTCATATCACATTCTTCACAGAATGGCTTGGAGAATTAAATGATTTAACACATCTGGAGCTGTCCATACCTTAGCTGGTTTTGCTCTCCGTCACTCCCTGTACCCAGTTGTACGTAGTTCAGCGTCGGCCTATAGATGCAAAGCTGTATTCGTTGGAAATTTTCCAGAGTATTTTCACTGCGTGCTTTTTTCATATCATCACTGACCTTCGAACTAAACCCTGGCTGTCCTGCAGGAGATGGGTGGCTGGGATGCCAGGGTTGAATGTGGCCTAATGAGGAACCTTGCTGAAGAACTGCGAGAAACACTGATTGACAAAACACAGAATAGAACGTAGTGGGCACTCAGTAAATATTTGAAGGGTGAATTTTTAAAAATAAGGTAAGTTTCAAAGATAGATGCTATGAAGAAAATAAACAGAGACTCATGATATAGAACACGTGGGACAAAGGAGAGGAAGAGGAGGGGAAGTTAAAAGCTGGTCAGAGAGAAGTTACCAGTCTAAGTGTTGGGGGGGGAAAAGCGTTAGTCACTCAGCTGTGTGCGACTCTCTGTGACCCCAGGGACTGAAGCCCACCAGACTCCTCTGTCCATAGCATTCTCCAGGCAAGAATACTAGAGTGGGTAGCCATCCCTTCTCTGGAGATCTTCCCGACCCAGGGATCAAACCCTGCATTGCAGGCGAATTCTTTACCATCTGAGCCACCAGGAATCCTAATGGGCAGTCTAGGCAATGAGCATCTCAAACAGAGAGACCAGCACAGGCAAAGGCCCTGAGCAGAAAAGAGATTTTACTGCTCCAGGGAAAGAAGAGCAGTGAAACCAGAGGGTGGTAAAAGAAGAAAGAGATGAAGCGAGAAAGGCAACCAGGGGATCATAGATGAGGCAGGGCCTTGCAGGTCTCAGCTTGCAGGCTGCACTTTGTTCTAAATGGAAGATTTAAGTAGGAGAATGAAGCAAGATCGTGTTCATCTTGAAAAGCCCTGGGAGCTGGGAGCACTCACCAGGACACTGATCTGGAGCTTCCAGACTCCCCTTCTCAGGAAAAGGATCTCACACATCAGTGTTCCATGGCCATCCCCCTGTGCCCTGGTCAAGTATGACTGGCCAACCTGAGGCCCACAGTTTCCTCTTCCCAGTGAAGACACTGGGGTCAGTGTGCCCTTGGGAAACACCTCTTGTCCCAGTCTGTGTTCTGTTAATCACAATATTTCCCGCAAGCTCGCAGCTCTGTTGGTGAGTTAGCAGAGCTCTTAAGTAAACTACCTCCCTTTATCCTCACAACAACCCTCCAGGTGGAAACGCAACCTTACCATGTTCAGGTGAAGAAGTTGAGCCTTAGAGATGATAACGCCTGGGGCCAGAGCCAGACCAGACCTCATGATTCGCTTCAGAACCAGAGCACTCATCACCCACAAGGTGAACTGCTCTGGGTGCTCCTGTGAAGCCTTCTGGGATGTGAATCTGAGAATCCTTTCTACCAATCCCTACTTTTTGCCAGAGTCAAGTATCATAACTGATGCATAAGGGGCTCCCAACTAGCAGCCCACAGGGTTTTGTTTGTTAAACTATTTGCTAAAACTTTTTAAAAATCAAAAGATGCCCCCATTAAAATATGCCTCTCTGGCTTCTCTGGGGAAAAAAGTACATCTGACCACACTGGGCATACCAGGTCATATGGAGAGCCAAGCTGGGTCTGAGGGGTAGCACAGCATTTAGATGCTTTTCTGACCTTCCTGGCCCCCAGCCGGCTGGCTTCACCCAGAGGCAGCAGGGCCTCCACCTGCCCTGCAGGGCCCACCTCCGGCTCTTTGGATGGGGAAGCTAGAGCAAGCACTTCTGCCTTCCGGCGGCCCCTGCACGGCCTGTGAGGCATCTGCAGGCTATGGGGGCTGCTCTCCAGCACCCACTGCCTTTGCATCCCCTTCTCCTTCCCAGGCTTCTCAGCCGTGCTCAGTCAGGACCTCCATGAGGGCCTCTGGTTGCTGGAACCTTCCTGTATGCTCCTTCTTGTGGTCCCCACATGGCACCATTGACCCTCTGCTACCCACTAAGAGATTATATTCCCTAGCTGAGAATACACAGCCCCCCAAAGATAAATCTGAAAGCACAGGCTGCCCCTGGGAGCAGGGGTGGAGGGTGCCAAGAACCGTCATTTCAAGGTCTGGGGATGACTGTTCCAGGAGATGGGAGGTGAGAGTGTTCATTTGCACCTGTGCACACACACACACCATGCCACGTGCATGTGGTGATATATGTGCACAAACGAGCACAGAGGCACACGTTGACCCCAGCCCCCAAACACCACAGACCCAGACACCCAGACACTCGCTCCAGAGCCCACGCAGTGCCTTGGCCTCCCTAATTGCATTTCTGGAAACGGGAACGAGGAAACCGAATGAGCCGGGCGGCACAGTTCCCCCATGGCGATTCCCGTCTCTGCTCTGAGTGGCTGCAGCAGCCAGGCTCTCAGCTGAGCCCCGGATTCCTTAGCAACCCTCCGCACTGCAGCTAATCCCCTGCCGTGACTGGCCTGTGGGCTCTGCCGTGTCGTGGCCTGCCCTGGCCATGAGGGCCATAAACAGGACGTGCCAGCTTACCTAGGGGTTGTGGTGATGGTGGGAGCCACTGGCCTGCTTGCCCGGGAAGCCAAGGCCCCCCTCACAGCAAGGGCCCCAGATTTTCTCCACCATTATTGAGCCAAATTGCCCTCTCTGGGTAAACTCAAGCCCTGTACCAAGGGCTGGGCAGCAGCTTCCCAGAGGCTCTTCCCTTCCACCTTCCACACAGGGTTGGGCTGCGGTGTTTGTCCTCCTCCTGACCTGCTCAGGAGCCCCTCCTCCAGCATACGCCAGAACTGCCTGTTCCACACAGGCTCCCAGACTGAGCCCAGACAGAAGGTCATTGCTGGCCATAATGTTACCTTCAGTTGTGGAGCAGACAGATCACATTATCAGCCATCTTGTTACACCTCAGGCTGACTGAGACACTTGGGTCTTTTTAATAGCAGAGTAATGCCTGCCTCTTCACTGGGTGTTGACAATGCAGATTTTGGGCTCAGTTGCGGTTCTCACTGACTCTAACCTGTGAGACAATAAGGTGCACAGCGGAGCTGTGTCACAGGGCTTGATGGCCCCAGTGATGCCCCAGTTCTGGTCTGAGGGGCCAAGGCCCTGCTCTCCTGCATCCTCTTGGGCCACGGGAGAGACCAGAGAATTGCAGAGCCAGGGTGGTGATGGGTAAACAGAGACTCAGCTCTGGGAGCAGCAGACGGTGAGGGATCATTTGGCTCCAGATCCATCTGAGGCTATCTGTCCACCAGGATTTCCCAACAGATGGCAGCAGAGACATGGACACCTCCAAAAGTTGTCCTCCTCTCACCAGAAACTGGGTCTCAGCTTTGTTGGACCTGGCCTTGCCGGATCCCCAGCCTTGGCTGGCCTGTGGGCTCTGCCATGTCCTGGCCTACCCCGGCCCCTGGCCTTGACCTGACCAGACCCCAAGAGTTGCCTCTAGCCCCTCGGCAAACTCCCCTGGGCTGCAGCCTCTGTGCTCCCCATGTAGCTCCAGCCTTGCCTCTCCCCTCTCAGAGAGTCTGAGGCGCCTGAGGAAATGCCTTCTGCAGAAGGCTTACTCCACCATGCAAGCTGTCACTCTGGAGAAAAAATAAAAACCTCCCAGCTTCGCTTATAACAAACTTGGTCTGTTGTGCAACTTTGCAGTACAGAATGTGCATGTGCCCAATCTCCTCTGTTGCATAATTTTCCAGCTGTTTTCAGGACTATTTCATTCTTCGTCTGGCATATTTCACAAGCCATATATAAAAATTAGATACGTGTAAATATAAAGCTGAGCATATGTGTGCAATGAAACAGTAAGTGTGAAGTGCAGGCAAGGAGGTGGGGGACCAGAGCTGAGCAAAAAGGCACACGAAACAAGTGTAAACATTTTGAATGCTGCCTTCTAGAAGTCTGGGAGAGAAAATGAACTTGGACTCAATTTAAAGTGAGAAGTTCATCCGGTAAAATCAGTTTCAACCTGGTGGTGTTTGATTTCCTTATTCTCCGTAACTGTTTTGGTTTGGTGTGGTTTCATTCGGTTCGGTTTGGTTTTTTAGAGCAATCCCTAAGAGCCACCATTTTTGTAAAAGAAACACTATGGGCATCTTCTTGCCAAATGTTCTTAAAACAGCATCATTTGAGATGCCCTGGAAAGGGCAGAGGGGCATCAAGATGACAGGCCCCCTCCGTGGCCTGGCCATCCTGTGCACAACCGCCGGTAGAGATGGGCTCTATACGCCCTCCTGATGGAAATCCTCGGTTGCTGCAGGGCCCACTTGGGTTCTGTGTCACACGGAAGGACCCTCTCCTCCTGGAGCAAGGATTTTCCCAGGATGGTGCCTCAGACAGGAAGCAGCTGAGCAGAGGGATCCCTGGGCCCAGCCGATCTGCACCCTAGACCATAAGCTGGAAGATTACAGGCAGAATTCTACTCACAGGAGTGTTTGGTTGGGACAGCACAGTGACATTTTTAATTGAGTCAGAAACACACATAAAAATTAGGAGATTAAGGATTTGAAATCTATATTCTTGTCTTCTTTTGGAGAAAGACAAGAGTTACCTGCAGGCTCACAGCTGTACAGCTTGGCCAAGGCAGCTCTCCTGACAGGGCACGTCTGGGGACAGCTGGGGCAGCTCATATGTAAACCAGGATGCAGAGACAGCAGCTCTAAGGGGAAGCTCATCTCCCGGAGGAGATCAGAGGCTTCTAAAAGGGTAAGCATGAGTACACAATGCCTCTAAGACCTGGGCTCCAAACTGGCCCACAGTTTATTTCACCCACCTACCCTTGGCCACGTGAGACATATGGACCAACCCCATGAATGGGGCAGATAACTCTGCATCCTGGGGAGAGAAGCTGCAGAGTCACAGGGCAAAGGATGTGGATACAGGACATGTAGTGGACTGAGCAGTGCTCCCCTGAAAAATGCATGTCTGCCCAGAACCTCAGAAAGGGATCTTATTTGGAAAAGGGGTCTTTGCAGAAGTGATGAGTTAAGATGAAGTCATACTGGATCAGAGTGCACCCCTAATCCCATGTGACTGATCTCCTTATAAGAAGGGAAGTAGAGACACTCAGGGAGAATGCTGTGTGACAGTTGGAGGCATAAATTGGAAGGATGTGTCTATGACTCAAGAAATGCCAGGCTTCTCTGGTGGCTCCATGGTAAAGAATCTGCCTGCCAATGCAGGAGACATGAGTTTGATCCCTGATCCAGGGAGACCCCACATGTCACAGACCAACTAAGTACCACAACTACTGAACCTGTGCTCTAGAGCCCAGGAGCCACAACTGCCGAAGCCCATGCACCTGGAGCCTGTGCCCACAGCAAGAGGAGCCTCTGCGATGGGAAGCGCACTTCCGCTAGAGAGCGGCCCCTGCCCACCACAACTAAAGGGCCACGCAGCCGCGGAGACTCAGTACAGCCAAAACAAACAAATAAAGATATGTTGAAAAGAACAGGCTCAGAATATTCTCTTAAAAAAGGAAGAAATACCAAGGATTTCTGGCTATGAGGAGCTGGGAGAGAGTCACAGAACAGATTCTCCCTCACAGAAGGAACTAACCTCGCTGACACCCTGATTTCAGATCTCTGGCCTCCAGTAAACCTCTGTCACATAAAGCCAACCAATTTTGCGGTTATCTGTTGTGGCAGTCCTAGGAAACAACTACACGATGGGTAAAGAATCGGGAACATGAGGTGGATGAAACTGGAGCCTATTATACAGAGTGAAGTAAGCCAGAAGGAAAAACATAAATACAGTATACTAACGCATATATATGGAGTTTAGAAAGATGATAACAATAACCCGGTGTACGAGACAGCAAAAGAGACACTGATGTATAGAACAGTCTTATGGACTCTGTGGGAGAGGGAGAGGGTGGGAAGATTTGGGAGAATGGCAATGAAACATGTAAAATATCATGTAGGAAACGAGTTGCCAGTCCAGGTTCGATGCACGATGCTGGATGCTTGGGGCTGGTGCACTAGGACGGCCCAGAGGGATGGTACGGGGAGGGAGGAGGGAGGAGGGTTCGGGATGGGGAACACATGTATACCTGTGGCGGATTCATTTTGATATTTGGCAAAACTAATACAATTATGTAAAGTTTAAAAATAAAATAAAATTAGAAAAAAATAAAATAAAATAAAATAAAAATTACTATAACACACACACAACAAAAAAGAATCGGGAACAATGATAGAATCTTCCGCAAAGGGCCCTCTTGGACGCAGTTGCTGCTGCTGCTAAGTCGTTTCAGTGGTGTCCGACTCTGTGCGACCCCAGAGACAGCAGCCCACCAGGCTCCCCCATCCCTGGGATTCTCCAGGCAAGAACACTAGAGTGGGTTGCCATTTCCTCCTCCAGTGCATGAAAGTGAAAAATGAAAGTGAAGTCACTCAGTCATGTCCGACTCTTCTCGACCCCATGGACTGCACCCCACCAGGTTCCTCCATCCATGGGATTTTCCAGGCAAGAGTACTGGAGTGGGGTGCCATTGCCTTCTCCGCTTGGACACAGTTACCCACCCACATACAAAATACACTCATTCTCACTCAACACACCCAATCGCGGTGTCAAGCTTGAAGCTGAGAATCTCGTATTCTAAGTCAGATCCAAATGCAGCTCCCCTTGCTCCTAGGACCTAAAGTACAAAAGGAGAAGTTGTTTGTGCCCCTCCTCCCCTGCAACACCTCACACAGGCCAAGTGGGCCGTGATAGAACAGGGACATGTCAGGCAACAAACACTCCCATTCAAATGGGAGGAGGCAGGGTGGGCTGAACTGGGAGACAGTGATTGACATATGCACACTACTGCATTTAAAATATATAACCAATGAGAACCCACTGTATAGCACAGGGAACTCTACTCCACGCTCTGCGATGACCTAAATTGGAAGAGAATCTAAGAAAGAGTGGACATACATATATGTATAATTGATTCACTTTGCTAGACAGTAGAAACTGACACAGCAGGATAAAGCAACCATACTCTGATTTAAAGAAAAAAGGAAGGACAGGAGGCCCCAAACAGTCACTGTGAGTTAAAGTGCTAGTTGTTGAGTCATGTCTGGCTCTTTGCAACCCCATGGACTATAGCCCGCCAGGCTTCTCTTTCCATGGCATTCTCCAGGCAAGACTACTGGTTTGGGTTGCCATTCCTTTCTCCATGGGATCTTCCAGACCCAGGGGTCAAGCCTGGGTCTCTTGCATTACAGGCAGATTCTCAACCACCTGAGCCACCAGGGAAGCCCCCTGGTCCACTCATGTGTGTGTGTTGGTCACTCAGTCATATCCAACTCTTCACTATCCTGTGGACTGTAGCCCACCTGGCTCCTCTGTCCATGGGATTCTCCAGACAAGAATACTGGAGTGGGTATCCATTTTCTTCTCCAGGGGATCTTCCCGACCCAGGGATCAAACTTGGGTCTCCTGCATTGCAGGTGACTTCTTTACCATCTGAGCTGCCAGGGAAGCCCCACTGATCCACTGTTGCTGCTGCTGCTAAGTCCCTTCAGTCGTGTCCGACTCTCTGCGACCCCATAGACGGCAGCCCACCAGGCTCCCCCGTCCCTGGGATTCTCCAGGCAAGAACACTGGAGTGGGTTGCCATTTCCTTCTCCAATGCATAAAAGTGAAAAGTGAAAGTGAAGTCACTCAGTCGTGTCCAACTCTTAGCGACCCCATGGACTGGAGCCTACCAGGCTCCTCTGTCCATGGGATTTTCCAGGCAAGAGTACTGGAGTGGGGTGCCATCGCCTTCTCCTCACTGGTCCACTAGCCCACAACAATTCTTACATCCTGTTAGAGAAACATTGCCAGGAACTTCTACCCTGGAGCAGGGAGTATTGTGGAATTAGGCTTCAAGTCTACTCCCTGGAGCTGTGGTTCTTGGCTCTACTCCCTACAATATCTTTCCTTCTCCATCATTCTCCTTGGCCACTTCTTTCTTGTCACATCATTCTTCTTGGTCACTTCTTGTTCACATCATTCTTCTTGGTTACTTCTGAGAAGGATACTCTAAAATATGGCTTTCATGGATGCTGAATGCTTTCTCAACCTGCACCTTGCCCATAACAAATTAGTGGCCCAGAGGTTTTCCATCTTGAACAGTTTCAGTGTCTTTTGGTCCAGATTGGCAGGGCATTCAATATCACAGGAATCCAAGTCTATACTCCAACCACTAATACAAAAGAGCTGAAGTTGAACCATTCTATGAAGACCTACAAGACCTTCTAGAATTAACACCCCAAAAAGATGTCCTTTTTATCATAGGGGACTGGAATGCAAAAGTAGGAAGAGATATCTGGAGTAACAGGCAAAATTGGCCTTTGAGTACAAAATGAAGCAGGACAAAAGCTAACAGAATTTGTCAAGAGAATGCACTGCTCATAGCAAACACCCTCTTCCAGCAACACAAGAGAAGACTCTACACATGGACATCACCAGATGGTCAATACCAAAATCAGATTGATTATATTCTTTGCAGCCGAAGATGGAGAAGCTCTATACAGTCAGCAAAAACAAGACCAGGAGCTGACTGTAGCTCAGATCATGAACTCCTTTTTGCCAAATTCAGACTTAAGTTGGAAAAAAAGTAGGGAAAACCAGTAGACCATTCAGGTATGACCTAAACCAGATCCCTTATGATTATACAGTGGAAATGACAAATAGATTCAAGGGATTAGATCTGATAGACAGAGTGCCTAAAGAACTATGGATGGAGGTTCATGACATTGTACAGGAGGCAGTGATCAAAACCATCCCCAAGAAAAAGAAATGTAAAAAAGCCAAATGGTTGTCTGACAAGGGTTTACAAATAGCTGAGAAAAGAAGAGAAGCGAAAGCAAAGATATACCCGTCTGAATGCAGAGTTCCAAAGAATAACAAAGAGAGATAAGAAGGCCTTCCTAAGTGAACAATGCAAAGAAATAGAGGAAAACAATGGAATGAGAAAGACTAGAGATCTCTTCAAAAAATTACAGACACCAAGAGCATATTTCATGCAAAGATGGGAACAATAAAGAACAGAAATGGTATGGAACTAACAGAAGCAGAAGATATTAAGGAGAGGTGGCAACAATACACAGAAGAACTATAGAAAAAGATCCTCATGACCCAGATAACCACAATGATGTGATCACTCACCTAGAGCCAGACATCCTGGAATACAAAGTCATGTGGGCCTTAGGAAGCATCACTACGAACAAAGCAAGTGGAGGTGATGGAATCCCAGTTGAGCTATTTCAAATCCTGAAAGATGATGCTGTGAAAGTGCTGCACTCAATATGCCAGCAAATCTGGAAAACTCAGCAGTGACAACAGGACTGGAAAAGGTCTGTTTTCTTCCAGATGTTCAAGCTGGATTTAGAAAAGGCAGAGGAACCAGAGATCAAATTCTCAATATCTGCTGGATCATTGAAAAAGCAAGAAAGTTCCAGAAAAACATCTACTTCTGCTTTACTGACCACACCAAAGCCTTTGACTGTGTGGATATCAACAAACTGTGGAAAATTCTGAAAGAGATGGGAATACCAGACCACCTGACCTGCCTCCTGAGAAATCTGTATGCAGGTCAAGAAGCAACAGTTAGAACTGGACATGGAACAATGGACTGGTTCCAAATTGGGAAAGGAGTACATCAAGGCTGTATATTGTCACCCTGCTTATTTAACTTATTTGCAGAGTACATCATATGAAATGCCCGGCTGGATGAAGTACAAGCTGGAATCAAGATTGCAGGGAGAAATATCAATAACTTCAGATATACATATGACATCACCCTTATGGCAGAAAGTGAAGAAGAACTAAAGAGCCTCTTGATAAAAGTGAAGGAAGAGAGTGAAAAAGTTGGCTTAAAACTCAACATTCAGAAAACTAACATCATGGCATCCAGTCCCATCACTCATGGCAAATAGATGGGGAAACAGTGGAAACAGTGAGAGACTATTTTCTTGGGCTCCAAAATCACTGCAGATGGTGACTTCAGCCATGAAATTAAAAGATGCTTGCTCCTTGGAAGAAAAACTATGACCAACCTAGACAGCATATTAAAAAGCAGAGACACTATTTTACCAAGAAAAGTCTGTCTAGTCATAGCTACGGTTTTTCCAGTAGTCATGTGTGGATGTAAGAGTTGGACCATAAAGAAAGCTGAGCACCGAAGAATTGATGTTTTTGAACTGTGGTGTTGGAGAAGATTCTTGAGAGTCCCTTGGACTGAAAGTAGATCAAACCAGTCAATCCTATAGGAAATCAACCCTGAATGTTCATTGGAAGAGCTGATGCTGAAGCTCCAATACTTTGACCACCTGATGTGAAAAACTGACTCATTGGAAAAGACCATGATGCCAGGAAAGATTGAAGGCAGGAGGAGAAGGAGATGACAGAGGATGAGATGGTTGGATGGTATCACCGACTCAATGGACATGAGTCTAAGTAAACTCTGGGAGTTAGTGATGGACAGGGAAGCCTGGTGTACTGCAGTCCATGGGATCACGAAGAGTCGGACATGCCGGAACTGAACTGAGCTGAACTGGGGGCTTTTGTCAATACAGCTCTCTCAAAACTTGTGGAGTTCCTATGTATTTGATTTAATATGCCAAAAGCCATATTCCCACTTCATTTCAAGACATGTCTGTCTCTGCATGTACAAGTACTGTGGGCAGCTCGGGCTGATTTAAAGGACCACATCGCTGATCTTTCTAGTAACTTTAAGCACCATCTAGTTCTTCCAGAAGCCTTCACAAGTGCAAGTGCTGTGCCTTTGATTCACTCTAGACCCCTGGGCTATATCTTAATAGCCATACCCTTGATTTGACTTCTCTCTCAGGCTATGTTTGAGAATCTTTTATTGAATGGAGAAGATGGAGATTAAAAATAGTTTTGTTTTTCAACACAGCAAGTCCAAGATTTTCCAGACTCTCTTTGGTCACTCTAATCCTTTCTGAGACCTGAGCAGTCAAGAAGCACTGACTCTTTGTAGCCTGCTCCTGCCTGCAACATTCTACCTGCGCACTCTTGGCCCAGAGCCACCAGTGTATTAGGCACACTTTCTTTCCTCCAAGTTATTTCAAGTGACAGTTTTTAGCAAATATCCCACCATTCCATAATACAGGCCATCATTTCTTCAGCCTCCAGTAACAGTTTCTTGTTCCAAAGTCAACGCCACATATTGCAGGTTTCTGTTCCAGGTACCAATTTCTGTAGCGGTTACCCAGTGCCGTGGTAACACTGGATGCTAAGCCACCTTAGAACCTGGAAACCCAGAACAACAGTAGTGTTCACTCAGACCCACAGCTCTGCTCTCCCTGTGTGCAGCCTGGACCCAGGGGAAGCCCGTCTCATGGAGGAGGTCGGGAGCTTCTAGGAGGAGAAGCATGAAAGTACGATGACCCCTCTGGGCTGGGCTCCAAACCAGCACACGCTTATTTCCACTCTTGTTCCATGGGCCAGGAAAGCCACATGAATGGGGCAGAACACCTACTCCATTCTAGATGGAGAAGTTACAAAGTGACATAGCACAGGGGTGGAGAAAGAGAGGGGTAAGGAGCTGGGAAAATGATGCAATCCAACACATCTTAGATTCAATTTTCCTTACTTGACATCTTTCATATTACGAAAGTAGTAGTTGTTGTAACAAGTGAAACAATTCCAAATCATGTGAAAAAAAAGCAAGTATCTCTTCCCTGTGAACCGCCCAATTTCCTCTCCTGGTTAGAGAAGAATGGATCATGCAATGCATGGGGAAGCCAGGGAGAGTAAGGAGGAGCAGGAGGGAAGCAAGGAAAGGGCTGTAAGCTTGCCAGGCAACTCTCTGGTACTGCTTCTAACCCACAGGAGAGTGGAATGTTCTTTCCACTCTGGGTTTCATGAATTGCAATCCCCCCCCCACCACCACCATGCTCAACACAAAATTCCTACTTTGTTCAGATGGCTTTCCCTTCTGTGTTAGTATCCTGTGGCTGCTACAAATAAATCAGCACCAAACAGGTGACTCAAAACAACAGAAATATATTCTCTCCCAGTAGGCCAAAATTCCAGAGGCCAAAATCAAGGCATCAGCAGAGCCAACCTCTCCCCAGAGACTCTAGGGAAGATTCTATTGCTCAACTTTCCCAGCTTCTCGTGACTGCCAGCATTTCTTGGCTTGTAGCCGCAACACTCCAGTCTCCACTTCTTTGATCTCGTTGCCTGTGTGCGTGCCCAGTCTCCCTTGGTCTCCCTGTTATCTGGACACTTGTGCTTGTTTTTAGAGCCCATCCAGATAAATCAGGACAACTCCTCATCTGAAGTCCTCAAATTTAATCATATCTGCAAATAAGGTCACATTTCACCATTTGCAACCAACCAGCCCTGGCAAACCATGGGAGTTGGCCAAGACCACATCCAGAGTAGGCAGAGGCAAGTCAGCAAGCTGGGATCTTGCCCACCAGGAGCAAAGAGAAGACATCCAGGGAGAGGCAGCGAGCAGCATGGACAAAGGCAAGCACTGTGAACATGCGTGCTGTGTCCAAGAAATTACTCCCGGTCTCAGCTATGTTGCCTCCGCAGAGACCATGAGGGCTCAGCAAAGGGCACAGACGTTTCCTTTCTGTTCTCTGAACCCACCATTAAGTCCAAGCCAGGTGTCACTTTTTCCTAATGAAAATATCTTCTATCAGTGGAGCTGCCTCTGTACAGGAAAGCCCTGCTTTGATGAAACCAGTCCTTTAAAATGAAACATTTTATCAAAAGCAATAATACAATCCCAGTGAAATTAAACCAGGAAGACAGACATTCTAAATGCCCCAGACTCTGGTTTTGATTTTTTAAATTTCCAGTTAAATTAAAGTTGCCCATGGAGATTCAACACTTGGCTTGCCTTCCTGAAGGCAAATGCTCTGATATCCCTCCCTCAACACATCTTCCTCCTGCAGAGTTCTCAGAGGTTGGTTGTAATTCTCACCCACAGGCTGGTTTCAGCCCAAGGACTGGAAGTTAGAAAGATACTTGGGTACCAAAACTATTCACCAGGTAAGTAGGGAACCCACTCCATGTCAGGACAGCACAGTGGCCCCACCCAACCACAGGAAGGATCAGAGGTTGACAAGAACTGGTGGCTCAGCCATAGCTATAAGACAGTGACAGGAGCTGACTTGGGCTGACTTGGGCAAAAAAAGAAATTTATTGTATGACAAAATTAAAAATCCAGGGATTGTTTGGCCTTGGACATATGAAATGATGTCCCTAGAGCCCAGTTTTTTCCCTCTAACTTTATTCTCCCTGCCTTTGGGTCACTCCCTTCTCAGGCAAGAAGTCTCTTCATGGTGCCCAGAGGGCTGCTGTGGCTCCAGCTTCACACTCTCACAACCTCAAAATCTGGGGGGAAACCCTTGCCACTCCAAGAGCTCAGACTGAGTCTCAACTATCTGATGGGCCCCAAAGGGATCAGATACCCATTCCTGAATCCATCTCCTGGTCAAGAGAGGCCAGGCCTGGGCCATGTGATTCACCTTTTAAGCCAGGGCTAGGCCAACGTCACCCTAACTACATGATTCATAGAAAAGGGGTATAAGTGGCCCCTGTACCACCCTAACAGTTCTGACTTAGAGTGAGACTATTAAATCACAAAAGAGGTTTACTCTGATAGCCTGAATTGTCCAGTTTAAGTTCCTGAGTAATGAGAGGAGATTGAACCTTGTATCCCAGTCTCAGACACTGGCTTGGGAAAGGCCAGGTGAGCACCGATCCCTATGCATCTCTTTGCTGCTGGGTGGCACTGCCCTTTGGCTGGAGTCTGGGACCCCTTCCTATGCCTGTGCTAGGCCCAGCTCCAGGTCTCACCTGGCCTGAGACCCCGGGTACCAAACAAGGTGTGTTTACCCAGCACACAACAAGCCAAATGCTGAGACTCTGAGGTCTGCAGCAGAGAGTTTATTTATGAGACAGCCAAGCAAGGAGGTAGGAAAACAAATCTTAGATTGACCTACTGGAAGGCTAGGGGCTCAGGAATTTATGGCATAAAGCAGCAGGCTGATCTGAGGCATGAGGAGAAAGGGGAAATGTGATTAGAGATAAGGGAAGGTAGAGATGATCTGATTCTGCATGGGCTCAGCTTAGCAACAGGCTTCTCCATGGGACATGCACTCAGAAGAAGTATGGCAGCGGGGTGCACACAGGGTGGAGTGTTTAACCCTCTGACGTCAAAAAGTCCCTGAGTGGACACTCAGAGGCCCAGCTGGACGGTCAGTGGTCTTAAGCAGTCTTAACCCGGAGCTTGAACTAGACACAGCTGACCAAGTTCCTGGAAAACAGCTCAGGCAAACTTTGTTTAGGCTGCATGAGCTCTTGGGGAACCCACAAGTTTTTTCTAACAAAAATTAAGGTGAGCTTGATCAGCAACAGCAGGTTACAGTTGTACTGGATCCAACAGATAATCTCTCTAGTTTTCACAGGTAGGGTGCTCAGAGATGGGTGATGCTCAGCCCTGTCCTGGCCCGCTTGGTCGGCCTTGCTCACTCCTCTCCACTTCCCAGTGTACATTCCGGCACAGCGATAGGTGAGAGGATCCTGTGGGACCTGGGGAAAATCTATTCCAGCCTCTCATTGCAGCAGCCTAGACTAGACCACCAGGAGGCTCTGAGACTGATGTTGGAGCCTGCCTTGGATGGGTTAGATCACATGAGAAGATGTACTGTCCTGCTTTTCATCCAGCCAGGCTTCTCACTGTCCCAGGATCTAGCCATTCTTACCCCAGCCCCACACAAAGGGTGTACTAGGCTCCTGCTCGTCTAAGCACCCACCACGCCCTGGACAGACCTCCAGAGAAGCCCCTCAGATGGGACAGGAGTGTCTGACACACATCTGGGTCACCAGTGGCTGGCACAGCATCAGCATACATTGGGTATTCAGTTTATCTCCCTTCCCCTCCAACTCTTTCCTTCCTGAGCTCAATCACCAGTGGGGGCAGGATATTCATCCCCCATCTGCAGACACCATCTCTTCCTCCCAGGCCTACAGCCCAGAGCTCAAATCGACAAGACCTCATGGGTGGGGCTAAAGTCACCTGTGCAGATTTCCAGATCACATGTGGGAGCTCCTGGGGGTCTGGCGTCAGACCTGAAATTAGAGGCCTCAAACAGACCATTCACAAGCCCAATCCAGTTCATGGGCTGGTTTGTTTGCCCCTTCAGAGTTTTTTAATTTTTTAAATGAAAACCAACATTAAACCATTAGGGAATGTTGTGCATGAGTTGTGTTCCCCCAGAAATTCATACATAGGAGTCCTGAACCTCAGAATCTCAGAAAGACTATTTGGAGACAGTGTCTTTAAAAAAGAGGCATAAGGTAAAATAGGTACCCTCCCTGGTGGCTCATTGGTAAAGAATTTGCCTGCAATGCGGGAGACCCAAGTTCAATCCCTGAGTCAGGAAGATCCCCTGGAGAAGGGAAGGGCACCCCACTCCAGTCTTCTTGCCTGGAGAATCCCATGGACAGAGGAGCCTGGCGGGATACAGTCCATGGGATCGCAAAGAGTCAGACACGACTGAGCGACTGACACATTCTCACTTTCCCACTTAGCCTTCTCTGGCTTCCCGGGTGGCACTGGCGGTACAGAACCCACCTGCTAATGGAGGCGACATAAGAGACCCCGGTTTGATCCCTGGATCGGGAAGATCCCCTGGAGAAGGGAAGGGCAACCCGCTCCAGTGTTCTTGAGTTGGACTCAACTGATCGACTACCACGCTCATTTCACTTTCACTTTTCAGGGTAAAATGAGGTTATATGGATGGGCCCTCATCCTATCTTGCTTGTGTCCTTATAAGAAGAAGAAATTTTCATACACTGAGAGACACCAGAAAGGTACATTCAGAGGGGTGACCACGTGAGGACCCAGTGAAAAAAAAAAAACTCGAGCAAGACAAGTGGCTGCAGAGGAACCAAGGCTGCCACCACCTGGATCTTGGCTTACCAGCCTCCAGAGCCATGAAAAAATACATTTCTATTGTTTAAGTTCTCCAGCCTATGATAGCTTGTTATGGCAGCCCTGGCAAATGAATACAAAAGGATTTCACCCAGAAATCTGGATTTGCAGCTTCTCTTGAACTATCAAGAGTCGGCATCCAAGGGCCCGTGTCCTGATAGAGCAAACTAGCTAGAGCCTGGAGCCAAGAAATGCTACTCTGTCTCCACCAGGCTTGGACTGCCCTGCAGGGCCACTTGACCTGGGGGCTTGTGACGCCAGACCTCAATGAAGGGTGGGGCAGAGTTACAGCACAAAGTGCCCACCAGGAAACACGCTCCTGCTGCCCTTCTCCCCTGCCAGCCTATCCCAGGTGCGAGGGGGGATCTCAGCCCCGGAAGACGGTCCCTCTCCATGACCAAGGCAGTGATCCTGGTGAATTCCCTGACACAGAATTCCCAAGATAATACTGATCTGCCACAATAATTCTCAGGCTCTAAAGTCACATTTCCCACCCCAAATGGCTTCTCCTCCCAGGCTCCAACAACTCACCAGGGCCGCCCTACACTGGAGGCTCTGGGAGCCTGATTCGGGGCTGTTTCCACAAGGCCTCCTACTGGAGAGCAGAGAGACTTAGCCCCAGGCAGCTGCAGCAGGTTCAGCCCTCCTTTACCACGGCTGGACAAACAGAAGGTGGCTTGACAGGGACCCCACTCCCTTCTTGGGGGCAGACACAGGGCTGCCTCATTCGTGGTGCACACGTGCTAAGTTGCTTCAGTCGTTTCCAACTCTGTGTGACCCCATGGACTGTGGCCCACCAGGCTCCTCTGTCCATGGGATTCTCCAGGCAAGAGTACTGGAGTGGGTTGCCATGCCCGCCTCCAGGGGATTTTCCCAACCCAGGGACTAAGTGCGGGTCTCCTGCATTGGGAGGTGGGTTCTTTACCACTAGTGCCACCTGGGAGGCTACCCAGTCGTTCGTGGGGCACCAGTCAATATGCTGCTGGCTGGAGCTGCCGGCCACTCCCAGCAGGCCACGCTGGGCCCAGTGGAAGTATGCCAGCCCTTCCAGGAAGCCCTGAGTGGCCCTCTGGGATAGGGCTGCACAGAGCTGCTGGCATGTCATAGCCTCAGCCCCGCTGCCTAGAGCTCGCCATCCATCTGCCAGTTGTCCCCACCAGGGCTGCCTCTGCACGGCCTCTCAGCCCGCTCTCCTGCCAGTCCCCCTGCCGAGCCACCCCGGCTGCTCCAGGCAGGCCGCTGCTCCCACCCTCTCCTCACCAGCTCCTGGCAGCAGCCCAGAGCCCACCCCACCCTCTCCTCTCCCTAACCCCCTCTGCCCTCAGGGCTGAGCCCAGACCCTTTCCTGCACTGAGAGCCCTGCAGGCCGCCGCTCTGCCCTCCCTCTGCGCCTCCAACTGGCGTCGAGTCCCAGCCCCCAGCGCTGTGCCTCTGCTTTTAAGACATCTCAAATGTCCTTTCCTCACTGCCTTACGTGGGCTGCTTCTTCCACCTGGAGTTCTCACCTCTAGTGTCTAGCCCAGTCCTACCCATTCAACAGAAGAAAAGGCCCATGTAAACCGGGACACAGATGCAGGACCTCACCCATCACCAGGGATGTGCAGACAGACTACCTCCGGGCGTGTGTCACTCTGCAGCTGAGAATGACATCTCCAGACCTCAGGAAATCATCCTCCCTGAGCTGCTGAGCAAATATATTTCAGGGCAAGCCAGTTTACTGAATCTCTGTGAACTCATCTGGTGTCTTAAGTCCTTCCTGGGTGCAAGGAGTGCATGCCTACCTCAGCATCCTTCAAGTGGAGAGAGAGGAGGGGAGATGTCTCCGAATCCAGGTCTGACATACAATGGACATTATGGAAAGCAGTGGCCAGCCCTGTTCTTGGTTGGTCATCACCCAGGGTGACGATCATAAGCAAAGTACCAGCTAGAAGGGAGTGATCACAAGCCAGAGAGGTGGTGGAGGTGCTACTGCAGATTTTAGGGAGGCTGAGCAGCTCCTTCCCCCAGTCCCCAGCATCTGTCCATATGCTGGAAGCAATGACTCCTGCCTCTGTCACCCACAGGGTCCCCAACCACCGATACTACATGAAGAGATGGGGGAGGGGCCTGGAGCCCTTCCAGTGCCTTCTTGCAGTGACTTGCCTGGGGCAATGTCAGGGCACCTCCACCAAGCTGCTGAGCACAGAGGCTCCACTGGGTCCCCTGCCCTGAGTTCTAGGATCCCATTAACAAGATGAGTCTAAAGGAAAAGTCTCTTAAAATTAAAGTGAACAATTCATATGCCCCTTGATCCAGCAGCTCTTCGTATTCACTTGAATGAGGAAAGGCTTGCCTATGTGCCCAAGGGGGACTGGGTAAGCCTGCTCCCTTTAGTGTTGCATATCAGAGCAGAGTAACAGATCCAAGAGCGGTGTCCAGGCCACAGCAGACCAGCTGGACACGCTGCCCCCACACCCAGAGGGACAGCCTGCAGGCAACCAGCAGAGACGCCCACTCTCGCTGTCTGTGTGGTGAGCACGGTCACAGTGCTGCAGCACAGACGACGCCGTTGACAGTCAGCAACAGCAGAAGACTCCTGCACCCCTTCCCTTCACCCCCTCGCCCTGCTCCCCACTTCCTCCTCCTCCCTGGGGCCATGCCCCTGGGAGCCTGTCATTCCCACTCTAAGGAGGGCCCTTGGCTCACCATGGCTCCGGTGCTGTTCACCTCACTACCTCCTTAGAGGGTCATGTACTCTTGAGGGTTCCATCTGTAAACTGCGCTATGCAGGCTGAGTGCTGGGGCTTGGAAATAACAATAATATCGGCAGACCTCACAGATTCTGAAGGTTCAGTTCCAGACCATCCCAATAAAGCAAATACTGAAATAAGGCAAGTCCTATGGATTCTTTTTGGTTTCCCAGTGCACATAATACTTACATTTACACTATAGTCTATCGTGTGCCACAGCATTATATTTTTAAAATGTACATACCTTAACCAAAAAAGCACTTTATTGCCAAAAAATTCTAACTGTAAATCAACAACACAGGATTGCCACAAACCTTCCCTTTGTAAAGACTGCAGTATCTATAAAGTTGCAATAAAGCACAGCATAATAAAACAACGTATGCCTGTAGTTAACGCTTGTATTCGCCGAACTGCTCTAACAAAGTATCAGATCAGGTAGCTTAAACAACAGAAATCTATTTCCTCACAGTTCTGGAAGCTAGAAGTCCAGGACCCAGGTGTGGCCAAGACCGGTTCCTCCGAGGCCTCTCTCCAGGCTTGTGGATGTCTGTCTCCTCCCCGTGTCCTCACGCGACCCTCCCCCTGAGCATGTCTGTGTCCTAATTTCTTCTTATAAGGACACCGGTCATACTTGATCAAGGCCTACCCTAGTTACCCCATTTTAATTTTTCTACCTCTTTAAAGGCCTTATCTCCCAATACAGCCACATTCTGATGTTTTAGGAGTTAGGATTGCAACATATGAATTTTGGAGACACAATTCAACCTGTAATACTTGCTGAGCACTTGTAATGTGTGGGCAATATTCTAAGTGCCTTCCCCCTTGTCTCATTTAATTCTCTGCACAACCCTCTGAGGCACACACCATTTTTATCATACAGAGAAAACTGAGGCTCAGGGAAGTCAGGGCAGTCACGCCAGGGCACCCAGCCATCACGCTGCCCAGCTCTCAGCAGTGCAGCTGCTTGTTTTCTCCACCACCTTCTCAGCACCCACAGCGCACATGCCTCGTCAGTCCCTCCACTAGAAGCAGAGTCCATGAGGGTAGGAGGGGATGGTTCCCTCCTTGATGTCAGCACAGAGGTGCTAGATGAGAAGTGGGCATTTTCAAGCTAGCATCGTCCTTGCCCTTCAAGGACTGTGGCCCCCACAACAGGCTTCTCTTTCAAAGTCTGGCTCAGAGCTGAACCCCCTGGCAGCCAGCCTCAGCCCTCCAGCCCCAGGCCTGCCCAAACACAGGAGCCTGCAGAGCCCCTTGGTAAAAATCAATGCCTTGGCTGGCAAGCAGTCCGGCCTTTCTTCCCGGGCCTCCACCGTATCCCAGCAACGACACGCGCATCCTCTTGTCTGCAGGCTACTGAGAAGATGCTGCTCTCAGAAGCCAGAGTCCAGCCAGTTCCAGCTGGAACCACTGAGCCTGCAGCCTTGACTCAGGGCTCCCCTGGGCTCACTCCTGGGCCAGAGGCTGACCCTCTGCGAGCAAGGCTGAGAAAGATGTCCAGGCCCAGGACCCCACAAAGTGGGGCCCCAGGGTTCTGCTGCCCTCCAAGCAGGTGGTAAATCCTCTTAGATCAGGGTAAATTGCAGGGAACACTGTCTAAAATATGAGAAACTAAGATTTGAGTCTGTAAATAAATGCATATGCAAGATGTTTCATGGAGATGTAGCTGCTTGAATCGGAGAGGTATCACCATTCTGCAGAGAGACCAGCTATAGAAGTGAGCACTAAAACAGCCCAGTGGAAACCCCAGGCCATCGCCTCCCTGTTTGGTCAGAGCTGCTGCTGGATATCAGCTTGTATGGCTGGCGTACCTAATTCCAGCACTCAGGGAGCCTGATCAGCAGCATGACCTTCCGTTGGTGCCCTGCTGAGTGGGGCTGCCAGCCACTGGCCCCGGGGGAGGAGGCAGATGGCAGGAGCCCACCCCAGGCTCATCTGGACTGTCCTGGGCCCTTCCACCCTTCCCCACCCAGAGTCACATATTTTTAATTTCCCTATTTTACTCTTTCTTCTGTCTTGTTTATTGAGAAGAGGGCAACAGAGGATGACATGATTGGATGGCATCACCGACTCAGTGGACATGAGTTTGAGCAAGCACCAGGAGATGGTGAAGGACAGGGAAGCCTGGTGTCCTGCAGTCCATGGGTTTGCAAAAAGTCAGAAACAACTTATTGACTGAACAACAACAAATGCTATTTACTCCTGCAGTTTTAACTTTGAAAAAATTCTGTAGTTCTTTTCCTGTTTTATCTCAGCCTTTCATCACAGAAGCCGTCAGTTCATTTCATCTAGAGTGTTTCCCTTATCTTGTTTTTACAATTTATTGTTTGATTTCCAAGAGTGACCTAAGCCATGGGGAATGACATGTTTGGAGAGAAGAATCAGGTTTGAGAGGCTGGCAGACCCTGACCCAGATATGACTCTGCAGGCTGGTGACCTGGCCTCTAAGGGTCTCTTTAGGTCTCTGCGCCTGATTCCTTACATGAAAAAAGGAGATAGTCATACCTTGGTGGAGAAGCTGGCCTGAGGGAGACCCCAATGGCAGACAAAGGAGGGTCTGGGCATGCCAGGCCTAGGTCCATACTATGGGTACAGCCACAGTTTGATTCTGAGAGGCTTTGAGCTGGGGATGAAGGGGAAAGAGCCAGCAGGGAGTGGTCTAGAAAGGGAGGACTACAGCCAGTGACTAGGTCCCAGAACCATGAAGATGCCTCATTTCCCATCTATGTGACCAAAGGAGACCTTCCTTACAGAGCAAGAGGTGTGTGCAAAGGAGCCTGGTTTTCATAAAACGGCCTGCAACTTCAGAAGAGAGCAAACACAGAGTTCCTGCAGGGTCCCTCTCTGGTGGAGCACCTGTGCCAAGGCAGGCAGGTGTCAAAGCGTGTGGCCAGGCAAGGGAGGGGAGCTGAGCTTTGAACGCCTTCAACACGAAGCCACCCGGGGCTGTGGGTGAAGCTGGAGATGGGAGGTGACTCAGCTAGTCTAAGCGGTTTGCATGTCACCCTGAGTAGATTTTTGTCAGGAATGCAGGAGAGGGATTGAATGTCCTCAGTCTAACCACAATTTCTCCATTGTTTTAGGAAAGAACATACTAGATCTCATATGATTGTTTGGGGAAAAAATGTCTCATCTACTCAGGCTGGTGAGCAGCATGCAGAGCAGACTACGAGGACAGGACACAGACCACAGGACCCAGAAGTGGGGCGTGGGATGGACACAGAACATCCCCTGATCAGTAACAGAGAGCAGGCCTCCATTCCAGCATCAGTAGTATGTGGACTGGCAGGGACTCAGTAGTGGCTGAACCGCTAGAGCTCAGCATCTGGGCAAAGTCTCTGCATCCAAACCGAGCTAGGCAGGCTGGAGCTGCTGCTATGGACAAAAGTAACAGGGAGCCCCAGGGGAACGAGCCCAGGTACATGTGCCCAGGTGCCACCACAGCCCTGTGTCTCAGCACCCACCCCACCTCCTATCCATCCTCCCAGAATCCTGGTGCTCTTCCCAAAACCTGGAACCAGTCTCTCTATTCCTCACTGAAACCCAAGTCCCATAAGAGTCAGGGCAACTGCTTTGGCCTGATCTTCAAGGTCTGTTATTCAGCCTAGACCACTCTTCCTGGGTTCCCCACCACCACCAGCTCCACACGCCTTCCTTTCTCCAAGAACCGGGTCTTCAGACCTGGGTCCACATTCACTAACTCTTGATGCAACCTTAGGCGAAGCAGTTACCTGCCTGTAAGATGGAGCAGCAGTGCCACGATGTAAAGTCACTCTGCTCCAACGTGAGCAGGCTTCCCACTGCTTCTTCTGCCCGCTGCTGGTCACCTTCTCCCAACTGCCCCGACCGGGACGAAGCAGGAAACTAGGTCCTAAGAGAGCCAGCCACGTCCCTGGCCTTAGTGGATCCAATCAGAGTGACCCTCAGTGTTCTGGAGTGGAAAGTCCCTCTATCCCATGGGTGCCTAGGGAGGAGATGGAGCTCTTCTCCGGGAGGGAGTGGTGTGAAGGTGGATGGTTGGGAGCTGCTTCCCTGGAGTAGGGAGGGGGCAGCTAGGCTAAGGATGAGCCCAGCATTCAGAAGGAGCAGAGCCAAGAGAATCCCAGAGGACTGGAGCTGGTTCTTAGTGATGTCATCGCAAGCCTCTCTGGACTTGGCAGTAACATGAGCCAATAAATTCCCTTTAGAGCTTAAGCTAGTTTAAGTAGGATTTTCTGTCACTTACAGAAATTCCCAGTGGAACCCTCAGGAACTCCAATCCTGGACATGGCCCTGGTACACATACCATCAACTCCATGAACTCATCTGGGGTCTTGGGACAGATGTCTGCCCCCCCATCTCATCTGCTTCCTTGAATGCTCAGACAAAGGCCATATCACAGGCAGCTTTGCATACTCAGAGCCTTGGTAGTGCTCCAATGTGTAAGCTTAATTAATGGTCAATCTCAGACGGAAGTAATTCAGAATTCAAGTATGGGGACACCCCAAGATTCAGCCTGCATCCCAATTCCTCCTGAACCTCCTCACCAACTAGAAGAACATGCAAGTGCTAAGAGAGGATTTTGAAAGAGAGTCGGGGTGCATCTGGAAGCTTCTGTTTCATACCATGAATGCAGCCCCCTCCATTGTAGAGGGGTGTGGTGTGCCACCCCCTTCACCTCTGGTCTACTGAGGGCACTTTCAGGGGGTAACTTGGAGGTTTTGGGCACTGAAGACTGAGGTCAGACCCCCCCACTTGGGAGCCAGTGCCAGCTGATAGAGGGACCAGTGTCGTGTTCGTGGAAGCAGACTTCGGAGGGAATTGCTGTACTGGGATCACCCCGCCTCTCAGTGCCCCAGGGCCAAGGATGCTCCGGGGACCAGATGTGGTGGGACATGGAACCCCCAGGCTGAGAGGATGTGGAGCTCAAGGGGAGTCTGCATGCAATGAATCTGTAGGAACCATGAGGACAAAAAAAGACACCAGTGGAGGAAAAAGCACATGGCTCACCTGCTAAGCAGCTGCAGTGGCCCCTGAGCATCCAGCCCACCCACCCCCTCCTGGGGAAGCACTCTGTCTCTTCCTGAGGGACCCATGGGATAGGGAACCTTCCGTCCCAGGACCCTCACAGTCATGGAGCTGGAACCTTCCAGTAACCATCAAACAGCACACATGAGAGAGACAGCCCAACGCCGGCCAGGCCAAGAGCAGGCAGCCAAGCCACCCTGATCGGCAAGGTCGGGGGAGAAGCTCCACAGGAGAAACAGCACAGAAGGCAACCTCAGCAAGTTCCCACGGCAGGAGTCCAGCCAGAAGCCAGCCCAGCAGGACAAGGCAGAAGTTGGGCCACGCTGCCGAATTAAGAGTTTAGTCACAGCCTTGACCTGGTCGTGCTGATTTGGGGATGAAGTCTGTGCGAGACCCATCACCGGAGAGCTGAGAGGGCGTGAGACCAGCCGGCATTTTCCTCCAGAGAGGGCAGGGTGTCCTCCAACCAGCACACATTAAGAGGAAGGTAGGAAAAAAAAAAAAGAGGAAGGTAGAAGAAAAACACTGTTGCAATTTGGTTCCATTTCAGGGGTGTTTGCTCCCCAGGTTAGTTGCATACATGTTTGGCCTCCACCAGCTGTGCATGAATGTGCCTGTCCCCTGCATCTCACCAGCACAAAGTTTTATGGCATGCATTTATTTTTTATAACAATAACTGGGAAAAGTGAAAATGCATTATTGGTTGGCATTTTTTAATGATTTAAAGTGAAGCTTCCTGAGACATTGGTTTATCGCTTTAGTTTCCATTTAGATAAAATTCCTGTTTCACTTGCTTTGGATACTGTGTCCTGGAGGATGAGAGTTGTAGCAAGCCCTTATGTTTGTGTTAACTTTCTCATCGTCTTTATGGAACCTGTTATTTCCCATCTGTTGCTGCTTTTTATCTTGGTTGTGTTCCATTTCAATCTGCAGAGCTGCTTTGTTTTGCTGTTATCCCGTCACTTGTCACATCACTGGGTCAAGGCACAGGCTCCGAGGCTGGTGGACTGAGTTCCAAGCTGGTGAAGCCCTTGTACCACAACTTCAGGCAAGATCCTCACCTCCCTAGTCAAGAGTATCGTCTGTACGATGGAAATAGTAGCTGGTAGCCATGAGCGATAGAAAGAACTATCTATGTAAAGCTCACTGCACAGTACATAGTCCCTAACACATAGTAAGCATTTTAAATCTTCACATTACTACCACTTTCACTTAGCATTTTCTTCCTTCCAGAGATGAGACAACAGGCAAACGCTTTGCCATACCACTTGTTCATTTAAATTTGAAATCATGAGGAATTTATCATAATGTCTGGGATATGATTGGGTTAAGATTTCCTTTCTCCCTAGATTAGAATCCAATTTTCCCACCTACATTTATTTAATGGTTCCTCCATACAGGGACAGATGACTTGTAAATTTATCTTAAAACCTGGAAATTGCTTGCCTATTCATTTCCTTATTTATTAATATTTGAACTTCAGCTTCAGATATTTAAGCTAAAACCATACTCCTCAGATCACAGCTTTGTTAACACAGATGCAGGCAAGCCCCTGATTAAGCCCACTTAATTTTTCCCTTCTTTCCATCTACTCTTCTCACTGCCTCCCTCCACAGGCACATGCTCTGTCTGATTCAACCTTAAAGATGCAGGCTTCCCTGTGTAGTACGCGTGGAACCCTCCTCATGCTGCCTTGCATAAACAACTTTGAGCTGCAAACTCTGCTCCAATCCTACTTTCTTCTCTTAACACAGTTTTTGAGCTCTGTTTATGGAACTTATGAATAACTGGTCCAGAGTTCCTTCACGTTGCTTTGTACACAATAGTTTGCACTCAGCACGTCGAACTTGTCATGTACCTTTGGCTGTGAACCTGGAGCCATCTCCAGCATTCTGCTAACAGAAACAATAGCGTAATAAACATGGCCATGCACGTCCCTTCAGGCACCCCTGTGGAAGCGTCTCTAGGATTCCTGGGTCAGAGGACACGTTCACAAAACTCTGAAATTGTCGCCAGAAGCACACCCCCCAATCAACCATTCCTGAAAATCCCGGCACACATCCCACTGATGCTTGGTATCATCCACCTTTCCAATGTTGCCACTCTGCTGGGTATTCAGTGGCACCTCACTGTGGCTTTCACTTGTGTTTCTTTGACCCCTGGTGTGTTCAAATCTCTTCAAACACTTGCTGGCCATTTGGGCATCATCTCCTTATAAGAACTGTCTTTTCCTCCCCTCTCCCATTTTTCTATTGTGCTGCATGTCTTTCTCTTAGTAACTGGCAGAAGACCTTTCTATATTCTAAAAAGTAATCCCTTAGCAGTTGTGAGCATCACAAATATCACCTCCCAGTCTGCACTCTCTTGACTTGGGCTGTGGAGTTCTTCATTGAACAGATATATTTAACTTTGATTTAGCCAAAAGCATCAATTTTTCACCTCTGATTTGCATTTTGGCGAGTTTTATTTTAAAAAGTCTCTGCACCACTCTAGATCTCAAAAGATGTTATCCTGCATAATCTTCTGCCGGCTTTAAAGCTTTACTTTCCATCTGTCAGCCTTTAATCCATCCAGAGACCCCCCTAGGATATCGGGGTGAAGTAGAGTCCAGTTTTAAAGCCCATTTTCCCAGCCTCATCCACTAAATAGCCTGTCCTTCCCCCTTTTCTTTGTGATGCCACCTGTACCGTATTCCAAATCCCCATGTCCACCAGGTCTGTTTCAGCTTCTCCGTTTCATGCTATTGACATCCCAGTCTATCCCATGACCAGGACCACAGTCTCCAGGACACGCCGTGACAGAGAAATTTTGAAAGATCAAGTTACCTCTTCTTTTGTTTTTTTGTTTTGACAAGCATTCTGATTTATTACTTGTCTTCAACGGACCTATTAGACTTAGTTCTCAAATTCTTTATTCAAGATGCCATGAATATCTTGATTAATGTGTCTCAATCTTCACCTGGTTCAGCGAGTGCTGCAGAGGGCCAGGGACCTTGAGGAAAGTGCTGTCGCCCTGCAAGCCTCCTCTCTCCTCAACAGTCCTTGCTCTGCCCAAGCAGGGTTTTTCCCAGCCAGGAATGCTCCAGAAGTTCCTCCCCTCGCCTGACTTTTCCTGGCTTCACTGGGTGGTAGGCAGGTGTGTTCTTTTCATATGCAAAGAGTTCTGTGTTCTTCCATTTGGGACTTTCATGATGCCCTTGAAGAAGTCTGATTAGCAAACTAGATTGATTGTTTAATAATTGGAAACACCCTGTTTGCCTAATTTCTTTTTTCTAAAACAAGAAATGAAAAACTTTTTCCTACCTGCTCAGATTCCTTTCTCATTCACATCCTTTTTTGCTTTTATATTTCCGTGTCTTTCAAAAATAAAGAAGATGGAAAGAGTCAAGTAATATGTGGAGACAAAAAGTAGGAAAGGATTAAATGTGAAAGAAAAGAAGGGATGAAAATGGTAAGGTTGCTAAATTTGCTTCCTTGGAATGTAGACTGAGTGGCAGATGGTCACTGGATCAAAGCTGGGGGGAGGGCATCCCACCACATCTCCCAGACCTCAAGGCTTCTGCCATTTCTTTCACTCGAGGGCACCTAGTTTGGGGCTCATGGCCTTCCTCCACCTTGTGATGACCATAATGGGATTGAATTTGATACCTGATTGTGAAGGACAGGGAAGCCTGGCACGCAACTGGTCCATGGGGTCGCAAAAAGTTAGACGCCACTTAATGACTGAACAACAACAACAGCAATTTATGAACAATTTTGATAAACTGGAGTACATACCAAGGTGGAGATCTAGGATGATGTAGGGTCTGGAAACCTTATCACATGAGAAATAGTGGCAAGACCTACATGTGCTTGGCTTGGAGTGACTCACCTCTTCTTATTTGATAGTTCCATATACATTTGGCAATGAGCTTGTTGATTTCCTCAATAATTCCAGCTGAAATTTTCATCTGGATTGCATATAATGCCTACATGAATCTGGGAGACTCGAGAGCCTTGTAACAGTAAGAAATCTCACCTGTACACACAGTAATCTCTCCTTTTATGTCATATACTAGAAGTTTCCATTTTTCTACAGAAAAGTCCTCTATATTCTTTGTTATGCTTTTTTTTGCCATTGAAAATGGTGACTTTTTAAAATTTCTTGATCATTTTTCATTAAGAATTTGTTCCTATAAAGCATTTTATGGCATTTTTGAATATCAATATTTTTCCAGTACATTTGCTGCATAATATATGTTTCCTCAGTTCTTTTTCAGTAAAGATAATTTGTCTGGTTGATAACGTCTCATTGTTTGACAGAACCAGTTGAGGGTTTGGCTAGTAGCCAGCTGTTTTTGGATTGTTTGAAGAGAACCCTATAAATTTGTAGTCTAGGAGTAATTCTGCTGTTGCTTCAAAACCTGGAGTTTCAATAGACCTTTAAGTACTGGCTCTCTTACAAAGTTATGTGCAAACCAAGGAGACGTCTGTATTTTCCACTTCAAAATTGAATCAATAAAAACAGAACTCCATGCTTTATAAAAAATATTTACAGGCTTTCCCTTCAGTCAGTTTATTCATTCATTATACAGGACACAACTCAGGAACAATTGAATAGAATAGATACTTCAGGGGATGCGTAGGGGGAGAGTTCCATGCTTAATCCAGATGTACCACCCTCCCAGCATCTCAACATGGCCACTGGGACTTATTTTTTAGGTGGTTGTTGCTGATATAGCAGGAGGTTGTTGGTGTCTGTAAGCTGATGATGAAAACTTGCTTAAGTGACTTGTTGGTTCTATTTTTTGGTCTGTTGATTGGGTTGAGCTTAATGTATATGTAATGTTATTCCCTCCTTGTAATGAGGATTTAATCTCTTTCCTTCCAATTCTTGCAGGTATTATGTCATTTCCATTCCAGAGAGTATTGGTGCCAAAACCCCAAATACGGTGTCAACGGTGGGGACAGTATGGGCCTTATCACCCAGCCTTGCTCATAGTGCAGATGCTACCCCCAAGTATCTTGTCTGCTGTAGGCTTTTGAAATATAGTAGCTGTTATGAAGGTAAAGCGGAGAAGGCAATGGCACCCCACTCCAGTACCCTTGCCTGGAAAATCCCACGGACGGAGGAGCCTGGTAGGCTCCAGTCCATGGTGTCGCTAAGAGTCAGGCGCGACTGAGTGACTTCACTTTCACTTTTCACTTTCATGCATTGGAGAAGGAAATGGCAACCCACTCCAGTATCTTGCCTGGAGAATCCCAGGGACAGAGGAGCCTGGTGGGCTGCCGTCTCTGGGGTCACAAAGAGTTGGACACGACTGAAGCGACTTAGCAGTAGCAGTAGCAATGAAGGTAAAGAAGCTTCCATCTATTTCTAGTTTTATGATAGTTTTTAAAAAATCATATGTAAGCATTGGAGTGTTTTTCTGAACCTGGTAAAATAATTAAGATCAGCACTTTATTAAAAATATAATATTTAATTTCATTTATGCCAATGTCACCATCTATTAAAGAAATTAATGATCACTTTTTCAAGTGCAGCTTTGAAAATAGTATTTATAAGTGTTTACTGACTAAGTGTGGAGTAGGAAATGGCAACCCACTCCAGTATTCATGCCTGGAAAATTCCATGGACAGCAGAGTCTGGTGGGTATATATGACTCCATGGGTATATATGAATCTTTGAGACTCCATGACTATAGTCCAAAGATGGAGTCTCAAAGATTCAGACACAACTGAGCAGGCATGCCTATTGACTACCTAATCCATTTTCCTCATAAAGTAAATATTTACTCCATGGTTCAAATTTTATATATATATTTAATTTTTTATATATATATATATATATGTAAGACAAGTGTACACATTTTTCTCATGAATACCTAGAAAGATTTGGAGAAGCCAGGAAGACACTGTAAGGTAACAAATCAGGTGGGGAGGATGAAAAACTAGCCTGGGCCACGAGCTCTATCCCAGCCCTGCTGGGCACACTTTGCAGGAGTGGAGACACCTCTGCACTTAAAGAACTAAAGTGAGACTTCAGGGACGAGTGCGCGTTTCCGACTGCACACACAAGAGAGATGGCTTCAGGGTTGGGAGGTCCGCTTGCTGTGGCCAAGGAATGGGGTGAAGGGCTTTCAGAGTGACGGCTCCTCCGGGCCCCATAGGCAACCCAGAACTGGAGCACTGGTGTGTGCCACAGCTGGGCAGGTTAGGGTCAGGCCCACTAGGGTGACCTGAAGAAAAGCGTCAGTTCAAGGTGAACTGGCTGGCCTGGAGCTACTTCCTCCCCTCCACAGCCCTCAGTCACTGAGCACCAGACAACTCCAACCAAACAGAAAAGTTCTCAGAAGAGTGCGTTCCCCAGGGCACTACAGATGATGCGTGAGGGGCAGGACTCCTTAGTCAGGAGGCGGCTCAGAGTAGCCAACAAGCCCAGAGCATGAAGGGCCACACTGAGCTCTTTGCACTGGGGCCCAAGAGGTGGTCCAAGGCACTGAAACTAGCCTCCTCCATACTGTGCCCAGCTTGAAAGATGCGTGATGCCCCCAGGGAAAACTAGCAACGGTGTTTTTCACTGGATCTTCCCTGGTGCCTGGTGGCTCAGTTAGTAAAGAATGAGCCCACAGTGCAGGAGACCTGGGTTGGATCCCTCGGTCAGGAAGATCCCCTGCAGGAGGGCATGGCAACCCACTCCAGTATTCTTGCCTGGAGAATCCCCATGGACAGAAGAGTATAGCAGGCTGTAGTCCATGCGGTCGCCAAGTGTCAGACACGACTGAGCAACGACAAAGTACACACATCTTTCTCTGAACCAATAAAGAATGTGAACCAGACCTGTAAACTTGTAGTCCATAGGCAAACCCACATGTGGCTTTGTTTCACTGGTTCCATGTTTTTAAGCTTCTGGAAATGGATTGCTCGACCAGAGAAAGTGGTCTCCACTGGCCACAGACCCCTCCACTCTATTTTGTTCAGTATCTAGCTTGATTCATTTATGTTGCATATCTGGCCCCTCTGGGCATTCCAGTGTGCAAACCCAACTTAAGCACAGTTCAAGACTCTTCCTGCGTTTATGGATTCAACGATGGTTGTTCTGATTTCGTGCACAGGGTCCCCTCAGGAAATAAGCCACGTGACCTCCATTTAGGATAAAGGCTGTTCTTGCTTTGTCACAACACAGTGGTATGGGTTCTGAATCAGAAGATGACCCTTCTGCGTGTAAAGCACAGTTCTTCTCCTTTTGAGTTTTCCTTCAGTAACTTGCTACTAAAGGGTCTTTTCCCAGAGCCCTTGGGAAAATGAATAGCTTCTGAGTAGACTCAGACAACCACATCAGAGCCAACCCCTCAGGAAGTCTGTCCATATAATTGCATGGTGGTGGCCCTGTGGCTAACCCCAGCCCGGTGAATTCATGGGAGATGTGCTGGCTCGAATCAAACAGCCTCCGAGCTTTACTTATGGACAAAACAGATGACACCGGAATGTGCTCTTCCCCTGGATCTCATCACCCCTTAAATTTCAGGAAGAGGGGTCACCAACTCAAGCGTGGACGACAGAAACAAGTGAGGTTTGACGTGTGTGAGAAAAACCACACTGTCCACTCAGCATATCTTTCCATTTTTGTAAGAGGCACGGATGAAGGCACTTGGATTCATAGAAATGAAAAAACCAACAGCAAAAATGTGAAGATGAACAGCAACCATCAGTCTGGATAAATACTGCCGTTTGTCAGTTCCAAGTAGACAGACAGATATGATTCTCCAGAGCAATAACATTTTCTGATTTTTTAACGTTGGTTCATTTAAAAACAACGGCCACACTGGGTTGGTACAGTCTACCTTCAGTCATGATGGAATAATTGCCATCACACTTGCCATTCTGCCTTAAGCAGATTTAATGGAACAAAATATATAAAGAAAATGCTGTGAGGTATTGTTATAGCCAGCTCAGGATTGCAACCCCTAAGAGAAAGAAGCACATCAGGTGAGCCCCAAGCACTGCCTGGCCTAGGACAATTTCCTAACCACAAAAAAGAAGGAGCCTGATCTCTTCTACCAGAGGGAGCACAAATGCCGAGTTGAGAAGGCAGAGGTTAGTTTAGAGCCATTGAAACACCTAAAATGTAAAGATTTGAGCAACACAGAGAAGGGAACTGGCTGAGAGCTTGGCTTCACATGTACGGAGAAAGACCGAAAGACCCTGCAGAAAGCAGCTGACATGGCTGAAAGCAGAGCTGAGATACTAAATGTCACACTAGCAGACACTGGCTTCCCTGGTGCTCAGAGGTTAAAGCGTCTGCCTGGAATGTGGGAGACCTGGGTTCGACCGCTGGGTCGGGAAGATCCCCCTGGAGAAGGAAATAGAAACCCACTCCAGTACTCTTGCCTGGAGAATCCCATGGAGGGAGGAGCCTGGTTGGCTACAGTCCATGGGGTCGCAAAGAGTTGGACACGACTGAGTGTCTTCACTTTCTTTCAGTAGACACTGGAGCTCTGGTCCAACCAGATGAAAGAGACCTCATTAAGGCATTCATCTGAGATATAATATTTATTCCAACATCACACAAGTAAGATTCATGTCCTAAAGAAGTGGTTCCAAATTGGAAGGGTGAGGTGATTTTTCTCCTCCCTCAAAGAACATCTTGCAAAGTCTAGAGATCTTGTTTTTACTGTCATGATGAGACATACTGGTGCTGTGTGTGCTTAGTCGCTCAGTCGCGTCCAACTTACTGCCGCCCTTTGGACTATAGCCCACCAGGCTCCTCCGTCCATGGGACTTTTCAGGCAAGAGTACTGGAGTGTCTTGCCATTTCCTTCTCCAGGGGACGGGAAGTACTACTGCCATCTAGCGTGCAGAGCCAGGGATATTGCTAAACATCTCACAGTTCACAAGATAATCACACACGACGAAGAATTTTCCAGCCTAAAAATGCCAATAGTGTCAAGGTTGAGAAACCCCACCCTAGAATAAGTGCTACTCTGCTGCTGTTGCTGCTGCTAAGTTGCTTCAGTCGTGTCCGACTCTGTGCGACCCCAGAGACGGCAGCCCACCAGCCTCCCCGTCCCTGGGATTCTCCAGGCAAGAACACGAGTGGGTTGCCATTTCCTTCTCCAATGCATGAAAGTGCTACTCTAAACCTTTGCAAAAGCTAGTAGCTAGCTTCCCCAGTGATCCTCGCCTCCTGTTATTCATATCTTTGTCTAGTTCCCACCCACCCACATGGAAAAGCTCAGATGAAGCAGGACAGAGGTCTCTGTCATAGCCAGAAATGAGAACAGGTCTGCCAATAAGCATGTGAGTACTCTTGAAAGCATGTTTTGCAACTATGTTGGAGTCTTAGATGACTATAGCCCCAAATGATGGCTCACTGCAACCTCATAAAGAGTTCCTGAGCCAGAACCATGAAGCCAAGTCACTCCCGGATTCCTAATCTTCAGAAATGGTGTGATAATAAATGTTGTTTTTAACTGCTAAGTTTTGGGGTAATTTATTACACAGCAGTAGATGAACACAACAATCTTTGCCCTAGCAAAGCTTAAAACTGCTGTTGCTGCTGCTGCTGCTAAGTCGCTTCAGTCGTGTCTGACTCTATGCGACCCCATGGACTGCAGCCTACCAGGCTTCTCTGTCCATGGGATTCTCATGGCAAGAACACTGGAGTGGGTTGCCATTTCCTTCTCCAAGCCTAAAACTAAGTCTTGTTAATTGTATGCCAGAACAAAACTCAAAACTCTTTAAAAAAAAAAAAAAAAAAAGGCCAGATTCTTTAAAACGCATAATTTACAATGTTTGAGAATACAGTAAAAAAAAAATTACTAACCATGCAAAGAAATGAAAAAATGACTCATAATGTTTTTTTTAAAAGCAGTTAGAAACAGATTCTGAGATGATCCAGAAATTGGAATCAGCACACAAGGATTTTCTTTAAAGCTATTAGAATTATGCTAAAAACTTAAAGAAAAATATAGTTCTAATGAGTGACCATATGAGGAGAAGTCCACAGAGAAACAGAAATTATGAAAGAGAAGCAAATGGAAATTCTCTAACTGAAAAGAAAATATCAGAAATCAAAATTTTACTAGATTGGCTTAAAAGCAAATTTAAGATGGCAAGAGAAAAAAAAAAAAAAAACAAGTGAACCAGAGACAGATTCATAACAATTTCCAGTCTGAAGGAAAAAGATTTTTTAAAAATTTAAAAACATGAACAAAGTCCCAGTGACCTGGGGGACAACGTTAAATAGTCTAACATAAGTCCAGTTCAGCTCTCAGAGGAAAGCAAAGAAAGAACAAGAAAGAAACAATTTAAAAAACAAAAACAAAAAAAACAGTGATTGGCATTTTCTTAAATGTAGTGAAAAATGTTAACTTGCCGATTCAAGAAACTAAGCGAACCCCAAGCAGGATAAACACAATGAAAAGCACAAGCAAGCACATTACAATCAAACTGCTGAAAACCAAAGATGAAGGGAAAACTCTGAAAGCAACAAGAGAAAAATGACTAAATAAATACATGAGAGGAACGACACAAAGACAGCTATCTTCTCATTGAAATGATGGAGACCACAAGTTATTACAGAATAACACTCTATAACACAGTGTATAACACAGAATAACACTGAAAGGAAGAAAGAAAAAACTGTATTCTAAGAATTTGTATACAACAAAGATATTCTTTAAAAGGAGAGCAAAATAAAGACATTTCAGACTTTTTTAAAGTTGAAAGAAATGGTTCCTAGCAGATATGCACTATAGGCTAAAGATAAATGATATCTTTATCTTTAAATAAATATTTCCTACAAGGAAATATCTTTAGATAAATATACCTACAAGGAAATATTCAATCATAAAAGTCTATAATAGAAAAAAAAACAAAGATTAAAAATTGACAGCTCAAATTTACACTTTACCAAATAGAAACAGATCCACAGGAAAAAATGACAAACACTGAAAATGTTATATCTAATCTAAAACACTAGATTTCCCCCTTAATTTACTTAAAAGACAAATGCCCATTAAAAGTGAAAATAGTAACATTATAAACTGAGGTCTATACTATACATAAATTAAAATTATGGCTACATCACAAAGGATGGAGAGGAAAATGAAGTTAGGCTGTGCGTGCTCCTTATCCTGTTCGTGACGCCATTTGTCTCGCTGTTCACACTATCCGCACGGTTTGCTGAACCCAGGGTAGGCAAGACGCGAGCTCAGAGGCTGCAAGAAGGCTTGAGGAGACACATTTATTCTCTCCTGGCTGGTGAAGCAGCAGCCATCGCATAACCTAACACAACACAACCTCTCTCCTGGCTGACACAGCAGCCACAACAGTATTCTCTCCTGGCTGACGCAGCACCCGTTCCACAATTCTCTCTTCTCATGGCTGACCCAACAGACACAGCCATGTAGCAACAACAACGCCTCCACCTTTTAGGTGGAGCTCACATATATGTACAGCCCCCAACCCGTGACTAAGCAAGGACCTCGTGACGTGCATGCGCAGTGCTACAAATGATCCCAGCTGTTACATAGTCATTATTTACAAAACGTGGGGCGAAAGAGCCTGAGTACGTACCCGATCGTGGCTAATATGCTCTCTCCCCACGTACTGCCATTAGTTTCTTATATCTGTTAAGTGTGAATAACAATGTGGGAAGTTAAACAATATTAATTATAATTAGACTGTGATGAATTAATAACACATAATCCTTAAAGAGCCAACAAAAATAAAAAGAAAAATAGCTTTGATGCCAATAAAGAAAATGAAAAAAAGAATACAAAGTATTTGATTAATCCAAAAGAAAGCACAAAAGAGGAAGAACACAAAGCAGATGGGACAAATAAATAATTACATGTCATACTTAAAGCTCACTATATAATTTAGTAAAACTGAGCTGAATACTGTGATTAAAAGGAAATGGTTGTCAGAGTAGACTTTTTAATTATTTATTTTAATAAATTTATTTAATTTATTTATTAAAGTTTTTTACTTTACAGTAAAAACAATGCCCAGACTTCCCTGGTGATCCAGTGGATAAGAATCTTCCTGCCAATGCAAGGCTCAGTCCCTGGTCTGGGAAGATTTCACATGTTGCAGGACAAGTAAGGCCGCACACCACAACTACTGAGCCCACACTCTAGAGCCTGCATGCCGCAACGACGGAGCCCACGTGCTTCGACTACTGAAGCCTGCGGCACCGGTGCTCGGTACCGAGAGAAGCCGCAAGAGAGCCCACACACCGCAACTAGAGAGAGGCCTCACTTGGCAGTGAAGACCCAGGGCAGCCAAAAATAGATAAGCAAATACAAGTTTTAATAAATAAAAAATAAAAACAATGCCCAACTATATAAATGTGAAATATAAAGACACAGATTAAAGATGAAAGGATGGGAAAGTATGAAAATAGTAAAAGTAAGAAAACTGGTAGGGTTACGTTAAAATAAAACAAAGCAGACTTCAAGGCAAAGCATTTCCACAGATAAAGGGAGACGTTTCATAATACCACAAGCGTTAACTCAGCAGGAAATCATTAAAATCTTAATTTTGCACCTAATAACTGAACTTCAAAAATCATAAAGCAAAAACTGAGTAACAAAATGAGAAAAATAAAAATTTTGCCAATCATGACTGGAGATTTTGGAGCCTCTACCTCAGTAATTTACAGAATGAGGAGACAAAAAAAAGAAATAGTAATCATATAAAAGATCTGAACCACATTATCAATGATCATGCTCTTACTGACACTTTCAGAATATCTCCCTGAACGATTTTAAAGTACACATTTTTTCAACTGCACACGAACACTTATCAAAATAGACCGTATACTGAGTCATAAGTCTCAATAAAGTGCAAAAGATAAAATCTTATAGTATGTTTTCTGAGCATAATGGAATTAAATTAAAAGTCAAGAACAATAGATATCCAGAAAATCCTCCTAAATATTTGAAAAGTAAACAACATTCTTCTAAATGAAAGTGAAAGTTGCTCAGTCATGTCAGACTCTTTTCGACTGCTTGGACTATGCAGCCCATGGAATTCTCCAGGCCAGAATACTGGAGTGGGTAATCTTTCCCTTCTCTGGGGGATCTTCCCAACCCAGGGATCGAACCCAAGTCTCCCACATTGCAGGCAGATTCTTTACCAGCTGAGCCACAAGGGAAGCCTGCAGATACTGGCTTAGGTAGCCTATCCCTTCTCCAGCGGATCTTCCTGACCCAATAACTCATGATAAAAAATTAGTAGGAAAATTAGAAAATATTTTAACTGAATGATGATGAAAATAAAAAGTAAGAAATTTTATGGAATGAACTTAAAGCAGTGCCTACAAGGAAATATTCAATCATAAAATTCTATAATAAAAAATAAAACAAAGATTAAAAACTGATAGCTCAAATTTACTAAAAAGGAGAACACATTAATCCCACAATGAGTAGAAGGAAAGAAATAATAAAAACCAAAGTCAATTAAATAAAAACAAGCAAATAAATAAAAAATAATAAAGCCAAAAGATAACTCTGAAATGATTAATAAAAAATTTTTAAAACCCAGCAAAACTAATCAAGATAAAAAGAAAAACTTACAAATATCCAAAATAGAAGATAAGACATCACTACAGAGCCAATAGATATAAAGTATAAGGGATTATTCAGAGACGGCAATGGCAACCCACTCCAGTACTCTTGCCTGGAAAATCCCATGGACGGAGGAGCCTGGTGGGCCGCCGTTTGGGGGGTCGCACAGAGTTGGACACAACTGAAGCGACTTAGCAGCAGCAGCAGCAGCATAAGGGATTATTATAAACAACTTTATAATAATAAACTCAAGATTTTAGATGAAATGGATAAGTTCCTTGAAACAAAATCTACCAAAAGTGACACACGTGAAAAAAGAAACAATATGAATAGCCCTATTTTTTAGTGTCCTATGGCTTCACAGCCAGTCCCAAAACTTAGCAATTTAAAATAACAAAAACAACAACCATTGCGTGGCTGCTGAATTAATTGACTTCAGTTGGGTGTTTCTCCCCATCCAATGGCGTTGGCCGGGATGACTCAGCCTGCTCCTTTCAGTTGGCAGACGGGCCACGCTGGAAAGTTCACGGATGCATTACTCACATGTCTGGTACCTAGCGCTCCTTCAGATGGTCTCTTCTCTTGAGCTCCCTCTTAACCATGCAGCCTCAGAGCAGTCATATTTTCTCTATTGTGGCTGACTTCAAGAGGGAAAGCGTGAGCTGCTGGGGCTCCTACGGGACAGAACTTAAACTGACTGTCATTTTCCCATATTCTATTCGTCAAAATAAGTCTTAAGACCACATTAGCCTCAAGAGAGGGAGATATATGCAAAGGAATGCACACAGAGGGGTAAGAAATGGATGGCATCCCAGTTTGGAGATCCTCTACCACAACCTAAATCTATTAAATAACCATAACCAAAAACTACCCCCCACCCCCCACCACAAAAAAAAGAACTGAAGGCCTAGATGATTTCAGTGGTTCAGTTTAGTTCAGTCCCTCAGTCATGTCTGACTCTTTGTGACCCCATGGACTGCAGTACACCAGGCTTCCCTGTCCATCACCAACTCCTGGAACTTGCTCAAACTCATGTCCATCAAGTTGGTGATGCCATCCAACCATCTCATCATCTGTCGTCCCCTTCTCCTCCTGCTTTCAATCTTTCCCAGCATCAGGGTCTTGTCCAATGAGTTAGTCCTTCACATCAGGTGGCCAAAGTATTGGAGTTTCAGCTTCAGCATCAGTCCTTCCAATGAATATTCAGGATTGATATCCTTTAGGATGGACTTGTTGGATCTCCTTGCCATCCAAGGAACTCTCAAGAGTCTTCTCCAACACCGCAGTTCAAAAACATCAGTTCTTTGGTGCTCAGCTTTCTTTATGGTCCAACTCTCACATCCAGACATGACTACTGGAAAAACCATTGCTTTGGCTAGACAGACCTTTGTTGTCAAAGTAATGTCTCTGCTTTTTAATAGGCTGTCTAGGTTGGTCATAGCTTTTCTTCCAAGGAGCAAGTGTCTTTTGAATTTCATGGCTACAATAACCATCTGTGGTGATTTTAGAGCCCAAAAAAATAAAGTCTGTCACTGTTTCTATTGTTTCCCCATCTATTTGCCATGTAGTGATGGGACTGGATGCCATGATCTTAGTTTTTTGAATGTTGAGTTTTAAGCCGACTTTTTCATTCTCCTCTTTCACTTTCATCAAGAATCTCTTTAGTTCTTCTTCACTTTCTGCAATAAGGGTGATGTCATCTGCATATCTGAGGTTATTGCTGCTTCTCCCAGCAATCTTGATTCAAGACTGTGCTTCATCCAGCCCAGCATTTCATATGATGTACTCTTCATAAAAGTTAAAGAAGCAGGGTAACAATATACAGCCTTGATGTACTCTTTTCCCAATATGGAACCAGTCCATTGTTCCATGTCCAGTTCTAACTGTTTTTTCTTGACCCACATTAAGATTTCTCAGAAGGCAGGTCAGGTGGTCTGGTATTCCCATCTCTTTCAGAATTTTCCACAGTTTGTTGTGATCTTCATAATCAAGATAATCACGATGGTGTGATCACTCACCTAGAGCCAGACATCCTGGAATGTGAAGTCAAGTGGGCCTGAGGAAGCATCACTACAAACAAAGCTAGTGGAGGTGATGGAATTCCAGTTGAGCTATTCCAAATCCTGAAAGATGATGCTGTGAAAATGCTGCACACAATATGCCAGAATATTTTGAAAACTCAGCAGTGTCCACAGGACTGGAAAAGGTGTTTTCATTCCAATCCCAAAGAAAGGCAATGCCAAAGAATGCTCAAACTACTGCACAATTGCACTCATCTCACACGCTAGTAAAGTAATGCTCAAAATTCTCCAAGCCAGGCTTCAGCAATACGTGAACTGTAAACTTCCAGATGTTCAAGTTGATTTTAAAAAAGGCAGAGGAACCAGAGATCAAATTGCCAACATCCTCTGGAGCCTCGAAAAAGCAAGAGAGTTCCAGAAAAACATCTACTTCTGCTTTATTGACTATGCCAAAGCCTATAACTGTGGATCACAATAAACTGTGGAAAATTCTGAAAGAGATGGGAATACCAGACCCCTGACCTGCCTCTTGAGAAACCTGTATGCAGGTCAGGAAGCAACAGTTAGAACTGGACATGGAACAACAGACTGGTTCCAAATAGGAAAAAGAGTACGTCAAGGCTGTATATTGTCACCCTGCTTATTTAACTTATATGCAGAGTACATCATAAGAAATGCTGGGCTGGAAGAAGCACAAACTGGAATCAAGATTGCCGGGAGAAATATCAAGAACCTCAGATATGCAGATGACACCATTGTTATGGGAGAAAGTGAAGAGGAACTAAAAAGCCTCTTGATGAAAGTGAAAGAGGAGAGTGAAAAAGTTGGCTTAAAGCTCAACATTCAGAAAACTAAGAGCATGGCATCTGGTCCCATCACTTCATGGCAAACAGATGGGGAAATAGTGGAAATACTGTCAGACTTTATTTTTGGGGGCTCCAAAATCACTGCAGATGGTGACTGCAGCCATGAAATTAAAAGACGCTTACTCCTTGGAAGGAAAGTTATGACCAACCTAGATAGCATATTCAAAAGCAGAGACATTACTTTGCCAACAAAGGTCCATCTAGTCAAGGCCATGGTTTTTCCAGTGGTCATGTATGGATGTGAGAGTTGGACTGTGAAGAAAGCTGAGCGCCAAAGAATTGATGCTTTTTCACTGTGATGTTGGAGAAGACTCATGAGAGTCCCTTGGACAGCAAGGAGATCCAACAGTCCATTCTAAAGGAAATCAGTCCTGGGTGTTCTTTGGAAGGAATGATGCTGAAGCTGAAACTCTAGTACTTTGGCCACCTCATGCAAAGAGTTGACTCATTGGAAAAGACCCTGATGCTGGGAGGGATTGGGGGCAGGAGGAGAGGGGGACGACAGAGGATGGGATGGCTGGATGGCATCACTGACTCAATGAACGTGAGTTTGAGTGAACTCTGCAAGTTGGTGATGGACAGGGAGGCCTGGTGTGCTGCAGTTCATGGGGTCGCAAAGAGTTGGACACGTCTGAGCGACTGAACTGAACTGAACTGAGCTGTTGTGAGCCACACAAAGGCTTTGAGGTAGTCAATAAAGCAGAAGTAGATGTTTCTCTGGAGCTCTCTTGCTTTTTCAATGATCCAACACATGTTGGCAATTCGATCTCTGGTTCCTCTGCCTTTTCTAAATCCAGCTTGAACATCTGGAAGTTCACGGTTCATGTACTATTGAAGCCTGACTTGGAGAATTTTGACATTATTTTGCTAGCATGTGAGATGAGTGCAATTGTGCAGTAGTTTGAGCATTCTTTGGCATTGCCTTTCTTTGGGATTGGAATGAAAACTGACCTTTTCCAGTCCTGTGGCCACTGCTGAGTTTTCCAAATTTGCTGGCGTATTGTGTGCAGCATTTTCACAGCATCATCTTTCAGGATTTGGAATAGCTCAACTGGAATTCCATCACCTCCACTAGCTTTGTTCGTAGTGATGCTTCCTAAGGCCCACTTGACTTCACATTCCAGGATGTCTGGCTCTAGGTGAGTGATCATACCATCATGGTTATCTGGGTCGTGAAGATCTTTTTTCTATAGTTTCTGTGTATTGTTGTCACCTCTTCTTAATATCTTCTGCTTCTGTTAGGTCCATACCATTTCTGTCCTTTATTGTTCCCATCTTCACATGAAATATTCCCTTGGTATCTCTAATTTTCTTGAAGAGGTCTCTAGTCTTTTCCATTCTATTCCAAAGAATAACAAGGAGAGATAAGAAAGCCTTCCTCAGTGTTCAGTGTAAAGAAATAGATTCCACTGGTAAGTCCTATCAAATATTTAAGGAAGAAAGCTATCAGTCTTACAGACCTAGTGGGCTTCCTCGCTTATCAGTTGGCTCAGTGATAAAGAATCCACCTTCCAGTGCAGGAGACAGAAGAGGCATGGGTTCAATCCGTGGGTTGGGAACATGTCCTAGAGAAGGAAACAGCAACCCACTCCAGTATTCTTGCTGGACAGAGGAAATTCTCATGAACAGAGGATCTTGGCAGGCTACAGTCCATGGGTCACAGAGTCAGACATGACTGAATGACTGAGCACACATGCATGCATGCACACACATATGCAAAAGCAAAAAAAATCCTCGATAGAATATCAATAAATAGAATCCTGGCAACACATAAAAGTGATAATAAATCATGGCCAAGTAAATTCTAAGAAATGCAAGTTTTTGAATGTTGATTCAAAAGTGTCATCCTGTTAATGAAATAAATGAGTAAAATCATATATAGTTATTTTAATAGATGTGGGGCAGGGGGTGATAAAGCTTAACATCAATTCATGACACAAATCCTCAGCACACTGGAAATAAAAATGAATTTCCTCAGTTTGATAACTGTTGCTTATGAAAACCTACAGTTAGCATCACGCTAAGTAGTGATATACTGAATGCCACACTCACAACTTCTACTGAACATCATGCTGGGGGTTCTATGTACTTCAACAAAGCATGCAAAATGAATAAAAGGTGAAAACATTGGAAGGAAGTCAATAAAACCGCCTTTGTTCATAGAAAATGTGATGGTCTACATAGATAATCCTAAAGAGTCTACAGAAAACTACTAATATTAAAAAACAAGTTTAGCAAACTCACAGATATAAGGTCAAAAACAGAAATATTAATAATTGCATTTTATATACTAGCAATAAAAATTGGAATGTAAAAATTTTAATTTACAATAGCGTGAAAAAACATTAGATACATAGAAACACATCTAACAAAAGATACTAAAGACTGTCACACTGAAAATTATAAAACACTGCTAACAGAAATTAAAGGAAACCTTCTTTCACACATTAAAACTAGGGGCACACTGATTTTTTAAAGATATAACTGACATTGTTAAGAAGAAAAAATAGAAATCATTTACATTCCTATACACTAACAATAAAAATATCAGAAAGATAAATTAAAGGAAAAATCCTGTTTACCATTTCAACAAAAGAACAAAATACCTAGGAATAAACCTACTTAAAGAGACCAAAGACTTGTACGCAGGAAACTAAAATACACTGATGAAAAAAAATCAAAGACACCACAAACAGAGAGAGATAGCATATTCTTAGATTGGAAGAATCAATGCTGTCAAAATTACTATGCTTCCCAAAACAATCTACAGATTCAGTGAAATCCCTATCAAATCACCAATGGCATTTTTCACGGAACTAGAACAAAAAAAATCACAATTTGTATGGAAATACAAAGACCCTGAATTGCCAAAGCAATCTTGAGAAAGAAAGATGAAGCTGGAGGAAACAAACTCCCTGACTTGAAATTATACTACAAAGCTACAATCATCAAGACAGTAGGGCACTGGTGTGAAAGCAGAAATATAGACCAATGGAGCAAGACAGAAAACCCAGAGATAAACCCATGCACCTATGGGCACCTTATCTTTGACAAAGGAGGCAAGAATATACAATGCAGAAAAGACAGCCTCTTCAACAAGTGGTGATGGGAAAACTGAACAGCTACGTGTTTTTTTTTTTTTTAAATGAAATTAGAACACTTCTTAACTCCATACACAAAAATAAACTCAAAATGGATTAAAAACTTAAATGTAAGGCTGGAAACTATAAAGCTCTTAGAGGAAACCATAGGCAGTATACCCTTTGACATAAATTGTAGCAAGATTCTCTCTGACACACCTAGAATAATGGAAATAAAAACAAAAATAAATAGATAAAAGCTTTTTTAAAAGCTTTTACACAACAAAGGAAACTATAAACAAGATGAAAAGACAACACTCAGAATGGGAGAAAATAATTGCAAAGCAAGTAACAAAGGGTTAATCTCCAAAATATATAAGAAGCTTATACAATTAAAAAACACATACAGCCCAATCAAAAAATGGGAGAAGACCTAAACAGACATTTCTCCAAAGAAGACATACAGATGGCCAATAACATGTGGAAAGATTAACAGTAATAATTAAAACTATGATGAGATATCACCTTACACCAGTTAGAAAGGCCATCATCAAGAAATCTACAAACAATAAATCCTGGAAAGGATGTGGGGAAAAGGGAACCCTCCTACACTGTTAGTGGGAATGCAAACTGATACAATCATTATGGAAAACAGTATGGACATTCCTTTTAAAAACTAGGAATAATACTACCACATGACCCATCAATCCCACTATTGAGCATATACTCTGAAAAAACCATAATTATAAAAGACTCATGTACCCCAGTGCTCATTGCAGCAATATTTACAGTGGCCAGGACATGGAAGCAACCTAGACGTCCACTGACAGATGAATGGATAAAGAAGTTGTAGTACATATAAATGTACCATGGAATATTACTTGAGCACAAAGGGAACAAATCTGAGTCATTTGTAGTGAGGTAGATGCACCTAGAGCCTATTATACAGAGTAATGTAAGTCAGAAAGAGAAAAACAACTACAGTATATTAATGTATATGTATGTATACATATGGAATCTAGAAAATGGTACCGATGAACCTAATAAAGAACAGACTTGTGGATGCAGTCAGAGAAGGTAAGGGTGGGACAAACTGAAAAAGTAGCGTTGACACTATCACATGTGAAATAGTGGGTAGTTGCTAAATAACACAGGGAGCCCAGCCTGGCACTCTGTGATGACCTACAGGGGTGGGAAGGGAGTAAGGGAGGTTCATGAGCTAAGGGGTGTGTGTGTGTGTGTATAATTATAACTGATTCTCACTGTTGTACAGCAGAAACCGACACAAAATTATAAAGCAATTTTCCACCAGTTAAAAAATTAATAAAATTTCAAAAATAAAATAAATACAAAATGGAGTGATTTGCTCCCAGAACATCAAACCACAATCTCATGGCAGTTTCAACATCTCCTAGGGGTATGAAATTTTATTGTTTTTGTGCGGCATTATCTTTAATTAAGTATAGACTTTTCCAATCATGTCACCTAGAGGTCATTTTATCCACTGCTGTTTGGCTATGAGTCTCTTGTCTCTCTCTTCAGCAATGGTAAGGTGGACACTCTTTGCATGGGGGAGAGAGATCCATGGTGTTGCCTTTGCCAATAATGAAAATGTTGGAAAATCTGGTGTCAAAGCTGTTGGCACTGGCATCTTTCACGAGCTACAAAAGAACCAGGGTGTCTCTCGCAGTTGGTGATCATATCAATTCTTTCCAGGTTAGCACCTCCAGAAACCATGCAGATTACCAGTGTCAAATTAGATGAAATCAGTAATCTTGCCAGTCACCAGATCAATTTGAATGGTGTCATTCACCGTGATGAGGGACTCAAGGTGGCTGATGGTGCAAACATCAAGGGTCATCAGATGCAGAATTCCTTTTGCCCCGCAAAGATCTTTCTCACTTAGTAAAACTTATACCTGGCCTCTTTTGGTGTAATGCAATGAACAGCAAAAGATGAAAATTCTCTCCAGTCTTGTCAATGCTAATGATATCCATAAAACCAGCAGAGTAGGTTATATCAGTGAAGACCTTGCCACCAATCTAAATGAAACGCTGCATACAAATCTTTATTTCATCTTCTGTCAAAGCATAAATAAGTTTGTTCCTCAGGAAAATTATTAGGAGGAGACATTCCCTTAGCTTATGGGGACCAGTAAATGGATGAGAAGCAAACACACCAGTCAGTTTATCTGGCATCCAACGCTTTGGAGGTGTTACACACTTCAGGTGCTTCTTGAGACCATGAGCCATGACTTCACTGGGCATAAAAGAGCTAGGAAAGTGAATTTTAAATATATAACCTGAAATTTCAGAAGTCTACTGGTCCCATCACTTCATGGGAAATAGATGGGGAAACAGTGGAAACAGTGTCAGACTTTATTTTGGGGGGCTCCCGAATCACTGCAGATAGTGACTGCAGCCATGAAATTAAAAGACGCTTACTCCTTGGAAGGAAAGTTATGACCAACCTAGATAGCATATTCAAAAGCAGAGACATTACTTTGCCAACAAAGGTCCATCTAGTCAAGGCTATGGTTTTTCCAGTGGTCATGTATGGATATGAGAGTTGGACTGTGAAGAAAGCTGAGCGCCGAAGAATTGATGCTTTTTCACTGTGGTGTTGGAGAAGACTCTTGAGAATCCCTTGGACTGCAAGGAGATCCAACCAGTCCATCCTAAAGGAGATCAGTCCTGGGTGTTCTTTGGAAGGACTGATGCTAAAGCTGAAACTCCAGTACTTTGGCCACCTCATGCAAAGAGCTGACTCATTGGAAAAGACTCTGATGCTGGGAGAGATTGGGGGCAGGAGGAAAAGGGGATGACAGAGGATGAGATGGCTGGATGGCATCACCAACTCGATGGACATGAGTTTGAGTGAACTCCAGGAGTTGGTGATGGACAGGGAGGCCTGGCGTGTTGCGATTCATGGCGTTGCAAAGAGTCGGACATGACTAAGCAACTGAACTGAACTGAACGTGGTAAAGACCTCTTCTGTTTCCTTCCCTCCAAGCGAAGATGGCCTGGCTTTAAAAAAAAAAAAAAAAATCCTTTCTTTTCTTTTGCTAGCACCTTCTTCCCTACTTTCCTTCTACCTATAAAAACCTTCCATTTTAAGCAACTCCTTGAGCATCCCTCTATTTACTAGATTGGATGCTGCCTGACTCCTGAGTTGTTGAATAAAGATAATTAGATCTCCCCACCAAAAGAAAGAAATGAAAGGAGACTAATACTAATAGAAATACACACCACATACAACATTCGAATCATAGGAGTCCCAGAAGAAGAAGACAAAAAGAAAGCCATGAGAAAATACTTGAGGAGAAAATACTTGAGGAGATAATAGTTGAAAACTTCCCTAAAATGGGGAAGGAAATAATCACCCAAGTCCAAGAAACTCAGAGAGTCCCAAACAGGATAAACCCAAGGCGAAACACCCCAAGACACATATTAATCAAATTAACAAAGATCAAATACAAAGAACAAATATTAAAAGTAGCAAGGGAAAAACAACAAATATCACACAAGGGAATTCCCATAAGGATAACAGCTGATCTTTCAATAGAAACTCTACAAGCCAGGAGGGAATGGCAAGACATACTCAAAGTGATGAAGGAAAATAACCTACAGCCCAGATTATTGTACCCAGCAAGGATCTCATTCAAATATGAAGGAGAAATCAAAAGCTTTACAGACAAGCAAAAGCTGAGAGAATTCAGCACCACCAAACCAGCTCTCCAAAAAATACTAAAGGATATTCTCTAGACAGGAAACACAAAAAGGGTGTATAAACTCGAACCCAAAACAACAAAGTAAATGGCAACAGGATCATACTTATCAATAATTACCTTAAACGTAAATGGGTTGAATGCCCCAACCAAAAGACAAAGACTGGCTGAATGGATATAAAAACAAGACCCCTATATATGTTGTCCACAAGAGACCCACCTCAAAACAGGGGACACATACAGACTGAAAGTGAAGGGCTGGAAAAAGATTTTCCATGCAAATAGGGACCAAAAGAAAGCAGGAGTAGCAATACTCATATCAGATAAAATAGACTTTAAAACAAAGGCTGTGAAAAGAGACAAAGAAGGTCACTACATAAAGATCAAAGGATCAATCCAAGAAGAAGATATAACAATTATAAATATATATGCACCCAACACGGGAGCACCGCAGTATGTAAGACAAATGCTAACAAGTGTGAAAGGGGAAATTAACAATAACACAATAACAGTGGGAGACTTTAATACCCCACTCACACCTATGGATAGATCAACTAAACAGAAAATTAACAAAGAAACACAAACTTTAAATGATACATTAGACCAGTTAGACCTAATTGATATCTATAGGACATTTCACCCCAAAACAATGAATTTCACCTTTTTCTCAAGCGCACACAGAAGCTTCTCCAGGATAGATCACATCCTGGGCCATAAATCTAGCCTTGGTAAATGCAAAAAAATTGAAATCATTCCAAGCATCTTTTCTGACCACAATGCAGTAAGATTAGATCTCAATTACAGGAGAAAAACTATTAAAAATTCCAACATATGGAGGCTGAACAACACGCTGCTGAATAACCAACAAACCACAGAAGAAATCAAAAAAGAAATCAAAATTTGCATAGAAACGAATGAAAATGAAAACACAACAACCCAAAACCTGTGGGACATGGTAAAAGCAGTCCTAAGGGGAAAGTTCATAGCAATACAGGCATACCTCAAGAAACAAGAAAAAAGTCAAATAAATAATCTAACTCTACACCTAAAGCAACTAGAAAAGGAAGAAATGAAGAACCCCAGGGTTAGTAGAAGGAAAGAATCTTAAAAATTAGGGCAGAAATAAATGCAAAAGAAACAAAAGATACCATAGCAAAAATCAACAAAGCCAAAAGCTGGTTCTTTGAAAGGATAAATAAAATTGACAAACCATTAGCCAGACTCATCAAGAAACAAAGGGAGAAAAATCAAATCAATAAAATTAGAAATGAAAATGGAGAGATCACAACAGACAACACAGAAATACAAAAGGTCATAAGAGACTACTATCAGCAATTATATGCCAATAAAATGGACAACGTGGAAGAAATGGACAAATTCTTAGAAAAGTACAACTTTTCAAAACTGGACCAGGAAGAAATAGAAAATCTTAACAGACCCATAACAAGCACAGAAATTGAAACTGTAATCAGAAATCTTCCAGCAAACAAAAGCCCCGGTCCAGACGGCTTCACAGCTGAATTCTACCAAAAATGTAGAGAAGAGCTAACACCTATCCTACTCAAACTCTTCCAGAAAATTGCAAACTTCCAAACTCATTCTATGAGGCCACCTTCACCCTAATACCAAAACCTGACAAAGATGCCACAAAAAAAGAAAACTACAGTCCAATATCCCTGATGAACATAGATGCAAAAATCCTTAACAATATTCTAGCAATCAGAATCCAACAACACATTAAAAAGATCATACACCATGACCAAGTGGGCTTTATCCCAGGGATGCATGGATTCTTCAATATCCGCAAATCAATCAATGTAATACACCACATTAACAAATTGAAAAATAAAAACCATATGATTATCTCAATAGATGCAGAGAAAGCCTTTGACAAAATTCAACATCCATTTATGATAAAAACTCTCCAGAAAGCAGGTATAGAAGGAACATACCTCAACATAATTAATAAAAGCTATATATGACAAACCCACAGCAAACATCATCCTCAATGGTGAAAAATTGAAAGCATTTCCTCTAAAGTCAGGAACAAGACAAGGGTGCCCACTTTCACCACTACTATTCAACATAGTTTTGGAAGTTTTGGCCACAGCAATCAGAGCAGAAAAAGAAATAAAAGGAATCCAAATTGGAAAAGAAGAAGTAAAACTCTCACTGTTTGCAGATGACATGATCCTCTACATAGAAAACCCTAAAGACTCCACCAGAAAATTACTAGAACTAATCAATGAATATAGTAAAGTTGCAGGATATAAAATCAACACACAGAAATCCCTTGCATTCCTATACACTAATAATGAGAAAATAGAAAGAGAAATTAAGGAAACAATTCCATTCACCATTGCAACAAAAAGAATAAAATACTTAGGAATAAATCTACCTAAAGAAACTAAAGACCTATATATAGAAAACTATAAAACACTGGTGAAAGAAATCAAAGAGGACACTAATAGATGGAGAAATATACCATGTTCATGGATTGCAAGAATCAATATAGTGAAAATGAGTATACTACCCAAAGCAATTTATAGATTCAATGCAATCCTTATCAAGCTACCAACAGTGTTCTTCACAGAGCTAGAACAAATAATTTCACAATTTGTATGGAAATACAAAAAAACCTCGAATAGCCAAAGCAATCTTGAGAAAGAAGAATGGAACTGGAGGAATCAACCTGCCTGACTTCAGGCTCTACTACAAAGCCACAGTCATCAAGACAGTATGGTACTGGCACAAAGACAGAAATATAGATCAATGGAACAAAATAGAAAGCCCAGAGATAAATCCACGCACCTATGGACACCTTATCTTTGACAAAGGAGGCAAGAATATACAATGGATTAAAGACAATCTCTTTAACAAGTGGTGCTGGGAAAACTGGTTAACCACTTGTAAAAGAATGAAACTAGAACACTTTCTAACACCATACACAAAAATAAACTCAAAATGGATTAAAGATCTAAACGTAAGACCAGAAACTATAAAACTCCTAGAGGAGAACATAGGCAAAACACTCTCCGACATACATCACAGCAGGATCCTCTATGACCCACCTCCCAGAATATTGGAAATAAAATCAAAAATAAACAAATGGGGCCTAATTAAACTTAAAAGCTTCTGCACAACAAAGGAAACTATAAGCAAGGTGAAAAGACAGCCTTCAGAATGGGAGAAAATAATAGCAAATGAAGCAACTGACAAACAACTAATCTCAAAAATATACAAGCAACTCCTACAGCTCAATTCCAGAAAAATAAATGACCTGATCAAAAAATGGGCCAAAGAACTAAATAGACATTTCTCCAAAGAAGACATACAGATGGCTAACAAACACATGAAAAGATGCTCAACATCACTCATTATCAGAGAAATGCAAATCAAAACCACTATGAGGTACCATTTCATGCCAGTCAGAATGGCTGCGACCCAAAAGTCTACAAGCAATAAATGCTGGAGAGGGTGTGGAGAAAAGGGAACTCTCTTACACTGTTGGTGGGAATACAAACTAGTACAGCCACTATGGAGAACAGTGTGGAGATTCCTTAAAAAACTGGAAATAGAACTGCCTTATGACCCAGCAATCCCACTGCTGGGCATACACACAAAGGAAACCAGAAGGGAAAGAGACACATGTACCCCAATGTTCATCACAGCACTGTTTATAATAGCCAGGGCATGGAAGCAGCCTAGATGTCCATCAGCAGATGAATGGATAAGAAAGCTGTGGTACATATACACAATGGAGTATTACTCAGCCATTAAAAAGAATACATTTGAAACAGTTCTAATGAGGTGGACGAAACTGGAGCCTATTATACAGAGTGAAGTAAGCCAGAAAGAAAAACACCAATACAGTATACTAACGCATATATATGGAATTTAGAAAGATGGTAACAATAACCCTGTATACGAGACAGCAAAAGAGACACAGATGTATAGAACAGTCTTTTGGACTCGGTGGGAGAGGGAGAGGGTGGGATGATTTGGGAGAATGGCATTGAAACTTGTATAATATCATATATGAAACGAGTCGCCAGTCCAGGTTCTATGCACGATACTGGATACTTGGGGCTAGTGCACTGGGACAACCCAGAGGGATGGTAAGGGGAGGGGGGAGGGAGGAGGGTTCAGGATGGGGAACACGTATATACCTGTGGCAGATTCATGTTGATATATGGCAAAACCAATACAATATTGTAAAGTTAAATAATAAAATAAAATTTTAAAAAATAAATAAATAAAAAAGAAATAAAAATAAAAAGACTTGCATAGAATGTTGTATAGAAACTTCATTGATAATAGCCCAAAACTGGAAACAATTCAAATGTTTCAGATCAGATCAGATCAGTCTCTCAGTCGTGTCCGACTCTTTGTGACCCCATGAATCACAGCACGCCAGGCCTCCCTGTCCATCACCAACTCCCGGAGTTCACTCAGACTCACGTTCATTGAGTCAGTGATGCCATCCAGCCATCTCATCCTCTGTCATCCCCTTCTCTTGCCCCCAATCCCTCCCAGCATCAGAATCTTTTCCAATGAGTCAACCCTTCACATGAGGTGGCCAAAGTACTGGAGTTTCAGCTTTAGCATCATTCCTTCCAAAGAAATCCCAGGGCTGATCTCCTTTAGAATGGACTGGTTGGATCTCCTTGCACTCCAAGGGACTCTCAATAGTCTTTTCCAACACCACAGTTCAAAAGCATCAATTCTTTGGCGCTCAGCCTTCTTCACAGTCCAACTCTCACATCCATACATGACCACAGGAAAAACCATAGCCTTGACTAGACGGACCCTTGTTGGCAAAGTAATGTCTCTGCTTTTCAATATGCTATCTAGGTTGGTCATAACTTTCCTTCCAAGGAGTAAGCGTCTTTTAATTTCATGGCTGCAGTCACCATCTGCAGTGACTTTGGAGCCCCCAAAAATAAAGTCTGACAGTATTTCCACTATTTCCCCATCTGTTTGCCATGAAGTGATGGGACCAGATGCCATGATCTTAGTTTTCTGAATGTTGAGCTTTAAGCCAACTTTTTCACTCTCCTCTTTCACTTTCATCAAGAGGCTCTTCAGTTTCCCTTCACTTTCTGCCATAAGGGTGGTGTCATCTGCATATCTGAGGTTATTGATATTTCTCCCGGCAATCTTGATTCCAGCTTGTGTTTCTTCCAGTCCAATGTTTCTCATGATGTACTCTGCATATAAATTAAATAAACAGGGTGACAATATACAGCCTTGACGAACTCCTTTTCCTATTTGGAACCAATCTGTTGTTCCATGTCGAGTTCTAACTGTTGCTTCTTGACCTGCATACAAATTTCTCAAGAGGCAGATCAGGTGGTCTGGTATTCCCATCTCTTTCAGAATTTTCCACAGTTTATGGTGATGTACACAGTCAAAGGCTTTGGCATAGTCAATAAAGCAGAAATAGATGTTTTTCTGGAACTCTCTTGCTTTTTCCATGATCCAGCAGATGTTGGCAATTTGATCTCTGGTTCCTCTGCCCTTTCTAAAACCAGCTTGAATGTTTATCATCAAGTAAACAAATAAATTGCATTTATTCATACAATGGACTAGTACTTAGCAATTAAGTGAATCGAAGTACTGATACATGCAACAACATGGATGATAAACATCATGATGAGTGAAAGGAGTTAGGAAAAAAGAGTATCTGCAATCCATTTACGTGAAGCTCGAAGACAGCAAAACTAAGCTGTGATGTAGATGTCAGGACAGTTCTTGCCTTGGTAAAATGGGGTTTAACTCAATTTAGTTGGGAAGTGACATGTGGGAACTTCTTGAGATAATGGAAATGTTCTCTATCAATTGAAATGACAGTTACACGGATGTATAAACAAATAAACAATAATTGTAGGTAAATAGATACAAAGTAAAATACAAAATGGAAAGCAAACTTGTAAATTTCCTGAGCAGAAAAAAAAATTAATCTTATTCTAGACAACAGGTAAAAACAACCTGGGCCACTTCTTATAATGTCTCTGAAGAGTATAGCAAAGTATTAGTCACTCAGTCATGCCCGACACTTTGAGACCCCTTGGACTGGCAGGCTCCAGTCCATGGGATTTCCCAGGCAAGAATACTGGAGGGGGTTGCCATTTCCTTCTCCAGGGGATCTTCCTGATCCAGAGATTGAACGTGGGTCTCCCGCATTACAGGCAGACTCTTTACCCTGAAGAGGATAAATGAAACTTAGACTGTCACCCACAATAGGAAGAAAACTCTAAGCTATATAACAAATCATTGTAAATCATAAGCAGCCTCTGCATTTCACTATGTAAATTGTCCTATAACATACCTCTGTGTCTCATTCCATTGTTACAGAGACCCAGCTTCACAAACTGCTCTTATATGCACAATAAATGCTTACTAAATACGATTTTACTAATCTGGTGGTTCTAATTTTTCTATTTCTGGAGTTATAGGTATATAAACACGCAACTAGGACAAATAAAGCATACTTGTTAACTACATGACACTTATGGGCTACTAGTTTGCAAACTGAGCTAGAGAATCAATGGGATGAGGAACAGCATTCTGATCCCATACAAGTAGGATGATTGCATTATATGTTCTTAGGAACAGATATATTTTTAAGGCTCTTTATTGGATATACATACCATAAAAAGAAAGAAAACAATGACACCAATAACCATCTTCCCAACTCCTTATTTGGTTCAATAAAGGCCCTTTTCCAGGCCCAGCATCCTCTCTGGGAACTAGTGCAACAAGAAGCAGAGGTTAAAGACAAGATGGCAGGGTAAAAGAGATCACCTCCTCTTGTGTAAACATCAAAATCACAACTAACTGCTGAATAATCATCAAAAAAAAAGAAAAAATACTGGAACCTACCAAAAAGAGATATACTACATTCACAGACAAAGAAGCCACAATGAGAGGTAGGAGGAACACATTTATGATACAATCAAATCCCATACCAGCTAGGAGGCCAACCCACAAACTGGAAAACAAATATATAACAGAGGTTCTCCTCAAAGGAATAAGAATTCTGTGCCCCACATCAGGTTCTTCCAGTCTAGGGGTCTGGCATTGGGAAGAGGATCCCCCAGGCCAGTGGGGTTGATCACAGGAATTACACAGGACTCGGGGGAAAGGAACTCCAGTCTTGGAGGGTGCATACAAGGTTTCATGCACACTAGAAACTGGAAGAAAAGCATCGACTTCATAGAAGCCTGGGCCAGACCTATCTGCTGGTCTTGGAGGGTCTCACGGGGCGCAGGAGCAGCTATGACTCACTGTGGGGACAAGGACACAGGTGGAAAGCATACTAGGGAATATTCATAAGTGTGAACCCTTCTGCTGGCTGCCATTTTGACAGCAAAATCTGGCGACAAAAAGCATCCTCAGTACTGGAGTGACTCAGGCCAAGCATAACAAAGCAGGACCACAGCCCCACCCATCAGAAAGCAGGCTGCCTAAAATGTTCCTGAGTCCACAACCACCTCTAAATGAACTCCTTAACACAGCCCTGCCCATCAGAGGGACACGACCCAGCTCCATCCACCAGTGGGCAAGCACGAGTCCATCCCACCAGGAAGCCTGCAGAAGACCCTTAGATCAGCTTCACCCACTGGGAACAAACATAAGAAGCAAGAGGAAATACCATCCTGCAGCCTGTGGAAGAGAGGCTGCAAACAGAGAAAGAGACAGCAGAGTAATATGTCCCAGAAGAGGGAACAAGATAAAACCCCAGAACAACTAAGTAAGTGGAAATAGGCAATATACCAGTATTGAAAAAGAATTCAGAGTAATGATAGTGAAGAAGATCCAAGATTTTGGAAAAAAGAGTGGAGGCACAGATACAAGACATGTTTGACAAAGAAGATAAAAAGAGCAAACAGAGTCAAGCAACACAATAACTAAAATGAAAAATACACTAGAAGGAATCAATAGCAAAATAAGTGAGGCAGAAGAATGGATGAGTGAGCCAGAAGACAGAATAGTGGAAATTACTGCTGCAGAACAAAATAAAGAAAAAAATTGAAAAGAAATGAAGACATTTTAAGGGACCTTTGGGACAATGTTAAATGCACCAACATTCAAATTTTAGGAGTCGTAGGAAAAGAAAGAGAGAGAGAGAGGACCAGAGAAAATATCTGAAGAGGCAATAGCTGAAATTTTCTATAATGTGGGAAACAGTCACGCAAGTATAGGAAGCATAGAGAGTCCCAGGCCAGATAAACCCAAGAAGGAACACCCCAAGACACACAGTAATCAAACTGGCAAAAATTAAAAGCAAATAAAAAGTATTACAAGCAACAAATAACATACAAAGGAACTCCTATAAGATTATCAACTTGATTTCTCAGCAGAAACTCTGCAGGCTAGAAGGAAGTGGCACAATACATTTAAACTGATGAGAGGGGAAAACCTGCACCCACAAATACTCTTCCCAGACTCTTTAAGAGGATTGGGCTCAGGATGACAGGGTAGAGGGATGTGAGCTCACCCTCTTCTTACAAAAGCACCAAAATCACAACTGCTGAATAACCACTAGCCAAAAATGCTGGAACCTACCCCCCCTCCAAAAAAAAAAAAAATACCCTGCATCCAAAAACAAACAAAAAAAGCCACAACAACCTGGTAAGAGGGGTGCTATCATGATAAAATCAATTCCCATACCCACCAGATGGGCCACCCACAAATCAGAAAATGATTATACCACAGAAATTATCCCACAGAAGTGAAAGTTCTGAGCCCCATGTCAGGCTTCCCAGCCTAGGGGTCCAGCAACAGGTTCTCAGCAATACCCAGAGAATCTGGCTTTGAAGGCCAGAAGGGTTTGATTGAAGGACTTCCACAGGACTTGGGGAAACAGAAACTCCACTCTTGGAAAATACATAAAGTCTCATGTGTACGAGGACTCAGGGGAAAAAAGCAATGATCCCATAAGAGATGGGGCCAGACCTATCTGCTAGCATTGCAGGGCCTCCTACAGAGGTAGGGGAGCTGTGGCTCACTGTGGGGACAAAGACACTGGCAGCAGTAGTTCAGAATCATACTCATTGACTTGGGGGCTCCCAGAGGCCACTATTAGCCCAACCAGAGCTTATAGGCTTCAGTGCTGGGTCACCTCAGGTTAAACAACTAACATGGTGAGAATACATCCTCAAGCAAGTAGATAAAAATTTTATTGAGCACTGCCCTGCCCACAAGAGGGATAAGACTGAGCTCCACCTACCAACAGTCCCTCCCATAAGAAGCTTGCATAAGCCTCTTAGACAGCCTTATCCACTAGAGGGCAGGCAGCAGAAGTAAGAACTATAATCCTGCAGTCTTGGAACAGAAACTACATTATAGCAAATTAGAAAAAAAAAAATGAAATTACAGAGAAATATGCCCCAGATGAAAAAATAAGATAAAATCCAGAAAAACAACTAAGTGAAATGGAGATAGGCAATTCAAAAAAAGAATTCAGAATAATGATAGTGAAGATGATCCAGAGTCTCAGGAAAAGAATGGAGACAAGGATTGAGAAGATGCAAGAAACATTAACAAAGACCTAGAAGAAATAAAAAACAAACAGAGGTGAATAATACAATTACTGAAATGAAAAACACACTAGAAGGAATCAATAGCAGAATAACTGAGGCAGAAAAATGTATAAGGGACCTGGAAGATAGAATGGGGGAAACCACGGTCACAGAACAGAATGAAGAAAAAGAATGAAAAGAAATTAAGACAATTTAAGACATGCTTGCTCCTTAAGCTATGACCAAACTAGATAGCATATTGAAAAGCAGAGACATTACTTTGCCAACAAAGGTCTGTCTAGTCAAAGCTATGGTTTTTCCAGTAGTCATGTGTGGATGTGATAGTTGGACTATAAAGAAAGCTGAGCACCAAAGAATTGGTGCTTTTGAACTGTGTTGTTGGAGAAGACTCTTGAGACTCCCATGGACAGCAAGGAGATCAAGCCAATCCATCCTAAAGGAAATCAGTCCTGAATATTCATTGGAAGGACTGATGATGAAGCTGAAACTCTAATACTTTGGCCATGTAATATGAAGAACTGACTCATTGGAAAAGACCCTGATTCTGGGGAAGATTGAAGGCAGGAGGAGAAGGGGACGACAGAGGATGAGATGGACGATGAACATGAGTTTGAGCAAGCTCCAGGTGTTGGTGATGGACAGGGAAGCCTTGTGCGCTGCACTCCATGGGGTCGCAAAGAATCAGACATGACTGAGCGACTGAACTGAACTGAACTGAAGAGACCTCTGGGACAACATTAAATGCACCAACATTCACATTATAGGGGTCCTAGGAGAAGAAGAGAGAGAGAGAAAGGACATGAGAAAACATTTGAAGAGATAACATCTAAGAAGGAAGTTTGCAGCTATACAATCTTACCTTGGGAAGCAAGAAAAATGTCAAACCACCTAACATGACACTTAAAGCAACTAGAGAAAGAAAAACAAACAAAATCTAAAATTACTATAAGGAAAGAAATCATAAAGATAATAGCAGAAATGAATGAAATAGAGATGAAGAAAGCAACTGGAAAGATCAGTGAAACTAAAAGCAGGTTCTTTGAAAAGATAAACAAAACTCATAAACCCTTCACCAGACTCATCAAGAAAAAGAGAGGGCTCAAACAAGAAAAATGAAAAATGAAAAAGGAGAAGTTACAACAAACAGAAATACAACAAACAGAAACCACAGAAATATAAAAGATCATAAGGGACTACTGCAAATAACTATATGCCAATAAAATGGACAACCTAGAAAAAATGGACAAATTCTTAGAAAGGTACAAGCTCCCAAGACTGAATCAGAAAGAAATAAAAAATATGAACAAGTACTGAAATTGTAACTGTGATTTTACAGCTCCCAATAAACAAAAGTCCAGGACCAGATGACTTCCAAGGCAAATTCTATCCAACATTTAGAGAAGAGTTAACATCCATCCTTTTGAAACTTTTTCAAAAAACTGCAGAGGAAGGAAGACTCCCTAACTCATTCTATAAGTCCACCATCATCTGATATCAAAACCAGACAAATATATCACATACACACACACAAAAAAAATAATAGGCCAACATCACTGATAAATATAGACACAAAAATCCTCAACAAAACACTAGCAAACCAAATCCAACAATATGTTTAAAAAATCACAAATAATGACTTATGATTTAAGTGTGATTTATCCCAGGGATAAGAGTATTTTTCAATATCTGCAAATCAATCAGTGTGATAAACCACATCAACAAATTGAAGAATAAAAACCATATGATCATCTCAATATATGCAGAAAAAACTTTTGACAAAATTCAACACCCATTTATGATTAAAAAAAAAAACTCTTCAGAAAGAGCTTATATCAAAATGAATCCGCCACAGGTATACATTTGGCAAAACTAATACAATTATGTAAAGTTTAAAAATAAAATTAGAAAAAAAAAAAGAAGAAAGAGCTTATATCTCAGGAATATACCTCAATATAACAAAGGCCACATACAGAAAACCTACAGCTAACATCATACTCAACAGTGAAAAACTGAAAGCATTTCCTCTAAATCAGGAACGAGACAAGGATGTCCGCTTTCAAGATAGGTTTGCAAGTGCTAGCCAAGGCAATCAGAGAATAAAAGGAATACAAATTGGAAAAGGAGTAGAACTGTCACTGTTCGCAGATGACATGATAGTACACACAGGAAGTCCTAAAGACACTGCCAGAAAACTAATAGAACTCATCAATAAATTTGGTAAGTTTGCAGGATATAAAATTAATACTCAGAAATATCTTGCATCCCTATACACTAACAATAAGAGATCAAAAAGAGAAATTAAAGAAACAGTTCCATTTACCATTGCATCAGGAAGAATAAAATACCTAGGAATAAGCCTACTTGTGGGTAAAAAAGACCTGTACTCTGAATGCTATATGTCACTGATGAAAATAATTAAATATGATATAAATAGATGGAAAGATACACCATGTTGTTGGACTGAAAGAATTAATATTGTCAAATGACTACACTTCCCAAGGCAATCTACAGATTCAATGGAATCTTCATCAAATTGCCCAGGCATTTTTTCACAGAACTAGAACAAAAGTACTTTTAACTTGTATGAAAACACAAAAGACCCCAAATAGCCAAAGCAATCCTGAGAAAGAAAAACTGAGCTGGAGAAATCAGTCTCCTTTCAGTTCAGTTCAGTTCAGTCACTCAGTCGTGTCCAACTCTGCGACCCCATGAGTCGCAGCACGCCAGGCCTCCCTGTCCATCACCAACTCCCAGAGTTCACTCAGACTCACGTCCATCGAGTCAGTGATGCCATCCAGTCATCTCATCCTCTGTGGTCCCCTTCTCCTGCCCCCATTCCCTCCCAGCATCAGAGTCTTTTCCAAGGAGTCAACACTTTGCATGAGGTGGCCAAAGTACTGGAGTTTTAGCTTTAGCATCATTCCTTCCAAAGAAATCCCAGGGCTGATCTTCAGAATGGACTGGTTGGATCTCCTTGCAGTCCAAGGGACTCTCAAGAGTCTTCTCCAACACCACAGTTCAAGAGCATCAATTCTTCGGCGCTCAGCCTTCTTCACAGTCCAACTCTCACATCCATACATGACCACAGGAAAAACCATAGCCTTGACTAGACAGACCTTTGTTGGCAAAGTAATATCTGTGATTTGAATATGCTATCTAGGTTGGTCATAACTTTCCTTCCAAGGAGCAAGTGTCTTTTAATTTCATGGCTGCAGTCACCACCTGCAGTGATTTTGGAGCCCAGAAAAATAAAGTCTGACACTGTTTCCACTGTTTCCCCATCTATTTCCCATGAAGCGATGGGACCAGATGCCATGATCTTCGTTTTCTGAATGTTGAGCTTTAAGCCAACTTTTTCACTCTCCACTTTCACTTTCATCAAGAGGCTTTTGAGTTCCTCTTCACTTTCTGCCATAAGGGTGGTGTCATCTGCATATCTGAGGTTATTGATATTTCTCCTGGCAATCTTGATTCCAGCTTGTGCTTCTTCCAGCCCAGCTTACTTCAGACTATATTATAAAATGACAGTAAACAAAACAGTACAGAACTGGCACAAAGACAGACTTCTAGATCAACAGAACAGGATAGAAAGCCTAGGAATAAACCCTGGCATCCATGGTCAATTAATCTACAACAAAGGAAATAAGAGTATAAAATGGAGAAAAGATAGTTTCTTCAATAAGTGGGGCTGGGGGAAATGAACAGCCTTATGTAAAAGAATGAAATTAGAACATTCCCTAACAGCATATACAAAAATAAACTCAAAATAAATTCAAAACCTAAACTCTTAGAGGGAAACATAGGCAGAAACTCTTTGACATAAGTTGAAGCATTTCTTTTTGGATCCACCTCATAGAGTAATGAAAAAATTAACAAATGGGATCCAATTAAATGTAAAAGCTTTTGCACAACACAGGAAACCAGAAACAAAATGAAACGGTGACTCACAGGATGGGAGAAAATATTTGCAAATTATGCAATCAATAAGGGATTAATCTCCAAAATATATAAACAGTTCATGCAGCTCTATGTCAAAAAATAAACAACCCATTCAGAAAATGGGCAGAAGATCTAAACAGACACTTTTCCAAAGAAGACTTTCAGATGACCAAAAAGCACATAAAACGTGCTTAGAATTGCTAATTACTAGAGAAATGCAAACTACAGTGAGCCATCACCTTACAGCAGTGAGAATGGCCATCACCAAAAAAATAAATGTTGAAGAGGATGTGGAGAAAAGGGGACCCTCCTGCACTGTTGGTGGGAATGTAAGTCATCACAGCTACTATGGAGAACTGTATGGAGGTTTCTTAAGGACCTGAAAGCAGAGCTACCGTATGATCCAGTAAGGGCTTCCCAGGTGGTGCTAGGGCTAAGAATTCGCCTGCCTATGCATGAGACATAAGAGATGTGGGTTTGATCCCTGGGTTGGGAAGATCCCCTGGAGGAGGGCATGGAAACCCACTCCAGTATTCCATGGACAGAGGGCCCTGTGGGCTATAGTCCATAGGGTTGTACAGAGTCAGACAAGGCTGAAGACACTTAGCACACATGCACACACATGATCCAGCAGTCTCACTCCTGGGCATATATCTTGGGAAAAAGATTGAAAAGATACACGCACCCCTATGTTCATTTACAAAAGCCAGAACGTGGAAGCAACCTCACTATCCACTGACAGATGAATGAATATAGAAGATGTGGTACATATATGCAATGGAATATTCTTCTGCCATTAAAAAGAATGAAATAAAGCCATTTCAGCAACATGAATGCACCTCAAGATTATCACACTACATGAAGTAAGTCAAAGTCAAATATCATATGCTGTCACTTACATGTGGGATCTTTAAAAAATGATACAAGTGAATTTATTTACAAAAGAGAAACAGACTCACAGACTTAGAAAACAAATTTATGATTACCAAAAGGGGAAGGTGGAGAAAGGGATAAATTAGTAGTCTGCTATGCTATGCTAAGTCACTTCAGTCATGTCCGACTCTGTGCGACCCCATAGACAGCAGCCCACCAGGCTCCCCGGTCCCTGGGATTCTCCAGGCAAAAACACTGAAGTGGGTTGCCATTTCCTTCTCCAGTGCATGAAAGTGAAAAGTGAAAGTGAAGTCGCTCAGTCGTGTCCTACTCCTAGCAACCCCATGGACTGCACCCTACCTGGCTCCTCCGTCCATGGGATTTTCCAGGCAAGAGTACTGGAGTGGGTATATATTATATATCTAATCAACGAAGACCTACTGTACAGCACTGGAAACTCTATTCAATACTCTGTAAAAACCTATACACGAAAAGAATCTGAAAAAGAATAGATACATGTACAGCTGAATCATTTTGCTGTACACTTGAAAATAAAATTATAAATTAACTCTGCTGCTGCTGCTAAGTCACTTCAGTCATGGATTGCACTGCAGTTAATGGCACCCCACTCCAGTACTCTTGCCTGCCAAATCCCACGGACGGAGGAGCCTGGTAGGCTGCAGTTCATGGGGTCGCTAAGAGTCAGATACGACTGAGTGACTTCACTTTCACTTTTCACTTTCATGCATTGAAGAAGGAAATGGCAACCCACTCCAGTGTTCTTGCCTGGAGAATCCCAGGGACCGGGGAGCCTGATGGGCTGCCGTGTATGGGGTCACACAGAGTCAGACACAACTGACTCGACTTAGCAGCAGTTATATAAGATGTTACCGTTGGGGGAAGCAGACAATCCTACAAGGATTTACAATTTTTGCAACATCCTGTTAATTATTTCAAAATTAAACGTTAAAAACACATAGGCAAGACACGTGCTGAGATCATCACCACCAGCAACCACAAACTTGGTGGGCCTGTGCATGGCACACCAGGTGTCCTGCCACTCTGACCAACCAGTAGCTCCTCTCTGGTTTTAATAACAAAGAGCTGTTCTTTTTCCTCCTAGCCAAAAATAGTAATGATAATCCCCACCATGCAGGGGCATGACATACATCCTTAGCAGCAAAGCTCGTCCGCCTGGCCCTGCTGACCTACAGGGAGCAGTTTCATCCCTCTGAGGCATAAATGCTAAGTGAGCCCCACCAGGTGCCAGGGACTGTGCTCACTGCCAAGTGGAAAACAGGCTGAAGAAGATACAGGGTGGTGGGTTGGAGGCCAGTACAGAGTCCAGGAGAGACAGAATGATGACTTGGCCCAGAGGTCACAAGGAGAGGAGATCAAGGGTGAGTTTGAGATCCATATGAAAGGTAAGATAAACAGAACATGGGATTGTTTGGATGTGGGCAGTTATGCAAAGAGGTGTCCAGGGTGACCTCCAGGTACACTCTGGCAACGTCTGTGACAAGAGCAAGGAGAGGAACCAGCACTGACAAGTCAGTATGTCCTCACTTGGGTACCAAGAAGCCCCCACCCCTCTGGACTCTTTTTCCTGTTTCAGCTGCTTGCACTCAGCGGCTAGTAAGGTGATAGAAACTAGGAGGGATGGCCCTGGAAAGCTCCACCCCAGGGCAGGTCTGTTTGGGGCCATGCCTGTGCAAACCTGGGAACACTGCAACGCTCGGCTCCAGGCAGGCAGCCCCAGCCAGCTCACAGAGAGGAAGGAACTAGATGGAGCAACTGGAGAGGGGGACAGGAAGAGGAGCAGATGGGACAGGAGAGAGCAAGTTCAAGTTTGGGACCAGCTGAGATGTCCAGCGGGTGAGTCCAAAGCTCAAAGGTGGAGACACAAAGGGTCATCAGCCTATAGATGGTCTTACTGTCACAGCTGGACAGCTTTGCCTGGTGATGGTTTAGAGTGAGAAGCAAAGAGAACCAAGGACTGAGGCTCGTTTTAGAACTGTGTGAAGGAAGAAGAGGTAGAAAGGGAGACTGAGAAGGAGCAATCAACAGAGTAGAAGGAAACATAGTAGGTTCCTTGTCAGGGACACCAAGAGAATAGAGGGAGATACTCTGCAGAGGGTCTGTGAGCTGAGAAGCAAGAGGTCACAGATGGGCCTATGAGTTGGAGACTTGCCGTCACTTACACACGGGGGAGCACACAGCCTTGTGGTCACAAGACCCACAGACACCTGTCCACACTGACCTGGGCCAAGGGGTACAGACCATTGTCCTGGGTAAGGGAGGAGGCCACCCGCATTTGGAAAACAGCTGCCTGCCTTCCAGGAATGAGATGCGCCCCCTGCATGCTTGGTTACCTCCAGGTCCTGTGGGCCCCTACCTGCAGTGGGCTTTTAGTTGGAGAACCAGATGCTCTGCAGGGATTTCAGTGTTTTGCTAAAGGTCACTTTGGGTTGGTTCACCAGTGTGCATGGTCCCCTCCCTTCCAGATGAGAATCAACAGTGTGACTCAGCTTGGCCCCCAGATGAGGGAGGGCATGGCCAGTGGCCCCAGTTAGGTGATGTCTCCTGATTGGGACATTTCCTGAAGTTCTAAGCAAGAGGCCCTCTCCACACACTGGGTTGAGTAAGGCAGGAGTAGGAGCCAGAGCTCCCAAGGTCCAACGTGGGGAGCGTATCCCTGAAGAAGCTGAGGAGAGTTCAGGTTCATGGGGCTGAGAAGGACCAGGGAGCTGAGCCCTGCTGACAAGGAGAAGACGTGGCCTGGCTACACCAGCCTCACCTTAACTGGCTCACATTTCCCCCTTAAGGTCATCAGCGACAGGTCTCTGAGAATAAGCTGACACAGACCTCACACCCTACCGTTTGGGAACTCCCTCCCTGTGGACCCACCTTCTTGACCCAGGACCTGTCCAGAGCTGTAGTCTGGTCAGGCAGGCCTTGTCTGCACTGCTAATGGCCCCCAGCCACATCCCTGCCCAAGTACCATTCCTCAGTCCCAATGCCGGAGTGCCCCACCTTATTCTGAGGGCCTGGCAGCCCCCCTGCCTGGCCCCCATCCCCACCCGCCTCATCTCTCCTTCTCTACCAAAGCTGGGAAACCCAGGGTAGTGGTACTCCTCTGTGGGAGAATTTTGGCCCAAGGCTCAGTGCAGACGTGCAGAAAGGTAAGCCAGCTTTCTTAGCCCCCTTCCCATAAAATGCCTTGGCCAGCAGACTCCAAAACTAGGCAGAAAACTCTCCTGTGGGAATTTGAAGACACCTTCGCTGCTAATCCTCCTGGTCCTGAGTGGTTTTCACAGCTCATTAGAACCACCAGAACAGATCTGGCCTCCATAATGAGACCTGAGCTTCCTCAACCTGGGAAGTGCTTGGCCCTAATGAGTTTCTCTCCACTATAAACACTACGCTGTGAGTTAAGAGCAACGAATTGGCATTTGTGGTTGGATCCCAGTTTTTAATAAGGCCAAGACTTCACTCTACAGCCAGCTAAGCAGAGAGCAATGCCACCAGTGGGGAGTGGAGTGGGACAGCTCATAGCACCTCTGGCTTCTCCCAGACAGGAGCCAGCCCCAACCCCACAGCAGTGTGGGCAGAAGTCCCAGCCCTACCTCCCTCCTAGAGCTACAGGGCTGGGTGCAGAGGGCTGGGTGTCTCCAGAGAGCACTCATAGGTGAGATAGGGATGCAACAGAGGAGCCCAGGAGTTGCTGAGCCTGTTTCCCCTCTGGGTAGTGACATCCTAAGGGTGTCCACTTTGAGAATAACATGTCAGGCTTGGTCAGAGAGGTACCAGAACCGTCCAAACACCAGGTCATGGGGTGGGCCCTTGCTGCTGGCCCAGGGGAAGCTGGACCGCCTCACTCCCCTTGGATGTTAGCAGAGCAGGCTGCTGCCAGAGGCTGCTCTCCCAGCAAGGGGGTCAGACTGGGAGTGGCTGGCGAGGAGGAAACGGGGAGGCTGCTGGCCTCCGCCCTCTCGCTGGGCCTCTGCGCGCCCCTTCAGCCTGCATTAAAGCTGCGCCTCTTGGACATATTGGTGGGGCAAGCCCTGGGGCCAGGACAGGTGGCCTCAAGGCCTCGCCCTGATGGGATCCATGTGGCTGAGCCGGGCCAGGCCTGCCGGTGGCCCTTCATCCACGACTCTTCTCAGTGGGCGGCCGTACTCCTGCCACGGAACCCACCCTTCCTCTGCTGGCCTGTGGGTCAGCATCCACTCCCTCCCCGGCTCCCCTGACTGCCTCGGGAGCCCTGTTCTGGAAAGCGGGCTGCGTTCCCTGTGCAAGTGGAGCCCGGCGCCGGCACCAGAGTCTGTGTGCGTGTCGGTCACAGAGCAAACAGCTCTTGCCTCTCAGGCCCCCTGCCAGACTTTGATTCATGCAACCTAGAAAATAAGACATATTTTCATGCAGTTTTGCCACATTTATTAAAGAGAAATGTGTTGAATTGACTGGCTCAAACCTGCCTTTCCATCAACGGGGCAGCAACTCAGGCTCCACCCATCTGTTCCTTCAAGTTGGTTTCAATCTTTCCTGGGTCCAGGTCAAAACCTCTAAATCGCTCCAACAAAGTAACCTGACCACTTGCTTCCAAGGGACTACTTCCTGAAGAGCATTTCTTTCCAGCCTCGTTGCAGAGCCCTTCCCCCTACCATCTTGTTTCCATAATCCTGAGGCTCAAGCAATTAAAATAAAATATCCTTATAGTCTCTAGATGTTTACTAGACCAGCTGGTAATGAGCTAAGCAGTATCTTCTCTATTACATAAAGGAAAAGAACAAAGAATTAGGAATATGGAAGACATTCAAATGTCTTAATTAGTGCTTCCATCTGTAAAAAAAAAAAAAGTTTCTTCATCACTGACAGCCACCCTCAGAGGCCTATCTTGGGAAGACCACAGACTCCAAAGCCACAACACGCAGGACAGCAGCATCAGGCCCACCCACAGGACCCCAAGACCCTGGCGTGGCCAGGACAGCAGGGCCTCCCCTCCAGTCGGGTCTGAGCATGGCACGGACTCCAGAAGGGGAGAAGCCAGCCAGGGCCTCTGAGCAAGCGTGGCCAGGGATGAGGCAGAAGCCCTGGGTTCCTGATGGCATCTCGGAGAGGGAAGTCTTGGCCGTGACAGACACTAAGCCGGGCTCCAGAAACTCCTCCAGCTTGGCCTCCTCCTCACCTTCCCTGAAGGCCTAAGTGGATCCTCTCACAGCCTCCCCGAAGCCTGAACACCAGAGGGCCCAAAGCACCGACACACTCAGAGATTGTCATTTGCCTTAGGGTGACAGCCTGGGCCTCACCAGGACTGACCCTGCCCCAGAGCCCTGGCAGCAGAGCTGGGCTTGTGGGTGCAAGGTCATGGAGTCAGGCCGAGCACGCGGCCTCATCTTCCAGCTACCGTGAGGCTTCAGGCCACCTCCCAGTGATGTCATCCCAGACGGCTGCACAACAAGCAAGTTCAGTGTCCTCAGTCCTCCTGGTGCCAGCCCTGTGCTGAGCACTCCGTCACATTCACCCTCTTTATAGAGGCAGAGCAGAGAGCAGTCGCCTCAGCCAGCCAGCAGCCTGGGAGCCAGGCTCTGAACCCTTGTCTTCCTGAGTCCACCAACTTCCACACCGTGCCCACACCATGCTGCCTCCTGCAGCCAGCAATCACCACAGCCTCCCAGACTTCAGAGGCCCAGACACCTCGGCCTTCGAAGGCTACTCTGAGCCGAGCTGTGTGCTCACCCACCCCCACCCGCCACAGCTCCCAGGTCCCCAGCTGAGGGTGAGCAGCCCTTTGCCAGAAGCGGGCCTCCCACACTTCTAAGCACAACATCCAGAGCAGGCCCAACTCAGGACCCAGTAAATACTGACAACTCAACTGCATGAAGGTTGGAAACTATTTTAAATTTAACGACAATGGATGACCCTTAAAAGCCAGGGAATGAGAGACGAAGAAAGTAAAACTGATGTGAGCAGCCTTGGGCTTCCAACATGTCCAATGGAACAGTTTAGGAAGTTCCTTCTATTGAAAAATAGTTCTTTCCTGTAAGGCATCTTGGTCTAATGTTGGACAAATTCCCTTCAAATGGTTTAAGCCTGTTCTTTGCGGATCTTATGTCCTAAACCTTTGAAAGAAAACCTCAAATACATTGGATATTTGGGACATGGTTCTCTCACTAGCCAAATGTCTGAAAGATTTGACACTTTAAATAGCCAAACTTCAATTTGCTTCAACAAACTTGTTGCGTTTCTACAAAAAGAGTAAGGTGATGCCCTTGCGCTTGAAGAACTCATGGGAGAGGGGACACAAAACCAGACAATTGCAATGAGTTGTGGAAATGCCTGGCTAGAAGTCGAAGTTGCTGCAGTGGGAATAAGTTCATGGCGAGGTCCCAGGGGAAGAATGAACAGGGAGTGGGAGCTGTACTCTACAAAGGAGAGGGCATTTGACTTGACCTTGAAGGAGGATTTACAAGGTCAACTAGGCAGGATATGCCACATAGAGGGAACAGCACGAGCAGCAGCCAGATAACAAGAAACTGCTGGCATTTTCAGACCACAAGGAAGAAGTGAGCATGTCTGAGGACCAAATGAAAGAGGCAGGAAAGACAGGAGGCAATGAGATATGGCTTCCAACTGACCATCAGTCCAGTGCTTAACGAGGCCCGTCTCGGGATCCTTCCAGCTGCATAGAATGTTTGACTTCTGCTCCAGTCAGCCTCTTGTTGTAATGCCTTTGTATTTCTCTCCTCTGCTTTTATTGGCTTTTTTCCTTTTATTTTCTTTCTCACATATCAGACTGATACTTTTCCCTTTTTGCTGTAATTATTAGCACACGTATTCATTGAATCATTTACTCTATAGATATTCTCAGATAGCTACTAGGGGCAGGATCCTGGGGAAGACCCAGAGGAATCGAAGGACCCAGTGCCGGTCCCTGAGTCCAATATGAGGATAGCAGGGCTGGAGGGAGAATGGAGGGGACGGGTTGGGGTAGCATGTCCCAGGCCTACATCCTCATACCTCACGGCATACTCATATAGTCACACACACACACACACACACACACACATTTGCTGCTTCTCCACTATTCCATTTTAGAAACCAGTTATCCAAACTTGCTAGAAATACATTTAATTAAAAATTTCCCAGTAAACCCTGCTTCTTCTCTTCACCCTGCTGGTCCAAGATGGTCCCAGCCCCTCACTGTTCCAGCTCCAAGTCCTCACCACTCCGGAGGGATACCTTCGTTTCTCTCCCTCTGCTCCATCGGAGTGGACTCTGCCTCCTGCTGGAAGAGTGACTGCTCCAAACAGGCCCTTGCAGTGGCCTAAGGGTCCACTCAGAACACCCCAGAGATGGTAGAGGCAGGCTCAGAGATGGGGAGTGGTCCTTTGCAGATTCTCCCTGGGCTCTTGGTGGCAGACCTCCAGCCAGCTGTGCAGATAACTGTTCTTCGTCATCATCCCCAGACTCCCAGGCCCTCCTGTAGCTGAGGCTCAGCACAGGCCAAGCTTTCTCCAGGGAGCTCTAGGGTCCAGATCTCTGCAGGGGCACCCAAGAGCAAGCAGCAGGCCAGATCCTCACCCACACCAGGAAAGCCACGCTGAGCTGTGGCACGCAGGAGTGAGAACACGTGTCTCCCTGCCGCCCACCCCGCAGTCAGGATCCTAGCCTGAGACCCCTGTGCCCAGGATGGACTGGACTGAGCCAGGATGTCTTCCTTTCTTCATCCTCCTGGTCTGGGGTCCTGCCTTCCACTCAGACTGAAGAGAAGGCAGGTCCAGCGGCTTCAGCCAGGCCCTGGCTGGAGCTCCCCGTAGCTGGGTCCCCCAACCTGGATGGGCGTCCAGGTCAAATAGACACTAGAGAGTGGGTGTTCTCCCTGAGGGGCAGAGATGAGTACCCCAGCTGGCCCTGGCAGGAAATTTGGACCAGGAAGCCAGACCCAGACCCATACCCACGGCATAGGGGTTTGGCTGGGGCCCCCCTTGAAGTGACCACCAGGGGCAGAGCCAGCTGCTGAAGCTGTGACAGCACCACACTTCCCGGCAGCATAAGCAAGTCAGTTTCCCTGGGCCAGCTCGGCTCTTCAAGGCCAGCAGAGGCCAGACCCAGCCCCACAAGAAAGAGTGGAGTTCTTTCAACTGCAATGGAAAAAACCAACAACCCCAAAGGAGCAGGACACTCCGCCAGATCTGCGATAACCACCCCATCCTTTGGGTTAGCCAGCTCCCAGCAATTAGAGGCTCTGGACCCAGCAGGCCTGGGACACAGCTCTATCACAGCTTATCACCACTCCTGGGATGCTGGCAGCCCCACTGGCTTCCCCCTGGCCATGAGCCTGGAGCCTGGGACAGACAAGCCATTGGTGAGGGCACCATCGGCAGCCTCACTCCCAGTCTGACCACTGCCCTTGGCTTTGGTGGCCTTTCCAAGTGCCCTCCCCCACTGAGCTTCAGCTCCCTTGTCGGTGACATGGGGACAGGAACGCACGGGCAGGAGTGAATCCCAGATGTATGGCACAAATGGAAGTTCCCCAAGAGAGGTTGGTCCACTTGCTGATATTATCAGAAGCCACAGCAATCCCCAAAGCTATTGCTTAGCCAGCTCTGAGGCCTTGACCCACCTAATGACCTTAAAACCCAAGGACCCACCTCCCCATCGCCAGTAGGAGGGTAGGCTCTAGGAAAGCAAGCAGGCCAGGACCAAACCGAGGGAAGCAGCTCTCAGCTCCAGGGTGAAGCTCCAGGGAGAACTTACCTCCTGGATACTGAATCCCAGGTTAAGCCCTGACCCTAAGTTAACAGAAAACCACTCTGAGACCCAAATACACAACATCATTTATGTTGAGGCCTATGCCGCATTTGTGGAGTGGGGGAAGATTAACTAACAACTCCACTTGGAACTTGAGATGGGAGAAGCAGGGACAGCATGCAGGATGGGGAGAAGCCAGCCTTCCCAGCAGCTAGTGACGCATGAAGGCTCCCAGCAGAAGCATGCTTGGTGGCCGCCCCTGCCCGGCCTGAGTCCACACAGCTCTGGGGCCCCCTGCACGTGCCTCACCTGCTCAGCCACAGCTCCTCTTGCACACACTTCAGGTCCCAGCCCCTGGCCTTCTCCTGGGCCTCCAAAGTCAGGCTTTCTACCACCACCCCCACTCAGATGCTCCCTGACAACCCACTGACTGTGGCCTCGCCTCCCATGCCTCCTTCCCATCCTTTTCTGTCCACGTTTAGTTTCTCCAAGTAATCGTGAGATCTACAACTGCTTACTTGTTTGTTCATCATGTTTTGGGCTTTAAAGAGAAGGGCTTCCCTGGTGGCTCAGCTGGTAAAGAATTCACCTGCAATGCGGGAGACCTGGATTTGATCCCTGGGTTGGGAAGATTCCCTGGAGAAGGGAACAACTACCCACTCCAGTATTCTGGCCTGGAGAATTCCATGGACTGTATAGACCATGGGGTCGCAAAGAGTCGGACACAACTGAGCGACTTTCACTTTCACTGAGTTCAGATTCCTCAGTACGTGGCCTCTATCTCTTAAGGCTCCACAGGCCCATGACTCACTCTGTGATTTCTGCTTCCCCTTGCATCCCTGCTCCCTTCCCACCAAACACGCCTCACATTCCACAGCCAGCACCCGGGGTCTTTGCTGTGTGTCTTTGCACTTTGAGTGTCCTTGTGAGATGGGGCGGGAGAGTCTCTTCCTGACATAATGTTGTAAAACAGCCTCCACGTTTCTGACTTTTCCACTCGGCCCCGAGTGAAGGCCCAGTGGCAGCACTGTGCACCCTGGGATTAGCTGCTTCTCACAGAGGCAGAGCTCAGGGAGCCCTGATGCCCTTGGGTGCCTATGCAGGCCAGGACCAACAGCACCAGGGGTGGCCTCTCAGGGACTCTCAACGTGCTCCATCTGCCCATCGGTGTCCCTTTGCCCTCTGGAGGGCTGCACCTGTCCCTAGCCCATTTCCTGTCCCCACACCCACGCACTCTGTGGCTCTCAACAGTGTCTGCTTCTCTAGATGGTTTAACGCATCAAGGGCAGGCCCAGTTCACCTGTTGATTTGCCACAGGCATACCCCCAGCAGCACAGCAGTGCCTAAGGGAAGGCCACGCAAGGCCACCTTCTCACACACCTCCTCCAGAGCAGACCCCAGCCCCAGCAAGATCTGCAGGATGGCCACTGTGGGGCTCCTGGCCTCTGGGGGTTGGGGGCGGCTCAGAGGCAGGTCAGCAGAGGAATTCTACAGGGGCTCTAGCACTGCTGGTCTTCTTAGGTGGACCTTGCAACACAATTTCAAAATACAAATCCAAGTCAATAAAGGGGGCTGACACACTCCCACCCAGCCCCAGCTCCACCCATCTCTACTCCTCCATTCCCCAGAGCCTCTGTCTTGGGGACCCAAAAAGAGAAGAGTGAGGTGGGCCCTTCCCTGGGAGAGGGGCCAGCAGGACGGAGTCCCCCACACCAGGCGCTTGGTGGGAGTCAGGGAGGAGCCCTAAGGCCTGCTCCCTCCAGCACATTCTGGGGCAATTCTCCTAGAAATGAGGCACCCCCTTGTCTGCCACGGGCCTTTCCCCCGAGGCTCTGTGAAAGGTGAGCTCACCATAGTCTCATGCTGCTCCCCGCCCCTGCTCTCCAGGGCTCTCCTGCCCCCCATGGCCCTGCAGGCCCCCACAGATGCCTCCCAGTGGGCCTCCTGACCATCACTGAACAAGGACCTGAGCATGGACACAGGGAGAAGGCTCCTGAGCGGTGCAGGCAGCACACGCTAAAGCTAGGCCCCACCCTCGCACCAGATACCAGCCATCTCCATGATTGCAATGGATTGAGCTCGGCCTGGCTGGCACAGAGGTGGCCATTTCACGGGTGAGCTGGGTCAGGTGAGACAGGTGGGTCAGGAGAGACAGGTAAGTCAGACGAGACAGCTGGGTCAGGAGTGACGGGGGTTCAAGGATGACAGCTGGGTCAGGTGAGACAAGCGGGAACAGGAGAAGAGAAGGGGAAGCAGGAGGAGGAGCACAGCCACGTGTCAGGATGGGAGGGTGAGTGAGGAGGGCGCTGGGGCGCTGAGAAGGTAAGAGCTGCGATTCCGGAGGACGCCACAGGACGGATGCTGGAAATCGCCATGAGCGGCCAAGGCTCGCAGCCCGCAGTGGAGACACCCTGCAAGCAGCCTCAGTGTTCCGCCTCCAGCTGTCAGACAACGAGGCGCCCTGTATCTGCACAGATGGGCTTTAGAAGAGGCCCAGCAATGTGCACCCTCTACAGTGGGAGGGTCGCTTCTAATCCCCACATCAACCCATAAGAAAGACTGTCACCGGCCCAGCCTACAGACAAGGAAACCAAGGCCTGGAGCAAGCACATAGCCCAGCCACCCCCAGTTCCAGAATGAGGGTGCAGAGGATTTGCAGGCTCCTCCAGGCCCTCGGAAGCCAGAGTCCGAGTCGAGACCACCAAGGGAAGCAACCTGAGAAAGGAGAAGCGCCTCTACATGGAGGCTTGAGGACCCAGGGGCCCTGAAGGAGAGGAAGGCAGAGGGCTAGGAGCACATGAGACTTAGGAACTGGGGCCAGAGGTGGGGTACTCCAGGGCCCCACAGTGACCATGGTGGCCCTAGGATGGAGCATACTCGCCAGCAGGAGCCACCCTGAGACTCACCCTGAGACTCTGTCTCTGAAAGCAAGCCCCAGACCCTCCTTCTGGGGGTCGGCAGTCACCAAAGGCTGACACCACTGCACTGGGCTGGCCTGGAGTCCCTAGGTTCCCTGGACCGTTTCCTGAGAAGCTTCTGACCAGCGCTTTGGCCCCTATTTCTTAGTGGACACACAAACCAAATCACAGGTGCCGGAGCTGCACATCCTTCCAGGAGGGACTGGGAGGTGGGGAGAACAGGGGAGAAATGCTGGGAGCTCAGGGAGCCAGAATCTCAAAAGGAAAAGGTGGAACAACCAGGCCAGCCTACTTCAGGAGACCCTTAACATAGAGACTTTGTCAGAAGTCCTGTCCATGGCTACTCTCCCAGTGTTCAAGGCTGTCTGAAGAAACACAAATTAAAACCACAAGAAAACATCACCTCACACCCAGTAAATTGGCTAAGCTTTCAAAGTCTGACAGCACCAAGTATTGATGAAGGTATAGACCAACAGAAGCTCTCGTACATTGCTCAAGTGAAAGTGGTGCGAGCACTTTAGAAAATCATTTGGTGTTTTGTTACATGGTCGGTCCTCCATGTCCATACGTCCATATCCAAAGAGTCAACCAAGCACAAATCAAAAATATTCCGGAAAAAAATTCTAGAAAGTCTCAAACCGCAGAACTTGAATTTGCCACACACCAGCACCTATCTATTGTATGCGGTATTTACAGAGTGTTTCAGTTCAGTTCAGTAGTTCAGTCATGTCCAACTCTTTGTGACCCCATGGACTGCAGCACGCCAGGCTTCCCTGTCCATCACCAATTCCCAGAGCTTGCTCAAACTCATGTCCATCAAGTCGTGATGCCATCCAACCATCTCATCCTCTGTCGTCCGCTTCTCCTCCTGCCTTCAGTCTTTCCCAGAATCAGGGTCTTTTCCAATGAGTCAGTTCTTCACATCAGGTAGCCAAAGTATTGGAGTTTCAGCTTCAGCATCAGTCCTTCCAGTGAATAATCAGGACTGATTTCCTTTAGGATTGAATGGTTAGATCTCCTTGCAGTCCAAGGGACTCTCAAGAGTCTTCTCCAAAATCACAGTTCAAAAGCATCAATTTTTCCGCATTCAGCGTTCTTTATGGTCCAAGACTCACATCCATACATGACTACTGGAAAAACCATTGCTTCGACTAGACAGACATTTGTCAGCAAAGGAATGTCTCTTCTTTTTAATATGCTGTCTAGGTTGGTCATAGTTTTTCTTCCAAGGAGCAAGCGTCTTTTAATTTCATGGCTGCAGTCACCGTCTGCAGTGATTTTGGAGCCCAAGAAAATAAAGTCTCTCACTGTTTCCATTGTTTCCCTATCTATTTGCCATGAAGTGATGGGACCGGATGCCATGATGTTAGTTTTTTGAATGTGGAATTTTAAGCCAACTTTTTCCCCTCTCTTTTACTTTCATCAAGAGGCTCTTTAGTTCTTCACTTTCTGCCGTAAGGGTGGTGTCATTTGCATATCTGAGGTTATTGATATTTCTCCTGGAAATCTTGATTCCATCTTATGTTTCATTCAGCCAGACATTTTGCATGATGTACTCTCCATATAAGTTAAATAAGCAGGGTGACAATATGCATCCTTGACGTACTCCTTTCCCAATTTGGAACCAATCTGTTGTTCCATGTCCGGTTCTAACTGTTGCTTCTTGACCTGCATACAGATTTCTCAGAAGGCAGGTAAGGTGGTCTGGTATTTCCATCTCTTTAAGAATTTTCCAGTTTGTTGTGATCCATACAGTCAAAGGCTTTGGGGTAGTCAATAAAGCAGAAGTAGATGTTTTTCTATTTACATTGTGTTTATATTATATTATCAACTACTTACATAAGCATGGTAATGCAAATATGATTTAAAGTGATAGCTTGAAGAAGAAGATTTAGCTTCGGGACCAAGGACCAGGCTTGATCACTCAAGAGCTTTTGTGTAGCAGAGTTTTATTAAATGAAAAAGGGACTGAGAAAGCTTCTGACACAGACATCAGAAGGGGACGGAGAGTGCCCTCCTCGCTGGTGTTAGCAAAGGACTTACATACTTTTTAATTAATCATAACAATAAATCAAAAGAATGTCTCAAGTTTGTCAATATTTTACCAGACCCACTCCCACAATTTACATTGTAGGATAACAGGATTAGCCAGAAGGTTTTCAGGAAGGAGAAATTGTCCTCACACAGGATACACTGTTGTTATATAATCCTTAGTACAGAGTTTAAACTGAGTTGTTTGTTGTGTAATCATCAGTTCCTGGCTTAAAGAAAAAAAAGTTTTATGTGACTAAGACTAAGGAATGTAAAGAAAAAAAAAGATGTTTGTCCTTTCCTCCTCCTTGAGAATTCCAGACCCTCTCTCCTCAGGGATCCCTGGACTTCTTATCAACCTGCCTAGGAATTGACTCTCTGAAAAGTATACAGGAGGATGTTCTTAGATTATATGCAGATACCACTCCATTTTACCTAAGGGACTTGAGCATCTGCAGATTCTGGGATCCACAGAGGTCTTGGAATCAATCCCCTGCAGTTACCAAGAAACAGGTGTAACATAAACCTATCTCATGAGCCAACAATTCTACTCTTAGGCAGTTACCCAAGAGAAATGAAAACATTTCCACACAAAAAAAGACCTGCTTAAGAACGTTTAGTCTTTATTCATAATTGCTCCAAACTGAGAATAACTCATATGTCCACAATAGGATAGTTCATAAAATGGCATGAAAGTGAAAGTGGCTCAGTTGTATCTGACTCTTTGCGACCCCATGGACTATACAGTCCATGGAATTCTCCAGGCCAGAATACTAGAGTGGGTAGCCTTTCCCTTCTCCAGGAGATTGTCTCAACCCAAGGATCGAATCCAGGTCTCCCGCACTGCAGGAGGATTCTTTACCAGCTGAGCCACACGGGAACCCCAAAATGGGATGCTACTCAGCAATTTTTTAAAGCTACTAATATGCGTAAAAACATGGATGAATCTCAAAAGCATTTTGCTGAAAGAAGCCAGACCCAATAGAGAAGTGAGTTCCAGAACAGGCAGAATTAGTCTCTGGTAACATAGCAGATCCGAGCTACTTAGGGGTGAGTTCTGGCTGGGGAGGAAGGGTTCACTGAAGGAGGCGCAGGGGAACTCTGCGGGGTGATGTGATTTTCTCTATCTTGATTTGGGTGTTGGCCACACTTCTATACACGTCTGTGTCATTTTATTAACCTGCACATTTAAAAATGGTACGTTTTATTAGCCATAAATTACTCCTCAACCAAGATGGTTTTTAGAAAAGCTACCCGTGGCTTAGCATTACACCCGAAGCCTTGACTCCTCCAGGCTGTCCGTGATCTGCCCCCAGCAGGGCTTCTGCCCCTGCCTGCGTGCTGTGCCTTCTTGTCTCACGCTCCTCAGCAGGGCCTCCCGCCTCCCGCCTCCCGGATGGCATGCCAGGCTACTGCCGTCTGCATCCCCTTGGAAGATCAGCCTCGGGAAGCGGGAACTGTGCCTGCTCTGTGAACCACCCTGCTCCATGCCTGGCACTGAGGAGGGTCGGGACCAGCTTGGGGGCTCTCAGGCCCCATGACCATCCAGGGGGACAAAGAGATTAGTAAGGGAAGTTACCATGGGGAAAGCAGACGCCCTGGGGGAGGGACTGGAGCAGAGACTGGTTTGGAAGCGGGGTGAGGCATGGTGCAGGAGGTACCGTGGTGCCAAAGGCACCAAGTCATGCCCTCCAGGGAAACACCAAGTGTGACGTCCAGAGCAAAGCCCCCTGGAAGGGGCGAGGGCGAAAGGGAGGTCAGGTTCTGGTGGTGGAAATGCAGGCCTCTCCCCACCCAGAGGGGTCCGAGAGCCACAGGATGGCCCCTGCTTATCACTCTGTACACTTCTGAGGCACAGAAACAGCCCACAGGCTGTGGACCTAAGTGCAGGACCACCTCCCTCCACCCTCAGACTCACTCCCAGGGTCTCCCTCCTCCCTCCCTGCTGCAGGCCTCAGGCAGGAGACCTCTACCAGACCCAGGGTTCAAGAAGGTCTCGCCCAGGGAGAGGTTCCATGCTGGTCTTCAGAAGAAACCATTTCTGGGAGAAGACAGCGCCAGAGCTGAGTTTCAGCCCTACGGGCGTGGTTAATGACCCCAAAAGACTTCAGAGTTGATGGGGCAAGGGGTCTTTGACAGATAAGTTACTTTTAATCCATTATCAATTAAGCCATGGTTACTAATTTCATCAGAGCTTCCCTTGTGGCTCAGATGGTAAAGAATCTGCCTGTAATGCAGAAGACCGAGGTTTGATCCCTGCGTTGGGAAGGTCCCCTGGAGAAGGACATGGCAACCCACTCTAGTATACTTGCCTGGAGAACTCTATGGACAGAGGAGCCTGGCGGGCTATAGTCCATGGGGTCATAAAGAGTTGGACACGACTGAGCGACTAACACACACTAGTTTCATCTCATCAGAAAAAGAAATACAAACCACAATGATATGAATCAATCATGTTTTAATAGAGAATCTCAGTAATACATGCAGCACAGAAGATGGGGATTAGTTCATGGAGTAAATAAGGCGGTGACCCATGGCTCCAGATACATATCACCTGCTTCCAGACTGTGTACGCAGCTTCTGTCTCTGAACAAAACTTCCTGAGGAAGGCAAACGTAGTATTGCCATGACAAACTCCCCTGCTCTGTCATTCCAGTCCCTCTGATGACTTCTCTGAGCCTCCCTCTGAATGGGGTGCCCCCTCGAGCCCCAGCATTGCCCCCACTTTCTCCTGTAACTGGAGTTAGATCCAAAGACTCCGACCCAGAGTCCAGATGAGCCCAGATTTGCCAGGTCTGCTGACACAAGCCCCAGCACATTGGAAGAGGGGACTGGAAGCCCAGCAGTCCAGCCAGGAGTCACCTCAGACCTCACAGGAAGCCAGGTCAGCTCTTGGTTCAGCGCTCCAAGCTGACTGAGGTATGCAGTGTTGGCTGCCTCCCCACATATAGCCTCCCCTTCCTAACAGATACCTACATCTTCCAACTTCAAGTTGGGCTCCTACTGGCCAGTGAGGGCCTCTCAGCCCCTTGACAGCAGGAATGGGTCCAAAGGTAGGCATGTGACCCAAGTCAGGCCGGTGAAATAGGGGGAGAAGTTGCTGAGGTCTCCCAGGAAAGATGCTTCCTCAGTCTACAGGAGGTTCTGGGGAAAAGTTCTTTCTCAGTGATAAAGAACATGACCTCATATGCCACTGGTACCCACTGTATCACCAAGAGGAGACCCAGCGTAAGATAATGCCTACAGCACAGGAGAGGAAAAGCTAGGAGGGATTTGTGATATCACTGAACTGCTTGTTCAAGTCTCTTCTGAGGAATCCAGTCTATGACTGGACATTTTCAATTTTTGACTCAATAAATTATCTTCAATGTGGTGTATATGTGTGTGTGTATATATATATATATATATATATATTCATATTCTTTACCAGCTCAGCTGGTAAGGAATCCACCTGCAATGCAGGAGACCCTGGTTCAATTCCTGGTTGGGAAGATCCCCTGGAGAAGGGATAGGCTACCCACTCCAATATTCTTGGGCTTCCCTGGTGGCTCAGATGGTACAGAATCCACCTGCAATGTGAGAGATCTAGGTTAGATCCTTGGGTTGGCAAGACCCCCTGGAGGAGGCCCTGGCAACCCACCCCAGTATTCTTGCCTGGAGAATCCCATGGACAGAGGAGCCTCATGGGCTTGCATGGGGTCGCAAAGAGTCAGACACGACTGAAGCAACCAAGCACAACACAGCACACATATGTGTATATGTTAATATATATAATGGAATATTACCCAGCCATAAAAAAAGAATGAAATAGTGCCATTTTCAGGACCTAGGGGTTATGATACTAAATGAAGTAAGCCAGACACTACACTATGACTTGTGTGTGGAATCTAAAAACACAAAACAAAAGAATTCATTTATAAAACAGAAAAGGACCTACAGACATAGAAAACAAACTTAGGGCTACCAAAAAGGAAATAGGGGGAGGGATAAATCAGAAGTTTGGAATCAACATGTACACACTATTATATAAAATAGATAAGCAACAAAGATCTACTGTATAGCACTGGGGATGGTATTCAATATCTTATAATAACCTATTTAGGAAAACAATCTGAAAAAGTGTATTTATATGTGTATATATATATGTGTGTGTCAGAGAAGGCAATGGCCCCCCACTCCAGTACTCTTGCCTGGACAATCCCATGGATGGAGAAGCCTGGTAGGCTGCAGTCCATGGGGTCGAGAAGAGTTGGACACGACTGAGCGACTTCACTTTCACTTTTCACTTTCATGTATTGGAGAAGGAAATGGCAACCCACTCCAGTGTTCTTGCCTGGAGAATCCCAAGGACAGGGGAGCCTGGTGGGCTGCCGTCTATGGGGTCGCACAGAGTCGGACACGACTGAAGCGACTTAGCAGCAGCAGCAGCAGCATATATGTGTGTGTGTGTGTATTCTTTTTCAGATCTTTTCCCATATATATTATTTACTGCATATGTGCCATGTATGCTAAGTCGCTTCAGTCATGTCCAGCTCTTTGTGACCCTATGGACTGCAGCCCACCAGGCTCCTCTGTCTATGGGATTCTCCAAGCAAGAATCCCGGAGTGGGTTGCATGCCCTCCTCCAAGATATATTTGCTGTACACCTGAAATTAACACAACATTGTAAATCAACTATACTTCAATTTTTTAAAAAAGAAAGAAAAAAGAAAAAAATTCTTGTACAGCTGAATTTGGAGGTTCAAAACCTCCCCATTCCTCTAGCTTCTCTAGTCCTTTCTCCAGTCCATTCCACATGGTTTTACTTTCAGCCTTCTCATGATAACAATGGGCCTGTGAATTTCAGGCCTTCATGTCCTCAGATTCAAGTTCAACAAGAAATAAAGCATCTCTTTCCAGAAGTTTCCACCTGAGTCCCAGAATTCCACACAACTGAACAACCTGATGGAAGGGCCTCCCGCTGCGGCTGTGGAAAAGAGGCAGAGCTGTCCTGAGGCCATACCATCTGAGGTGGGAGGGGAGGCAGGTTCCCAGAGGCAGCTCAGCACTGCTCCTGGAGAAGGGGGAAGCAGCTGCCAGACGGGAGAGCTCACAGACCAAACACAGAGTCCTTGCACCATCCCAGGAGGACCGCCCACCCAGCTGTACCACCCTGTACCCTTCCTCACCGACCCGCCCGCTCCTGCCACCCCTGAGGATGGAGGGGGACCTGTCCATACACCACTTCCGCCAGCCTCTTCTGAGGCCAACCCAAAACCTTCTCCTCACTCAGGACAGCACCACCTCTAGGAAGTGATGCTGAACTCCACAGCCCACCCAGTGGGGCTTCCCCCCGGATCCTGCCTGGGTCTTATCAGCACTCCCCAGCCTCTCCTCCAGCCCTGCCTAGGCAGGAACGGTGGCTGAGCCCTGCAGGTACTCTTCAATTGCTCTCCTGCCAACGCCCATAGCAACCTTGTGTCCCACCCTTCTGCCAAACAAGCCTATCTTAGAGCAATGAAAATGTGTCTTTTCTCAAATACTCTGAGGGCTGAGGCTACAGAAATCCAGGGTCCCCAGCAGTCCTTGGCAGCACTCGTGCCCAGCCCATGCCCAGCCCCCAGGCTCCACAGTCTCCATGTAAACCCAGTGCCTTCACTCAACCTGAAGTGGGTGCGCCCCTCAGCAAGCCTCCCCTTCAGGACCTCTCCGAGGACTGCTGGGGAGGCTCCCAGACCCCAAAGTCTGCTCTGATTGGGAGTCACTGCCCTGCCTGTCCAGGTAAGGGTTAATAAGACTGGCTGTCAGGGAGATGTTTTCCCACCTCCAGACTCCGGATGAAGATAGAAATGGTATTTATGATTTCTTCCCAACGTTTCTGGAAAGGATTTAAGGTGCTTACGAGGATACACATATATAACAAGACAGCATAAATTAAACGTGGGAGACAAAAAAGAAAGAAAAACAAGGGTAGGGACGTAAAGAGGAACAAGAAAGAAAGCGAACTTGAAAACAACGGCCAAATGAATGCCATGCGTGCTCCGTGTGCTTGCTATAACGAAAAACAAATGTGTCCCAACGCTTCCCAGCAGCTCACCGGAGAAAAGCAAACCTGTCTGCTGGAAGCTTCAGCGTTGGTTGCATTAAAAAGCACACACGATTACCCAGGAGACATCCCAGGGCTTGTTTCCCAGGAACGTCTCCCAAGGGATGGCGATGCAAGGACAATGGGAGGTGAGGACTGATGGGCGTTTGTCCCGAGCTGTGAGCTTGGAAGTAGCAGGGCGTGCGCTGGCAGGGCGTGGGTGGGACAAGGAAGGCTCTAGCCCCCCCGCTTCCCACACCTGGACAGCGAGGGGACTGTAATAGCTGCCATGCTCTGGGAATGGCACCCAGCCTCTCCTGCTCCTACCCACACCCTCAGAATGGCACCCCACCCTCTGGAGAGAGATCTCCAGTGACTGTCTCGGAGGCCCCTCCTGCTTGGCGGAGTGGAATGCCAGCCAGCCCCCCTCAGGGCATCACTAGACCTTGCAAGTCCCATCTGCTCTTGCTTTGGACACCCAGATCTTCACTCCCTCATATTTCAGTCTGAAAGCTTTAAGCAACTGCTGGGCACAGCCTGGGGTTGTAAAGGTTACAGAGGAAAAAGGAAGCCCGACTAAGGCTGCCTGCAATTATTTGGCCTTCAGGAGGTGCTGCAGAGTCAGGGGGCCACCCACATCTTGGGACTCCCTTCAGGAGGATCCTCTGAGGACCACGGGAGCTGGCGTGTGTAGCGGCAGCCTGGGTGAGAGGCTCAAGGTTGCAAATGCAGCAGCGTGCAGCATCTTGGACTAAGAGGTGAAGGCCTTATAGATCCCAGTTTAGGTCTCCTAGAAATGGCTGGGGAGAACGTGGGGAGAGGCCTGGGGAGAGGCCGAGACCCTGGGGTCTGCCGTAGCCAGGGTGGGAGGAAGGCAGAGCCTTAATGCAAAGTGACTCCATCGGTGCCTCCGGCTTCACAAGGCCCTGGGCGGTCCTGCCATAGGTGAGCAACTCTACTGTTCTGGCATCTGACCTATTTCTTTCTGATTACGAAAGTAATATATTCTTAATATGAAAAAAAAAAAAACTTTAAAAAGGCAAAGGGAAAGCAAAACAATGAGCCATAATTCCCCCACTAGCAGCGGTTAGGGCTGCTCTCCTTCTGGTATGCTAGTCTCTTTTAATTAACACGTGCATTTTGGGAAATTTGCGTGGCAAAACCACCATGGCCAAATTAAAATTTTAAAAGACAAACTTGGAGGGGGGAAATATTTGCAACTCATATCACCAACGAAGAGCTAATTTCCTAATACACAAAAAGATCCTAGAAATCGTTAAGAAGGAGATGGAGTCCAAATGCACTGCCATAGCAATGTGTACGTTGGGGGTAGGGGTGAATGACACTCAAGTGTCCAATGGTCTGTGTCATCTGAGGGGAAGATGAAGATATTGATTAGCCACAGGATTTGAAAAGTTAAGGACCATCCTGATTTCCAGGGGGACTCCTAAAAGAACAGAACTACACAGGATTAAGGACAGTGGCTCCCGATGGGTGAGGAAAGGGTTAAGACAGCATGGGAGTGGATCCTAGGGTGCTGATCTCTTTTCATTCCTGATTTACTTGCTGGTTATCTGAGTGTTTCATTCATAATTATTCATTTTAACTGTACAAATGTTTTGTATAATTCTGTCTATATATGCTATAATTCACAATTTAAAAAAAATTAAAAGATGTTCACCACTCATAATAAGATAAGTGAAAAAAAATTTAAACTATTTTATAAAGGCCAAAAAATCTGAGGACTGACTGTGTTGGCAAGGGGGTGGAGAAATGGTTGGTGGGGTATAAATTGGTGCATCATCTGTGGAAGATACTTTGGTAATTTTGACCCAAATTTCCAAGATACAAAGCTTTGCCCTCCTCTGGGGTCTTATCCTACAGAGTGAGTCACAGATGTTCAAATTTACTTGTGCAAAGGCTTCTTCATTGTAATAGCAAAAGATGGGAAACAACCTAAATGTCTGTTGTTAAATGAATAATGGTGTGTCTGTGTCGTGAAATATTATGCAGCCATGAACAAGGACCCTCTCTAGTAAGCAATTATCATCAGGTCGCATCATTAAGTGAAAAGACAGGTGCAAAGCAGCATGTACAATACTGTCAGTCATGTGACAGCAGCTGGGAGAGGTTGTTGTTGTTTAGTCACTAAATAGTGTCCAACTCTTTTGCAACCCCATGGACTGTACCTGCCAAGTTCCTCTATCCATGGGATTTCCCAGGCAAGCATACTGGGGATGGTTGTCATTTCCCTCTCCAGAGGATCTTCCCTGACCCAGGGATCAAACCCAAGTCTCCTGTGTCTCCTGCTTTGGCAGGCGGATTCTTTACCACTGAGCCACCTGGGATGCCTCGGGAGGAGGTTACATACATGTAATTGTCTGAATAGTCTTCAGATTTCTAAAACATTTCTAGCAGGCTACACAAGAAACTGGTAGTTCTAGATAGCCTAGAAGGCATGGTTAGAAATCCTGTTTTTCACTGTACATTCTTTGGTGACTTTTGAACTTCAAAACAGAAAGTACATATACAAAATTATAAGCATAAATTATAGCAGGGTTGGGAAATACTACAACCCCTTCTGAGCCCAGCCATCCCCTGCCTGCAAGGTTTTCAAGGAAGCTGTAGGAAGGGGAGGGACAGTGGCACATGGCCAACCAAAGTGCGCCTTGTGTTATTAACTAGATGTATACCCAGCTCCCCTGGGCAGGGCGTCAGCTCTCCAAATCACCAGCAAGGCGAGGCAGGACAGTCCCTGCTCATTGGGCGTCTGTGGCCACTTCAGAGAAAGAGAGAAAGAGTCACCCACTCAAGGACAAGGGGGGATGAAGGGGCCTGCAGCACCCCCATCCTGTTGCCGGGAGGGAGAAAGATGTGCACACACACACACATCCACTTCTACAAAATCCACCTTGTTCACCCTGTTTTAAAGCTTGCAGTTCCCACCCAACAGCTTATCTGGAACATTCTCTCCCGTTAATAACTGCTCTTTTGCGTGCGTGTGCTAAGTCACCTCAGTTGTCTCTGACTCTTTGCAGCCCGCCAGGCTCCTCTGGCCATCGGGATTCTCAAGGCAAGAATACTGGAGTGGGTTGCCATTTCCTTCTCCAGAGGGATCTTCCCACCCCAGGGATCAAACCTGGGTCTCCTTCATTGCAGGCAGATGCTTTACCTTCTGAGCCACAGAAGGGAAATTGAAGGAAGCCCAATTTTTTTTTAAAAGTTAACCAATTCCCCATCAAACATTTGAGACTTTTTTTTGTGGTCCTCAGCCGTGCTTTGATGAAAATCAGCAGAGCTAAATGTTGATGCCTCTCTTAATTACATCCTTAGAAGACTATCCTGGAAGTTGGGTAAGGAATATAGACATTCTTTGGCTTTCTATATCCATCTCTGCTTTGACTCAGCCTACTTTAATATGAGGGTTCATCTCCCAACCCCCTTCCGAGCCTGGATTCCAATTTGGTTTTATCTTTGCCTACTTAACATTTGCAGGGGGAGGCATCTTTTTATTGCTTTAATTTGCATCCTTTGATTATAATTGGGTTGAGATCTCTTCGCATGTTTTTTCACCTCTAACACAAATCACCCGTTTGTGCAGCCATACAATCCCAGTGCCTTCCTTCCCCTCCTCTTTGCTTAGGCCCGAAGAGCCCTCCTTGTACATTTGCAGCTGTCAAAATCTTCCCATCTTTCAAGGTCAAGCACCCTGCCTTGCCCTCCCACCAGGAGTCGTTCTTGACTTCCCGCACTCGGCTTGGAGCGCTTGCTGCTCTAGTTCTGCTTATAGTTAACAGCTGCACGCCTGTACCCCGCCATCTGCACCAGCTGTCCACTTTACCCCTCAGGCCCAAGGCTCAGCCACGGTCCCCACACCAAAGACCCTTGGGCAACAATGTTTGCTGGGCACCTACTACCCAGTCAGTGCTCCCAAACAGACTCAGACCCCTTTGCTGCCCCAAGCCCCTCAGGAGCCGTGAGCACCGGGGAGGCCCCTTCCTGCCAGCCAGCTGTCTGAGTGTCTGACCCAAGCTCATACCCACCTCTTGCCTGCTCCCGTGGGGATGCTGAGCCTCAGAAGCAGAGCAGGTGCCAGCCTGAACTCCCCCTGAGAGTATTCTCCATAAAAAACTGAGCCTGAGTGGAGAGGAAGGTAAAGCCCCTGGAGTGGATAGACAAGGAGGAAGAGGAACAGGGGCAGTCAAGTGAAGAGTAATGTCAGGACTTTAAGAATGACTGTCTGTATTTTAGGCCACGTGCAATACCTGTCCAGCCTTGGCCATGTTAGGCCATGCTCTCTGGGCACGCTGTGTCGGCAACTCCTGTCCGTAGGGGGAGGGGAACACGGTCTTCACCAAGACCCTGACAGAGCCAGGAGCTGGCCTGGGAGGCCCATGGTTCTCCGGAGATGCTGCCACCACAAATGAAGGTGCACAGGCAGGAAGGCCCCCTGGGAGGGGGCTACCCTGGGCCTTCCTCAGTTGTGCAGGGACCCTCCGAAAGTGCCTCCCCTCCCAGGAGGCAGTGATGACCTGAAGTGCCCACCCTGTTGGCCTCCAAGGCCCGCAGCCTCTCTCAGCACCTGATGGACACTCCTGGTGTCATCAAGGAGCCAACTCCACAGTCAGGGTGACCTTGGCTCCCAGCGCTGGAGGAGATGACAAATTTCTTTTCTTCCTGCTGAAAACATAATCTATCCTTTCATGGACCTCTGGGGACTAGCGGTGTGGCACACACATTATGGAAGCTTTTGCTAAGCTCATTTCCATTGTCTACAGGGTTGGCTTGGCGCCCACTCTTCCTTAAGCCCTTCAGACGCTGAGAGAGTATTTCAGTGCCAAGGGGCAGATCCAAAGATGTTCCTAAAAAACATTATATTTCTGTATCAACTGCTGCTGTCTTGATTTCAAGGCTTTAATTTCTTCATTTAGGCAAGAATAAGCTCCTGCACACGCCAGGCACCAGGATCCAGCTTGTCCAGTAAGGATCTGCCCTCCCACGCCATGGTTCTATGGTGTGCTCAAGGGGCTCTGGGGCCTCCAACCCAGACCTGTGGGCCAGAAGGGTCTTCCCAGAGAACGTGACACAGACCCTGAGACCTGAAGGCTGAGGGGCTACTGGTCAGCTGAGGGGTGAGGAGCCTCTGTGAAGATGGGCTAGGGATGCTGGTGAGGTAAGCCAAGGCCAGGCCACTGAAGGTCAAGGATGCCAAGCCATTGGGTTTGAACTTCATCCTGAAAGCCATTGGGAGACCATGAGCAAGTTAGTCAGGAAAACAACACCGATAGATGTGCCTTCTAGAAAGATCATGTTGACAGCCTCTGGACAGCAGACCAGAACGGTTCCTGGCAGAAAGAAGCAATTCAGGAAGGAGGAGGAGGTGTCCGGTCAGGGGAAGTTCCATGCAGATAAAAGGAGAGATTCCCATATAAGCTGCATTTCAGAGGTGGAACTGGGAGGACAGAACATGGGGTGAGTAGTAGCAGAGGACAGCAGAGGGCCATATGAACTGCTGGTGAGTGGAGGAGCCCTGAGGCAGAGGAGGGCCACAGAAGAGTAGTCGACGGGGACTGACCGCCGGCTGGGGGAGGAACAGCAGTGAGCAAGTGCAGGCACCCTGAGCTTTAGCTGTCTGCGCCCCTAGAAACACCCTGGGCCAGAGATGGACCTTCTCCAGGAACCCGCACACAGGGAGACAGACAGCCGCCTAACAATCATGCAGGTACAGGACAAGAGCCTCCAAGAGAAGGACTTTTAAGCAGAGGCCTGCTGAGGGAGGCCTCCGAAACAGAGGAACAGCGGGCCTTGTGGGAGAGGGTACTGGCCACGTCTGCAGAGCCCACGGACAGCGGGGCTGAAGGGGCACAGGCAGGGAAACAAACAGAGCCAGATGCGGTGTGACCAGCTGACCTCTTACATTACAAATGTGGTGTCCAAAACCATTCTTTTCTCCTTCTTTTTTCAGTTCTGAACATAGAGCAGCTGAAAAATAAACTTGCCAGTTAAAGACACCCTCTGCCGCTGGATGCCCACCAGGAGTAAAAGGGCAGGGAGGCCTGTCCCAGGGAAATAAGAAAAGTACGTGCCTAATCAGGTCTTCCAGGCGGCGCTGGTGGTAATGAACCCGCCTGCCAAAGCAGGAGACGTAAGAGACACGGGTTCCATCCCTGGGACGGGAAGATGCCCTGGAGGCGGGCATGGCAACCCACTCCAACATTCTTGTCTAGAGAATCCTATGGACAGAGGAGCCTGGTGGGCTACAGTCCGTGCGGTCACATGACTGAAGTGACTTAGCACGCACACACGCACATGTGCAGTTTGCAAAGGTAAGTTTAAAAGTACCTGAGACAAGAGTCAGACACGACTGAGCGACTTCCCTTTCACTTTTCACTTTCATGCATTGGAGAAGGAAATGGCAACCCACTCCAGTGTTCTTGCCTGGAGAATCCCAGGGATGGGGGAGCCTGGTGGGCTGCCGTCTCTGGGGTCGCACAGAGTCGGACACGACTGAAGTGACTTAGCAGCAGCAGCAGCAGCAGCAGAGACACTAAAAAGAAACAATGAGAGGAAACCACCTTATCAGATATTAAAACACGAGCACTTTAATATCAAATCAGTGTGGCAATATGCAGATACAGTGGAGACAGACCAAGAGAGCAGATGGAGACTCAAACACACAGGAGGTCAGTCAATGATAAAGACAGCATCTCCTTTAGTAAAGATGAACTCTTGAATAAATGATGTTGGAAGTGATTAGCTGCTTTCTGGGAAAAGATCAGGTGGGATCAGTCTCTCACACCATACCTCAGGATAATCTCTAAATGAATCAAAAAATGTAATGTATAAATTAATCTACAAAAGTATGGGGAGAATTGAGCTTTACAAGCTTGAAGCAAGGAAGGCTTTTCCAACTATGATTTAAAATTGAAGAGCCATAAAAGACTGATAGATGGCACAAAGACCAAAAACTTCTGCAGAGCAGTCACTTAGGCAAAGTCAAGAGACCGTTTGGGAGATGGCTAATAAACACAGGAAACATCTTTTATTCTTGGGCTTCCCTGGTGGCTCAGCTGGTAAAGAATCCACCTGCAATGCAGGAGCCCTGGGTTCGGTCCCTGGGTTGGGACGATCCCCTGGAGAAGGGAACAGCTAGCCACTCCAGTATTCTGGCCTGGAGAATTCCATGGACTGTATAGTCCATGGGCTCGCAGAGTAGGACATGACTGAGCAACTTTCACTTTCACTTTAAGGGCTCCCCTTGTGGCTCAGCTGGTAAAGCAGCTGCCTGCAATGTGGGAGACCTGGGTTCAATCCCTGGGCTGGGAAGATCCCCTGGAGAAGGAAATGGCAACCCAGTCCCGTACTCTTGCCTGGAAAATCCCATGGATGGAGGAGCCTGGTGGGCTACAATCCACGGGGTCATTATTATTATTAGAGAAATGTAAATCAAAACTACAATGAGTATTGCTACTCCTGCTTTCTTTTGATCTCTATTTGCATGGAATATCTTTTTCCAGGGAGGGAGGTGGGAGGGGGGTCAGGATTGGGAACACATGTACACCCATGGTGGATGCATGTTGATGTATGGCAAAACCAGTACAATATTGTAAAGTAAAAAATAATAATAATAAAATTAAAAATAAATAAATAAATAATTTTTAAAATAAATAAATAAAAATAAAAACTACAATGAGGTATCACCTCACACAGCTCAGAATGGCCATCATTAGAAAATCTACAAATAAAAGCTAGAGAGGATGTGGAGAAAAGGGAACCCTCTTGCACTGTTGGTGGGAATATAAATCAATACAGCCATGATGGAGAATAAAATTGCGAGTTCTTAAAAAACTAGGAATAATACTACCATATGATCCAGCAGTCCCACTACTGGGCATATACCTCGAGAAAACCACAATTCTAAAACACAGTTCATTGCAGCACTATTTACAACAGCCAGGACATGGAAGCAACCGAGGTGTCCATCAACAGATGAATGGATAAAGAAGCTGTGGTGCAACGTACAGTGGAATATTCAGTTCAGTCGCTCAGTCGTGTCCGATTCTTTGCGACCCCATGAATCGCAGCATGCCAGGCCTCCCTGTCCATCACCAACTCCCGGAGTTCACTCAGACTCATGTCCATCGAGTCAGTGATGCCATCCAGCCATCTCATCCTCTGTCGTCCCCTTCTCCTCCTGCCCCCAATCCCTCCCAGCATCACGGTCTTTTCCAATGAGTCAACTCTTCACATCAGTTGGCCAAAGTATTGGAGTTTCAGCTTTAGCATCAGTCCTTCCAAAGAAATCCCACGGCTGATCTCCTTCAGAATGGACTGGTTGGATCTCCTTGCAGTCCAAAGGACTCTCAAGAGTCTTTTCCAACACCACAGTTCAAAAACATCAATTCTTCAGTGCTCAGCTTTCTTCACAGTCCAACTCTCATATCCATACATGACCACAGGGAAAACCATAGCCTTGACTAGACAAACCTTTGTTGGCAAAGTAATGTCTCTGCTTTTGAATATGCTATCTAGGTTTGTCATAACTTTCCTTCCAAGGAGTAAGTGTCTTTTAATTTCATGGCTGCAGTCACCATCTGCAGTGATTTTGGAGCTCCAAAATATAATCTGACACTGTTTCCACTGTTTCCCCATCTATTTCCCATGAAGTGATGGGACCAGATGCCATGCTCTTAGTTTTCTGAATATTGAGCTTTAAGCCAACTTTTTCACTCTCCTCTTTGGAATATTACTTAGCCATAAATAGGAACGAATTTGAGTCAGTTCTAGTGAAGTGGATGAACCTAGAGCCTGTTATACAGAGTGAAGTAAGTCAGAAAGAGAAAAACAAATACCATATATTAACGCATATATATGAAATCTAGAAAAATAGTATTGTGAATTTATTTGCAGGGCAGGAATAGAGACTCAGACATATAGAACAGACTTATAGACAGGGTGGGGGAGGAAGAGGGTGGGACAAATTGAGAGAGTAGCACTGACATATATGCATGACCATGTGTAAAATAGACAACTAATGGGAAATTGCTGCGTAGCACAAGGAGCTCAGCCTGGTGCTCTGTGACGACCTAGAGGGGTGGGATGGGGTGGGAGGTCAGAGGGAAGTTCACAAGGGAGGGGACGTAGCTGTACCTATGGCTGGTTCATGGTGTTGTATGGCAGAAACCAATACAACATTGTAAAGCAATTATCCTCCAATTAAAAATAAATTAAAAAAAAGAGAGAAACCATCTGGGAAAAAGATACTTGCAGCTCAGATCACTGTCAGAGAGCTAATATTCATAATATGAGGAGCTCTTGGAAACTAATAAGAAAAATATCAATAATGCAATAGGATCCCATATGTAAGATAGACAGCAAGTGGGAACTTGCTTGGAGAAGGGTGTAGCAATCCACTCCAGTATACCTGCCTGGAGAAACCCATGGAGAGAGGAGCCTGGCGGGCTACAGTCCTAGGGGTTGCAAAGTCAGACACAACTGAAGCTACTTGGCGCCCATGCACGGAACGTGCTGGGTGACACAGAGAGCTCCATGCAGTGCTGTATGACAACCTAGAGGGGTGGGAGGGAGAGGGGACAGGTATACCTGTGCCTGATTCACACTGACGTATGGCAGAAACCAACACAATACTGTAAAGCAATTATCCTCAAAAAAAAAAAAGTGCGCCAAATAATAATAATAATAATGCAATAGGGAGAAAATGATAAAGGACAGGAACAGATAGTGAAATACAAAGGGACCTGAAATATACAAAGATACCCTTACTAAGAGAAATACAAATTAGCCCTACTGTGGCTTCTCAGTATCAGCTTGGCAGAAGTGCAAATTTGAAAACACCCTTTGCTGGGGAAGCAATGTGGGGAGAGGTGTCTCTCCCCAGAAGGCAATTCAGCAACGGCTGTCAAAACAGCAAACGCGTTTACCCTTTGACCGAGCAATTTCACTTCTGGAAACGCAGCCTTGACATAGGCCTGCATGTGTTAAAAGCAATAGATCTGAAAGCTAAGCAAAGTCACATGTATAAAAAAAAAAAAAAAACGTATGGCCCAACAAAGAGGAAAGACAGGCAAAAACCCAGAGATTGTCCCATTTGCCTGCCAGATTCGCCGTCCATCATTCACCCTGCTCAGGGCCTCCGGGAGTCGTCGTGTGACTAAGACAACAGTTCCATCACCCTCTGACTCCAGGTCTAGTTCAGTGGTTCAGTCACTGGACAGAGTGGGCAAGAAGAGAAAGAAATGGAGGTATTTTCCCCCAGCAGGGTCACCTGAACCTGGCTGCACCCGGGTAAGCAGAGGTCATGGCTCCTGGCAGGTGGCCCTGTTGGCTTCCCTCTCCCGCGTTCCCCTCACCCCTCTGGCCTTGGACAGTAAGAATGAACGCCACCCCTCATGACTTCCCTGTGTCCTCCCCACACCTCTGTAAAGAAGAATCTCTCTCAGTAAACACTCCTCAAATTGCCCAATTTAAGTGAGCCATCTGTTTCCTGCCAGGCCCCTGACTAATGCAGTAGCTATTTATAAAAAAAAAAAAAAAAAAGGACAAGGACATACTCCAGGTATCAGACTGGAAGGGTTTCCAGGGTGCCATATAAGTAAGAGTATATGGTAGTTAGCTGCTGCGTTAGGGAGCTGCAGGGTGAGCAGACTGCGAGCTGCATCTGTGTGTGTGACCCTACAGAGACACTGTTAGGACCCACAGGCTGATGAAGGTGGTTGTTGGTCCAGGAAAGGACAGGGCTTCCCTCAGTCCACCCTTCGTTTTCAAGCCTGCCCTGCTCACCTTGCCAGAACTCAGGCCTCTCTGTGGGCACCGATCCCTGCTGGGCACCTGGGCACAGCCGTGCTGCGCTCTCCCAAGTCACCATCTTCGGGCCTTGGCTCGGGAAGCCAGAGCTCCTCACGAGGGGAGCAGGAAGGATTCTCAGAGCAAGTCTTCAAACAGGAGCAAAGAAGAGATGCCTGAATTCCACTCCCAGGGGTTTAAACATTTCCATGAGCTCTAATTCACTGACTCTCAAAATAGTAATTAGTTTCAAGGGGAAAAAAAATCACTTCTAGTCTCAGAGCCTCTCTGGGGACCCTTAGAGGCTTGAAAGCTTTCAGAACATCCCGCACATTCATTCTGGAGCCCTCACAGGGCCTCTGGGGTTCCACACACAGGCACTAATTCCTTGTCCCACCGCCTTCTCCCAGAACAGAAGGCGGCTCCCAAGCCCCTCTGGTAGGCAAGTCTCCTCCTGGGTGCTTCTACCTGAGCCAGCCCGCCTTTAATTCCTCGGGTACATGGCTGGCTTTAAAATTCACTTCTGCCCTTCCACACAAAATGAACATGGGCGGGGTGCAGAGCCTTCCTGACTGATTTTCAGGGGTGTCATCTGTAAGACCAGGAGTGTTCTAGCCCCCACTTCCCAGGGCTATGGGAGCAGTGACTGAGAAGCTGTAAGCAAAGCTCTTTGCAGGTGTCTGCCTAGTGCACCCAACCATGTCCATTCAGAGAGGGTGAGATGCCAGGAGGGACCTGGGAAAAGGGTCAGCCTGAGTGGGACTTAGATTTTCCTTGTAAGGAACTCATCTCTGAGCCTCTGCCTTCCCTGCTGAAAGGCTGGTTGGGTCCTCTGGCCCCAGCCCAGTGCTGGAGACTTCATAACCTTTAGCTTTCTGAAGTATAGCACCAACTCCCAAGTCAGTGTTACTGTTCCCTTTCCATGGATGGCAAAATAAAGGCTCAGAGGGCCCAGTCCTGCTTCCCTGGCAACAGCCAGTAGTCGGCACATAGCCTCAGCTTCACATCCCCAATGTCCCCAACAGGACCTGCAGCTCCCCAGAGCCCTGAAGAGCCTTTCTGGAGGGAAGCAGCTCTCAGAGCCTGCCTGTCCTCACCACCTGGCCATCAGGGGCCTGCCCCTCACTGCCCGCTGGACGAGAAGTCCTTCTCAGCAGTCCTGGGCAGCACTGCCCCCAGCTACGTTCCTCCTCTCATCACCCCAAGGGGCAGTCACTCCGGCTTGTCTTGGATCCAGGGAGGCTCCTGTCCCACTGCCCAAGCGGCAGAATCCAGGGACCCTGCTACCCCGGGCAGGTCCTGCCCCCACCCTCCTCCATGAGAGACCCCCAAGCAGAGGGGGGCATGCCCCAGTGCAGCCCTGTCTAGCATGTGGGCAGGAGAGATGGCAGCCAGACAGGACCCAATCAAAGCAGCTATTTGGGTTTATGAGGAGAGGGTACCCACTGCCCAGTTTTCCAGACAAGATGTAGCAGTAGACTGGGTCTGAAGAGGCTGTGGGATGGCGTGGGGGACCGTCAGCGTTGGAAAGTGGCCCGGGCGGTTCTCACTAGGATCGGGCCCAGCTAGCGACAAGCTCCAGGCACCATGGAGTAAGCCGAGGCATGGCACAGACTGCAAGGCCGTCAGAGCACTCGTGACTGAGGGGGCGGCCAGTGCTGTAGACCCACAAGGCTCAGCCTCCCACTCAGCTGGGGCTACACTGCCAGCTGAATCCTCCTGTCCAGGTGCTCTGGGGTCCGGGACCTGGAGTTATCAGGTGGTCTGGAAAGGCAGAGGCAGAGGCTGGCCACACACTCATGCCACAGGATGAGAGAGAAGAAGCACGGTACCCCCCAGATGGTCCCTTCTCTCGCCCCAGCAGCTTCAGGGCGTGGAGACTGGGCAGGATGAGGTTCCCAGAGGAAAGTGACTTCTGGGTCAAAGGAGCCAGCAATTCATGTCCCCTCCTGTCCTCCAGACCCCTAGACCCACAGGAGAAAGGAAATAATGAGCCCATTTGCTATTCTCTGCTTAATTCTTTTTCCTGCTGACTGGCAGGAGATTTGGGATTGATGACTTTCCATGTGAGTTGCTGGAAGTAATGCAAGGCCCCACTGAAGTCATCATGGCAGGGATGGGTCCAGCCCCCACTGTGATGGGTGCTTACCTAGGCCAGCTGTCCAGCTGGAGCACTGCCCCCATTCTCCTGCCCTCTGGCTGGCAGGAGTGTCTGTGGACACAGATCCCTGGACAATTTCAGGGCCAGGCCTGGGAAGCCACCTCATCTGCTCTGACTCACCCCTTCCAAGTTTGAATTTCAGCAAGTGTTGCCATGAACTCCACAAGAAAACCGGGGCCTTGAGAGATTTCCTGTGAAACCCCAGTGTGCTACTCAGCATCTCATCTCTGGCTGTGGAGGCCCTTAGAAGTCGGTGGGCTGCTGTAAATTTCTAGCCATGCTCCCTGGATTGTCATCTGGCTGTGAACTCTAGCAGAAGTGTACCAAGGGCAAAGCCAGCCCTCCAGGCCAGAGGGGCAGGGGGCGCAGCTCAGAGACAGGCCTGCCAAGAGCAGACTCCATGACTGGGAGAGGCAAGGAAGCCAGGGAGGAGGTCAGACCTGTGGGCGATGGGCTAACACCGTCTGCCCCACCCCACCCCAAGCAGCCCAGCCAGATGGGAGTCTCCACCTGGTGCAGTGGGCAAGCATGAGGACCCAGCTGCCCACTCCAGACGCCAGTCAGAAGGCACCCTGCCTTCCAAAGCATGTAGACCCAATAGAGGGCCAGTGCCCCAGCTCTGGCCAAGCCAACCCAAGCATGCCCCAAATTCAGCTCAGGATAGGATGATGGCAGCTGTGAGCCATGGATAGCTTGTGTTGAGCCCACTGCCCAGGGCTCCTGAGCAGACAGGGGGAGGCTGAGGTCTGCTTGTGTGTGTGGGAGTCCAAGATTGACATGTCGGCAGGGTGGTTTTCTCCTTAGGCCTCTCTTCTTGGCCAGTGGATGGCCACCTTCTCACTGTGAGCCCACACGATCACCCTCTGGATGTGGTCGTGTCCTTATCTCTTCTTGTCCTAAGGACACCAGTCATTTGGATTAGGGCATACTCACGTGACTTCATTCTTACTTCACGCAGTCCCATTCTGAGGTACTAGGTGCTAAGGCTTCACACATGAATTTTAAAGGAGACACACAGTTCAGCCCATAACAATTCCTGTCCTCATCTACACCCTGTATCAACTGGGAATCCATCTGGCTATGCGTAACAGGAAGGGAAAACACACAAGGCAGAAGTGTAAGTCTCTCTCAAAGTAAAGACCAGAGGCGGGCAGGCTGGGGCTGCCTAGCAGCTCTGCTTCCCCAGATCCCCAGGGAACCACCTGATGGCTCTGTCAAACCTGGCCCCTTCCCTAGGTCTCCCAGCTGAAGCTGCAGTTCCGGCCGTCACAGCTGCATTGCCAGCATTTGGAAGAAGGAAAGGACAAAGACAGACGGGCAAAGAGCACCCTGACCATCTTCAAGGAAGATGCCAGACATTGCCCTCTACCCTTCTCCTTACATGTCATTCCCTGGACTTCATCGTGTGGCCACACCTATTTGCAAAGGAGACTGAACTGCAGCCTTGACTCCAGGTGGCCCTGTGTGAAACAGACAGTGAGGAGTCTGCTCATTGTCGAAAAAAAGGGGTGTGAATAATGGGGTTTAGTGGATGACTTGGGTAATGATCTCCACCACACACACCCTTGTGTTCCCCTAAAATGGTATTTCGCTGTTGTTTTCATTGGCATTTTCCCAATAATTACTGAAATAGGCTATCATTTCATTTTTATTGTCTATCTGTAGTTCTCTGTCTTAGAACGTTCTTATTTCTCTTCTTGGAATTGCCAGTTTTCCTTTTTGGGTTGTTTTGTCTTTTTATCAATTTGTAAAAGTGTTTACTTACATATTCTAAGATAATCCTTTGTCTTTTTATAATTTTTTTTTTTTTTGGCTGTACCACATGACATGTGGTATCTTAATTCTACACTTAAGGATTGAACCCCTGCCCCCTGCAGAGGGAGCTCAGAATCTTAATTACTGGACTGCCAGGGAAGTCCCTTTGTCTTTATGTCGCAAATATTTTATCCTTATCTGTCGTTTTTCTCATTTGTTTATGACATCCTTTGTCATAAAACAGATTTTCAGTTTCCTAATACAAATTGTATCGGTCCTTTCTGTCATGGTTTATTTTTAATTTGTGTGTTCTTTAAAGCATTGTGTGCTCTGGGGTTGTAACCATATCCTCCTATATTTCTTTAATGCTTCAGTTCTTTTGTTTCTGATGTTTAAATCTCTGATTGATCTGGAATTTATTTTTTTAAGCCATGAACGATAGATCTAACTTGTTTTCTCCCAAGACGACAGTTCGCAGTCTTGGCCTGTTTACTTCCAGCCCCATTCTGGCCCGTCTTCTGCTTCACCCTGCAGAAGTGAAGCAGAGGAGACTGAGCAGAGACTGAACTGTAGGGGCGCTGACCCTACAGTTGCATCTGCCTAGGCCACCATGTCACCTAGCTTCCAGCCGGGCTCAGGCCAGAGAAAGCACTGGCAGGAGGCTGGAGGGCAGGAAGGAGGGAGAGCTGGGGTGTTTGCCCTCCCACTCTGGCCAGGCAGCCACTCTGAACAGTCAGCAGCTGCTCTGTGGCTCTGGCTCGGCCTGAGTAAGACAAGCGTGCACCCAGCCTCAGCCAGTGGACCCCAGTCCATTTTATTCCCCGCACCGAGGCCAGGCCCGGCTGCACCTCTGGCCCCTACTGGCTGTTTTCATCACCTGTGTAACTAGTTCTGTGCATTCAATGGCTTCTATTATGAGAACTCTTTCCTTTCCTGAGTGTGCCATGACTGATACAAAGAGCCAATTGGCCTTACCCTATCTATTTAAAAAGAAAAGAATAAAAGCTCTCCCCCTGCATTGGAAATGCCACTTCCGTCTTGCACTAAATGCTCCTAAGTGCGTGGATAGCTCTGGCTTCCTCTGAGCCCTTTGACTGTCCTTTTTCTCGTGCCAGCACCACTGGCACACTCTACAGACCCTCACTCTGGACAGACCTGGAAGAACCTCACTGTCATCCTTTTTCAGAAGCATTTCCTTCTTACCCATGATGTCTTCCACATGAATTTTGGGATCAGTTTGAAGAGTTTCAAAAAAAAAAAATCTTCCATTCTGAGATTTTGATTGAGATTGTCACTGAACTTATATTAATTCGAAGAGAATGAAGTCTTCAGGATACTGAATATTTCCCTTGTTAAATGTGACATTTCTTTCCATTAACTGTGAAGATTTGTTATGCTTTTCAGAAAGGGTTTATGATACCCAACACTTGAATCCTCTCATATTTTGTCAGATTCATTCCTTGACGTGTCCTGTTCTCTGTAGCTATTGTCATTGATATTTCATTTGTTTTATGCTTTTAATTAGTTATTGTTGCAGTTAGGAATGCTCTGATTTTTAGGGTGATCTATTTTGCCATCTTGCTGAACTCTCTAATTAACTCTAATAATTTGACAGGTGGTTGAATCTCTTGAATTACCTAAGTAGAGGATCATATCTACCTTCAAATAATGACAGGGTTTTTTCTCTTTCTTTGCAATGTCAGCTTTTGTATTGCCAAGATTCCAGTTTTTAGCCATAGTGACAGAGAACTTGAACTTAACTCCATCCTCACTTTTAAAAGGAATCAGCCTAATATTTCACTTTTATATGTGATGTTTGCTTTAGATTTCTGAAAGACATTCTTTACCAAGTTAAGAAAGTTTTCTTTCATTCCTAAGAGTTTATTTTTGGGGGGTTCTTTTTTTTTTTTTTTAATCAGTAATAGAAGAGCTTCTACTTCCAATAATGATGGGTATATAATTTGGGCCAACCCTTCCACTGAAGCAGAGCAGAAAAATGGAACCAAAAATTTAAAAATCTGTTAGACTGTATCACAACCCTAACAAGATAATAAATAATTCCCTTGCCAGTACCTGGGAGAGGATGGAGGCCTGAGGAGTATACCCACTGCTACCCACTGTGGAGGCCAGAATTCTAAGTCAGCTCCAAGATACCTGGCCCTGGTATTCACCTACCTTCTCTAGGTTAGTAACGCATTCATCTAGGCACTTTTGTGAAATGATTTTGCAAATGTGTTTGATGTCCTGAATCAGTCTATCTTTAACCAGGAGATTAACCTTGGTGGGAAAGACTTAATCAGATGAATCTTTAAAAGGGACAGTGTTGTTCCTGGCAAAGGAGATTCAAACTGTGAGAGAAAGTCAATGTGGCAGAAGAGGCTCCTTTGCTGGTTTGGAAGATGGAGGGGCCCTCTCGCAGGACACGTAGGCAGCTTCTAGGAGAGGAGGGTGGCCTGTGGCTGACGGCCAGCAAGGGACCTCAATCTTACAAATGGAAGGAAATGAATTCTGCCAAAGAACTGAACGAGGCTGAAAGCTGCCACAGTGTTCCAAATGAAATCCAACCTGGCCAGCAACCTGATTTCTGCCTGGTAAGACCATGAGCAGAGGTATCCTATCCGCTAGTGCCAGACCTTTGACCTGCACATCTGTGAACTAATGAACAGGTCCTGCTATAAGAGGCTAAATTTGTAGTCATTTGAAAACAGATACATTCACTGCTTCCTAAGGAGACAGCTAAGACCTTAAGTGACACCTCGATGGCTTCAAGAGGGAATTGAGGCCAGAGGCTGCTCTCTGAAAACTGAAAAACACACATTGAAATAATTAATGGATCAAAGAGAAAAATCACAATGTAAGTTAGAAAATATGCTGGAGTTAATGAAAATACTATGTATTAAAATTTGTAAGATTGCAATTGAAGCCATGATTATTACTTGGAACTATGGTTTTAAACACAAGTATTACAAAATATAAGGCTGAAAATAACAGCTAAATAAATCAAAGAAAGTAAAAGGAAAGAGATAATAAAATGTAATATATGTTCATTAAAATTTTAAGGTATGCAATAAAAAGGATCAGCTAAGCCAAAACTTGGTTCGTTGGTAAACCTTGCAGAGATTGAGCAAGAAATAAAGAAAAAAAAAAAAAAAAAACAGAAAATGATGTCAGAAATGGAAAAGAACATATCACTAAAGATCTTACAGACGTTCAAGACAAGAGGAAAGGTTACCAGAGAACATAGAGGCACCATATATTCAGTGTGTGTTAGTCGCTCAGTCATGTCTGACTCTTTGCAACCCCAAGGACTGTAGCCCAGCAGGCTTCTCTGTTCATGGAATTTTCCAGGCAAGAATACTGCAGTGGGTTGCCATTTCCTACTCTAGGGGCTCTTCCCAACCCCGGGATCAAACCCAGGTCTCCTGAATTCCAGATTCAGAGCCCAGAGATACTATATGATCCAGCAATTCCATCCACAGGGATTTATTCAAAAGAGCTGAAAACACATCCAGACAGAAACTTGCATACAAATATTCATAGCAGTTTTATTCACAATAGTAAAAGAGGAGAGTCAGTCACATGTTCATCAGTGAATGAACGGATCAACAAAATACGATCTATTCATACAGTGGAATGTTATTCAATCACAGAAAAGACTGGATTACTGACATACACCACAACATGGATGAGCCTCAGAACCGTTCTGCTCAGTGAAAGAAGTCAGACACAAAAGGCCCTAGGTCTCCTGACTCCATTCATAAGAAATGCCCAAATCTGTATGGACAGAAAATACCTGAGTGGTTCCCAGGGGCTGAATGAAGGGAGAACGACTGCTGAGGAGTCTTTGGGTGGTGATGAAATGCTCTGGAATTAGGTAAAGGGGACGGATACACAACACTCTAAGTATCTGCTGAATTGTATGCTTTGAAACATACAGTGAGTTTTATGAGTTTTATGTTATGGGAATATTGTCTCAATAAAAAATTTCAAAAAAAAAAACTATGGGAGGCTATCACAGACAAATTTATGCAATTCACAATTGTGAATTTATAAATTCACAAATTTATGTGAGGCAGAGGGCCATGGGTCTCAGGTCCCTCTCTGCCGCTCACAACACCTCATCATCAGGAAGATCCCCTGGAAAAGGGAAAGGCTACCCACTCCAGTGTTCTGGCCTGGAGGATTCCACGGACTGTATCATCTATGGGGTCGCAAAGAGTCAGACACGACTGAACGACTTTCACTTTCAATTCACCATCCAGCCCAGACTCAACAAGAACCTGCTTCGGTTACAGATTTCAGAAGAGAGCATCTGCTCAACTGAGCCAGGGTCAGCTGTCCATCCTGGTTAGACCAAGGGTGGCCACGGTGACAGGAATATGTGGCAAAAACTTAGCCACCATAACCCCTCCTTCGGAGGAGTGGGAAGCAGTTCTCAAAGGAGAGAGATTGGACAAACACCCCCCAAAAAATGGCCATTCCCCTCAAACTTTTCTGTCCCTCAGAGCACCGAGTCCGGAACGGATGCCCAAACCCTGAGATAATAGCGACATGTGCAGAGGATAACCACGCCCTGCACTGCACGGCTCTCTGCCTCTTACGACGTGACTTTCCCACACAACTGTCTCGCCCTGAGACACTGGATTTGTTTCCTATTGCAGAGGATAACCACGCCCTCCACCGCAGGAGCTCTCTGCCTTTTACGACGTGACTCTCCCACACAACTGTCTCACCCTGAGACACTGGATTTGTTTCCTATTGCAGAGGATAACCACGCCCTCCCCCGCAGGAGCTCTCTGCCTTTTACAACGTGACTCTCCCACACAACTGTCTCGCCCTGAGACACTGGATTTGTTTCCTATTGCAGAGGATAACCATGCCCTCCACTGCACAGCTCTCTGCCTCTTATGACGTGACTTTCCCACACAACTGTCTTGCCCTGAGACACTGGATTTGTTTCCTATTGCAGAGGATAACCACGCCCTCCACCGCAGGAACTCTCTGCCTTTTACGATGTGACTCTCCCACACAACTGTCTCGCCCTGAGCATGGTCACTGCATTCGTTTCCTATTGCCACTGTAACAAATTACTACAAATTCAGTGGCTTAGGATGAAACAAATTTATCCTCTTACACCTCTGGAAGTCAGAAGTCTAAAATCAGACCCATGGAGCTAAAGTCAAGTTGTGGGCAGACTGATTGGGTCCTTCTGGAGGCTCTGGGATGAATCCATTCCTTCCCTTGTTCAGCTCCGAGTGGCCACCTTGGCTTCCTCCACTCTCAAAGTAGATCACGTCTCCTTTTCCTGTCATCACACCTCCCTCTGCCCCCCTCTTATGAGGACTTTGATAATTACATTTGGGGCCCATCTGGATAATCCAAGATTATCTTCCCATCTCCAGATCCTTAATTTAATCACATCTGCAAAGTCTCTTTTGCCATATAAGGTAACATTCAAAGGTTCCTGGGATTCGAACAGGGACTTCTTAGGGAGGGGACCATTATTCATCCTCCACAGTCAGCCTGGGCCTCTGCTGTCTACCCACTACGTGGCTCTGCTCCTCCAGATGCTCTGTGACATCCCCACACAATAGGGTCCCGTGTCCATTGGGAGCCCTGTCCCTCACACCCCTCCTCCACCCCAGACCAAGGGAGCTTCTTCATCAGTCACTCACCAGGGTCCATTTTTGTGTAGCCTGCTGCAAGCCCCCTATCCTAAAGGACTGAGAGTCACCCCCTATCAGATGCCCTATGGCCTGAGGCTACCCCATCCTGTGCTGGCCTCCCACTTACCACTGTCCTATAAGCTGCTACAGTGTTCTCATTGCCAAGTCTCAGCCGCCATTCAGGGCAGCTCTGTAGCCCACCCCCTTCATCCAATAAGCTTCTGCATCCTCTCCAGCAGCCAGGTTAGCCTGGGGACATGCTGCATCTTGTCAGCAAGCACAAGGACAGGAGTGTATGTGGAGTCAGTGAGGGGGACTGGACAGGAGGAAGGACAAGGTGCCAAGCCCCGACCAGTGACTTCTCACCACCTGGGCACCTTCCAGAGTGAGGGTCAGAGCCAGCCCTGCCATTACACCTTCTCCAGGGAGACCATGCCCTGTTTTACCAAGCCACTTCCCGGGATGTCCCCAGCTCTGAGCAGGCTTTATTTTATCTGTCCATCCCAGGGGTCCCACGCAGAGACCGGATCCAATTCATGTCTAGATTCCCGGTACCCACTATGGAACCTGACATGCGGTAAATGCTCAATAATTGTTACGGGGGTGGAGGCATGGGTCGATGGATAGGTAAAGGAGAGACAGATGGAAGGAAAGGCTTCCCAGGTGGTGCTAGTGATAAAGAATCCACCTGCCAATGCAGGAGACAGAAGACACTCGGGTTTGATCCCTGAGTCAGGAAGATCTCCTGGAAGAAATGGCAACCCTCTCCAGTATCTTTGTCCTGGGAAATCCCACGGACAGAGTAGCCTGGCAGGCCACAGTCCATGGGGTCTCCAAGTGTCAAGACAGGACTGAGCGACCAACATGTTCATGGATGGAAGGAAGGGAGGGTGGGGGAGAGGGAGAAAAGATGGGTGTAAGCGAATGAAGCTTGTAGCCCAGTACGCTCCAATTCCAGATGAGGACCCTGAAGTTCTCTCTCTCCTAGCCCTTGCTGGTAACAACCCACAGAGAGAGTTTCAAAATCAGGCAGCTCAAGGTTCTGGCTGCATGGCTGCAGGACTCTGGAAAAGTGCCCCAACCTCTCCGTGCTTTAGTGTTGCCCTCAATAAGATGGGGCAGTAGTAATGCTCCCTTCAGAGGTCATCAGGCCAGTGGGAGAATCCATGAGGAGACTTCACCACGGCTCCCAGCCAAAGGCAGCCCCTGAAAAACGCTGGCTTTGCTCCTCGTGTCTCTTCCACGCCCTGCGCCCCTCTGTTCCCCTGAAGACCACAGGAAAGCATTCACTCCTGCTCCGGCCCTCAGTCTGTTCCCGGGCAGGTGGGAGGGATGGCCCTGGCAGAAGAGAAGCTGGAATACCCACTCCCCAGGCAGCACCTTGCCTGGCCTAAGAGGCTGGGGCCTCAGGCTCCCGGGAGCCTGCCCACCCTCCGCAGCCCAGGATTGAAGTCAGCTCTGTGGTCAGGGCCAGTGGCCCTCAACCAGGCCCTGTGCTCCTCCTGAGGAAGAGGCTGCCCTTGAGCAAGAGCTGCAGTGAGGGGCAGGACAGGACGGTGTCTGACCCCACAAGCTAGGGCGCGAACGCCAAGCTAACAAGCTTGACCTTGCCCCAAACAGGGCAGGAGCACCAGAAGGGTCTGGTCCAGGAGAGTGCAGTGACTAAGAGGTTTCTCCCACACATTCCAGGGCTGTGGAGGGTGTGGCCTGGGCCGCGTCTGGGGGTTCAGGAGCATGGCCAGGTGCTGAGCACAGGAGCCCTGCGGGGAGACAGGATGCAGGGCTGGGGACAGGATTCTCAGGGGCCAGGGACAAAGGAGGACGGAGGTCCCTGGAGCCCTGGGCTGCCCAGGCAGGATCTCCAGGTCCTGCATGCTCAAGGTGGGACTTGCTTTTAAGGAAAGACGTCTCAAGGCAGCCTTTGCCCGGCGAACACTGTGGGAGTCCTAGGCCTGCCTGGCACGGAGCCACCCACTCAGGCACCCTCCTTCTGCTGTGCATTATTAAATTATTCCTGGGGAGATTAGGGTAGAGGCATGAATAATTCAAAGTCAGAGATAAAGTCAAATCTAATCAACTCTGTCTGCCGGCTTGAACTTTGGCATGATGACCAGCTCAAGTCAATAGAGCCTGCTGGGAGCCCGAAATGAGAATCCAGGTCTGGGATTCGCCCTCAGATATTTCAGAGGAAGCTCTGCTGTGAAGTCCTAAATCGTGGCTGCAGCAGCAGCTTCTCCATCTCAGCCTCCCCGTTCATGCTGGCCCTTGTTATCCGTTACAGGGCAGCTTGGTGGCTGAGGTTGGGCCCCAGCACTCTTTAGCCAAGTGACCTCAGAGAGGTGCCTAACCCTGCCAGGCCTCAATTTCTTTGTCTACAGAATGGGAATGGAAATGGCATCTGCCTCACAAAGCTGCTTTAGGCATTTGGTGAATAGCATACAGACAGCATCGTGTGCTGACACCAAATGCAGGATAGGCATTCGTCTTTCACGTCAGCTCAACATCTCAAATTCTACCGACTAAAAGGTGTGTATGTGCGTGTTCATTTGGGCTTCCCTGATAGCTCGGTGGTAAAGAATCCACTTGTCAATGCAGGAGACAGGGGTTTGATTCCTGGGTCAGGAAGATTCCCCTGCAGAAGGAAATGGCAACCCACTCCAGTATTCTTGCTGGAAAACTCCACGGACAGAAGAGTCTGGTGGGCTACAGTTCCTGGGGTCACAGAGAATCCAACACAACTTAGTGATAAAGACCAAACCAGATGCTTGCTCACCACACACAAATGTGTTCATTTATATGATGGCAGAAATGCATCTTTCTCATGAAAGAGCTACATGCTCATTTGAAAGTTCAAGAGGGTAGACTTTAATATTTTCTCATTGTCCACAGAGGTCCATGAGTTTGGAAGTGGTAAGTAATGGAGACATAAGGCACCCTCCAAATGTATCATGAATACTGACAAGAACCAGCAAGGAAATCACTGATGGAGTTATATTAACAAGGTGAGCTTGGAGGCAAGTGGAACATAGGCAGCATCTCCAACCCCTCGGTGGGGAGAGGGCTTCATGCACAAGCCGCTGTCCACACCGCTTCAGCCACCCGGGAGGTCCCCACCCACCCCCAGTATGCCAGCTGCCCTGTCGCAGAGGGCAGGAACAGAGGTCGCTGGTTGAGTGAGACAGCCCCACCTACACAGCCTCCTCTGTGGCCACCCTGCAGGATATGCTGGTCCCTGCTGCTGCTCCGGAGGTCTCTGAGGGTCCCTGCCAGGAGCACCACAGATCCTCCCGGCACTGTGAATGTTGGCACTGCGTCTGTGCACTCCTCACCCACTTCCGAGCCGGAGCTGTGGTACAAAGCTCCGTGCTTGGAGCCCTGGGAGGGGTTGCCCATCGTTGTCGCCAGGGCTCAGCATCAGGAGCCTTGTCTGCAGCAAGAACTGAGCCCAGAGATGAGCAAGGAGAAGAACGGCCCGGGCCACCTGCTCACCTCCATCAACACCCTGCCTGCTCCTGGGCAAAGCTGAGTGCCTCCTACCAGGGACTCTCACCCTTCGCGCCCTCCTCATCTGAAGCACCGGGAGGAGGACACCACTCCAGTGTTGGTTACTGGCTCAGTAACCACTATGGACTGAATTGGGTCACTCCCTGCCCCCAGCAAAAAATGATATGATAAAGTCTTAGCCCCCAGTCCCCGGCCCACTCAGAATGTGGCCTTATTTGAAGGTAGGGTCTTCAATGAGTTAGTTAAGGTAAAATGAAGCCATGTGGGTGGGTCCTAATCCAGTATGACTCGGGTCCTTCTACAAAGCGGACATGAGGACACAGACACGCACAGACGGAGATGACGTGAGAAGGAGGGAGAAGACGGCTCTCCAGGAGCCGAGGAAGGAGCCGAGGAAGGAACCGACCCTGCTGACACCTTGACCTTGAACTTCCACCCTCCACGACTGTGAGAAAGTAAATCTCTGTTGCCTCAGCAACCCAGCCCAAGCAGACAAATGCAGACCCTTGCACTCTTTCTGCAGCAGTCCCTCCCACAAACACTTCCTGTGTACCTATGACACTCTTCCAGGCACGGGGTTGCATGGTATGCAAGTCCAGCCCTCACAGAACTAGTCTTCAGGAATCCAGCAGCCCTCACCAATCATACTTACGAGGGCTGTAACGCTGGCCTTCAGTGCTGGTAAGGGAACACGTGAAGTCCTGGATATTGCCTGGGAAAGGGCGTTGGGCAGAAAGAGAGACGCTCGGCATTTTAGGTGTTCCTGACTCTGCTGAGATGTGGGAGACCCTGGAAGGAGTGGGGCTTCTAGCACTGACTCTGGACCAAAATCCTTAGACAAAGAGATACTGGGGGAAGCTTGCAGCAGAGCAAGAAAGAAACCCCCAAAGCCTCGGAACCCAGCAGAGCTGTGTTAAATGGTGAGAACTCGGGTGGAGAGGAAACGGTTTGAGGTCCAGAAAGAGAGCCAATCTGGAGAGGAAGACACAGAGGTGGGAATGGAGTGGTCCAACCCGGAGCCCACCTGCCTGGGGGAGGGCTCACAGCTGAGCACTGGGCCTCAGGCCAGGATGCCCTCAGGGGCCAGGCAGTCCAGCAGGCAGGGAGGCAGCCTGGCCTGGGGCTGCAGGCAGTAGAGCACAGCACAGCTCCCTGCAGGCGGCTCCCCCCGCCAGCTCCTGCCAATGGGCCTACAGGATGTCAGCCCAGGGCTGCCCTCTTCAGAGATGCCAGACACCCAGGCTTTGATGCCACATTAGTAATCTATCACTGTGGGTGCATCAAGCAGAACAGGTCTTCTGGCCAGATGCGGCACACCCACTGCCTCTCCCACCACGCTGCCCCCTTTCCTGATACACAGACCCAGCCTGTGGGGGAGGTCATCTGCTGTCCTGTCTTCCCTGAGTGAGCAAGTGGCTCCCCTGAGCCAACCTGGCAGGCGTCTCGCCCTCCTAAGTTCCCTCCTGAACCCTGCAGGGCTGAGCTCGGCAAAGGGCAGCCGTTCTTCTTTCTGACATTTTCCAGATAAGTGGATGCTTTTCTTCAAGAATTTAGGAGCAACCTTTATCTGCTGTCTGGGAAGAAGCATCTGTCACCCAGGTGAAGCTTCCACTCTGTGGCCCCTGCAAACATCAAACACCCAGTGTCTGGGGCAGGCTGGCCATGGCACCAAGGGATGCCCAGATCCAGTAGCTGCCCGGGAAGGTGGCCAGGGCAGGCACCCATCAGACACAGACAGATGGGGACATCAACCATTTGTGGGCACTCTAGGCACCAGGTGTAGAGAAGAGAGGAGCAGAGAGTGGCCAATGTGGGTGAAGACTTCCTGGGACCCACCACAACCCCTCTAATCAAAACCAGGGTGATGGCTGAAAGAAAAAGTTTGAGAGTAGGAAAATGGCCATTGGGCAAGTAGCCAAAAGTCTGCCCAGAGGTTGTGTTGGAAAGAGGAGTCAAGTATGGGGGAAGATGGTGGGGTGCTTAGGCATTACTGGTACCACATAAACAGCTCGTGAGTTACTGCAGATGAAGGTGTGCAGGCCCTTGGGAAAATACTTTCTGTGGGGCCTCTGCTTATGTTAACTATTTGAGTCACCCCAAATCAGCATTTCAGCATCATTCTAGCAATCCAACCTCGTGTGACTACATAAAAGGAAGACCACACCAGCTAGCAGGAAGCATTTACTTACTAGGTCACCGTCTTGGAACCAAGGTCCAGCCACAGGCCCACAGAATGACCATCAGCCCAAGTCCTGGAGCCACTTGAGGCATATGGTCAACTCCACACATTGGTTGCAGGGCCATACAGTGCCTGAGGGAGAAAAATGGGGTCCAGGGCCCACACAGGTCCCCTTCAGACTTGCAGAGCACCCCTGGGTACCTCTGCCAGCCTAACTGGTCCCAGGCACTTAGACAACTTCATGAAAGGCACTCCAAAGGTTGGGGGGGGGGGCGGTGTCTGGGGGACCCAATGACCCAGGTCAGAGACCCCAGGTAAGGGACTGGGGTATCATTAGACACTCCCTCTTAGGACTAGAGCTGGGTGTGATAATACTGAAGGTTGTGGTGTGATAATACTGAAGGTCGTGAAGGGACTAGGGCAGAGCTGGCCCCAGATGAAAGGGAAATAGGAAGAAAGCAGACCCTGAAGCCAAGACTAGCCACTCTGGGCATATCTACAGACTGCATCACCCTTAAACATCCTAGACCCCAGGTTTTCAGAGCACAGAGGCAACACCCACCTGCTGCCTGTGTCCAGGCCACCCCCAGCCACCCACGACTTCTGTCCCATACCCCGCGCTTTGCCAGCCTCTGGCAGGCATCTTCTCCCTGAGGTTCTGCACAGAAACACAAGAGGCTTTCTCTGCAGACCAACAGACCAGACAGTGTTCATCTCTCAGTGTCAGTACAGCCCGCGTCTCCAGGGCAATGACTTTTACTCAGTAAATACTAATCAGCCTCGGACAATGGGTGCAAGCCCCTAGTCTAGAACTATGCCAGCACTCTGCCACCTACCTGTCACGTCTCCCTCCTGAGGCTGGGTGAGGCTGGGATGTTGCAGGGATGAGCAGATGGAGGGTCTAACAGGCCCCTTGCCCTCAGGGACAGGAGAAACAAGTCATGGCTTCTCTCCATCTGCATAAGGGGACCCAGGACAGTGGGGAGAGACTTCTGGGATGTGACCTACCCAGGGAGGCAGCAACTGATACAAAAACCCACAGTAATATGTAGAACAAGCTGTGCCCACATGTTAGCAGTTGGCAGGCAGGTGGGGATTCAAGTGCAGATCCAGGGGCAGATCCCGGATGGGGGTCCTCTGGTGGAATCCGTGCCAATAGATGACCAGGGTGTGAGCATGCCGTCATCTCCTGACCTCCCTGTCTTTGGGATTGCCATTCCACCATTCCATGGGGATTCTGTTCAGACTTTTGAGTTGAGGGAGAGGGGATACTGAACCCACCCCTCCTGCCCCAAAGGTGAGCTGAGTCTCAAGCTTGGCACACCTATGTATCCCACCACTCCCTTACTTTTGACCCTGCTCCCATGAGTGGCAGAGACCCAAGCTCAGCGACCCTTGGGTATTCCCAGACTGCTGAGATACTTGAGATGTGCTGACTCTGTAGCTGTCATATTTCTGGGCCTGTTGGCAAGGAAAGGGTAGGAGTCGTGGGGTCTTCCCCTCTGGGATGCAGATTGCTCACCTCCAGAATATCCAAAGTCAAGCCTTGTTGCCGTTGTTGTTCATTCTTCAGTATCAGGTCAATATGAGAAATAAATATTGCTCCTAGTCACATAACACATTTTTACCTGTTGAGCTAATAACCAGATTGTTCCTTTGGCTAAAGGAGAAGACACATCTACCCCTACTGTGTCAGGCTGCAGTGACTTTCTTCACGAAACTTAATAAAAGGGGCCAGAGCAGACCCAGTTCCTACAAACCCAGAGGTCTTTTCTAATTACCCAACCACATGACCCATTATGAGGTTTGGCTTCTCTCAGAGGTGAAGTGAAGTGAAGTCGCTCAGTCGTGTCCGACTCTTTGAGACCCCATGGACTGTACCCTACTAGGCTCCTCCTTCCGTGGGATTTTCCAGACAAGAATACTGGAGTGGATAGTCATTTCCTTCTCCAGGAGATCTTCCCAACCCAAGGATTGAACCTGGGTCTCCCACATTGTAGGCAGATGGCAGATGCTTTACCGTCTGAGCCACCAGGGAAGTCTCCTCTCAGATTGGGGATCCAAATATCTGTTGGATGGATAGATTGATGGATGGATGGAATAAACAGATGGATTGATGGGTGGTTGAATGGTTAGATAGATGAAGTAAATAGAAGAGTAGATGAATGAACAGCAAATGAGTAGGTGATAGGTAGATGGGAGATAGATAGGGAGAATAGGTAGATGTATGAACAAATGTGAAGACCGAGACATGGGTGCCTGCATGGATGGATGGACTGGTGGATAAACAGATGGACTTCTGTTCAGAGAGACCAAGTTTTTTGAAGATATGTCAGTCTCTTTTCATTTCTTTGTTTTCATCCACAGTGAATGAACATGCCAGGCTTCCCTGTCCATCACCAACTCCCAGAGATTGCTCAAACTCATGTCCATTGAGTCAGTGATGCCATCCAACCTTCTCATCCTCTGTCACCCCCTTCTCTTCTGCCTTCAATCTTTCCCAGCATCAGGGTCTTTTCCAGTGAGTCAGTTCTTCACATCAGGTGGCCAAAGTATTGGAGCTTCATCTTTAGCATCAGTCCTTCCAATGAATATTCAGGATTGATTTCCTTTAGGATTGACTGGTTTGATCTCCTTGAAGTCCAAGGGATGCTCAAGAGTCTTCTCCAACACCACAGTTCAAAAGCATCAATTCTTTGACACTCAGCCTTCTTTATGGTCCAACTCTCACAAGACTACTGGGAAAACCACAGCTTTGACTATATGGACCTTTGTCAGTAAAGTATGTCTCCGCTTTTGAATATGCTGTCTAGGTTTTTCACAGCTTTTCTTCCAAGTAGCAAACATCTTTTTATTTCATGGCTGCAGTCATTGTCTGCAGTGATTTTGGAGTCCAAGAAAATAAAATCTCTCACTGTTTCCACTCTTTCCCTACCTATTTGCCATGAAGTGAAGGGACTGGATGCCATGATCTTTATTTTTCAAATGTTGAGTTTTAAACCAGTTTTTTTCACTCTCCTTGCTCACCTTCATCAAGAGGCTCTTTAGTTCTTTTTCACTTTCTGCCATAAGGGTGGTGTCATCTGCATATCTGAGGTTATTGATATTTCTCCCAGCATTCTTGATTCCAACTTGTTCAAGGTTTTCTACTGTGTGCTAAGTACCAAGATCACCTAATGTGAAAAGCCAACTAATTGGAAAAGACCTTGATGCTGGGAAAGATTGAAGGCAGGAGGAGAAGGGGACGACAGAGAATGAGATGGTTGGATGGCATCACCAATTCAATGGACTGAGAAAATTCCAGGAGATAGTGAAGGACAGGGAAGTCTGGCATGCTGCAGTGCACGGGATTGCAAAGAGTCAGACATAACTTAGCAACTGAACAACCAAGTATGGAGACAGCCACTAAGGAGCAGGATCCCTGTTAGAACCAGCCCCGTTCCTTCCTGAGACTTAACTTCTAGCCATGTCCCTTTTCATGGGGTGAGGTGTCCACTGGGTCAAGGGGAGACGGCCACCCGAGCCCACTCCCTCACACTCCAGACTGTGCTCTGTCTGAAGTGCCCCAGACTTTACAGGTCCTGACCCCAAAACCCAACTTCACTTTCAGGACCTGAATAGTCCTCTTGCATAGATCTGCCCTGGAGGGTGGCCAACAAACCTCTCTTTTCAGGGGTGCCTGGAGCCTGGGATGAAGAGAGAGGGTGACGCCAGGCCACAGCGCCCCTCTCCACCACCCTCCAGCACAGAACTCTGATGAGTTCAAGATGTCTCCATCTGGGGGATTCTCTGGTGGGCCAGTGGTTAGGACTTCACGCTTCCATTCCAGGAAGCATGGGTTCAATACCTGGTCAGGGAACATAGATTCTGCAAGCCATGGGGTACAGCCAAAAGAAATGAATTTAACTTATTTTTTTAAAAAAGAATTTTCAATTTGAATCTGGCTTTCCAGGCTGTTTTAAAGATGTATCTTTCAAGACTAGAGCAACAACATATTTTATTTACCAATTTGTTAACTTGATTCATAAACTCTTAAACATTTAGACCAGCAGTTCTCAAACTTTCTGGTCTCAAGACACTTTTACTTTCTTAAAAAGTATTAAGAACCCAAAGAGTTCTTGTTTTGTATGTTACACCCATCAGTGTTTACCACATTAAAACTTTTAACCGAGACATTTTAAAAACATTCATTCATTAACTTGTTTTAAAAATAGCAATAATAAGCCTGTTGCATGCTAATATAAATAACACATTTTTAAATAAAAACTAATTTTCCAAGACAAATGAGAAAACATAGCACAAAGTGTGCCACTGTCTGACAGGTTTGCAAATCTCCTTAATCTCTATATTAAGAAAGGCAGCTGGGTTCTCATCTTTGTTCCTGCTTCTATTTATTATGATGCGTTATTTGGTTGGATGATAAGAAGAAATTCAGGATTCCCTCAGAGATACAACCAGTAAAGAGAGGAGTATTTTAATAGCCTTTTCAGAGAATTATGGATGTTCTTACTTGATACTATACCAGAAGTCAACATGCATTTCATTCTTTTTGTTAAACTGAAGTATAGTTAATTTATAATATTTTATTAGCTTCAGGTGTTCAGTTCAGTTCAGTTCAGTTCAGTCGCTCAGTCATGTCCGACTCTACGATCCCATGAATCGCAGCACGCCAGGCCTCCCTGTCCATCACCAACTCCCAGAGTTCACTCAGACTCACGTCCATCGAGTCAGTGATACCATCCAACCATCTCATCCTCTGTCGTCCCCTTCTCCTCCTGCCCTCAATCCCTCCCAGCATCAGAGTCTTTTCCAATGAATCAACTCTTAGCATGAGGTGGCCAAAGTATTGGAGTTTCAGCTTCAGCATCAGTCCTTCCAATGAACACTCAGGACTGATCACCGTTAGAATGGACTAGTTGGATCTCCTTACAGTCCAAGGGACTCTCAAAAGTCTTCTCCAACACCACAGTTCAAAAGCATCAATTCTTCGGCACTCAGCCTTCTTCACAGTCCAACTCTCACATCTATACATGACCACAGGAAAAACCATAACCTTGACTAGACAGACCTTTGTTGGCAAAGTAAAGTCTCTGCTTTTGAATATGCTATCTAGGTTGGTCATAACTTTCCTTTCAAGGAGTAAGCATCTTTTAATTTCATGGCTGCAATCACCATCTGCAGTGATTTTGGAGCCCCAAAAAATAAAGTCTGACACTGTTTCCACTGTTTCCCCATCTACCTCCCATGAAGTGATGGGACCAGATGCCATGATCTTCGTTTTCTGAATGTTGAGCTTTAAGCCAACTTTTTCACTCTCCACTTTCACTTTCATCAAGAGGCTTTTTAGTTCCTCTTCACTTTCTGCCATAAGGGTGGTGTTATCTGCATATCTGAGGTTATTACAACATAGTAATTCCATATTTTTACAGATTATACTCCTTGTTACAAAATGTTGGTTCTATCCTTTGTGCTGCACAGTTCCTCTTTGTAGCTTATTTATCTTATATACAGAATTTTGTAACTCTGAATTGCTTTCACATGTTTTGCCCCTCCTCCCAGCCCTCTCCCCACTGATAACCAATAGTTTGCTCTCTGTATCTGTGATCTGTTTTATTTTTTCAGATTTCACATATATATATGAAGACACTATGGAGGTTACTCAAAAATTTATTTAAAGAAGCTGTTTCTTAAGGATTAGTTACCAGGACTAGAAAAAGGGTAAGGGAGGCACTCAGGGTACAAACTCAGGAGAACTCATTCTCAGGGGTGTGAGGTGCCTGCACTTCATTCCTTTCACCTAACACTAGGCCTGCTGGTTGAATGAGAACCTCAAAGCTTAAGCGATAAGCTTTGTTTTGTACTCTGTTCCATTAAAATCCCCTTTATGTCTTGTAGCTTGAATGGGTTTTTTGTTCATGTGTGATTTTGTAACTGTCAGGACTAGGATTGATTTTACTCTACTTACAAGGTACTAAATTAACTTGCTGCTGTTTCACAGATGTTGGCAAGAGACATGAGAGTCCTTTGTCAGTGACAAAGGACTTGACTACTCACAGCATGCTTCCCCAGCAAGCACCGTGAGCATCAGCCTGTTTACATCGCTTCTCTTTGCCCCCCAGGTCCCACAGAGGTTATGCAGAAGCGCCTGGATAGACGCTACGCAAGCAGCGGGGTTGTGTTGCAAGTGACAGACCCTGAGCTTGGGGACCAATGTTTTTTACAGTACATAGTAAGCAAGCCTGCTCTTTGACCTAAAGGGAGACAATGCCTCATCCTTCAAGGCTGCTCACTACAAACACTTCTGAGAAACAGCTTGAATAAAGAGAGAGTCAGGTCTTCCATTCTTGGCACACCCAGTGAGATCTGCAGAGTGGAAGCGAGCCCCAGGGAGGACCGACTTCTCAGCAGAAACATGATGCGTGGCCGTTCAGAAAACACTGGTTCTCTGAGACATGCGGGAGCTTCCAATTGTTGACATGTTGCTTTAAACAATATCAAAAATCACATTCATTAATATCATTAATCTCATCAGAAAAGGCTTCCTGTGTTGAGAAGCTGTTACACTCACAGTGGCAGGTACATGTTACCCAAATTTCTAATTTTCACTTGAAAGTTTAAATTTTCTTTTTAACTATAAATGCACTCAGTTGTTTTATGTGAACAGACAAGCTAACTTAGATCATTTTCAATAGAACGTATCCCATATGGTGGTGGTGCTGTTTCGTCACCAAGCGGTGTCCGATTCTTTTGTGACCTCACGGACTGTGGCCCACCAGGCTCCTCTGTCCATGGAATTTCCCAGGTAAAAATTCTGGGGCAGTTTTCCTTTTCCTTCTCCATGGATCAAACCCGTGTCTCCTGCTTGGCAGGTGGATTCCTCACCGTTGAGTCATCAGGGAAGCCCTGTATTCCACATATCCACATCTGAATAACCCTAGGGTGTCTGCCACTCACTCTTTCAAGCCCAGGACCACATGGTCACATCTCTACCACTTTCCCACTCATGTCTATTTCTCCATGTCCTCTCAGTCTCTTGCTACACCCTAGGAGAATTTGTTTCTGCTTCAGGGCCTTTGCACATGCTCGTCCCTTCTGTCTAGAATGCTCTTCTCCCAGAGAACGTCCTCCCCCAAGGCATTTAGGTATCTGTTTTTAAAAGCACTTTCTCAAAGAGCACTGCCCTGACTTCCTGGCCTGTAATAACCACTGCCATACATACACTGAATACCCTCATCCTGCTTTATTTTCTCCTTAATGTATATCAACTCCTGAAATTATGCGATCTATTTTCTTGTTTATTTGCTATCTGTTCTTCCCACTACCACCTTCACCACTAGAATGCCCCTTGTGGGAGGAAATCCAGCACCTAGAACAGCACCTTGGCACATGGCAGGTTCTCAAGACCTATTTGATAAATGGATGGATAACAGCTGTCACTGGGCATCAGGATCTAGGAGACAGAATACAAAACACACACAGTCACAACTTGTAAGATACTTGCAATTTTACTCCATAGTTGCAAAAGAGTCTAATGACAATGAAATGTGAAACTGTATGAGAAATAGGTACAGGGTGGGAGTGAAACAGTCATAGACTCAAATACCCATCAACAAAGAAATGAGTAAATTGTGGCCTGTGTATAAATGGAATACTACAACAGAAGGGAGAGAGAGGAAGAGAGAGAGAAATATTCTCAGCACCATGGATGAATTTTATCATGCTGAGTGAAAGAAGCCAGACACGAAAGAGAAAATGCTGAATGACTTTATTTATATAAGGGACAAGAGCAGGCAAAGCTCTGTAATTATAGAATCACAACAGTGGTACTTCTTGGGACGGAGGAATGTATAGACTAGGAAGGGACATAAGGCGGGTGCTGTCTTGAAATGAAATTCTGTTTTAATCAGATATGCTAAGGTAACAGACACAGAGACAATGTCTTTGAAAGAAGAGTTTGCTACTTACAGTTTCCAAGAGAAGAAGTGGCCATGCAGGGCCACTTGGAAAAGCGCCAGGTTGGTCAGGAGGCAGAAGGAGCCGGGGAAAGGCATGGTCAGAGCTCATATTGTGATTCCCAGGGAAGAAATGGGAGAGGCAATTGGCAAGTTTAAGCAAGTTTAGAACTGGATCAGTTCAGTTCAGTTCAGTCGCTCAGTCATGTCCTACTCTTTGCGACCCCAGGAATCGCAGCACACCAGGCCTCCCTGTCCATCACCAACTCCCGGAGCTCACTCAGACTCACGTCCATCGAGTCAGTGATGCCATCCAGCCATCTCATCCTCTGTCATTCCCTTCTCCTCTTGCCCCCAATCCCTCCCAGCATCAGAGTCTTTTCCAGTGAGTCAACTCATCACATGAGGTGGCCAAAGTACTGGAGTTTCAGCTTCAGCATCATTTCCTCCAAAGAAATCCCAGGGCTGATTTCCTTCAGAATGGACTGGTTGGATCTCCTTGCACTCCAAGGGACTCTCAAGAGTCTTCTCCAACACCACAGTTCAAAAGCATCAATTCTTCGGCGCTCAGCTTTCTTCACAGTCCAACTCATCCTGAATTATTTTGGCAAGCTCTGTACTATGAGGATGGTATCTTATCTAGTTGTCTGGTATCTGACCCTGGGGTGATTTAGGGCACAAGGGATACTAGCTTAGCCTGTGAGTTGGATTGGTTGGCTTGCACATAAAAGACACTCTTGTAGACAAGCTGTTTGCTGTCTTTAGGCTGGAAGGGGCAGTCTCCCTGAGCTAGTAAAGCAACAGAAGATGTCAAAGCATCATAAAATACTGAAAATTTAAGATGCCATTAATATAGGAGCTTTACAGAATACTGATAAGCCTCTCTATCTATGTAGAAAAATTTGCTGTGAAGATCTGCATACTACTGTTACTGAGCCAAACTTGGATTGGCTTGCCCATGTGCAATAAAGCCAATCTACTGACACTGGCTTGTGGTGAAGTAAAGTGCAGCATTTATTTCAGGCCCCAAACAAGGAGTCTGGGCAGCTAATGCTCAAAAGACCAGCACCCTCAAAGGCTTTTAGAAAAAGATTTTTAAAAACAGAATGAGGGAGTGGATTGTGGGATGTGCAATCAGCTCGTGGACATTCTTCTGACTAGTTGATGGTGAGGTAATTGGGAGTCAACATCATCAACCTTCTGGTTCCAAATAATCTGGAGTCTGCATGTTTGCGGGCAGCACACAGTTAACTTCTTCCACCTGGTGGGAGATTCAGTACCTGCAAAATAACTCAAGGGATATTACTCAGAATATTACCCATATCCCTTGAGGAGAAATTAAATGTCTTTGACTTCTTTTAACAGCTAAACTAATATTTTGTCTTATTTGACTGTCTTGGGTTTTTTTGTTTGTTTGTTTGTTTTGTTTTTAACATTTTCTCACTTCTCTGATTAAATTTATTCTTTGGAAGGCCTAGAAGGCTAAAGATTTTCTACAAACATAAGACAGGCGGAGGAGAGGGGAGAGGGGGAATCTGTCCCAGGAGGGCCCTATAGGGTCCTGTTCGGTCAGGATATCAGGGCTCTTGATGCATTTTGTCATGATACCTCAGTTTTCTAAAACTACAAATATGGAATTCAATTGTAAGAAACACAAAGACAAGGGAACTCACTAACTCACTGGTCACCATTCAGGCTCATGCTCTTTCCAGCATCAGAGTCCTCCTCCTTACACCCAGACTTCAGTCCCAGGGCTCCCGGCGCAGTTCCATCCCCTCCCAGCCTCCAGATAGCTTGACTCATTCATGGGAGCCCTCCAGTCTGCTTCCAGCTGCCAGCTTAGAACTTAGCAAATTCTCCCTTTGACTCTTTCTCCTGAGTCTTCCTGTAGGCAAAAAGTAGGGAAAATGCACTGCAGGGTGCCACCCACTACCACCTTCCCCAGACATGGCTCTCCCCTGTCGCACCGTCCTAGGATACTTGAGGATTCCGTCACCCCTTCTTGGAAGCTAATCATTTAACAGTATGAATTTTTACCTCATTACTGGAAATGAGGCAAAAAGTGCTCACTAAGCACGCAGGAACTACTCCTGGAGTGCGAAGCGGGCAGGAGTGGCGCCAGGATGGTCGTGATTAAGCCAAAGTTGAAGGCGACCTGGGGGAGAGAAGGGTGGCTTGGCGCTCTGCACACCGACAGGGAGACCTGGCGACACCCCCTCGATGCAGACCAGGTGTGGCCCACTCAGATCAGACACAGATGTTCGCCTGGCCAGGCTCCCTTGACCCTCAACCCATTCTAGAAGGATGACATCACAGGGGGGTGCCTGTGTCCTAGGGCTCACAGCTCATGAGGCGGGAGCCTATCACCTCTTCTGAGGCCAGTGCAGAGCCTACTTGGCACAGAGGCATGGGCAGTCACCACTGTGGATTGAAGTATGGGTGGATAGGGGTTAGTATGGAGGTCATCAGGGTGACATCTGAGAGATTAGGGCACATTCTCTGGTGTGTCACCTCTGACATAGCTCAGCTAAGCTCTGCCCAGAGCGTCCCTTCCATGACACAGTATTACAGGACTCCAATACTTCCAGCCTGGGACAAGCTCAACCAAGTGGCCATGAGTATGCTCTCAGCTCGATTCTGCAGTGCGACTATGAAATGCCTGCTTTGATGTTGGCCAAGCCCTGGCCCAGCCAAGGACAGTTCAGGAGAGGCAGGGCCAACCCAGACAACACACACAGATGGACCTACAAACGAGACAGCTGGCGGCCCAGGAAGCCAGCTCTGGCCCACTGCGGAGGGCCCTGGTCCAGGGGCTGTGTCAAGAACCTGCTCCTTCCTCAATCTTGGAAAGGAACAAACTAATTATAACAGCTCCTGGCCATGCAAATCTCAGCCGAGAGGAAGCCTGCACTGCCAGATGGGCCTGCTCATTAAGTTGGGGAGTATGGTATTTCTTATGCAAATGAGGGCAAATAAATCCATCAGAGAAATGAGAACAACAAACATGAACAGGAGTGTGGACTCCGTAGGTGCTGGCTGACGGAGGAGAGAGGGGAGGGAAAGGAGGCCAGGGAGACCACCGGCACTGCCCTGGCACTCTCAGCCCAGGTGCCCTGGATTTGCCTGCCCAGGCCTCCCAAGAAGGAGAGGAGGCTCCTGGGCCCCATGCAAGGCCCAGTGGCTGAGCCTGGCCCACAGCTGAGCACAGGAGTGGGCAGGGAGTGTGAAGTGGACCAGGAGCTGATGGGCCCCAAACCAGGCCCACAATAGCCCAGCCCACTTCCCAGCTCGAGTAACCACACATACAGAGGGACGCTGACCAGACACAGCCAGCAGCTAAGATACTGGGGAAAGGATCATCAGCGCCCAGTCCATTGGGTCAGCCCCATGAGAAGCAGGGCCCTTCCCAGATCTAGGTGTCTCCAAGACACTGCAACTCGGCACACTCAGCTCTTGCCTCAGGACAGGAGTTCCCTGCTCCATCCAGACTCATCTGACAAATGATCCAGAGCTAGGAGTCTTTTCAAACCTCCCTTGTCTTCTTCCCAGGTGTCCCGCCCATCACACAATACTACCAGTTCCGGCTCCTAATTATCCTCCACAAACCTACCTGCTTCTCCATCCCTACCACCCCTCCCTGCCCCAAGCTGGGGGAGGGGGTTGTTCCAGTAACAGACTTCACACCCCCACCTACCATTGCCCAAAATCTACCTTTCCAATCAATGAGACCTGACCACCCTTTTTGATGCTGAAAACTACCTCTTCATCCCCCCTTAGCCTGCCCTTCTTTGCCTTTCCACAGCACTGATCACATTCTAGCATGTTAGATTATTTACTCATTAATTTTTCATGTTTATTACCTGCCTTCCCCACTAAAATGTGAGCTCCATTGAGGGCAGCAATCACCATCTGTTTTGATCCCTGACGTATCCCGCGGGCTTGAACCGCGCTTGTACCTAATAGCTACTCAACACGTATTATTTGAGTGAGTAAATACAGAATGTCTCATGACCACAGTGGTTTTGAACAGCAGGTGAGTACCACTTGGTCTAACTTCCCAAGCTTGATTTAAGACAGAGATTAATAAGGTGAATATTTTTCAAGTGTCTTTCAGTTGACAGTGGAGAACTTAAGATGACAAGACTTAAAAGGTCTTTATTGACTCATATACCTTAAAAATCTAAGAGTAACTAGCTGCAGGTATGGCTGGATCCAGATAAGCAAATAATGCTGTTATAACCTGGCGTCATGATTGCTAGTTTGAGCCTCAGGCAAGCTGTTCTTCGTGTGTAACACTAGTAGCTTCAGGGCAACTTCTTCCCTATCTCAGGTCCCCAAGGTAGAGGCTTTCTCATACAAAGGGCCCCCAAATTAGCTTGCCTAGGCCTGGTGTGGGTTGAATGGAAGCTTCCACCCCTGCCCCAAACCAACTGCCATTCACACAGAATGGAATACAGTGGCTGGCCGTACCCCAGACACTAGAGTTAGCCTAAAACACAAGGACTTGGATGGAGGAGGCGAGAGGTCTGCTACCAAGGAAGAGATCCCGGGTACAGGGCAGGCATAAGCAGCTGTCTGCCCCCGGTGCCTGCCTCTCAGGGGTGTGGGAATAGCTCCCAGATGGCCTGGTGGATCTGACACTGACAGGGGTTGACCTGAGGACTGGCCTGCCTTACCCAGAAAACCTGAGCTGTCTTCTCCTGACCCTAGGCTCCATCCAGATGAGAAGTGGCTCAAAAAGGGCAAGATGTCAAAAATACCCCTTTAGCCAAAGTGTTGGAGAAGGAAATGGCAACCCACTCCAGTGTTCTTGCCTGGAGAATCCCAGGGACGGGGGAGCCTGGTGGGCTGCTGTCTATGGGGTCGCACAGAGTCGGACACGACTGAAGCGACTTAGCAGCAGCAGGCAAAGTCTGGCCTCAGTTGCAGTGCTGCTTCCTACACATTTTCCTGACTCCACCCTCCACTGGCCCTCAAAATCAGAAACTAGGACTAAGAATGATGACTACCATGATCACTCTCTAGTAGCATTGTTTTAATTTACAATTTTTTACACTGCATGAGCTAATAAAGACCTTTTCAGTTACGTCATCTAGAGTTCAGTTTGCCACTTTCAACCAGAAGACACTTAAAAAAAATTCACATTATTAATCTCTGTCTGAAGTCAAGCTTCACAAGTCAGACCCACAGCTGTATTCACCTGCTGTTCAACTGTAAGACCATGTAATTAGACTTGAAAACAATATACAAAGTTTGAATATTCAAAATGAGTTGCAACAGTATCATTATTTGTAGATGAGAAAATTACGGACCTGAAAACTCCAAAGTACCGACTGAAAGGTATTAAAAATAAGATAATTCAGTGAGTTAAAAAATCTACCTCCAAAGCAAAATTGATTTCCTATAGTTTGTTATAAGAAATAGAAACAGCTAGATTGTGCAACAAAAGAAACTATATCACTCAACAAAAGGACAAAAAAATTTTCAATTAGGAATGCAATGCATGAAAAAAAATATTAAATGATGTAAAGGGGGACCTGAATAAATTGACATACCTCTTTTTCTTTTTTTTTTAATACAAATTAATTTATTTTAATTGGAGGTTAATTACTTTACAATATTGTATTGGTTTTGCCATACATTAACATGAATCCGCCATGGGTGTACATGTGTTCCCCATCCTGAACCCCCTCCTCCCTTGACATACCTCTTTCTTGAAAACAATATTGATACAAATTCTAAAAAAACATTCTACTGGGTTTCAGTATCCTCCCCAAATTTATGTCCTTCCTGAATCCTCAGATGTGATTTTATTGGGAAATAGGGTCACTGAAGATGTAATTAATTGAGATGAGGGCATACTAGAGTAGGGTGTGTCCTTGTCTAAAATGACTGGTGTCATAAGAAAAGGGCAGAGACACAGGGAGAACACCATGTGATGGCAGAGGTAAAGACTGGAATCATGTGTCTACAAGTCAATAAACTGCCAAGACCTTCCCGGAACCACCAGAAACTAAGAGGAAGGCGTGGACCAGATTCTCTTCTATAGACTTCAGAAAGAGCATGGCCTGCTGACATCGGGATTCAAGACTTCTGGCCTCCAGAACGTCGAGGGATTGGGCTTCGGTTGTTCTAAGTCATGCGCGTGTGTGCTCAGTCACTCAGTCGTGTCCAAATCTTTGCAACCCCAGGGACTGTAGCCCCCCAGGCTCCTCTGTCCATTGGATTCTCCAGGCAAGAATACTGGAGTGGGTTGCCATTTCCTTCTCCAGGGGATCTTTCTGGCCCAGGGACTGAGCTGGT